>NW_027223766.1:37442678-38089042 GCF_028538775.1 Myotis yumanensis | reverse complement strand
ACAAGACCATGCTCAACCAACTGAGCCACACAGGCCAGGGCATCTCTGTGTTTTTTTGGTTTTGTGTGTGTGTGATAAAATACATGTAAAAAAGAAAACCTTAGCATTTTAACCATTTTAAAGTGTAAAATTCAGTTCATTAATTACTTTCATAATGTTGTGCTACCATCATCACTACCTAGTTCAGTGATGGCGAACCTCTTGAGCTTGGCATGTCAGCATTTTGAAAAACCCTAACTTAACTCTGGTGCCGTGTCACATATATAAATTTTTTGATATTTGCAGCCATAGTAAAACAAAGATTTATATTTTTGATATTTATTTTATATATTTAAATGCCATTTAACAAAGAAAAGTCAACCAAAAAATCAACCACGCATGTCATAGGTTCACCATCACTGACCTAGTTCCAGAACTTTTTCATCCCAGCAAAAAGAAACCTGTACCCATTAAGTAGCCACTCCCTAGTCCCTCCCCCTACCAGCCCATGGCAACTGCTGATCTGCTTTCTGTCTTTATGGATTTATCTACTCTGCATATTTGATATAAATGGAATCACATAATATGTGGCCTTATATGTCTGGCCTCTTTAGCTTAACATTTTCAAGGTTCATCTATGTTGTAGCATGTATCAGTACTTCATTTTTTGCTAGCTAAATAATGCTCCATTGTATGTATTTACCACATTTTGTGTATCTGTTCATCCATTATGGATATTGTGAATAGAGCTGCTATGAGCATTTGTTTACAAATTTTCTTTTTGATACACACACACACACACACACACACAATATAGGAGTAGAATTGCTGGGTCATATTATAATTCTAAGTTTAGTTCATTAAAGAACCTCCAAACTATTTTCCACAGTGGCTGTGCCATTTTACATCTCACCAGGAATGTATGAGGGTTCCTGTTTCTCCATATGCTGGTCAATACTTGTTATTTTTCTTTCTTTTTAAAATTATGGCTAGGTAGTGGGTGTAAGGTGGTATCTTATTATTTAAATTTGCATTTGCCTAATGACTAATGATGTTGAGCATCTTTTCATGTGCTTGTTGGTCTTTTATATATCTTTTCAGAAATGTCTATTCAAGTTCTTTGCCATTTTAAATTGACTTTTTGTTGTTTTGTTGAAAGAGTTCTTTCTATATTCCAGATATTAAGACCCTTATCAGAGAGATGATTTGCAAATTTTTTCTCCCATTCTGTGGGTTGATTTTTTAAACTTTCTTGATATTTCCTTTGATGGATAAACATTTCCAGTTTCGCTGAAGTACAATTTATCTATTTTCTCCTCGTGTGGCTTACGCTTTTGGTGTCCTATTGCCAAATCCAATGTCATGAAGATTTTCCTCTGTTTTCTTCTAAGAGTTTTATAGCTTTAGTTCCTATATTTAGGTTCTTAGTTCATTTTGAGTTGGTTTTGTAGATAGTGTGAAGTGTGGCTATCCAGCCTCCCAAACCCATTTCCTGAAGAGACAGCCTGCAGTTTTGACATTTCCCTGGCATTTTCCTATTCCTTTCCTTTAAGTGAGACATGTTTTTTCCTGATGACACCATTTTTCTGGCTACCGCCTTAAATAGAGGCCTTTTCCCCCTGCCTCTCCTTCTCATTGACCTTGGATGGGTAAGGACAGATTAAGCTCCCATTTTCTGCTTTGACCTTACTGCTCCTCCACTAACCCTTGTTGGTATCTTTCTCTGGGCCCCCAATATTACCCACTTATGCCACCTTAGGCTTAAGAAGTCTTTGCCTACAACTGGACCACCTTGTCATCTTTGTGGATTTCAAACATTGCCTTGATGACTGTCCTCTGCGTTCCTTAGCCTTCACCGCCATCACTAGTGAGGCCCTGCTTTAGACTGGCCCAGCCAGGGGAGCAGCTTCCCTTGTCACGTTTAAAACTCTGCAGCTGCTTCCTCTCAGCTCACTCTGACTTCTGTCGCCTGCTCCTTTACTCTGGCTGTATTTGATACTAGTTTCTGGCATTATTTATGACCTCTTTGCCACTCCCGATTCTTCTAAAACAACAAAAGCATAAACATTTTGTAACTGTTAATTTTCCTATAATTTCATTGTCATGGCAAAGTTATAAAAATGGTGCAAAGGACTCTATTCCATATTCAGATTCATCACTTGTTTACATTCTTCCCCCTTTTCATTATCACTTTTTCTCTTCCTGAATCATTTTAAAAATAACTGCAGAGCACCCCTTTAGCCTTTACTATTTCCGTGTGCATGTCCTAGAACAAGGACACTCGCTTACATAAATACAGTGAAATGATCCAAATCAGAACATGTACTATTGCATACTACCTCTCGCCCAGTTCATGTCCTATAACCAGATGCTGTCAGTTTCTGCTGTCTTTTCCTCCCTCAGCTCAGTATTCATTCCAGTGCCGTGCACTCCTTTTAGTTTCCCCGTGCCTTTCATCTCTTCTAACCTGGCATGGTTTCTTGGCTTTTTCTTTCTTTGTCTTGTGAGACTTTGATCATTTTTTTAAAGAGAATAGGCAAAGTACATTTTTAGAATGCCCTTCAATTTGGGTTTATCTTTGGTTTCTTTGATTACATGAACCTATGCATTTTCAGCAGGAATATAGTTGTTCGTACGGAAGCTAATGCAATAATTGATAACTAAATAATACAAGAATAAACTTACAACTGTACACCTACTTTGTCTTGACTTTGATTACTGTGTTAAGGTGGTGTCCTATACTGTAAAGCTACTGTATTTCCCTTTCTCATTAATGAAAATCTATGGGGAAATACTCAGAGATTAGGTCAGCACTCTGTTCCTCATCAGACACACAGCCACAAGCTTTTATCATCCATTGATGATTCTTGCCAAAATCATTTCTTACAAAAGATGGTTGCAAAATGGCAATTCTCACCCCCCCCCACCCCCGGCCGTCCCGCCCCAACTCTGTCATTGCTTTTACATTATTTGCACGGTAAGGTAAAGCTTTACTTTCTCCTGGACTTGTTAATTTGTTAATATTAGTACTGACTCATGGATTTTTATTTTATTTGAAGAATTATTATCTATTACTATCAATTATGTTGGTGCTCAATTTTTCCAAGGTTTAGGCAGTGGGCATCTCTTCATGCTAGTTCTTGTGTCCTTTTTCCACGCCCCCATTGTTCTTTGAACAACTCCATACTCTTTGGCACAGAAAGATGTTTCAGCCTCACCTACTACTCTCTCTGCTCTGGTTTTCCAAGAAACTCTGAATCCTTTTTGTGAGGAGTGGTATTTTGAAATGAAGATTTATGCAGTAGGTGTGTTCATTGCTCCTGGGGAGTCAATGCTGCTAAGCCTTCCCAACAGGATGGGCTGTGTGAGTAATGTAGTGTGTGTGTGTGTGTGTGTGTGCGCGCGCGCGCATGCTCATTTATATTTATTTACTGTGTCAAACATTATGAGCTCATACTAATACATTCAATTATAGTCTAGACTTCTCCATTTCTGTATTTGTAATATCTTCTCCCATCAATGAGAAACTTGGTTACCATTATTTTCAATAAATTAACCCATTTGTTTTATCCTGGAATATACACAAAATAGTTTCAGAATTTGTAATTCATGTCCTTGTGAAAAACAAACTATTAACTAGTGTTAAATATTTGTTGCTGTTTTTATGTCTTTGGACTGAGAGAGGATTCTGAGGTCTATTCAAGGCAATTAAATTTGAGCTGACTAATTCATATCTGATTAGAGATATAGAGCAGGCTTTCTGGACCTCAGAGATGATATCAGGAGAATGAAAGGTTCAGGAATCATCAGCTTAAAATGATATTAAAACCATTTAGAGCAAGAGTATTGGCTGAGCTCATAAAGGAAGGTGAAGATAGAGAAGAGAGCTAAGGAGGAGCCAGCAAAGGAGACAGAACAATGGAGAATGAGATAGGAGGCGTGGCCGAAGAATAGAATATTCTGGAGGTCAACTGGAGAAAGTACTTCAACAAGGAGGGAATCATGGGCTGCACCAGATGCTGCCAAGAAGCCTCAGGGTATGAGGTCTGAGAACTGCCCAGCATATTTGTTCACTGATGATCTTCATAATTGAGGTTTGCATGGGTGATTAGGATGCATTCTTATTTAGAAGGAACTAAGACACAGTCAGCGCCTCCCTAGCAATGGAAAGTGAGGTAATGGAGACAGCGAGTTCAGACCAAATCTTGAAAACGTTTGTTGTAAATGGGAGCAGAGTAAAGGGTTTACTAGTATAGCTGGAGGGAGTTGTGTTGTCTTTTTTGAAGCCAGATGTTGGAGCGTGTAAGTATGTTGATAAGAATGGCCCCGTGGAGAGAGTAAAAGGATGATGTAGGAGAGAGAGGGGAACTATTCAGGAGAAGAACCTTCAAAGAACTGGGGATATAAAGATCCATTGTGCAAATGGCGTGGTTTGACTTAGGAGCAAAAGTTCCTCCGTGACAACAAATAGAGAACTGAGGACTCTGAACTGGGTCTTTCTGACTGCTGAGTCATCGTACAATATAATAGCACAAAACATTCACAATTCTATTCAGCTGTAAGTTGCCTTTCATAACTATTTTCGTTATTCTACCTCCCAAACACTTCGTCCTTGAATAGCTATTCCATGCATTTGTATTACATTCCTCTCACCTGAAAATGCTTTAAAAACTAAGAATCTTAACACATTCTCATTGTTTAATCTTTTCCTTCCCTTCTACAAGCCACAGAGACATGTTCTTACCAGCTCTCACCCACAGGCTGCTCACAACTAGAGATGGGGATCGCTTAGAATAAAGGCTCAAAGGTTCCTGAGGTCATACTTTGTTTTGTTTGTGAACCACCCCATCACCCACTCCATACAGGGAGAGGTGACAAAGACAGACCAATTTAAACGTAAAGGGACTCAGTCTTACCTTTATGTGCAAAACTAAGGGCCCTCCCTATCAGATATAAAGAACTACATATGGAAATGAAGCAGGTTAGGTTGTAGTTCTTGAGAATCTGACGTCCTGCTCACCCCCTCAGTCTTCTCCCCAACCTCACTGCCATAGGATTTGGGGATCTGAGAGAGAGAGTGGTCTGGAACCTACTCCCCCTCCCCGTCTGAGATCTTACAGAGTAGCAGCATGCCAGTTCCTCCATACCACCGAGCTCATGGTAGTGGGGGGAGATGAAAATGGAAACATAATGTATTTGTGCATCCAGGGGACAGAGATTGCTTTCTTCCCCCTCCCCCTCTTCCCCCTGAGTTTCTCAGTGATCCATAGAATTGATTGGAGGAGTATTGTTAAAGTTCCCTTGGGTCTGAGTGGGATGAAGAATTGACAAGACGAAGTGTTCCTAGGCCTGCCACAGGTGGTCACAGGAGGAAGTATGAAGGTAAATAGCTGCCTAGGTACCACTGGAAACTTGGTTGAAATGTCAATAGATTCTAAAAGTCAGGGGGGAGGGAAGAAGTAGTCAGTTACACAGAATGCTAAGGTGACTGTTCATGGGAGGAGCATGCATCCTTCATGCTCCAGGAAAAAATGTATTACTTTTAAAAGTAGATGTATGTAAATATATAAAGATCAGACCTGATCAGTTTATACTGTTTGAATTTCGAACACATGAAAACTTTCTAGAAAAAAAATAACTACATCTGGTAAGTAATAGTGACTCATTTTACATAAAATCTAGTAAAATATTCAACTGATCAATTTATATGTCAACAGAATATTTAAATAACACAATCTCAGCTTATTTAGTTAAGTATTATATTTCTGTGGAAAATTTTTGAGTGTGGATTAAATGGGTGTTGGTGAAGTTTACTTTAAATTTTCTAAGTTAGAGATTGGAAAACTATGCTTTGGGGGCAAAATTGGCCCTGTTATCTGTTTGTGAAAAAAAAAAGTTTTATTGGAATACAACCACTCCCATTTGTTTAAATATTGTTTGTGGTCCTGTTGCAACAGAGATCATTTAGCTTGCAAAGCCTAAAATATTTACTCTCTGACTATTTATACAAAAACTCTGCCAAGCCCCAGTCTAGGGCTTAATCAAGACAAAATATATTTTCGGTCTTATCTTTTATGATACTTAATAGATCTTAATTTATCTCCCTTAGAGCATATTAAGGTTTTATTTTATTAAGGCATGACACTTTCCAAACATAATGCTGGAACCTTGCAAAGAAATAATCTTTAAAGATCTTGTCCTCTACAAAATGGAACATCAACTAGAATATTAATTCCAGGACTCAAGCTGACATTTATAGTTGTATAAAAGTAATGTTCTTTAGCTTATCATAAAAACTTAAGTACTTGTTAGAGTAGTTGGAAAAGAGTTGCTGTTTTGTGAGAAAAGAATTCAATGAAGAATTCTCCAGACTCAAACTTTCACTTTTCCTTCCGTATAGTGGCTTCCATTCTCATGTTGATATATGCATCATCTGCCCTGTAGAATTAGTTTACCCTGAGAGGGTTAAGTTAGACCAAGTGGACCTTATGTACTCACAGGGAAAACATCACAATACCTTCCTATGAGGTGACTTATTACCTTGCAAAATCCACTTTGCAAATCTTAAACCTAAGTCTTGATATACTATTGATTTCCCTTTTATCTATCTAATCTTATGTATTCTTAAAATTTATTTTTCAGTTACAGTTGACATAATATTACTTGCAGTGTACAACATAGTGTTAGATATTCATATAACTTAAACAGTTATCACCCCAATAAGCCTAGTACCCATCTGGCACTGTACATCATTATTACAATATCATTGACTATATTTCTTATGTTGTACTTTATAAATGGTGACCCTTTCTATAACTGGCAATTTGTGTTTCTTTTTTTTTTTTTTTAATATATTTTATTGATTTTTTACAAAGAAGGGAGAGGGATAGAGAGCCAGAAACATCGATGAGAGAGATCGATCAGTTGCCTCCTGCATGCCCCCCACTGGGGATATGCCCACAACCAGGATACATGCCCTTGACCGGAATCGAACCCGGGACCCTTGAGTCCGCAGGCCGATGCTCTATCCACTGAGCCAAACCGGTTCGGCACAATTTGTGTTTCTTAATCTCAATCATCTTTTCCAGCCATCTCCCCAACTCCTCAAAACCGCTTCAATATGACTATCAATTTATTCTCTGTATGAGTTTGTTTCTATTTTGTTTATTTTTTTTAGGATCCATATGTAAGTGAAATTATATGATATGATATATTCCTGGAAAGCATCTCCCATTCCAGTTGGGTCAATTTCTTCCTGCTTTATATGCTCTTTCCATTTCCTGCTTCAACTTTCAGCCATACCATATAGGACTCAAAATGCTGTAGTAAAAAATTGTGTAGGCTGAGACGAGAGGTTTTTTCTCTGGTTATAGGCTCTGGAAGTCATATTGTCTCAGACTGGACAGGATTGAAATAATTATCAATGTTTCTAAGATAAAAATCTTTATTCATTTTATAAAAAATATTTTTGAAATAATAGAAAAGGGAAAAAAATAAAACTCATAAGGCTTCCACACTTCCTATAGAGTTTCTGATTTTATAATGTTTGTGCATATATCTTAAAATTTTTCTATGGACACATTTAATGAAACATAAAAATTAGACATTGCTATTTGTATTATAAGGTAATCATATGACTATCTTTCCATATTGATAAATAAACACTAGCAATCTTTAATGTTGAATACCTGCCACAAAATTTACTTAAAGCATTACTGTATCATTTGACCCTTTCTTTGGTTGTTTCCAGGTTCTTATTATGATGATGCCATGAGAAAAATATGTACCTAGGTACTTGATCAAATATTTTTTTAGGCAAAATTTTGAGTGGCAGAATTACAAGATTTAACAGTTTTGATGCTTTTGGGTACCAAATCCTGAGATTTGGCTCATTTTGATGCATGCACTGCATGATGCCACCCTCTGGGTAACATTGTACCGTTGCAAGAGGCTGTAGGGACACCTCTGTTTTTGGCAGGAACAGAAGACCTTCCAGGCTGAGTGCTTCTTCAGATGTGTGCTCTACACTAACGGCTGTTCGCCTTTTGTTATATTTTGCTTGCATCATGGAATGCAAACAGAAAAATAAAAAGAAAGACATCCAAAAAACTCATTCTTCAAATAAGTTAGGATCTTGATACAAGCCAAGCCAACCCTATTCATGCTACAGCTATCACCATTAATTATCAATAGATGACCCCGGTAATGAAGTTTAACAGAAAGTATTTTAATGCTAGGCGGGTTGTCCCACCTGGCCCCACCTGAAACCCAACTAGCTGTAGCTTTGGTTAAAACTCTCCACGTACTAATGAGCAAGATATTACTGTTTTTAATTGTTTTCTCTCTGCTGAACATATCGGTTACACACAGAGAGACTGAGATATATGAAAGGGGATACAAAGATTAGACAGGATAGTTTATAGCTTTTGTTTTAGTTGGGATTATTATGGTTGAAAAGAACAGAAACCAACGAAAAGAATTTCAGCCAGAAATTTCATTATAAGGACACTTGGTGTATCATGGAACCCAAGGACAGAAATGCTCTGAGCCTCAGGAAAAGCGGGATTCGGGAATCTGAACCCCTGGCAAGACCCTGGCCTAGTCTTATCATAGTAGACAGGAAATTTATCAGATTTAAATGTCAAGGTCTGGAAAGGGAACCTTTTCCACTTGGCATCTCTTGACCTTTCAAATTCCCTTAATTTTAAAATTCAGCTCTATTTATTCACTTTTGTAATATTGTGAAGGTTTATTTCTTATTTCTGCTTCTCAGTAATCTGTGAAGTTTTATTTCTTAGTATTAACAATTCAAACTCTACTCAGTTGGCAAGGTTAACATTGGTTTCTGAGAAATATGTGTTTGACAATTTTATTATTGTAAGCAAGTTAAATTCCAAAGGAAATACTTTCAGAAATAAGAGGGGTTGGGATTTTTAAGTCAAACCTCAGATTTTTTTGTAGTAATCCTGCATTTTAAAAAATTGCCAGGTGTACTCAGTCTTCTATCTTGATTATTGCTATATGTGCTACTTTTATTCCATACTTTTTAGTTGCAGCCTCCTGTGCACTATATAATATTATTAGTGTAGTGTCTCCTTTTCTTGAAACAAAATACCCAGTGGTTTCCTGCACTACCCGCCCCCCCCAAACCATATGGTAAAAAAAGATAATTAAAAAAAACCTGGATGGTATTGCCCAACAAAATCTATCATAATCCTTGGGACATAATGTGCATCCAAAAATATTTGTTGAAAGTCAAACTCATAGAAGCAGAGAGCAGAATGATGGTTACCAGGGACTGGAGGGGGGATGGGGGATGGGGAGATACTGGTTTAAAAGGTAGACTTTTTAATAAAATGAATAAATTCTAGGAATCTAATGTACATCATGGTGACTATATATCCTATATAATAAAAGGCTAATATGTAAATAGACCAAATGGCAGAACAACCAAAGAACTGGTGGCTATGATATGCTCTGACAACTAGGGGGTGCACGAAGAACATGGCGGTGTCAACAGCAGAGCACCGAATGTGGCGGGTGGCGGCCATTGCGGGATGGTGGAGCAGGTGAGCAGGGGCTCCAGACGAAGTCAGGGCACCAGGAGCTATCATCAGGGCAAGCCTCTGGTGGTTACTGAAAATTCTTTGCTCCCACCTGCCACAGTCCTGCCTGGTCCTCACACCTGTTGGCTCCAATCACCCCTAAGGACTTCTCCACCTCCCCCTGCTTCTGAGGGGCGATCGGGGCAGCAGCCATCACTCGCATCCACTGCTGGCTCCAACCCCAATCACTCTGTGCCATCAGTGGGTGCGAGCGGGGCCAGCACCATCAGCACATGGGAGCAGCAGAGGTGGGAGCAGGGCTGTCAGCAGACAGGGGACCTAGGACCACAGTGGGAGGGACCAGGTGGGGGCGCAGAGGATGGGCCAAGACCTGCCCCTGTGCCCACCACAGCCTCGCAGCCCACAGTTCCTTTTAAGGTGCATGAATTCATGCACTGGACCCCTAGTACTAGTATAAAAGCCTAAGTGACCCACTGACCACCAGAGGGCAGACGCTCAATGCAGGAGCTGCCAAGCTACGGTCACTAGGCAGCGGCAGTCCTTGGGTGACGCACCCACAACCAAAGAGGAGGGAGCCCGATTCCAGGGTGGATCACCTGAAAACCGCCCTCTCGCAATCTGGGACCCCTCGGGGGATATTGGAGAGCCGGTGCCAGGCACAGGGGCCCCACCAGTGCATGAATCTGTGCACCAGGCCTCTAGTAGTTAATTATACTATATTGTATACTTGAGATTCCCTAAGAGAGTAGATCTGAGTGTTTCCAACCCAAAACAAAGTAACTCTGTGAGGTAATGGAAGTGTTAATTAGCTTGATGGTGGTAATCATTTCACAAAAGATACATATAGGAAGTCATCACATTGTACACCTTAAATACATACAGTTATAAATGTTTAATTATACCTCCAGAAAGTGGCGGGGGGGGGGGGGGGGATTGTTGATGAATTCAATAATAGGAGACCTATCTGGCAGGTGTCGCTGAGTGGTTGAGTGTTGACCTATGAACCAGGAGGTCACAGTTTGATTCCTGGTCAGGGCACAGGCCCAGTTTGTGGGCACAATCCCCAGAAGGCATCTGATCAATGATTCTCTCTCATCACTGATGTTTCTATCTTTCTCTCCCTCTTTCTCTCTAAAATATAAAAAAAAAAAGATTAAGAGATCTGAATCAGGAAGAAAAACCTGCCTTTAGAACTTTGCTCAGTCTAAGTCCCTGCCTGCCATCTTGAGGACACAGTGAGAATTGCACCAGAGTCTATCCCCCATGCCTACTGGTGGGAAGAGCAAGGCCATTTACTGAATCCCAGAGGAAACCCTGCTGTTTTCTTAAAAGGGACAAGAATGGACACAATTATTTAGATGATTAAGGTGGAAAGAAGTTTTCAACTGAAATGCGCTAATTTTTGAAGCAATTCTAAACCAAATTACCAGAGAACTCTGTTTGTCCTGAACTTGATCTGGTTAGAAGGGAGGTACATTAAAGAGTCGTGCTGTTTGCTTAACTTGTTCTGTATGCAGGGCTCAAGTTCTACTTTATTCAAGTACTTTGTGTTCTAAATCTCTGGTGCTTAGTTTGGAAACAGAAAAGAAACTATTGATGATTAGGAACAGCCAGGGGAGATCAGGCAAGGAAACAAAGGGCTGCTTTGCATATGGTCACCCCGTGGCATTTTTACCTTGTGTAATCATAGAATACGAGCAGAACAAGGTGGGCTGTGTTTGTGGCCAAATAAAAGTGAGCATGATCCTTTCTTCTCTCCCTTCTTTGTGTTTCTGCCTCACCATAAATCTGAACCACTCTCTTAATTTCATTCCCACAGAATCTTTTTTATATGCACAGGGCACAGCCCCTGTCCATGCACCGCTGACTCTCTCTGGTGCTGCTGTGAACCTCCCACAGTCTGGCACACACAGGCGCGCTCTGTGTGAGGGTGAATGAGGCAGCACCATGCCCCAGTCCTCTGTGGGACGATCGCCTCCTTAGCATTGTTATCCTCTTGCAACCTGCTTTCTCTTTATTGTCTTTTGGAAACGTCATGGGCATTTTTCTCTGTAATCATTTCATTTCAATTCTGTTCTGTTGTGTGTTTTTTTTCTTACTGTTTTTCTGGTCCCTGTTTCATTTATTTCTCTTCTACTCTTCATTGTGATAACTTTTCTTGTGATAACTTTTTTTCTTTTTCTAGTTCCATGAGGTGTAAAGTTAGGTTATTTATTTTAGCCCTTCTAATTTTGTAATATATTCATTTATTAACATAAACTGCCCTCTTAGCACTACTTTGGCAGAATCCTAAAAATTTGATGTTTTGTGTATCCATTTTGATTTGTTTCAAAATAATTTTTTATTCCCTTTGATTTCTTCATGGGCCCATTGTTTTTTCAGAAGTGTGTTGTTCTGTTTCTACATATTTGTAGGTTTCACAGCCTTCTTCTGATTTTTACTTCATAACATTATAATCAGAAGAGATAGGTGGTATAATCAATTTTCTTAAATTTGCTAAGACTTGTTTTGTGGCCTATTATTCACATGATCTGTTGTGGAGAATGTTCTGTATGCACTTGAAGAATATGTGTTCTGCTAATGTTGGTTGGAACATTCATAATGTCTATTAAGTCCATTTGTTCTACTGTATGGTTCCTTGTGATTTTTTGTGTGGATGGTCTAGCCATTGCTGACAGTGGAATATTGAAGTTCCTTACTGTTGTTGTATTGTTGTTTATTTTTTCTTCAGTTTATTTGCTTAATTAATTTAGGTGCTTTGATATTGGGTATAGATATGGGTGTCCCCGCAAAATGTATACACACTTTAACAGCTGATAGCTCAATTTTGAAAATGAAGTGTATTTTAATAAACACTGCTTCTACAATTATTCAAATGTGTGTACACATTTTTGAGGACACCGTATATGTTTATGATAGTTATATCTTCTTCATGTGTTGACCCCTTTATCATTATATAATGACCTTCTTTGTCCTTTGTTACTGTTTTGACTTAGTCTCTTTTGTCTAAGTATGGCTACCCTTGTTTTCTTTTGATTTTCATTGGAATATCTTCTTCCATCCCTTCACTTTAGTTTATATGTGTCTTTCGAGCTGAAATGAATCTCCTGTAGGCAGCATATAGTTGAATCTTGTTTTTTTTTTTATTTTTATTCATCCAGCCACTCTGATTGGTGAATTCAGTCTATTTACATTTAGAGTGATTATTGATGTGTAAGAACTTATTAATGCCATCTTTTTAAAAAAATATATTTTATTGATTTTTTACAGAGAGGAAGGGAGAGGGATAGAGAGTTAGAAACATTGATGAGAGAGAAACATCGATTAGCTAGCTACCTCCTGCACACCCCCTACTGGGGATGTGCCCGCAACCAAGGTACATGCCCTTGACCAGAATCGAACCTGGGACCCTTCAGTCCTCAGGCTGACGCTCTATCCACTGAGCCAAACTAGTTAGGGCATATTAATGCCATCTTACTGTTTGCCTTCAGGTTGGTTTATATCTCCATTGTTTCCTTTTCCCTCTGTTTCTGGCCACCTTTGTAAATAGATGGTTTTCCATGGCAGTATGCTCTGTCTCCCCATTTTTTATATTTTGTAAATCTACTCTAGATTTGTTCTTTTTGTTATCATGAGGCTTACAATAAACATCACACAGATAAAACAGTCCATTTTATGCTTATAGCAACTATCTTTATCCACCTATAAAGGCTCTAATCTTTTAATCCTTTGATGTTTTTGATGTTACCATTTATCTCTTTTTATGTTGTAGATTCATTAACAAATTATAGTAGTGACAGTTATCTTAAATGCCATTTTCCTTTGACCTTTATACTATAGTTAAGTGGTTCACACAGCATTATAACATAGGAGTACAGTTTTCTAATCGGATTCTTCACCTTTACAGAGAGTTGTGTACTTTCAGACGTTTTCATGTAACTGACCAGTGTCTTTTCATTTCTGCCTGAAGAATTCCTCTCAGCATTTTTCACAAAGGCAGGCCTAGCGGTGGTGAACGTCCTCGGCTTTGATTATATGGCAAATCGTTTATGTAACTTCATATCTAAAGGATGACTTTTCCAGATAAAGTATTTTTGGCTGGCATCTTTACTCTTCAGTACTGAATATATTATTCCACTCTTTCCTGACCTGGGAGGTTTCTCCTGAGAAATTTGTGATAGCCCTGTGGGGGTTTCTGTATAGGTTATAATCTTTTTCCCTCTCTTGCTGTTTTTCTAATTCTCCTTCTTACTTTGACTTTTGATAGTTTAATGTGTCTTGGATAAGATCATTTTGAATTGAGATAATGAGGCAAGCTATTAGCTTTATGGATGTATGTCTAAGTCTTTCCCAGGTTTTGGAAGTCCTCAGTTTTATTTCTTATTTTCAAAAATATATTTTTATTGATTTCAGAAATGAAGGGAGAGGGAGAGAGAGATAGAAACATCAATCAATGATGAGAGAGAATCATTGACCGGCTGCCTCCTACACGCCACACACTGGGGATCAAGCCTGCAACCTGGGCAGGTGTCGGACCAGGATTCTAACTGTGACCTCCTGGTTCATAGGTCGACACTCAACCTCTGAGCCACACCAGCAAGGCTCAGTTTTATTTCTTTAAATAAACTCTTGCTGCCTTTCTCCTCTCTTCTCCTTCTGCTATACCAATTCTTATATTTGCCTTTCTGATGAAATCTAATAGCTTTTGTAGGGTTCCTTCACTCTTTTAAAATATCTTAGGGCTTTTTTTCTTGTAATTATTTCTGTATTCCTATCTCCCAAGTCACTTATTCATTCTTCCATTTGGTCTGCCCTTTAACCGATATTCTCTGTTGCATTCATTATTTATTGAATTCTTCAGCTCCCTAATTTGTTTGATTATCTATATAAATAAAACCCTAATATTCAAATAGACTGAACGAGAGAACAACCGAACAACCAGTCGCTATGACATGTGCTGACCACCAGGGGGTGCGCGTGGAATATGGTGGGCATTGGCCATGGTGGGATGGTGGAGCTGGTGAGAGGGGACGCCAGACCAAGGCAGGGCACCGGTCACTGTCGTTGGGGCCAGCCTCTGGTGGTTACTGAAAATTCTTTGCTCCCGTGTGCCATGGTCCTGCCAGGCACTTGCACCTGCTGCAGGCGCCCACACCTGCTGCTGGCACTGGCCCTGCTCATACCTGCTGCCAGCGCCTGGTGGTGGCCCCAATTGCTCAGCGCCGTCAGCGGGTGCGAGCCGTGGCTGCTGGCCCCGATCACCCTTTAGGGCTTCTCCACCTCCCCCTGCTCCTGAGGGGTGATCAGGGCCAACAGCTGCCTCTCGTACCTGCTGCTGGCACAGACCCCAATCGCTCCGCACTGTCAGGTGTGAGAAGGGTCAGAGCCATTATCACGTGGGAGTGGTGGTGATGGGAGCAGTGGCGGTGGGAGCAGAGCTGCCAGCAGACAGGGCAGCAGCAGGAGGAGGGGCTGGACAGGCGCATGGTGGATGGGCTGAGACCCGCCCCTGTGATCACCGCAGCCTCACAACCCACAGTTCCTTTCAAGGTGCATGAATTTATGCACTGGGCCCCTAGTTTTTTATAATTTCAATCTCTTTGGTAAAGAACTTCTGTAAATTATTTGTTCCTGAGGTCAATTAGTTCTTTCTGAGTTTTTTGGTAGTTAATTGAATTTCTTTAGAACAGCTACTTTGAATTCTTTATCAATTAGATTGCAACTCTATGTCTTTGAGTTCGGTTGCTAGAGAATTATACTTTTCTATTTGTGGTACCATATTTCCTCGATTTTTCATAGTGTTTGAAGGTATACACTTCTGCTTTTTGAAGTAGCAGTCCCATCCTTAAAGTTTTATGTCTCTGTTCTTATTCAACTGAGGCTGGCTATTAGAAACCTTTCTCTTATATTCCAGAAGGTGGCGCTATAGCTCAAGTTTGTGGTTTCTCCTAAGGGAGCTGGAAGAATGTGCACAAGAAACCAGCAGCAGAGGGTGGGAGCTAGGTGTGGGTTCAGCATCTGGGTGCCCATAGGCCAGGAAAGGGGACCCCCAAGTAGGCCACTCCCAGAGGTCTGTAAGAGGCCCTCCTGCTTAAACCCCAACCCACCCTTCAGTGCCCTTTGATATCCTTACCGGGGTGTTTTGTGATTGTGCCAGTGATCACAAGGCCCTCCTGGCATTTAGTGAGTGGGCTCTCGGGCGGCTGGATATCTAACCGTGTTCAGGACACCTAACAATGCTGACTTTTACAAGTCCCACCAGACACTCATATATGTCAAGAACCTAATTATAATTATCCGAAGGAAGAACCAAATGATCTTTTTACATATAAGCACATGGCGTCTTTATGTGGTTTTCATATCAACTGAATGAGCTGGAATGGAACCATTGTCTGTATGTGGAAAGCTTTTACTTTGTTTCATCTGGAACTTTACAAGAGTTGTCTTCATTAGTCTAGGTCTCATCACCGATGACAATGCTGCTTGTGGTATTTGAGTCAAAATGTAACACACCCGTGTCAGTCTGCGCTTTTGGCTGTTTAGATCATTATCCTAGTGAATTTATTACTGAATTATGTTTTATTCCACTTTGCATTGTGCTGATTTTCCTTTACATGACAACTATGGATTTCTATGGTTTTTATTTTTGTTTTAATTATATCTGTAGGAAAATTATATTTTATTTTAGGATGGTGAATTAGTAATGACATAACATTTATTTCCAATGGTGGGTATTTAGCTTAATAGGATTGAAAACCATTGATCTATGCAGAAGAGCATAATGATTTAAAGAGCAAGGACGATGGAGTCGATCCTGGGAGTGAACTCCATGCCCACTACTTGCTTACTGTGAGAACTTTTGGAAGTTTTTTCCATTCAGTTTTCAGTTCCCTCATCTACCAATAGTTAAATTGTAGGGTTGTTGTGGTGGTTACATAGGGTTACACAGCAGAAAGCGCTTACGCCTAGACCTGGTACATAAGTGTTCGGTAAATACTAGGTGTAATAATTAATAAGCCTTGAGTATTTAAATACTCAGTTCATTTCTATTTTTATAGTCATATCTGAAAGCATCTGTTTCATTTTTTTGTTCTCTCTTGTTATTTATTATTAGACTGTTAGACTTTTCAAAATATTTTGATCCTTGAGTATGAAATATAACTTGTCAAGCTCTGTTAATATTCTATACTTTGAAGTACAAAAACCAATCACTAAAAAATATTCCTGAAACATGTATGGATGGAGAGAGTTTATAATCATTAGAGGAAATTATTTGAATAGTAATAAATAGTTACAGATTGGAGTTGATCATTTATTTGGATGATAAATGAATTTAAGATTTGTGTCTGAGTCTCTTTTTGGAATAGTGAGAGGTGTGAAGATAGATGAGAGTACAAGGTAGGATGGTGAGATGGCCTTGATTAATCAATCAGTTCCTCTTCCTTCCTCTTTTGATGTTAGAAGACAGCCTATAGATGTCCCCCAACACTGCCGTGCTAATGTTTAAACCTGTTTTTCTGAAAGCAGTTACCACTTTTATAAAATACCAGCAGCTCCAGGTAAAGGGTACAGAAAGGTGAGCCAGAGGTGGCTTATCAGGGGAAGGGCGGAGGAGGCTCAGATAGCCAGAGTGTCCCAGAAGACGATTATGGCTGACAAGCAAATGGAAAAGGAAGAAAGGAAGGCTGTATTTCCAAGAGAGATCATCAATTATGCATAAGATGGCCAAGAAAGAGATTTGTTTGGCTTAAGTGATGCTAAAATTGTTTTTAATTGCTAAGTTTGAGATTTAGCTTTAAAAAAATGCCAGATAGAAATTTTAAATTACACAATCTGGTTAACACAGTAACACATATGTAACTAATCACTATATTCTTTAACTTGGGAAAAAACTTGTAAAATTATTTAAATATATTTATTGTCAAAGTACTTTTGAGATTGACATGTCCTTGGAAGCTCTTACTTCCACACAAAATAGTGTAATTTCCATGACTTTTAGCATCTACAAATCTTACCTTGGTAAAGCACATTAACTACTTATAAATAGGAAGTGTGGCATAGCCTAGGAAATAGGAATTCAATAATTATAATTTATTAATTTGGGAAAGGCCACTGGGTATATAATTAATGCATTTTACTAACAGAAAAATTAAATAGCATTTTTTTTAACCTCATTAAAAGGTTCAAGTGATTTAGCTTTGTTTTTTGATATTTTTTGTTGATTTCAGAGAGGAAGGGAGAGGGTGAGAGAGATGGAAACATCAATGATGAGAGAGAATCATTGATTGGCTGCCTCCTGCACACCCCCTACTGGGGATTGAGCCCGCAACTTGGGCATGTACCCTGACTGGTAATCGAACTATGACTTCCTGGTTCATAGATTAATGCCCAACCACTGAGCAACACCGGCCGGGCTGATAGAGTTTTCCAGAATTTGCTCCTGTAGGACAGATATGATATCTTGGACTTTCAGCAAAAGTCCAGCTGCAAGGACTTAAGTGGAAGGAAAAGCTACTCTAACATTCTCACTGAGAATGGTAAATATGTACCCACTATCTTTCTGGTGAGAGCATTCCTGTAGAGGAACGCTCTCAGTGTAGAAGAATAAATGGCCAGAAGAATTAATAGAATTTTAGAGCTCAAAAAGACAACCTACAATTCTAAGTGGACCATATTATTTATCAACCAAATCAGGATATGTGTCGGGGTGAGAGGAGATGCTATAAGAACTCTGAGACCACAGGTGTCAACGGGGACTGTCCTGGGAAGTATGGTCACTTAACCAAGAGGCCAACTAGGCAAACCTCATGGCATATGTTAGGAAACGAAACCACAAAGATCTGCCATTGAGTGAAGTCGCACATTCCATAGGGCACTGAGGTGGGACTAAAATCCAACCTTTGGTAACTGGTGTGTCTGTTTCTCCTACACACTTACCTTCTTTTCCTACCGCCTCTTACAGGTAGCTATTTGCCTTGCAAGAGAGGTTCAATCTTGATCTTTGCAAATATAGAGGGAAATAAGAAGAAAAGGTAAATTTTTTACCCTTCAGCGTATTGTTAGAAGTTGGCCTTTTGGTCCCTCTCCCTGTACACATGCAGAACTAACAGGAACAGGGCAAAAGAAAGGACCATCACAAGTACACTAGTCAGTAAGCTATTTTTTTTTTAGCTAAACCTCACCGATTCAAAGATTGTGTTACTTAATCTACTTCAGTCTTGTTCTCTGAAGACTGGTTTCAGGGCCTAAGTTCCCTTTATTGTTTTTTCTGCTCTTTCTTTGCTAATATTGGCAAGCTGGTCACTGCACAGACACTGATGTCGTGCTTCTCAATGGTACATGGCTTTTATATTTACCCTTGTTTGTTTTACATAACTACCATGTAAGCACTAATGTCAGGCACTACTTATTTCTGTACCTCGTTCTTTGTAACCTGTTCTACCACACGAACCCTGAAACACATCCGATCTCCTGGGGGATGTGCAGGACATATTATTTGCATTTATACATACAGTGCTGAATTGTTTGGGTTCCTGAAGGGCCCATCAATGGACTAAGCCAGGCTAGAGGGCTGTGTTTGGGGACCTATTTGAACCACCGAGCACAGTGAGTTCTGCTTCTATGCATTAGGATTTGTAAGCCATCAGCCTGTGGGCATGATTGTGGGTGTCGCTGCACCACGTGCCAGGACATCTGCAGTTCCTAGCAGATGGGAAAACATGTGGCAAACGTTTGATTTTTGTCAGCACTTTATGAGAAACAAAAGCGATCTGACCCTAATAGGCTTTGTGTTTTGTAAAATCACAAAACTGGTTCGTTAAAATGAACTTTATAAAAATTCCTCACTTTATAATGATTACTTTGTACGTTTAAACGAAGGATGATGTTATTTTGAATTTAAGTGACCTCAGGAACATAAGTTTTATCCAAAAACTACAACTCAGAGTGGAGAACCGAAAAATGAGGTCATCGGAGCTCCCCTTAATTGAGCCCTCACACATGGCAAGCGCCGTATTATGGGATTTGCGGGTCTTAAAAAAATCAATCCTTATAACAACATTGTAAAATACACATTATTATGATCACACTCTCAACGAGGAAGCTGAGGCTCACCACGTTGGAGCCTATTGCCCCAGACCACACACCTTGCTGTAGACGGTGGAACCTTGGGGTGAATTTGGGTTCTGTTCAAACCAAGGCACATGCCGTGTGCCCTCGCCGGAATAGTAGGCAAAAGTAATGTTCAAGCAATGTCGCATAGCTTAAGGAGGGATTCATATCAGCTATAGATTGACTTTTCCTTATCTGTCAAAAACTGGTGGGTATTTATACTTTTATTAAGGAGACTCACAACCATTGTTGAAAATCAATTCCTGCCCTGTCTCCTCCAAGGACCCCCACACCCTGAGTGCACAGGGACAAGCGGCTTGTGTCCATCATGGCAACTTGAAGCCTCTACCCTGGGGCTTTCTAGTTGGAGATCAGATTTCAAACAAGTGTTTTCTCTGTCAATGGTGTCTTAACGTATTTGGCAAATCTCTTCCCGTTGGCAGCCATACTGCGCTTTCCCTGTTCCTCACTCACAGCTGTTCACACATTTGCTGCAGAGCCCATCCTAAAAGTCAAACCTCCCAAGTGCAGCAAACAGAGGTGATGAGAAGGTACCCGTCCTTATTCATGGGTGATAACAGTAGACACATGTATGTGTAGACTGCAACTTTATTTTAATAATTTTTTTTAACTCTTGTCTCTTTGTCTTTTCCATTTAAAGCAGAATGAACTTGGTTGCTTGGTATAAAAGATACGTATAATCTGCATAATAATTGGTCCCCCTCTGTAGTGGATTTTGCTGGTGCTCCTCTTCCTTCCTGGGCCCCTGGACTGTGAGAGGTCTGTGACTGGTGCTTGCCAATGAAATACCAGCAGAGGAAAGTATAAGCTCTTTCTCACCAGTTGACCTTGAGTCAAGTGACAATCACATCCTTGAAGCAGCCCATTCGGACCTTCAGAGAATGGTTTAGGCTTCCTTCCTATGTGCTCTATGCACTGCTAATGTAATACTTACCACATTTCATCAGAAGTTTCTTCTTATCTATGTTCCCCTACTGAACTGTATGCTTCTCAAGGGCAGACACTAATGTGTCTTCATTCATTCACATATTTCATGATTATTTCTAATTCTGAGTACTGATCCCACCCTCTGAAAAAGTGACTCCTGTTCTTACGTATGACTCGCCATTTCCCCCTTGGTTTAGAGAAATTACTGCAAGACATCTTCGAATCTTCTTTCTTGTTCTCCTTCCCTCCTGTATCGCATTCAACAGCAAGTCTTACAGTTTGTACCTCTCAAATTATGTGTCCATCCATTTCACTCTTTCTCCACTACTACCACCTTAGTCCAGTTTCTTCTCTTATTCCTTAAGTGTGAAGTCATATGTGTGTGTGTGTGTGTGTGTGTGTGTAAATTATATTACTTCTATACTTAACACCTGCCAATAACTTCCTATTTTATTTGGAATTTAATGCACGCTCCTTATCCTGTCCTGTGTCCTGTGTAAGCTGGCCTCCACCTCCTCCTCCAACCTCATCTCACATGTGCTTGGTACTTCCCGAGCTCTCTGGCCTTCCTGCTGTTTCCCTGAACAAAACAAGCTAGTGTGATACAGATGTGTTTGTGTGTGTCCAGAGTGCTGCATGAATATCTCAGTGTGACCCTAGAGAGTGTTTGGGGGCAGGGATAAAGGAGTGAATACAGTGACACACCATCTTTACTATCCATGGAAGGGGAAAATACCGCCCTTGATTATTTGCACCACAAGTTATTCCTCACGCAGATTTACTATCTGGATTCATGTGATCTGTCTGTTTCAAAAATATGTCAATCATAATTACTTTACATTTAGTGAGAAATCTATAAGACAAGAGCATAATTGAGTTGGTGGGGCACATACACAAAAAGATAGAAAATGTGTCACAGAGGATGGCAAAAAAAATGATAATGAGATACAGTCTAACATGTTTAACTAGAATTCCAGAGGAAGAAATCAGAGAGCTTAGGAAAGAACCAGTATTTGAGGGGATAAATGCTAAGAAATTTCCAGAACTTTCGGGAAGATACTGACCCTTCAATTGAAAAAATACAAAGGTAAGAAACAAAATTAAGCAGGATAAATAAGAAGAAATTACAGTAATTTAGATGAGTCAGAGTGAACTGTAGCATGCCAAAGGCAAGAATAAGATGTTAAAAGCAAATAGAAATAAAAATGAAGTTATAAAAAGAGACCCACTATAAAAACTTGTAAAATTTTATGCTGAGTTTCTACTCAAATGAAGTGAATTTCTTAAATCACATAATAAACAATCGTGTTTTAAGATAAAGAAATGGCAATTTGATGGACAACTGACTTCTTAATAGCAGTAGCCAGAAGGCAAGTAAATGCCCTCAAAATGCCAAAGAAAAAAATGTCAACTTAAAACTACATATCTGATGAAAATCTTTTAAAAATATTAGTAAAATAGTCATTTTCAGACAACTACTAAGAACATTTATCACCAATAAACCCACACTAGAGGATACTTTAAAGAATATACTTAAGGCAGATTATGCTATAGGAAAACTCCGATAGGTGAGAAGAACTGGTGAGCCAAGATGTTACAAATTATGTAAGAAAAATCTAAACAAACATTTGTTATGAAAAAACTATAAGAGTATAATTAGAAATATTTTTACTGTAGACAGAAAAAAGGTAAAACTCTGAGAAAGTAAGAGGAAAGGCAGGATAGTGAAATATAGTCTATCATATAACAATGTAAGTGAAATATAGCTAACATATATACACATCATGCAGTATGTAATGGTGGAGTTAATATAACAAGATAGAACTAAAGCATGAGTTAGTAGGAGCTATCAGAATTAAAGTGTTGAAAAAGTCTTAAATTTGGGGTAGAAGAGTAAGGATTTAGATTTAATTATGTATAAAACTAATTTAAAAGAATATACATAAAAGTACAACTTACAAATAAGGATAAATGGATTGAGAAAAAGAAAAATGACTTATCCTAAGCAATCGAAAGAAAGCAAGATATGAGAAAAAAAGAAAAGGGAAAATCAGGACAACGAGAAAGTGTAAATAAGATGATAGGAATAAGTAAAAAATCGATAGTCAAATATAAATGTTCTCTCCAGTTACAGTACATTAACTGTATGACCAAATTTTAAAAATCCAACTCTACCATATTTATAGGAGAATTGGATAAAAGAAAAGGATACTAAAATGTGAAAGGAAAGAGAAGTAGGAAAATATGGTTAGGTACTAACTAGAAGGAAGTAAAAGTAGCTGCATTAATAGCAGTCAAAATAAGTTTTATTTCCCCCTGCCCTCAGTGTGGGCTCCAACTGCACACTGTGTTTTTTGTTTTTAAATATATTTTTCATTGATTTCAGAGAGGAAGGGAGGGGGGGAGAGAGAGATAGAAACATCAATGATGAGAGAGAATCATCAATCGGCTGCCTCCTGCATGCCCCCTGACTGGGGATTGAGCCTAAAACCCGGGAACGTGCACTGACTGGGAATTGAATGGTGACCTCCTGATTCATAGGTCAACACTCAATCACTGAGCCACGTTAGCTGGGCCAAAATAGGCTTTATGATAAAAAAAATACACAAAACCTTTAAAGATGGCTTTAAAAAAGAACAGGTGACTATTGTTTTGGAGTTATTTTGTAAGAAATGTTTGAAGCACTGAGAAGAAATAACAACTCGATCTAAAATTATGGCTTCAAAAATACATAAAACAAAAATTGAAATTCAAAGTGAAATGGAAAAACTTACCATCATATAGTCAGACTGTATCATGCTTCCTTCAGAAGCAGTCAAAAATACAGTTCAGTACATATAGTGAACTTGAACAGCAAAGAAGAAACTAGACAAACAAAAGTAGAGCATTGTATTGAACAACTGAATGTGTCTAGTCTAGTGTCTGCCTAGGACAGTGGTCGGCAAACTCATTAGTCAACAGAGCCAAATATCAACAGTACTTCTTCAAAATAGACTCGCCCAGGCCAAAAACCGACTTCTGCGCATGGGCCACGAAGTTTCAATCTCACTGTGCGTGTGCGCCCACACGTGGTATTTTGTGCAAGAGCCAAACTCAAGGGGCCAAAGAGCCGCATGTGGCTCGCGAGCCACAGTTCACCTACCACGGTCCTAGGAGCAAAAATTTAAGTGCTACTCGCAAATATATTCCTATTAGTTGCTGATGAGAAAGGGTTACCTTTTTTAAATGCTTTGAGATCTAAATCCCAAGCCCTAAGCTTATTCCTCAGTCTTTACCTTTGTGCTTTCCTATTTTCCCCCTGAAACTTCAGGTCTTGAGCATCATGAAGTTGGCTGTATTTGAGTTAAAAACCTGCTGAGAGCGAGTTTCTGTTTCTCTGTGTGTAATGGGATTTCCTTTCTCCGTGGACTGGTCAGTGCAGTGAGCTCCTCTGTGAGCCGAGCAGATTGTACATTCCTGTCCAGACTTGTGACCGGACAGGCTTTAACAAGGTTTTACCATTTTACTCGGGGGCAGGGCTAATGTTCATGCGGAAAGTATGTGTTGAGAATGTTCACAGACTATTTAGTTTCCACTAATATGCTACTAACTTACTACATATATATTTTTTCTTTTAACTCCCCCTCCTCGCCCCCCGCCCCGGCATGTCCTTTCATTTGGGGCTTGGGAAAGGGGCCATAAGACCATTCTATATAGATACTTGATAAGCACTTATTTTCTGATACTTATTGCATTGGCATCTGATTCATGAAAATGGAGGGGTGTGTGTGTGTGTGTGTGTGTGTGTGTGTGTGTGTATCTCCTTCTCTGCCTATCCAGAGAAGCCATGGATGGCTTCATAACATGTAGCAAATTTCATCTTTCATGTCAAATCTCAAGAAAAACAACTTCTATTAGACTGAGAAAACTTCCCTGAAGAGATCTTCTGCCTACCAAAATAAAGCATGACCACTGTAGTGATGTAATTGGCTGGAAAATAATTTTTAGAAAAGGCTCCTGTGTAAGAAAGAAATGTGATATGGCTAAGGGTTAAACATTCTCATTTTCTGCGGAACTTCAAAAATCAACTATTTCTTCTTTTCCTGAACAAGTTCTGGTTTTTTAAAGTTGATACCATTCCACTCCATGTCCTGGTGTCTTTCTCCAATTAACCTTAGAAAGAATTTTGATCTCTTACACATTTAAGTTATATGACTTGATGTTTTGATATGTGTATACAATGTGAAATGATCACCACAACCAAGCTCATTAACATACCCATCAGGTCCCACAGCTATTTCCTCCATTCTTCCCTTACTTCCTTCCCTTTTTTGTGTGATGAGAACACTCAACTCAAGATTACCCTCTTAGCAAATTCCAAGCACACAATTCAGTTACCCATAGTCACCATGCTGTATGTTACATCTCCAGAACTTACTCATCTAGCGTAACTGAAGCTTGTACATTTGACTACCACCTTCTCCATTTCCCCTTCCCCCAGCCCCTGGAAAACCACCATTCTTCTCTCTGCTTTCATGAGTTTAATTTTTTAGATTCCACTTCTAAGTGAGATCATTCAGCCTTTATCTCTTTGTGTCTAGAATATTTCACTTAATAAAATGTCATATTACTATAAATGGCGGCATTTCCTTCTTTCTAAAGGCTGAATGTTTGTTTCTTTGTATACATTTACATATCATAGTTTCTCATGTATCTGGGATGTGGGGATGGGCTTTTCCTTGGACAACTGGATGTAAGACAGTTAAATATCAGCTGCCCTGTTCACCAAGAGTCATTGCCATGTGCGCAGGACTCTCAAAGCTGGTTCAGGACAGGAATTGTGCCTGATGGGTGGACTAGCCAGAGACTGAAACCCTACTGTCAGGTCACAATGCTGTAGTATGTGTTTGCACATAACTTAGCATATCACAGAGGTCCCTGCTTCTGAAAAATCTGAGGGACACATATGTTTAGTTTGTTTGTGTATATGAATCCTTGTTAAGGGGCTTGCTGTTGAAGGCATCCTGCAGTGAGCACTCTGGTAATAACAACAATGCTGATGCACAGAGAGGAGTCTTAAAACCTGAATGTGCATGTACATCACCTGAGGGATCTGGTGACAAAAAAACGGATTCAGTGTTTCAGGTGGGCCCGAGAGTCTGTATTTTAGACAAGCTCCCAGGTGATGCTGCTGCTGCTGCCCTAGGACCATACTTTGAGTAGCAATGGCATAGAGCCTCGAACATTTACATGGAATTCTCAATAGCTGCACGGAGTCGGTATTAACCTCTTGGAAAGATGAGGAAATAGAGGCTTAGAGAATTTATCTGATACTTCCATGTAGCCATAAGTCCTCATAAGTCTTTGATTGAGCTTTTTCCCCCCTGTTCTTCAACTGCATTCCCCTTATAATCATCATCTTATCTGTTGAATTGCTATTTTTTAATATTTGGTTTTCATGTAGGAGCAACTCTTGCCTTTTTCTCAAAAAAACTTTTTTATTTTAGTCAATTCTTTTGAAAATGGCAACATTCAAAGGAATCATACACATGTTAGCATTAGGTTTCGAAAATCTTCTGGGCTTGTAATTTGTCCTGCCCTTCAGATGCAATAGCCCCACTGTTTTTGTATAACTGGCCAACAGTGTCACGTGGACAGACCCGCAGAGCATGGCATGTTCTGCCAACACAGGGCAGAGAGCTGATCATCTGGGAAAGGCGAGTTTGGGATGTCATCAGTTTTGTAGAAGAAATTATTTGGGAAGTTTTTAAACTGAACTGCCAGTAAGAAATACCTGTGAGCTTTTAACACTATTGTCATTGGGTGTCACCCCAGAGTTGGACCAATTGTTATGGGGTTAGAATGCACCAGGTGATCCTAGTATGTAATATACACTAGATTATAAAATATATATACTCTAATATATAATATTATGAAATAATTTATAATATATGAAGTGGGGGCTGACAACTGTTGTTTCAAAAGAACCTATACTTAAGCACTTTCCCAGAACAATCAAATCACAATTTCTGGGTAGAACCCAAACATGGCTATTTTGTAAAAGCTCTGAGTTGGTTTTAATGTGGAACATGTTTGAAAATCACTGCCCCAACTCATTTTCCTAGTGAGCTGATTATCTTAGAGCAGTGGTTCTCAACTTTCCTAATGCCACAACCCTTTAATACAGTTCCTCATGTTGTGATGTCCCCCAACCATAAAATTATTTTCGTTGCTACTTCATAACTGTAATTTTGCTAGTTATGAATCGTAATGTAAATATCTGATATGCAGGATGTATTTTCATTGTTACAAATTGAACATAATTAAAGCATAGTGATTAATCACAAAACAATATGTAATTATATATGTGTTTTCCGATGGTCTTAGGCGACCCCTGTGAAAGGGTCGTTCGACCCCCAATGGGGTCTCGACCCACAGGTTGAGAACCGCTGTCTTAGAGGCTTATGGCTTATATTAGTGTTACCATGAAAAAAAGGAGCTATTTTCTTTCTCCCAAGAAGATTAATGAGAATTATCACAAGAATATTGGAGTTAACTTTGGTTAAAATGATAACAGTCTGAAAATTAAAGCAAGAAGGAAAGGACATCAGGAAAATGAGGTCAGTTTGTGTGTGTTTTAAATTAGTGATTTCTAAACAAAAGTGGTGGCAATTATTTGTCAAATAGCTGTCAGATAATTCAATTTGTACTAATCTTAGTGTATGTTTGTGTTATGTATCTTTCCTATTAGAAGTAATAAAATAAGAATAATTCTAGGACAGAAAGGTGAAGAAATCTTGAGATCTTGTATTAGATAAATCATTAAAAATTAATATCTGAATTCTACCTTCAACATTTTCTCTTTGTGGTGATTTTTTTTTCTGTGTGTTAGGTCCTGCTGCTTGGTCATGTGAGTTATCTTAGCCTCATAGATCTTGGTTTCTTATCTGGTTTAATGTCATGTCCCTTTATGTAAAAAAAACAAACAAAACAGCAATTATAATGAACTCATGATGTGGTTTTCCTGGATAAAAATGAATTATGACTAAAATTCATTGCTCAACTATTTCTAGGCTGAATTAGAGAAAAACCAGGTGGCTATTTTATTATGGGCCAATGAAATATTTTCACATTTCCGTATGGAAAATAGCCTCAAACCAAGGAGCCTGTCTACCTCCTCCTCCTAGAGAAGTGCTGAGCCTTAGGTTTGTCTCTTCACAAGTTATTTAGGGAGAAACTCTGTGACTACCAAGTTGAAAGCAAAACCAAAATATTGAGGTGAGACCAGGTAGTCTAGAGAGTTTAAATCATTATTTTGCAGGATGTCGAATCTAATAGCATATTTCTTGTCATTATGCAGCCTACTCTCATGAGGTTGTCTAGTTGATTATTGATGAGCAGGCAATAAATATCTGCCTTATTCAATCTCTTGCTTCTGCTAAGACCCTCTATTGGGAAGGAATGGTAACTTATGTGTGTTTTCAGAGTTGAGGCTAGGAGAGGGCAAAGGAGTTCTTTCAAATGATTTATTGTTATTATTATTACCTCTCAATGCAGATCTCACAATGGCATTGCCTCATGACCAATGGGAGCTGACAAAATAGAAAAAATTAACCAACTATTGAAACATGTGATGGGCCTTTGTGATGAGCCATGAAAGGGCAAAGTCCCTGCTAAGTTTGTGTCAGATCAACAGATGTTTTTCTTCAGTTCTTGCCAATCTCTCCCACTTTGTCTCTCATAGAACTGCTCTCCTTCTGCTCTGTGGTTAAACTAGACTGAATTTCTTCCAGTTCTTGCAATGACGTTATATTCTTTTGGCCTTTGAACTTTTGCCCATTTTGATCAGTGGTTCTCAGGATCCCTTAACACACTTAAAGATTATGGAGGACACCAAAGAGCTTTTGTTGACATAGTTATGTTATTGTATCTATAACATTAGAAATTGAAGCTGAGAACATTTTAACATATTAATTTTCTAATGTAATGACATAAACCTATCATATTATTATAAATAACATTTTTATGAAAAGTAAACTATATCTTTCAAGAAAAAAATAGATTAGTGAAAGGTTTAGCATTGTTTCATATTTTTTCAAATTTCTTTAATGTCCACCTTAATTGAAGACAGATGGATTCTTATTTTTAAATTACAGTTTACATTCAACAATATTTTGTATTAGTTTCAGGTGTACGGCATAGTGGTTAGACAATCATATTTTTAATGAAGTGTTTCCCCTGATATTTTCAGTACCCATCTGGCATCAACGGTTACTACAATATTACTGAATATATTTCCTATGCTTTACTTTACATCCCTTTGAATACCATTTTGTACTTCTTAATTCCTTCACCTTATTCATCCAGTTCCCCAACGATTCGCTCTAGCAGTCATCAGTTTGTTGTCTGTATCTATAAGTCTATTTCTGTTTTGTTTGTCCATTCACATTGTTATTTAAATTCCACATATAAATGAAGTCATATGGTATTTGTCTTTATCTGACTGATTTAATTCATTAGCATAATACCCTCTAAGTCCATTCATGCTGTTAAAATGGTAAGATATCATTCTTTTTTATTGTTGAGCAACATTCTATTATATATACATGTATCACCACTTTTTTACCCCCTTGTCTATTAATGGGCACTTGGGTTGCTTCCATATTTTGGCTATTATAGTAAATAATGCTGCAATGGATATAGGAGTGCACATATTCTTTTGAATTAGTGTTTTGGGTTTCTTTAGAAATACACCCAGAAGTGGAATTGCATTTACCCATCTACATAGGGGAGAAATATACTGTCTTATACAAGTGGAGGTTAGTTATTGAATATGGGTGACTATGATAATAATTATGGATTTGAGTTATTGGCCAAAGATTTGAGCGGCAGGACCTAGGATCTGCTCTGGTTTGTACCTTCCACAATGGTTTTTTTCTTTTTCTTTTCTTTTTTAAAAAAATATATTTTATTGAGTTTTTACAGAGAGGAAGGAAGAGGGATAGAGAGTTAGAAACATCGATGAGAGAGAGAAACATCAATCAGCTGCCTCCTGCACACTCCCCATTGGGGATGTGCCCGCAACCAAGGTATATGCCCTTGACCAGAATCGAACGTGGGACCTTTGAGTCCGCAGGCGGACGCTCTATCCACTGAGCCAAATCGGTTAGGGCAATGGTTTTTTTTCTAAAATGTAATACCAATAAGCTGGTATTGTTGTTAGGGTAGGGCTCTGTTGGCTTTGTCAATAGAGAGTTGAATGCTGATAATTACAGCTAAGATTTAGTTTACTAGCCCAGTAAATTTAGAACTAACCCAGTTTTTAATCACTTTTTAAATTTTTTCTTTAAAGTTTAATTGCCTAAATGTCAAAGATTGGATTTTTTGTTCCCTACATAGACTTTACTATTTGGATTAAATTAATCTCTTTATTGCCTGGTAGAATTCTTTATTGTTGTTTGTTTGTTTTGTGTGTGTGTCTTTTCTTTTTTATACTGTGTAAAATTCCTCCTCTCCTCCTTTTATTGATGGTTTCTTCAATTCCTCTGCTTCCCCTTTTTATCCTAGCCAAAACACAAAGGAAACAAATTACAAATTACACTGTTACAATGTCTGACCGAACTCTGGCAATCTTGGATTATTGGTCCCTTTTAGCAAAGCTTTATAACTCTTCCTGCTGGCCCACTTAAACCGGAATACCTTGGGCCATGCACTTTTCTCTCTGGCAACATCTTATCTAAATCTGAAAGCAGTAGCTAATAGTAATGAAATAATTAATATTAACACCCCCTTCATTTTATAGATGAGAAAACTGATCCAGAGAGGTTAACTGATTTGATTATAGTAACTATAATAAATCAAAGGAAGAGTTGTACAGCCTAGCTTTGGCAAAGTGGAGGGACAGCTGGACTGTGGGGATCTTCTCTTTAGTGTTCTGACAGATTCATGGCATAGCTTGAAAAAATTTCATTAATTACTTAACCTCAACTATTCTTGCAAAATGCCCTGTAGAACTTGAGTAAGCTTCATTAAAACTCAGTGATTCTCCCTGGTCTGAAAACCCCCTTCATTTTACAGATGAGAAAACTGATCCAGAGAGGATGATTTGATTAGAGCAAATACAATGAAGTCCTTTTGGCACTCATGTAAATAAATCTCTTTGAATGGTCCTGAAGCAAATTAACTTCTAAAGCATTCCTAAGAGTAAATGTGATTAAGGTGGCATTTTACTAGGCTGTATTGTGTTAGTTCCTTTGTTGTATCACTGAGTATGGCACCACGATCTTTATATTTATGTCATTCTTTGTAGTTTTCTCAGCCCTTCCCCTGTATCGCCAACAATACCGAGATTATGTATGGGTTAGTTGCTTAAAGTCAGTCAGTGACACTGAGGACAGATTTGAGAAAGTCTGTCCGGATGTGAAAACACAGAAAAATATGATTTTTCCCAGAGGTGTCCCGATTCTTTTTGTCTAGTGGCTTGTTAAAATTAGATTACTCTGAAAAGATTAGCTTTTTGGGATTTAATTCATTTATCCAACAAAGATTTATTGACCATGTACTATTTGTAAGGCACATAAATTGGAAGGCATTAGTGCACATAACATAAAAACAAAGGTAAAATATCTCTTACTTCATGACATTTATATTATAGTTGGAGAATACATGATAATCATATAATACAAATAAATAATATATGAGCTGGCAGTAAGCACTATAGAAAATAGAGCAGTATGAGGGAGTCAGGAATTGGAAAAAAGGGTGGAATTTTAAATAGAGTGGTTAGAAAAGTCCCCATTGAGAAGAATGACATTTGAACAAAGACTCAAAAGGGGTGAGGGACTTTCATGTGTATATTTGGAGGAGGAACATTAGACTATATTTGGTTTTACTTTGGAATTTGAAATTTAATTTTAGAGGTATAATTTATAGAATAAAATGAACCCATTATAATTGAAGCTTTTGATGAATTTTGACAAATTTTGTTACCACCGTCAAAACCAAAATTTAGAATATTTCCATCATCTCCAAAAGTTTCTTTATTCTCCATCCCAGTCAATCCCCACATTTTACCACTAGTCCTAGGTAATCACTGACATTCTATTGCTTCCTATATCTCAGATTAGTCTTCCTAGAGTTTAGTACAAATGAAATTACTATTAAATTTGTGTTTCTTTGTATTGGTCTTCATTTGCTCAGCATAAATTTTTTGTGTATTTCATTTTGTTGTATATCTCAGCATCTCACTCCTTTTCATTACAATGTCATATTTCATGAGAGAGAGAGGTGAGAAACATCGATCAGCTGCCTACTGCAATGTTCTAGCCAGGGATTGAACCCACAGCCTGAGTAGCTTCCCTGACTGGGAATTTGACCCAAAACCTCTTGGTGCACAGGGTGATGCTCCAACCATCTGAGCCAACCAGAAAGCTGTATATCTGTTTACTTGTTGATGGACATTGTGTCATTTCCAGGTTTTCATAGCCTGATTCACATCAGGCTGCTATGGATGTTCAAGACAAGACTGTGAGGACATATATGTTTATTTCTTTTAGATACATGGGAGGAGATATCTTCTTACATCATTAGAAATTGCTAAGCTGTTTCAAAAGTGTAAGGCCTTGAGGAACTGCTACTGCAGTCCTTCCAAGGACATGCTCTGGAGTTTTTCTACATATATCCACAGGTTGTCCCATCCATGAATTCTGTACACACTGAAATCCTGTTTTTGTTTTTACCAAAAAAAAAAAAAAGCACCATAAAACCCTATGATAGATGGTAAATCACACTTTGAAAGAATTTCCAATTCAGACATAATTTGCTTCTGAAGTTCCAGTGTGATATCTAGTACTATGACCTTGACAACCAGTGTTTTCTCACTTGGGACATGATATGCATTGAAGACTGTACCTCCATTGCCATGACCAAGAGTGCCCCAGTATCATATGTCTTGTGTATTCATCTGGCCATTGGCTAATATTTATTTCAGTTCAGCAGAAGCCTTCTTTAAGCTGTTGCTTGGAAGCACATCTGAGACTGCTGGGCTACTGTGATGAGAAGGCCCAGCCCGGATATCCACCTTCGGGCCATGTATGTCCTGTTCCCCAGGAGGCTCTCAGACTCTTGGAAATACCTGTAGAGGCTCTATTAAGTGTCCATTTGCTTGCTGTTGCATTGCTATGGAATAATAATATGTTAGCACTGCCTTCATCACTTCTCACTGTAATTTGAGAAGTACCTTCTTACTATAAGGAGGGTCAACCTTTTTGCTCTATTCAGGCCTTTAACTGCTTGAATGAGTGGTACATCTAGGAGGACGATTTGCCTCACTCAGTTTATCAATTCAAATGTTACTCTCACCCTAGAACGACCCACAGTCACATCTGCAATAATGTGCGACCAAATATCTAGGTACCCTGTGGGCCCAGTCAAGTTGACACAAAACTAACTATCACACCATGGTAGAAGGGAAACTAACTACGAGGAAACACTTCTTAATTTATATTAGGGCATGGCATACTTAAACGGGCAAATTTCAATTAATGGGATAATGTAGCTATATAAACATTTATACTGGAGATTATACATACATACATACATACATACATACATACATATTGCTGTGTACCATTAAACAAAACCTTTTATTCAGGTGAAACTCCATTGAGTGGTGACATGTTCACCAGACTGACTTGGTTAAAGAAAACACTTTGAAATTGTAATGACTAGGGAAAATGTCTTAAAATCTTTGAGCAACTGGTTTAGAGAAGAATATTCCAAATTTTGAACCTATAGTGTCCCCCGCTGCCCCCAAAGCTAACAAAAAGCCCTGATCAATCTCTACGCCTCTCAGATGCCTCTTCTAGAATTGGTCAATTCCTTCTGCCTGCACCTGACCTCCTACAAGGTTGGGGGGGGGAGGGGGGGGAGGCAGACTTGAGGTTACCTCTTTGCTATATAGATATATTTTTTGTGTTTTTTAAAAAATATATTTTATTGATTTTTTACAGAGAGGAAGGAAGAGGGATAGAGAGTTAGAAACATCAATGAGAGCGAAACATTGATCAGCTGCCTCCTGCACACTCCCAACTGAGGATGTGCCCGCAACCAAGGTACATGCCCTTGACCAGAATTGAACCTGGGACCCTTGAGTCTGCAGGCCGATGCTCTATCCACTGAGTCAAACTGGTTAGGGCTATATAGATATATTTTTATTTACTAAATACTTGATGTGAATAAGTACCCACTTATAAACGATTGTTCACTGATGCAGTTACTACTTTTAGAAAATGGTTTAGAACTAACTCATTTAACATGTTTCCCAGATAGCTTGAAATAATCAGATGCCAGTTAATAAACACCTGAAACAGGGGGAAGCTATAGTCCTCACTCAGTCACAGGGTTCCTAACTTTCTGTAAGTGTTACAGAACATAAAAAACAAAACAAAACACAAAAAAAAGATACTTATAGAAAAAAGGAAGTCAATTTCCAGTTTCAAGAGGTGCTATGCTGTGGCCAGACCAAAGCTTTAGTTGGGGACATAGAAAAATCCTATCTTCTTTTATGTATGTAAGTATGCATTTATTTATTTATGTTTAAAACTTTATTGTTGAAAGATTTATATCCTCCTTTTCCCCACATTGACTTTTTCTAGCCTGCCCCTGTCTTCTTGAACAATGAGAGACGAGGCATGAATCTGAGGTTGTATTAGAAGCACTGCTTGCTTTGGCTTTTCAGGAGCTCGAAACGATGGGCCGGGCCAGCTTATTGTTGAGAAAGATACCCCAGTAAGACATCCCTTGCTAAACCCACCATCCTCAGCAGAAATATTGGCCCATGTTAACAGAATGGGAAGCAGGATAGCCTAAGGGGATAGAGACATATGGAAGGAACAAAAGCCCGTAAATTTATAGGTGTCTTATGCACATAACATTGCGTACACTCCTGTTGATAGAATTGCATGTCTATTATCATGGATTCAGATGGCCAAACAAGGAATGGTTAGGTATAAATGAGGACTGGAAGTCTAGGCAGTATATGGTTTCATTCTATGGAATTTCCAGGTATTTGGCCCTAGCTGTACTACTGTGAATGGTGTTCACATAGCCCATCACGTCACAGATTTCTTTTAATTTGACAGAGCTTCTATTGCACCAGGCAGGTAAAATCCAAGAGGGAGTCATTTGGGTATAAACTTTGGGTGGGAACTGGGTTAAACTGTGTTCCCAGCTCATGTTCTAATATCACATTATTAAGCCAAATGAAAAACACCCATCCCTTTCCTTCAAGGTTGGCATACAACTGGGTTTTACTGGATTTTTGAACAAGAAGCATGTCCCTAGGGGTCAGTTATGGCTGAACTTTCACTCACTTCAAGTTGTAGAAGAAATCTCAGCAGCATAAACATTTTAGTAGGGCCGGCAGTACTTTTATCAGTTCTACCCTAAATCCTGTTTGAGGTTTTTTGTAGGATGGGTACTTATTCCTTAGGATGATTCTCCTTGGAGATTATAAAATTAAATGGTTTTCTTTCTCACTGGCATCAGGTATTCATACTAATTCAGTATATTTACAGGTTTAGCTCGTTTCTAAAGAAAAAAAAGGGGGGGCGGTGAATTTCTCCTGAAGATGTTTTCACATGATACAGAATATTCCTACTTGGCATATAAATTTTAACGTAATTCTAAATTTGAGTGATTTTTATTTTCTTATTCATACTTATCACCACTTTTATATATTTATGGATTTGTGGACAAGTAGATTTGAAATTTGTTGTGACATCTTGTTTTTGAAGAGTTGCATATCACTAGAAATTCCATGTAATGTAGAAATTAATTAGTTTTTGTGGGCTCATTCAATATAATACTGAAAATAATGCCGTGTTCAACTTTCACTTGATAATAGAACATTTTTACCATAACTTCAGCATCCATTATGCTGCCCTTTTCATATTCATACATTCTTCCTGTCATGAAGGATAGACATAGAAAGTATAGTAAGCATTTTTTTTCCCACTTAAAAGTGTGCTTCTAGGACTGGTATGTTTTCTTTTGGGGAATTATCAAGTGAGTTTTGGGGCTGGACAAGTTACCAAGAATTCTAGAAATCTAAATTCTGATAGAGTTGTATCAGTGCAGAGGTCAGGTGGTTTGGTCTGTGAAAGGACAATGTTGGGGCAAGTGATTGATCCTTATGCTGTCTTAGAACTGTTTCTTGGAGTTTTACAGGGTGGAAAATGGTTTCTTTCCAACCATCTTGACCTGCTCTGACTCATTCAATACCTGCTATAGGGGACTATAACCCCTGTTTAGGCCAAGTTTTATTGAAAATTGGTCAGGCTGGTTGCTACTCATCTCTCTTGGCTGCTGGCAAGTCTAGCTATGTTTGGAAGCTGATTTCAACTTATTTTTTTTTCCTAAGGGATGAAGGTGCCTCATCAAAGGCCAGTCTGGTCCTCGGCCATTCTTGAGTTGTGTGTATAGTAAACATATCATTCAAACTGGGACATTTTTTTGAGTGAAAGAGGTGCTATTAATAATTATCCTGGTGGACAGGTGTAAAGTAAGACTCTTCGAGGAGAACTAGGATGACAGTTCACTTTAGCTGTAAGGAAATAGAGGTGGTTTCATCCAGTGCATCTATAGTGTGAGTGATTGACAAGAAGAGAATGAGCTCTGTCATAATGAGGTAGGAGAGTAAGAAGCTCAGAAAAGTCCTGGGCAAGTGGCATGGGAAAACTGAGACAAGAAAACTAAACAATGGCCAAGCAATTTAAACAACTTACAGCCAGCTAGTGAATTGTAAGACTTTGTCTCCCTAACCAAGGACACTTGAGAGCAAATGGTTTCTACTTCTCCTCCCTAACCATAGAATACATAACTTAAAATATCTTGGTGGGAAAATAGAGAACAGAGACCCACTTAATGCCATTTGTGCCAGCCAAACCCAAGGACAAATGAAGTCGGGGGAACAAATAACAAAAATCCCATTAAAGCCTGACAGAACCAAGATAAAAAGTAAAACAGTAAAGCAGACTAAAGAATAATCCAAAAATCCCCTGTAAGCTCATTTTGATGCATCAACATATTAAAAATGCACCTGGAAAGCTAGTGAATATTCTACTGAAACCTCCCCAACATTCTTGCCTACAAAAGAAAAGATAAAAACCCTCAGGACAAAGACTCTGTGTGGGCTCACTCTAGACCAGTGATGGTGAACCTTTTGAGCTTGGCGTGTCAGCATTTTGAAAAACCCTAACTTAACTCTGGTGCCGTGTCACATATAGAAATTTTTTGATATTTGCAACCATAGTAAAACGAAGATTTATATTTTTGATATTTATTTTATATATTTAAATGCCATTTAACAAAGAAAAATCAACCAAAAAAATGAGTTCACATGTCATAGATTCGCCATCACTGCTCTAGACAGAGCACACCCATGCCTCTTCCTAGACATAAACTTTTTAATTCCTCCTAAACTCTAGGGATCCCCCAAGAGACTTGCAACAAGTGGAGCAGCAGGCAGTGGCAGCTCTTCCTGGGCTCACCCCCTAAGCCTGTCTTCAAGGCCCCCTTTTCTCTGTCTTCCCAAGGGAGCTAAAAGCAGCCCCACCGTAGCTCACTTCTGTCATTGTGACCACTTCCCAGTGAGCCAACAGCAGCCCCACCCTGGCTCACTGATTTCCTATGTTTCCAGGGAGCCAAAGCAGAGCACTGCCTAGCCTCTCCCCTGTTGCTTCTTCTACCCTAAGTTCTTCCTTTGTTTCACTGGCCCCCGCTTTAGTAAACATACCCTCAAAATCACCTGGACTGGTGTTGTGAAATCTCTTCTACACTAAGTCAAGAACCCATACACTACAGGCTGGCCTGAGGCAGACCTACTCAGGGCTGGTACCTGTCTGGTAACAATAGAATGAACTAGATGATGAATCAATGCCACACACATGCAAAGACCTTATAAATCACAGGCCATCAACACTAACATGGAAGGAAACATTAGATCACTGTTTAGTTTAGGATTTGTTCCTTTTTGTGTCACATATTTTTGAAATACAATGAAAGCTAACAAAAACACTCTCCAGGACGGTACATATATATGTCAAATCTTGCATGCAATTCCACAGAAGTCTGTTTCCTCGAGGCCACCTATAAAAATATGAACCCTAGATTTATCAGCCCTATAAACTAAACAGTATATTTTTATTATTTTTATCAAAGGTGTTTGTAGGATCTATTGAAATACCAGTAGACATGACCCCAAACCACCTCATAGTGATACTCAGAACAGTGAGTCAAGATTTGTTCCCCAGGGTCATGTCTCTCTATACCAAAGAATGAGCTCCTGAGACCAGAAGATTTATGCAAAAGTGTGGAAAATTTGTTACAAGCAGATTCAGACTTCCCCATGGGGAGGGGGCCCACATAATGAGTTATCAGTGAAGCTAGTTGGTTTAGGGATAAATACAAGTATATATGTGCTACAAGTCTGCTCTGTTTCTGTTGCCACCTGATTGATTCCCTCATTGCTCTTGACCAGCAATGGACCTGAACTTTCTCTGTTCCTTTGTGTCAGTACACCTGTTGTTGCAGGCCCTCCCTTGGCTTCACATGCCTTCCACTCTGTGTCCAAAAACATTCTCTGTCAGCATGGTTGGTTCCTGTGGTTAGGCTTGCTCAAAGGGCTGTGTCTGCCCCTGCCTGTGTCCCACCTGCCTTTGTTTTCCAGTGGAGCCCTGCCCTGTCTGCCTGTGTGTCAAGCTAACTCCTCTCAGTAGACAGTTTGAAAGACTATGAGCTAGGTACTGAAGGGTGGAAAGCCCCGGTGCCTAACAATGGACAATTGTAGGGTAGAACCTCATCTCCAGGGTGACTGCTCCTTCCCTAGCATAATGCTGGTCATGTGGTTTAGACCCCTGAGCTTTGCCACCCTAGAGATAACATCTAGGCCTCAGTTGTATTTCAGTCTCAGGCCCAGAAAACAGCAAAACCAGTCAAGCAATGGCTCAGTTGACCTCAGGGCCAGCTGCATTAACTAATGATCCCCTGCTCTGGGGCCGACCAATCAGTGGAGACCTGGAACCTTAAAGGACATATTTGGAAAGCTGATGAATTGGGGTCCTCCTCTGGTATCGCCCCTAAAATAGCCATCCCTAAAATCCTAGGACTGGGGACCTAGCCCTCTCCCCCTCCCGCTCACACCGTTCATGTCCACTCCCCTTTACCTTCCTCACTTCTAAGCTCCAAGGGCTCTTCCTTTACTTCTGTAACTTGTTTCCTTAAGCCCATTACTTCTATGAATTACTTCCTCTACTTCAGTGATTTTCCAAATACATGGTCTCTTATAGTTTAAATCTTGGCACTGAATTCTTTCCTAGCCAGAACTCAAGTACTGAGGCTGCTGAAACCAGGTCTGGTCTGACCCCACTGTCTGACAACTGGTGCTTTCCTGCCACTGCAAACAAATATAATTCATGAGTGGTCTCCTCAGGTTCGCTTCTGTGAATACACATCACTGACAGACTGGTAACCGATTGGGGGACCATTAAGGCAATTTATTCAGAACTTAGCATGCCTGATCTCAAGAAGAGCACTTCATTAGAGAAGTTAATTTATGACAATAACAACATGGGTGATGATTTTATTAACCCAAGTAGGTTTTGATTTTTTAAATAATAAAAAGCTTATTTAATAAACTACATACTTAGCAAAAAAATAATTAAAACTAGAAGTTAAGGGAGAGTCTATTTTTAAAGCACTCTAAATAAGTTAATTTCATATACCAATAAAACAATTCAAGAAAATTATTTCATCAAAGTTTTTTATTACTAACAGTGTCATCAATGCAAAATAAAACAATAAAATAGAATAAAATGAAATAAAAGAAAATGCTACCCTAAAAGTCTATTCTAATTCTAATTGAAAATACTAATTCTAAGAAAACTTCTATACTAAGGCAAAATTCTATTTAAAAGTCCATACATTTAAAACAACTGGAACAAGCTAATTAAACAAAGGAAAAGAAAAAAACCTAGTCTATAGTAAAACATTGTGGCTATTTGATAGTAGTAAATCACTAGTCCTGGAATTACTGCTTGGGGTTGGGGTTGGGAGAAGAGGTTCTTGGGGTCTTTGGATGACTGGGTTGTCCTGGAGTTCGGAATTGTCGATGTCGTCGGGTTTGGGTTGCAGGTCTGGGTTGTGCAGGTGGTCGGGGTTGTAGCAGAGATCGGAGAGGTGATGGAGGTTGAGGCTGTGGGGGAGATTGTGGTTGAGATGGAGGTCGGAGTTGTGCCGTGGGTCGGGGTGGTAGTAGAGGTCGAAGTAGAGAAGGGGGCTGGGGTTGTGATGGAGGTTGGGGTTGTGAAGGGGGCTGGGGTTGTGATGGAGGTTGGGGTTGTGAAGGGGGCTGGGGTTGTGACAAAGGTCGGGGTTGTGCAGGAGGTCGGGGTGGTAAGAGAGGTTGAAGTAGTGAAGGGGGCTGGGGTTTTGATGGAGGTCGGGGTTTTGATGGAGGTCGGGATTGTGAAGGGGGCTGGGGTTGTGATGGAGGTTGGGGTGGTGGTAGAGGTTGAAGTAGTGCAGGGGACTGGGGTTTTGATGGAGGTTGAGGTTGGATGGGAGCTTGAGGTTCTGCAGGAGGTTGACGGACGGGAGGTCGACGTTGGAATGGAGGTCTAGGTTGAAGAGGAGGTCGAGGTTGGGCGGGAGGTCGAGGTTCTGTGGGTGGTCGAGGTTGGGCGGGAGGTCGAGGTTGGGCGGAAGGTCGAGGTTGGGCGGAAGGTCGAGGTTGGACAGGAGGTCGAGGTTGGGCGGAAGGTCGAGGTTGGGCGGAAGGTCGAGGTTGGGCGGGAGGTCGAGGTTGGGCGGGAGGTTGAGGTAGTGTTGGATGAGGCTGTGAAGGAGGCCAGGGCTGTAGGTGTTGTTTCCCTTCAACCATTAGGTGCTGTTGCCACTGCTGCTGCTGTTCTGGTGCTCTCTGGTGGCGGAACCGGAGCCTGTTCGCCCGAAGCTCCCTGATGTTCTGGCGGAGCCTCGGGCCGTGGGTGGGCCGGTCCGCCTGCAGCTCAGCGTCGGGGGCCCCCTCCGCCACCTCCGGGGCCTGGGCCCTGCTCTTCTCCCGCTTCTGTCGTTTTGCCAAGACAGAGGCGCCCAGGGCTCTTGAGGCTGCCCCCTCATGAGCACTCCTGAGCGCCTCCTCCATCATTGGGGTGTTGTTCTGATGGTTCTTTTGGAGGGACTCTCCCCTCACTGCCTCCAACTGCGGCTCCGTCTTGTCCCTGTCGAGGAATGAAGCTGTTTAGCGAGACGCTAACCTCTGTCTCAGTCGTAGCATCTCACCACATCATGGTCCAGAGTGGGCCCCCGGGTTTCCTGGTTCCCATCTGTGGTCCCTACTGGGACCGGTCTGGTCAGTGTGGGTGGGAACCTCTGACCTGAGCAGCTGCCGGGAGGCGTCCTGTGGAGCCGCTCTTGCCTGGTCTTGCTTGGCATGGAGGTCAGCTACTGTTGTCATCTCCGCCTCCATAGTGTTCTTCGCTGGTTGCTCCGGCTTCAGGACCGCTATGGAAGGCAGATGTGATGGGGGGGAAATGCCAGAGTCCATGCTCTCCTTGCCCAGGTCGCTGGGCGCCACAGGCAAAGAGGAGCTGGCCTCAGGGACCCAACATGGGTGCAGCTGGCAGCTCTTTATATGCAGCGTCCCTGATGTCACTAGCTTGGGTTTGAGCTTACCTGTGCCCCTCTGGTGCTCCTTGTAGAGCCAACTCCTGGCCGAGGAAGCCCTCAGCGGCACCGCACTGCAGGCCAGGCCCTTGATGGGCACCGGCGTCATAGGTGGTACTCTGGGGGGACGTGGCCCTGTGGTCCTTGATGTTGATTGGGACACACAGGGCCTATCCCCGGTGGCCCTGAACCCGGCTTCCTGGCCTCTGGCAGGGCAGTGGGTGGGCATCTGTGGGCCGGGTGTCATTAGGATGTCATCACTGTCCTCTGCCCAGGGGCAGCCCTGCCTCCCCCGTTGCCAGCTCCGCACTGCTAGCCCAGGTTGCCAGCTCCTTACCGCAGGCGGGGCAGGTTGGTGTTCGCCCTGCCAGGTCCCTGCGGGCTGACCATGCTGACTCCCTGTCAGCCCGGTCCCCACCAGATGTGCGGGTGGGCTCCCTCGGTGCCAGGTGCCAGCTGGCTGTCGCCCTCGGTGCGAGGGACCTGCCGCCTGTCCGAGATGGATTTCAGGACAGGCTGGCACCGACAGTTGTCTCCGCATCTTTTTCAAACACACAAGCACACTCCACACAACAACAATCTCTCTCCACTACAAAACACTCCACACACACACACACACACACACACACACACACACACACACACTCCTCAGTCAAAAAGGTTCTCCAATCTTTCCCCAAAGAATTCCAATAGTTTTCACCGCAGTGAATGCAAGAGCAGGGCCAGCGGGCCTCATTTTATAGGTGCACCCCATTGTGACCCAGCGGAGGGCGGAGCCAACTAGCATCACAGTGGGCTTTGGGGCGGAGCCAACTGGATTCATAGTGGGCTTTGGGGCAGAGCCAACTGATACCTTAAATGGGCTTTGGCCCCAAGTGTCACCTGTTGTGTGACGATTGCTGTAGGAACATTTTTCATGAAACAAAAAGTTTCTTTACTTCCTACGGCAGCTTAGCTGCTCTTAGATTTAGCCCCGTCAATGGGCCTTGAGATCCGAGTGCCTGTGCAGCTCAAGGAGCGCCCAAGTGATGCCGGTCTCGGACTCCAACTGGCCATTGGGCCTCACGGTCTTGGGGCTGGATCTTAGCTTTCTCATTCTTTCTTCTCCCCTCCTATAGTGCCAGATTCCGTGACTTTCCACACCACGCAGACTTTCTCTTTCTTGTTTATTTATACATTGTTTGGGGCATCCCTAAATGTTCTAACCACCTCCTTAGAAAAGTGGAATCTCCTCAAAGGAAAGGAATCAACAGAAAAATGGGTAAACTACAGCATATGCATAAAATTGAAATCTAAAGAATTAGAAAGTTATTAGTGAGAATAACACTTATAAACATGAACAAATAAAGTAAGAAGAATATATGGTGTGATATATTTCAACATGGTCATTAGGAACACATATACACATGTAGTCAAAGTTTAAAGAAATACAAGGGAATGCAAAACACCTAATCCAAGTTAGTGCTTATCTTTGGAGCAAGGAATTGAGAGATGTGACAACCAGGCAGTTAGAGGAGAATTCAATTCTGGAGTCTTTTAAAAGGACTAGGGAAATGCCCAGAGAAGTAATCATCTGAGAGCTCTCAGCTGCCAATACTTCCAGAATCTGGGGGAAGGAGTGTTCCTATCCCCAGTGAGGATAGGGAGGGGCCCAACAGAACCCAATAAATCCTTGGTTCTCAAACTTGCCTGCACCTTAGAATCACCTGAGAGAGTAGCTAACTCCCAGAGGCCAGTCTGTGTGCCAGACCAAATAAGGCATACTCTCCATGACACTCTTTTCTTAAATTTATCTCTTTCTGTTGTTTCCCTTTTGACTCTTTGAAATGCTGATTTTATTTTATTTTCTATTTGTTACTAGAATAAACATTGAAGAACAATTTTAAAAAATATCCACCTTATATCCTCATTTTCTTGATTATCACACATTGCCTATGTTCTCTTGTGCTATACCAATTGGGGGACCATTAAAGCAATTTATTGAGAATTTAGCATGCCTGATATCGAGAAGACCACTTCATTTGAGATGATAATTTGTGACAATAATTATAGCTTGGGTAATATTTTATTAATCCAAGTAGGTTTTGTTTTTTCTTGTAATAATAAAAAGCTTGTTTGATATACTCCACACTTAACAAAAAATAATTAAAACCAGAAGTTAAAAGAACATTGAAGGAGAGTCCTTTTATAATGCACTCTAAATAAGTTAATTTCATATACCAATAAAACAATTCAAGAAAATTACTTCCTCAATGATTTTTTATTAATAACAATTTCAAATAAATCAGTCAAACAATGGCATACATGCAAAATAAAATAGAATGAAATAGACTCGGATAAAATGAGGTAAAATAAAAGTGTATTGTAATTCTATGGAAACGTCTGTACTAATTTAAAATTCTATTTGGAAGTCCATATATTTAAAAACAACTAGAACAAGCTAAAAAAAAATCACAAGTAAAAGAAAATACCTAACCTCCAGTGAAACGTTGTGGATATTTGACTGTAGCAAGAGTTTTCCTAATCAAGTTTATGCAACACCTACAATGGTTGCACTAGTCCTGGAATTACTGTGCATCAGTCTTGAGGTTGGGGTTGGGAGAAGAGGTTTTTGGGGACTTTGGGGGACTGGGTTGTCCTTGAGGTAAGGGGTTTATCAGAGGTTGAGGTTGAACCAGACATCGGGGTTGTAGCGAAGGTGTGGGTTGTATCAGATGTTGAGGTTGTGCAGGAGGTCGAGGTGGTATCAGAGGCTGACCTTGTGCCAGAAATCGAGGTTGTATCAGAGGTCGAGGTTGTATCAGATGTCGGGGTTGTATTGGAGGTCTGGGTAGTATGGGAGGTTGAGGTTGTGATGGAGATCGAGGTTATGCTGGAGGTCGAGTTGGTATGAGAGGTTGAAGTTGTGCCTTAGCACGAGGTTGTGCTGTAGGACGAGGCTGTAATGGAGGCTGGGGCTGTATCAATTGTTTCCCTTCATTGCTGACTCCACTGTTGCTGCTGCTTGGTAGTCTCTGGTGTTGAAAGTGCATTATGTTGGCTTGAAGCTCCCTCTTCTGCTGGGACGGTGCTGCCAGGTCCTGGTGGAGCCTCGCGCTGTGGGTAGAACGCTGGCAGCTCAGCATCAAGCAGCCCCACCACCACCTTGGGTCCTGGGCCCTGCTCTTCTCCTCCTGCCTCTTTCGCTTTGAAAATACAGTGGCGCCCGGGGCTCATGAGCCTGTCTCCTTGTAAGCTTTCCTGAGCGCATCCTGGATCATCTGGGTCTCCTTGGACCAGTTCTTCTTTTCAATGGACTCTCACCTCACCTTCTCCAACTGTGGCTACAACTGTTCCCTGTCGAGGAGCTGCGTTTTCAGTAATGAAGCTGATGCAGCGCAAGACGCTCACCTCTGTCATAATTGTAGCTTCTCACCACATCGTGTTCCCCAGGGACTCCCGAGTTTCCAGGTTCCCTCCTGTGGTCCATAGTGCGGCAGGTCTGGTTTGCCACCTTGATGTTGGGGTCAGTGTGGATGTGAAACTCTGACCTGAGCAGCTGATGGGAGGCATCCTTTAGTGACACTCTTGCCTGGTCCTGATTGGCTTGGAGGTCAGCTACCGCTGTGATGACAGTCTCCATGGCGTCCTTTGGTGGCTGCTCTGACTTCAGGAAGGCTATGGAAGGCAGATGTGATTTGGGGGTGGGGCGGAATGACAGAGTCCATGCTTTCCTTTCCCAGGTACCTGGGCACCACATGCAAAGAGGAACTATTGTCAGGGAGCTGGCATTGGTGCAGTTGACAGCTCTTAATGGACAGCGTCCCTGATGACACTGGCTGAGGTTTAAGCTCAGCTGCACCCATCTGGTGGTCTTTAAGAGCCAGGTCCTGCCTGGGGAACCTTCAGTGGCACTGCGCTCCTGGCCAGGCCCTTGATGGGCACTACCATTATGGGTGGTACCCTGGCGGGAAGTGGCCCTGTGGTCCTTGCTGGTGATTTGAACACACAGGGCCAATCCCCAGTGGCGCTGGACACATCTCCCTGGGAACTGGCAGTGAAGCACATGGGCTTCCCTGGCCAGTATTGGCAGGCTCTTGCCCAACACGCTGAGCTCACGGGCATCTGCCAAGGCACAGGCCTGTTTCTAACTGTTGGCCCTCGTTGGCTCCTGTTTTGCCAGCTCCCCACTTTTGGCCCTCTTTGGCTCCCGTGTTGCCAGCTCTGCACTGCTGGTCCTGGTTGGCTCCCGAGTTGCCAGGTCCCCACTGCTGGTCCTCTTTGGCTCCCGAGTTGCCAGGTCCCCACTGCTGGTCCTGGTTGGCTCCTGGGTTGCCAGCTCCCCACGGCTGGTCCTTGTTGGCTCCCGTGTTGCCAACTCCTCACTGCTAGTCCTGGTTGGCTCCCGTGTTGCCAGCTCTCCACTGCGGGCCCTCATTGGCTCCTAAGTTTCCATCTCCCCACTGCTGGCCTGGATTGGCTCCTGTGTTGCCAGCTCCCCACTGCTGGTCCTGGTTTGCTCCCAGGTTGCCAGGTCCCCACTGCTAATCCTGTTTGACTCCCGGGTTGCTAGCTCCCTACTGCAGCAAGGACGACTTGGTGTCTTCCCTGCCAGTTCCCTGCAGTCTGTCCATGCTACCTCCCCCTCAGCCAGATTCCCATCAGAGGTCTGGGTTGGTTCCCTCAGTGCCAGATGCCAGCTGTCTGACTTGGCTGTCTCCCTCAGTACAAGGGACTTGCTACCTATCTGGGTTGGATCTCAGGACAGGCTGGCATGGAAAGTTGCCTCCACATCTTTTAGTTTTTCACAATCACTCACACAGTTACTCTCCACAGAACAATCTACACAACAACAGATCACACTCACCTCACACCAGCTCACTCTCCACTCACACCAGTGCTCGCTCCCCTTCACACCAACGCTTGCTCTACACTCACACCAATGCTCGCTCTACACTCACACAAACACTCTCTCGCCTCTCACACCAGCACTCGTTTCCCACTCTACCAGTGCTCGCTCCTCACTCACACCAACGCTCTCTCCCCAAACTGCCACCAACGATCACTCTTTACTCTCATACAAATTGCTCCTCACTCACATCAAGGCTTGCTCCCCACTCTGAAACCAACACTCACTCTTCACTCTCATACAAACCTCTCTCCATTCACACCAAAGCACGCTCCCCACATACACTAGTGAACACTGTCCACTCATACTAATGCTCGCTCCCCACTTTACCACCAACACTCACCCTTAACTCTCGCAAAGTTCGCTTCCCTTTCACACACAACACTTGCTCCTTACTCAAACAAAAGCTCCCCCGTCTCCCCCCAATGTTCTCTAGTTACTTTCACCATAGTGAATGCATGTGGAGTACCACTGCAAATACCTTTATAGGTGCACCCCCGTTTGTGACCAGAAGGAGGGGCGGAGCAAAAAGACCTCATGTGTGGGCATTGGCCCCAGTGTGTCTCTTGGAATGTGTAGGAATATTTTTCTTGAATCAAAAAGTTCTTTTGTTCCTATGGCGGGCATGGCTGCTCTTAAATTTAGCCCTTTAGATGGGCCTTGAAGTCCATGTTTCGGTACACATCAAGGAGTGCCTAGGTGATGCCGGACTTGGATTCCTACTGGACATTGGGCCTCATGGTCTTGGTGCTGGATCTTAGCTTTCTCATTCTTTCTTCTCCCCTCCTATAGTGCCAAATTCAGTGACTTTCCACACCATGCAGACTTTCTCTTTCTTGTTTATTTATACATTGTTTGGGGCATCCCTAAATGTTCTAACCACCTCCTTAGAAAAGTGGAATCCTCTAATAAAGCAAGGACTCAACAGAAAAATGGATACACTATAGCATATGCATAAAATTGAAATCTAAATGAATTAGAATATTACTAATTTGAATAACACTCATAAACATGAACAAAGAAAGCAAATAGAATACATGGTGTGATATAATTCAACATGGTCATTAGGAGCACCTATACACGTGTAGTCAAAGGGTAAAGAAATACATGGGAATATAAAACACTTAATTCAAGTTAGTGCTTATTTTTGGAGCAAGAAACTGAGAGATGTGACTAACAGGCAGTTTCAAGGGAATTCAGTTATAGGGTCTGTTAAAGGACTAGGGAAATGCCCAGAGAAGTAATCATCTGAGAGCTCTCAGCTGCCAGTACTTCCAGCATCGGCGGGAATGGGTGTTCCTATCCCCAGGAGGATGCGAAGGGGCAACACAGAACCAAAAAATTCCTTGCGTGCACCTTAGAATCACCTGAGAGAGTAGCAACTTCCCAGAGCCCTGTGTGCCAGACCAAATAAGTCCTGCTCTCCATGAAGCTCTTTTTTAAAATTTATCTCTGTCTGTTGTTTTCTTTATGACTCTTTGAAATGCTGATTTTATTTTATTTTCTATTTGTTGCTATAATGAACATTGAAGAACAATTTTTAAAAATATCCTCTGTTCTTGAATATCACACATTGCCAATGTTCTCTTGTGCTATACCAATTGGGCTATCATTAAAGCACTTTATTGAGAATTTAGCCTACCTGATCTCAAGGAAACCTCTTCATTTGAGATGTTAGTTTGTGACAATAATAATAGATTGGGTAATATTTTATTAATCCAAGAAGGTTTTGTTTTTTCTTTTAATAATAAAAAGCTTGTTTGATAAACTCCATACATAATAAAAAATAATTAAAACTAGAAGTTAAAAGAACATTGAAGGAGAGTCCTTTTATAATGCACTCTAAATAAGTTAATTTCATATACCAATAAAACAATTCAAGAAAATTATTTCCTTAATGATTTTTTATTAATAACAATTTCAAATAAATCAGTCAAACAATGGCATATATGCAAAATAAAATAGAATGAAATAGAATTGGGTAAAATGAGATAAAATAAAGTGCATTGTAATTCTATGGAAATGTATGTACTAATTTAAAATTCTATTTGGAAGTGCATATATTTAAAAACAACTAGAACAAGCTAAAAAAAAACACAAGTAAAAGACAATACCTAACCTCCAGTGAAACATTGTGGATATTTGATAGTAGCAAAAGTTGTCCTAACCAAGTTTATGCAACACCTAAAAACGGTTGCACTAGTCCTGGAATTACTGTGCATCAGTCTTGAGGTTGGGGTTGGGAGAAGAAGTTCTTGGGATCTTTGGAGGACTGGGTTGTCCTGGAGGTCGGGTTGTATCAGAGGTTGAGGTTGTACCAGACGTCACGGTTGTATCAGAAGCCTGGGTTGTACTGGAGTTTGAGGTTGTGCTGGAGGTCAAGGTGGTATCAGAGGCTGACGTTGTGCGGGACGTCGGGGTTGTAGTAGAGGTCGAGGTTGTACCAGACATCAGGGTTGTATCCGAGGTCTGGCTTGTATCGGAGGTTGAGGTTTTGCTGGAGGTCGAGGTTGTGCTGGCAGTCGAGATGGTATAGAGGTTGAAGTTATGCTGTAGCATCAGGTTGTGCTGTAGAACGAGGCTGTAATGGAGACCGGAGCTGTATATGTTGTTTGCCTTAACCATGAAGTGCTTTTTCCACAGCTGCTGCTGTTGTCGTAGCCTCTGGTGTCACAAGGGCATTTGGTTGGCCGAAAGCTCCCCCATCTGCTGGGATGGCGCTGCCTGGTCCTAGCAGAGGCTCGCCCTGTGGGGGCAGGCCCGCCGGCAGCTGAGCATTGGGTGTCCCCACCGCCAGCTCTGGGGCCTGGGCCCTGCTCTTCTCTTCCGTCCTCTCTATCTTTGCAAAAACAGTGGCTCCCAGGGCTATTGAGGCTGTCTCCTCGTGGGCTTTCCCGAGTGCCTCCTGGATCATGTGGGTCTCCTTGGAGTGATACTTTTCAATGGACTCTCACCTCACCTCTTCCCATTGCGGCTCGTAAATCTCCCTTTCCAGGAGCTGCGTTTTCAGTAATGAAGCTGATGCAGCGCAAGACGCTCACGTCTGTCTCAGTTGTAGCTTCTCACCACATCGTGTTCCAGAGTGGGCCCCAAGTTTCCAGGTTCCCTCCTGTGGTCCCTAGTGGGGCTTGTCTGGTTCGCCACCATGATGTTGGGATCAGTGTGGATGTGAAACTCTGACCTGAGCAGCTGATGGGAGGCGTCCTGTAGTGCCACTCTTGCCTGGTCCAGAGTGGCTTGGAGGTCAGCTACCGCTGTGATGACAGTCTCCATGGCATTCTTTGGTGGCTGCTCTGGCTTCAGGAAGTCTATGGAAGGCAGATGTGATGGGGGGAGTGGGGGATGCCAGAGTCCATGCTTTCCTTGCCCAGGTCCCTGGGCACCACATGCAAAGAGGAACTGTCGTCAGGGAGCTGGCATTGGTGCAGTTGACAGCTCTTAATGGACAGCGTCCCTGATGACACTGGCTGAGGTTTAAGCTCAGCTGCACCCATCTGGTGGTCTTTAAAGAGCCAGGTCCTGCCTGGAGAACCTTCAGGGGCACTGCGCTTCTGGCCAGGCCCTTGATGGGCACTGCCATTATGGGTGGTACCCTGGCGGGAAGTGGCCCTCTGGTCCTTGCTGGTGATTTGAACACACAGGGCCAATCCCCAGTGGTGCTGGACACATCTCCCTGGGAACTGACAGTGAAGCACATGGGCTTCTCTGGGCCGGTGTTGGCAGGCTCTTGCCCAATACGCTGAGCTCACCGGCATCTGCCAAGGCACAGGCCTGTTTCTAACTGTTGGCCCTTGTTGGCTCCTGTTTTGCCAGCTCTCCACTGCTAGTCCTGGTTGGCTCCCGTGTTGCCAGGTCTGCACTGGTAGTCCTGGTTGGCTCCCGAGATGCCAGCTCTCCACTGCTGGCCCTCGTTGGCTCCCGTGTTGCCAGCTCCCCATTGCTGGTCTTGGTTGGCCCCCGTGTTGCCAGCTCCCCACTGCTGGTCCTGGTTGGCCCCCTTGTTGCCAGCTCCCCACTGCTGGTCTTGGTTGGCTACCCGGTTGCCAGCTCCCCAAGGCTGGTCCTCGTTGGCTCCCGTTTTGCTAACTCTCCACTGCGGGCCCAACTTTCCATCTCCCCACTGCTGGCCCGGATTGGCTTTTGTGTTGCCAGCTCCCCACTGCTGGCCCTGGTTGGCTAATGTGTTGCCAGCTCCCCACTCCTAGTCCTGGTTGGCTCCCCGGTTGCTAGCTCCCTACTGCAGCAAGGACGACTTGGTGTCTTCCCTGCCAGTTCCCTGCAGTCTGTCCATGCTACCTCCCCTCAGCCAGGTTCCCATCAGAGGTCTGGGTTGGTTCCCTCAGTGCCAGATGCCAGCTGTCTGACCTGGCTGTCTCTCTCAGTACCAGGGACTTGCGACCTGTCTGGGTTGGATCTCAGGACAGGCTGGCATGGAAAGTTGCGTCCGCATCTTTTAGTTTTTCACAGTCACACAGTTACTCTCAACACAACAATCTACACAACAACAGATCACACTCACCTCACACCAACTCACTCTCCACTCACACCAGTGCTCGCTCCCCACTCACACCAATGCTCTCTCCCCAAACTGCCACCAAGGATCACTCTTCACTGTCATACAAATTGCTGCCCACTCACATCAACGCTTGCTCCCCACTCTGAAATGAACACTCACTCTTCACTCTCATACAAACCTCTCTCTGATCACACCAAAGCTCGCTCACAACACACACTAGTGTATGCTGTCCACTCATACTAATGCTCGCTCCCCACTTTACCACCAACACTCACTCTTAACTCTCGCACAGTTCGCTTCCCTCTCACACACAACACTTGCTCCTTACTCAAACAAAAGCACTCTCATCTCCCCCCAATGCTCTTTAGTCGCTTTCACCATAGTGACTGCATGTGCAGGGCGGTGCAAATACTTTTATAGGTGCACACCCATTTGTGACCAGGAGGAGGGGCGGAGCTACAAGACCTCATGAGTGGGCATTGGCCCCGATGTGTCCCCTGGTGTGTGTAGGAACATTTTTTTGAATCAATAAGTTTCTTTAGTTCCTATGGCGAGATTGGCTGCTCTTAAATTTAGCCCTGTAGATGGGCCTTGAAGTCCATGTTCCGGTACAGAGCAAGGAGCACGTAGGTGATGCCGGACTCAGACTCCAACTGGCCATTGGGCCTCATGGTCTTGGGGCTGGATCTTAGCTTTCTCATTCTTTCTTCTCCCCTCCTATAGTGCCAAATTCAGTGACTTTCCACACCACACAGAATTTCTCTTTCTTGTTTATTTATACATTGTTTGGGGCATCCCTAAATGTTCTAACCACCTCCTTAGAAAAGTGGAATCCTCTAATAAAGCAAGGACTCATCAGAAAAATGGATACACTATAGTATATATGCATAAAATTGAAATCTAAATGAATTAGAATATTACTAATTTGAATAACACTCATAAACATGAACAAAGAAAGCAAATAGAATACATGGTGTGATATAATTCAACATGGTCATTAGGAACACATACACACCTGTAGTCAAAGGTTAAAGAAATACATGGGAATATAAAACACTTAATTCAAGTTAGTGCTTATTTTTGGAGCAAGAAACTGAGAGATGTGACTACCAGGCAGTTACAGGAGAATTCAATTCTGGAGTCTTTTCAAGGACTAGGGAAATGCCCAGAGAAGCAATCATCTGAGAGCTCTCAGCTGCCAATATTTCCAGAATCTGGGGGAAGGAGTGTTCCTATCCCCTGTGGAGATAGTGTGGGGCACTACAGAACCCAATAAATCCTTGGTTCTCAAACTTGCCTGCACCTAAGAATCACCTGAGGGAGTAGCTAACTTCCAGAGCCCTGTCTGGGTGCCAGACCAAATAAGGCATACTCTCCATGATGCTCTTTTCTTAAATTTATCTCTGTGTGCTGTTTTCTTTATGACTCCTTGAAATGCTGATTTGATTTTATTTTCTATTTGTTGCTAGGATAAACATTGAAGAACAATTTTTAAAAATATCCACCTTGTATCCTCATTTTCTTGATTATCACACATTGCCTACATTCTCTTGTGCTATACCAGTTGGGGGACCATTAAAGCAATTTATTGAGAATTTAGCATGCCTGATATCGAGGAGACCACTTCATTTGAGATGATAATTTGTGACAATAATTATAGCTTGGGTAATATTTTATTAATCCAAGTAGGTTTTGTTTTTTCTTTTAATAATAAAAAGCTTGTTTGATAAACTCCATACTTAACAAAAAATAATTAAAACCAGAAGTTAAAAGAACATTGAAGGAGAGTCCTTTTATAATGCACTCTAAATAAGTTAATTTCATATACCAATAAAACAATTCAAGAAAATTACTTCCTCAATGATTTTTTATTAATAACAATTTCAAATAAATCAGTCAAACAATGGCATACATGCAAAATAAAATAGAATGAAATAGACTCGGATAAAATGAGGTAAAATAAAAGTGTATTGTAATTCTATGGAAACGTCTGTACTAATTTAAAATTCTATTTGGAAGTCCATATATATAAAAACTAGAACAAGGTTTAAAAAAAAACAAATTAAAAGAAAATACCTAACCTCTAGTGAAGCATTGTGGATATTTGACTGTAGCAAGAGTTTTCCTAATCAAGTTTATGCAACACCTAAAAACGGTTGCACTAGTCCTGGAATTACTGAGCATCAGTCTTAAGGTTGGGGTTGGGAGAAGAGGTTCTTGGGGACTTTGGAGGACTGGGTTGTCCTTGAGGTAAGGGGTTTATCAGAGGTTGAGGTTGAACCAGACATTGGGTTTGAAGCGAATGTGTGGGTTGTATCAGATGTTGAGGTTGTGCAGGAGGTCGAGGTGGTATCAGAGGCTGACCTTGTGCCAGAAATCGAGGTTGTATCAGAGGTCGAGGTTGTATCAGATGTCGGGGTTGTATTGGAGGTCTGGGTTGTATGGGAGGTTGAGGTTGTGCTGGAGATCGAGGTCATGCTTGAGGTTGAGGTGGTATGAGAGGTTGAAGTTGTTCCTTAGCACGAGGTTGTGCTGTAGGACGAGGCTGTAATGGAGGCTGGGGCTGTATCAATTGTTTCCCTTCATTGCTGACTCCACTGTTGCTGCTGCTTGGTAGTCTCTGGTGTTGAAAGTGCATTATGTTGGCCCAAAGCTCCCTCTTCTGCTGGGACGGTGCTTCCAGGTCCTGGTGGAGCCTTGCGCTGTGGGTCGGCAGAACCGCTGGCAGCTCACCATCTAGTGGCCCCACCGCCACCTCTGGGTCCTGGGCCCTGCTCTTCTCCTCCTGCCTCTTTCTCTTTGAAAACACAGTGGCGCCCAGGGCCCTTGAGCCTATCTCCTCGTGAGCTTTCCTAAGCGCGTCCTGGATCATCTGGGTCTCCTTGGACCAGTTCTTCTTTTCAGTGGACTCTCGCCTCACCTTCTCCAACTGTGGCTACAACTGCTCCCTTTGCAGGAGGTGTGTTTTCAGTAATGAAGCTGATGCAGCGCAAGACGCTCACCTCTGTCATAATTGTAGCTTCTCACCACATTGTGTTCCAGAGTGGGCCCCGAGTTTCCAGGTTCCCTTCTGTGGTTCATAGTGGGGCCTGTCTGGTTTGCCACCTTGATGTTGGGGTCAGTGTGGATGTGAAACTCTGACCTGAGCAGCTGATGGGAGGCGTCCTTTAGTGCTGCTCTTGCCTGGTCCAGAGTGGCTTGGAGGTCAGCTACCGCTGTGATGACAGTCTCCATGGCGTCCTTTGGTGGCTGCTCTGGCTTCAGGAAGGCTATGGAAGGCAGATGTGATGGGGGGGGTGGAAATGCCAGAGTCCATGCTTTCCTTGCCCAGGTCCCTGGGCACCACATGCAAAGAAGAACTGTCGTCAGGGAGCTGGCATTGGTGCAGTTGACAGCTCTTAATGGACAGCGTCCTTGATGACACTGGCTGAGGTTTAAGCTCAGCTGCACCCATCTGATGGTCTTTAAGAGCCAGGTCCTGCCTGGGGAACCTTCAGTGGCACTGCACTTCTGGCCAGGCCCTTGATGGGCACTGCCATTATGGGTGGTACCCTGGCGGGAAGTGGCCCTGTGGTCCTTGCTGGTGATTTGAACACACAGGGCCAATCCCCAGTGGCGCTGGACACATCTCCCTGGGAACTGGCAGTGAAGCACATGGGCTTCCCTGGGCCGGTGTTGGCAGGCTCTTGCCCAACACGCTGAGCTCACGGGCATCTGCCAAGGCACAGGCCTGTTTCTAACTGTTGGCCCTTGCTGGCTCCTGTTTTGCCAGCTCTCCACTGCTAGTCCTGGTTGGCTCCTGTGTTGCCAGGTCTGCACTGTTAGTCCTGGTTGGCTCCCGTGTTGCCAGATCCCCACTGCTGGTCCTCATTGGCTCCCATTTCTCTAACTCTCCACTTTGGGCCCAAGTTTCCATCTCCCCACTTCTGGCCCGGATTGGCTCCTGTGTTCCCAGCTCCCCACTTCTGGTCCTGGTTGGCTAACATGTTGCCAGCTCCCCACTGCTTGTCCTGGTTGGATAACATGTTGCCAGCTCTGCACTGCTGGTCCTGGTTGGCTCCTGTGTTTCCAGCTCCCCACTGCTAATCCTGTTTGACTCCCAGGTTGCTAGCTCCCTACTGCAGCAAGGACGACTTGGTGTCTTCCCTGCCAGTTCCCTGCAGTCTGTCCATGCTACCTCCCCTCAGCCAGGTTCCCATCAGAGGTCTGGGTTGGTTCCCTCAGTGCCAGATGCCAGCTGTCTGACCTGGCTGTCTCTCTCAGTACCAGGGACTTGCGACCTGTCTGGGTTGGATCTCAGGACAGGCTGGCATGGAAAGTTGCCTCCTCATTTTTAGTTTTTCACAATCACTCACACAGTTACTCTCCACACAACAATCTACACAACAACAGATCACACTCACCTCACACCAACTCACTCTCCACTCACACCAGTGCTCGCTCTGCTTCACACCAACACTTGCTCTAAACTCACACCAATGCTCGCTCTCAGCTCACACAAACGTTTTCTCCCCATTCACACCAGCGCTCACTCCCCACTCACACCAACGCTCTCTCCCCAAACTGCCACCAACGATCAGTCTTCACTCTCATACAAATTGCTCCCCACTCACAGCAGCGCTTGATCCCCAATCTGAAACCAACACTCACTCTTCACTCTCATATAAACCTCTCTCCGATCACACCAAAACTCACTCCCCACACACACTAGTGCACACTGTCCACTCATACTAATGCTCGCTCCCCACTTTACCACCAACACTCACTCTTAACTCTCGCACAGTTCGCTTCCCAGTCACACACAACACTTGCTCCTTACTCAAACAGAAGCTCTCTCATCCTGCCCCCAATGCTCTTTAGTCGCTTTCACCATAGTGACTGCATGTGCAGGGCGGTGCAAATACTTTTATAGGTGCACCCCCGTTTGTGACCAGGAGGAGGGGCAGAGCAAGAAGACCTCATGAGTGGGCATTGGCCCCGATGTGTCCCCTGGTGTGTGTAGGAACATTTTTTTAAATCAATAAGTTTCTCTAGTTCCTATGACGAGATTGGCTGCTCTTAAATTTAGCCCTGTAGATGGGCCTTGAGGTCCGTGTTCCTGTACAGATCAAGGAGTGCCTAGCTGATGCCGGACTAGGACTCCTACTGGCCATTGGACCTCATGGTCTTGGTGCTGGATCTTAGCTTTCTCATTCTTTCTTCTCCCCTCCTATAGTGCCAAATTCAGTGACTTTCTACACAATGCAGACTTTCTCTTTCTTGTTTATTTATACATTGTTTGGGGCATCCATAAATCTTCTAACCACCTCCTTAGAAAAGTGGAATCCTCTAAAAAGCAAGGACTCATCAGAAAAATGGATAAACTATAGCATATGCATAAAATTGAAATCTAAATGAATTAGAATATTACTAATTTGAATAACACTCATAAATATGAACAAAGAAAGCAAATAGAATACATGGTGTGATATAATTCAACATGGTCATTAGGAACACATACACACCTTGTAGTCAAAGGTTAAAGAAATACATGGGAATATAAAACACTTAATCCAAGTAAGTGCTTATTTTTGGAACAAGGAATTGAGAGATGTGTCTGCCAGGCAGTTACAGGAGAATTCAGTTCTGGAGTCTTTTCAAGAACTAGGGAAATGCCCAGAGAAGTAAACATCTGAGAGCTCTCAGCTGCCAATTCTTCCAGCATCTGGGGGAAGGAGTGTTCCTATCCCCAGTGGGGATAGGGTGGGGCACCACAGAACCCAATAAATCCTTGGTTCTCAAACTTGCGTGCACCTTACAATCACCTGAGACAGTAGCTAACTCCCAGAGCTCCATCTGTGTGCCAGTCCCAATAAGGCATACTCTCCATGAAGCTCTTTCCTTAAATTTAACTCTTTCTGTTGTTTTCCTTTTGACTCTTTGAAATGCTGATTTGATTTTATTTTCTATTTGTTGCTAGGATAAACATTGAAGAACAATTTTTAAAAATATACACCTTGTATGCTCATTTTCTTGATTATCACACATAGCCTACGTTCTCTTGTGCTATACCAGTTGGGGGACCATTAAAGCAATTTATTGAGAATTTAGCATGCCTGATATCGAGGAGACCACTTCATTTGAGATGTTAATTTGTAACAATAATTGTAGCTTGGGTAATATATTATTTAATCCAAGTAGGTTTTGTTTTTTCTTTTAATAATAAAAAGCTTGTTTGATATACTCCATATTTAATAAAAAATAATTAAAACCAGAAGTTAAAAGAACATTGGAGAGTCCTTTTATAATGCACTCTAAATAAGTTAATTTCATATACCAATAAAACAATTCAAAAAAATTACTTAATGATTTTTTATTAGTAACAATTTCAAATAAATCAGTCAAACAATGGCATACATACAAAGTAAAATAGAATGAAATAGTCTCAGATAAAATGAGGTAAAATAAAAGTGTATTGTAATTCTATGGAAACATCTATTCTAATTTCAAATTCTATTTGGAAGTCCATATAAATAAAAACTAGAACAAGGTAATAAAAAAAAAAAACAAAGGAAAAGAAAATACCTAATCTCCAATGAAACATTGTGGATATTTGATTGTAGCAAAAGTTGTCCTAACCAAGTTTATGCAACACCTAAAAACGGTTGCACTAGTCCTGGAATTACTGAGCATCAGTCTTAAGGTTGGGGTTGGGAGAAGAGGTTCTTGGGGACTTTGGAGGACTGGGTTGTCCTTGAGGTAAGGGGTTTATCAGAGGTTGAGGTTGAACCAGACATTGGGGTTGTAGCGAATGTGTGGGTTGTATCAGATGTTGAGGTTGTGCAGGAGGTTGAGGTGGTATCAGAGGCTGACCTTGTGCCAGAAATCGAGGTTGTATCAGAGGTCGAGGTTGTATCAGATGTCGGGGTTGTATTGGAGGTCTGGGTTGTATGGGAGGTTGAGGTTGTGATGGAGATCGAGGTTATGCTGGAGGTCGAGTTGGTATGAGAGGTTGAAGTTGTGCCTTAGCACGAGGTTGTGCTGTAGGACGAGGCTGTAATGGAGGCTGGGGCTGTATCAATTGTTTCCCTTCATTGCTGACTCCATTGTTGCTGCTGCTGGGTAGTCTCTGGTGTTGAAAGTGCATTATGTTGGCCCAAAGCTCCCTCTTCTGCTGGGACAGTGATGCCAGGTCCTGGTGGAGCCTCGCGCTGTGGGTGAGCAGAACCGCTGGCAGCTCACCATCTAGCGGCCCCACCACCACCTCTGGGTCCTGGGACCTTCTCTTCTCCTCCTGCCTCTTTATCTTTGAAAACAAAGTGGCGCCCGGGGCGCTTGAGCCTGTCTCCTCGAGAGCTTTCCTGAGCGCATCCTGGATCATCTGGGTCTCCTTGGACCAGTTCTTCTTTTCAATGGACTCTCGCCTCACCTTCTCCAACTGCGGCTACAACTGCTCCCTGTCCAGGACCTGCGTTTTCAGTAATGAAGCTGATACAGCGCAAGACGCTCACCTCTGTCATAATTGTAGCTTCTCACCACATTGTGTTCCAGAGTGGGCCCCGAGTTTCCAGGTTCCCTTCTGTGGTTCATAGTGGGGCCTGTCTGGTTTGCCACCTTGATGTTGGGGTCAGTGTGGATGTGAAACTCTGACCTGAGCAGCTGATGGGAGGCATCCTTTAGTGCTGCTCTTGCCTGGTCCAGAGTGGCTTGGAGGTCAGCTACCGCTGTGATGACAGTCTCCATGGCGTCCTTACGTGGCTGCTCTGGCTTCAGGAAGGCTATGGAAAGCAGATGTGATGGGGGGGCGGGGGGGGGGAAACGACAGAGTCCATGCTTTCCTTGCCCAGGTCCCTGGGCACCACATGCAAAGAGGAACTGTCGTCAGGGAGCTGGCATTGGTGCAGTTGACAGCTCTTAATGGACAGCGTCCCTGATGACACTGGCTGAGGTTTAAGCTCAGCTGCACCCATCTGGTGGTCTTTAAAGAGCCAGGTCCTGCCTGGAGAACCTTCAGGGGCACTGCGCTCCTGGCCGGGCCCTCGATGGGCACTGCCATTATGGGTGGTACCCTGGCTGCAAGTGGCCCTGTGGTCCTTGCTGGTGATTTGAACACACAGGGCCAATCCCCAGTGACTCTGGACACATCTCCCTGGAAACTTGCAGTGAAGCACATGGGCTTCTCTGGGCCGGTGTTGGCAGGCTCTTGCCCAACATGCTGAGCTCACTGGCATCTGCCAAGGCACAGGTCTGTTTCTAACTGTTGGCCCTTGCTGGCTCCTTTTTTGCCAGCTGCCCACTGCTAGTCCTGGTTGGCTCCCCTGTTGCTTGCTCCCCATTGCTGGTCCTGGTTGGCTCCTGGGTTTCCAGATCCCCAGTGCTCCTCCTGGTTGGCTCCCGAGTTGCCAGCTCTCCACTGCTGGTCCTGGTTTGCTCCCCAGTTGCCAGCTACACACTGCTGGTCCTGGTTGGCTACTGGATTGCCAGCTCCCAACTGCTGGTCCTGGTTGTCTCCCTGGTTGCCAGCTCTGCACTGCTGGTCCTGGTTGGCTACCGGATTGCCAGCTCCCCACTGCTGGTCCTGGTTGTCTCCCTGGTTGCCAGCTCTGCACTGCTGGTCCTGGTTGGCTCCCTGGTTGCCAGCTCTGCACTGCTGGTCCTGGTTGGCTCCCTCGTTGCCAGCTCCCACTGCTGGTCCTCGTTGTCTTCCGTTTACCAGCTCTCCACTGTGGGCCCTCATTGGCCCCCAAGTTTCCATCTTCCCAATGCTGGTCCTGGTTGGCTCCCAGGTTGCTATCTCCCTACCGCAGCAGGGAGGGCTTGGTGTCTTCCCTGCCAGTTTCCTGCAGTTTGTCCATGCTACCTCCCCCTCAGCCAGGTTCCCATCAGAGGTCTGGGTTGGTTCCCTCAGTGCCAGATGCCAGCTGTGTTTCCTGGCTGTCTCCCTCATTACCAGGGACTTGCTACCTATCTGGGTTGAATCTCGGGATAGGCTAGCATGGAAAGTTGCCTCTGCTTCTCTTAGTTTTTCACAATCACTCACAGAATTACTCTCCACAGAACAATCTACACAACAACAGATCACACTCACCTCACACCAACTCACTCTCCACTCACATCAGTGCTCGCTCCCCTTCACACCAACTCTTTCTCTACACTCACACCAATGCTCCCTCTACATTCACACAAATGCTCTCTCCCCACTCACATCGGCTCTCGCTCCCCACTCTACCAGTGCTCGCTCCCCACTCACACCAACGTTCTCTCCCCAAACTGCCACCAATGATCACTCTTCACTCTCATACAAATTGATCTCCACTCACATCAACGCTTGCTCCCCACTCTGAAACCAACACTCACTCTTCACTCTCATACAAACCTCTCACCATTCACACCAAAGCACGCTCCCCACACACACTAGTGCACGCTGTCCACTCATACTAACGTTCGCTCCCCACTTTACCACCAACATTCACTCTTAAGTCTCGCACAGTTCGCTTCCCAGTCACACACAACACTTGCTCCTTACTCAAACAAAAGCACTCTCATCTCCCCCCAATGCTCTTTAGTCGCTTTCACCATAGTGACTGCATGTGCAGGGCGGTGCAAATACTTTTATAGGTGCACACCCATTTGTGACCAGGAGGAGGGGCAGAGCAAGAAGACCTCATGAGTGGGCATTGGCCCCAGTGTGTCCCCTGGTGTGTGTAGGAACATTTTTTTGAATCAATAAGTTTCTTTAGTTCCTATGGCGAGATTGGCTGCTCTTAAATTTAACCCTGTAGATGGGCTTTGAGGTCCGTGTTCCTGTACAGATCAAGGAGTGTCTAGGTGATGCTGGACTCGGACTCCTACTAGCCATTGGGCCTCATGGTCTTGGTGCTGGATCATAGCTTTCTCATTTTTTCTTCTCCCCTCCTATAGTGCCAGATTCAGTGACTTTCCACACCATGCAGACTTTCTCTTTCTTGTTTATTTATAAATTGTTTGGGGCATCCCTAAATCTTCTAACCACCTCCTTAGAAAAGTGGAATCCTCTAAAAAGCAAGGACTCAACAGAAAAATGTGTACACTATAGCATATGCATAAAAGTGAAATCTAAATGAAATATAATATTACTAATTTGAATAACACTCGTAATCATGAACAAAGAAAGCAAATAGAATCCATGGTGTGATATAATTCAACATGGTCATTAGGAGCACATATACACGTGTAGTCAAAGTTTAAAGAAATACATGGGAATATAAAACACTTATTCCAAGTAAGTGCTTACCTTTGGAGCACGGAATTGAGAGATGTGACTACCAATCAGTTAGAGGAGAATTCAGTTCTGGAGTCTTTTAAAGGACTAGGGAAATGCCCAGAGAAGTAATCATCTGAGAGCTCTCAGCTGCCAGTACTTCCAGCATCGGCGGGAACGGGTGTTCCTATCCCCAGGGGTATACGAAGGGGCAACACAGAACCCAAAAATTCCTTGGTTATCAAACTTGCCTGCACTTTAGAATCACTTGAGAGAGTAGCTACCTCCCAGAGCCCTGTCTGTGTGCCAGACCAAATAAGGCATACTCTCCATGAAGCTCTTTCCTTAAATTTATCTCTATCTGTTTTCTTTATGACTCTTTGAAATGCTGATTTTATTGTATTTTCTATCTGTTGCTAGAATAATCATTGAAGAACAATTTTTAAAAATATCCACCTTGTATCCTTTATTTTCTTAATTTTCACACATGGCCTATGTTCTCTTGTGCTATACCAATTGGGCTATCATTAAAGCAGTTTATTGAGAATTTAGCATACCTGATCTCAAGGAGACCTCTTCATTTGAGATGTTAATTTTTGACAATAATAATAGCTTGGGTAATATTTTATTAATCCAAGTAGGTTTTTTTTTAATAATAAAAAGCTTGTTTGATAAACTCCATATTTTTATTTTTAAAAAAAGTAATTAAAACTAGAAGTAAAAATAACATTGACTGAGAGTCCTCTTATAATACACCCCAGATAAGTTAATTTCATTTACCAATAAATCAATTCAAGAAAATCATTTCATCAACTTTTTTTTATTACTAACAATTTCAAATAAAACAGTCAAACGATGGCATACATGCAAAATATAATAGAATAGGATAAAATGAGATAAAATAAAGTGTATTGTAATTCTATGGAAAGGTCTATACTAATTTAAAATTCTATTTTGAAGTCCATATATTTAAAAACAACTAGAACAAGCTATAAAAAAAACGCAAGTGAAAGAAAATACCTAATCTCCAGTGAAATATTGTGGATTTTTGATAGTAGCAAAAGTTTTCCTAACCAAGTTTATGCAACACCTACAATGGTTGCACTTGTCCTGGAATTACTGCGCATCAGTCTTGAGGTTGGGGTTGGGAGAAGAGATTTTTGGGGTCTTTGGAGGACTGGGTTGTCCTGGAGGTCGGGTTGTATCAGAGGTTGAGGTTGTACCAGACGTCACGGTTGTATCAGAAGCCTGGGTTGTACTGGAGTTTGAGGTTGTGCTGGAGGTCAAGGTGGTATCAGATGCTGACGTTGTGCGGGACGTCGGGGTTGTAGTAGAGGTCGAGGTTGTACCAGACATCAGGGTTGTATCGGAGGTCTGGCTTGTATCGGAGGTTGAGGTTTTGCTGGAGGTCGAGGTTGTGCTGGCAGTCGAGATGGTATAGAGGTTGAAGTTATGCTGTAGCATCAGGTTGTGCTGTAGAACGAGGCTGTAATGGAGACCGGAGCTGTATATGTTGTTTGCCTTAACCATGAAGTGCTTTTTCCACAGCTGCTGCTGCTTTCGTGGCCTCTGGTGTCACAAGGGCATTTGGTTGGCCAGAAGCTCCCTCATCAGCTGGGATGGCGCTGCCTGGTCCTAGCAGAGGCTCGCCCTGTGGGGGCAGGCCCGCCGGCAGCTGAGCATTGGGTGTCCCCACTGCCAGCTCTGGGGCCTGGGCCCTGCTCTTCTCTTCCGTCCTCTCTATCTTTGCAAAAACAGTGGCTCCCAGGGCTATTGAGGCTGTCTCCTCGTGAGCTTTCCTGAGTGCCTCCTGGATCATGTGGGTCTCCTTGGAGTGATACTTTTCGATGGACTCTCACCTCACCTCTTCCCATTGTGGCTTGTAAATCTCCCTTTCCAGGAGCTGCGTTTTCAGTAATGAAGCTGATGCAGCGCAAGACGCTCACCTCTGTCTCAGTCATAGCTTCTCACCACATCGTGTTCCAGAGTGGGCCCCGGGTTTCCAGGTTCCCTCCTGTGGTCCCTAGTGGGGCTTGTCTGGTTCACCACGTAGATGTTGACGTCAGTGTGGATGTGAAACTGACCTGAGCAGCTGATGGGAGGCGTCCTGTAGTGCCGCTCTTGCCTGGTCCAGAGTGGCTTGGAGGTCAGCTAACGCTTTGAGGACAGTCTCCATGGTGTACTTTAGTGGCTGCTCTGACTTCCGGACGGCTATGGAAGGCAGAATTGATGTGGAGGAAATGCCAGAGTCCATGCTTTCCTTGCCAAGGTCCCTGGGCACCACATGCAAATAGGAGCTGGTGTCAGGGATCCGTCATGGGTTTAGCTGACAGCCCTTAATGGACAGCGTCCCTGATGGCACTCACTGGGGTTTAAGTTCAGCTGTACCCATCTGGTGGTCTTAAAGAACCAGGTCTTGGCTGGGGAACCTTCAGCGGCACCATGCTGCCGGCCAGGCCCTTGATGGGCACTGCCGTCACACGTGGTACCTTGGCATGAAGTGGTCCTGTGGTTCTTGCTGATGATTTGAAATCACAGGCCTATCCCTGTTGGTGCTGGACCTGGCTCCCTGGAAACTGGCAATGAAGTGCATGGGCTTCTCTGTGCCGGGTTTTAGCAGGTTCTTGCCCAACGAGCTGAGCAAACTGTCCTCTGCCTAGGGTCATCCCTGCCTCCCTCCTTGCCAGCTCCCCACTACTGGCCCTGGTTGGCTCAAAATCCAGGTCCCTAGCGCTGACGGTATGGGTTGGTGTATGCCTACCAGGTCCCTACAGGCTGTCCATGTTGCCTCCCCCTCAGTCAGGTCCCCATCAAAGGTCTAGGTTGGCTCCCCCATTGTCAGGCACCTGCCACCTGTCCTGGTTGGAACTCAGGACAGGCTGGCAAAGAAAGTTTCCTCTGAATCTTTCACTCTCCACACTCACTCGAACAATCACTCTCCACACAACAATCTACACAACAACAAATCACATTCCATTCACACCAACGCTTGCTCTCCACTCACACCAACGCTTGCTCTGCATTCACACCAATGCTCGCTCTCCCTAAAACCAACGCTCGCTGTCCACTCAAACCAACACTTGCTCCCTACTCTCACCAACTATTGCACACCACTCACACCAACGCTTGCTTTCCACTCATAATAAAGCTCACTCCTTACTCTGCCACCAACGCACCCTCTTCACTCTCATTCAAATTGCTCTGCACCCACACCAAATCTCACTCTCTACTCACACCAACGCTCACTGTATACTCACACCCATTCTCGCTCCTAAACTCTTCACTATCATACAAATCACTCCCCACTCACACCAACGCTGGCTTCCCAGTCACACCAACACTGGCTCCCAACTTACACCAACCCTCGCTCCCCAGTCACACCAACACTGACTCCCAACTCACACCAACGCTCACTCCCCAGTCTGCCACCAACACTCACTCTTCACTCTGATACAAATAGATCTCCACTCACAAAAACGATCCCTCCCCACACTGACACCAACACTCACTCTTCACTTTTGCACAAATCCCTCTCCACTCGAACACAACACTTGCTCCTTACTCAAACAAAAGCACTCCACTCTTCCACCAATGCTCTCCAGTCGCTTTAACCGCAGTGAATGCATGTGCAGGGCCAGTGCACCTTCTTATATAGGCGCACCTCCATTTGTTACCAGGAGGAGAGCAGAGAAAACCGAACTTGTAAGTGGGCTTTGGCCCCAGTGTGTCCCCTTGGTGTGTAGGAACATTTCTCTTGAAACAAAAATTTTCCTAAGTTCCTATGGTGGCTTGCTGCTCTTTGATTTAGCCTCATAGATGGGCCTTGAGGTCCGAGCTCCTATGCAACTCAAGGAGTGCCTAGGTGATGCCAGACTCAGACTTCAACTGGCCATTGGGCCTCACAGTCTTGGCTGGATCTTAGCTTTCTCATTCTTTCTTCTCCCCTCCTATAGTGCCAGATTCAGTGACTTTCCACACCACCCAGACTTTTGAAACCTAAGTGAATTAGAATGTTACTAATGAGTATAACACTTAGAAACATGAACAAATAAAGCAAGAAGAATACATTGTGTAATATAATTCAACATGGTTATTCGGAACACATATACATGTGTAGTCAATGGTTAAAGAAATACATGTGAATATAAAATACTTAAGCCAAGTTAGTGCTTATTTTTGGAGCAAGGAATTGAGAGATGTGACTACCAGGCAGTTATAGGAGAATTCAATTCTAGAGTATTTTAAAGGACTAGGAAAATGCCCAGAGAAGCAATCATCTGAAAGCTCTCAGCTGCCAACACTTCCAGCATCTGGGGGAAGGGGTGTTCCTATCCCCAGTGGTGATAGGGAGGGGCACCAGAGAACCCAATAAATCCTTGGTTCTCAAACTTGCCTGCTCCTTAGAGTCACCTGAGAGGGTAGTAAACAACCAGAGCCCAGTCTGTATGCCAGACCAAAGAAGGCATACTCTCCATGAAGCTTTTTTCTTAAATTTTATCTATCTTTTGTTTTCTTTATGACTCCTTGAAATTCTGATTTTATTTTATTGCCTATTTGTTGCTAGAATGAACATGGAAGAAAAAATTTTTAAACTATCCACCTTGTATCCTCATTTTCTTGATTATCACACATTGCCTACATTCTCTTGTGCTTTACCAGTTGGGGGACCATTAAAGCAATTTATTGAGAATTTAGCATGCCTGATCTCAAGACCACTTCATTTAAGATGTTAATTTGTGACAACAATAATAGCTTGGGTAATATTTTATTAATCCAAGTAGGTTTTGTTTTTTCTTTTAATAATTAAAAGCTTGTTTGATAAACACCATACTTAATAAAATAAATTAAAACTGGAAGTTAAAAGAACATTGAGGGAGAGTCCTTTAATAATGCACTCTAAATAAGTTAATTTCATATACCCATAAAACAATACAAGAAAATTATTTCCTCAATGTTTTTTTATGAATAGCAATATAAAGTAAATCAGTCAAAAATGGCATAAATGCAAATAAAATAGAATAGTATAAAATGGAAAAAAGTGTTTTTTAATTCTATGGAAACATCTATACTAATTTAAAATTCTATTTGGAAGTCCAAATAGTTAAAAAAACTGGAACAAGCTAAATAAAAAATCAAAGGAAAAGAAAATACCTAACCTCCAGTGAAACATTGTGGATATTTGATAGTAGCAAAAGTTTTCCTAACCAAGTTTATGCAATACCTAAAAATGGTTGCACTAGTCCTTGAGTTACTGTGCATCAGTCTTGGGGTTAGAATTCGAGGTTGTACCAGATGTCGGGGGTGTATCAGAGGTCTGGGTTGTATGAGAGGTTGAGGTTTTGCAAGATTTCGAGGTTGTGCTTGAGGTCGAGGTTGTGATGGAGGTGAAGGTGGTATAAGAGGTTGAAGTTGTGCCATAGCACGAGGTTGTCCTGCAGGATGAGGCTGTAATGGAGGCCGGGGCTGTATCAATTGTTTCCCTTCATTGCTGACTCCATTGCTGCTGCTGCTTTGGTGGCCTCTGGTATCGAAAGGGCATTTGGTTGGCCTGAAGATCCATGATGTTCTGGGACGGCACTGCTAGGTCCTAGCGGAGCCTTGAGGTCTGTGTGGGCAAGTCCATAGGCAGCTCAGTATCAGGCTCACCTGTTGCCACCTCCGGGGCCTGGGCCCTGTTCTTCTCCTCTGGCCTCTCTCTCTTTGCAAGCACAGTGGCTCCCAGGGCTTTTGAGCCTGTCTCCTCATGAGCTTTCCTCAGCGAATCCTGGATCATCTGGGTCTCCTTGGAGTGGTACTTTTCAATGGACTCTCACCTCACCTCCTCCCACTGCATCTCCATCTTCTCCATGTCCAGGAGCTGAGATTTCAGTAATGAAGCTGATGTCGAGCAAGACGCTGACCTCTCTCTCAGTCGTAGCTTCTCACCACATCGTGTTCTAGAGTGGGCCCCGGGTTTCTAGGTTTCCTACTGTGGTCCCTAGTGGGGCCTGTCTGGTTGGCCACCTAGATGTTGAGGTCAGTGTGGCTGTGAAACTCTGACCTGAGCAGCTGCCGGGAGGCGTCCTGTAGTGCCACTCTTGCCTGGTCCAGAGTGGCTTGGAGGTCAGCTAACGCTTTGAGGACAGTCTCATGGTGTACTTTGGTGGCTGCTCTGGCTTCCGGACGGCTATGGAAGGCAGAATTGATGGGCGGGAAATGCCAGAGTCCATGCTTTCCTCGCACAGGTCCCTGGGCACCACATGCAAATAGGAGCTGGTGTCAGGGATCCGTCATGGGTTTAGCTGACAGCCCTAATGGACAGCGTCCCTGATGGCACTCACTGGACTTTAAGCTCAGCCGCACCCATCTGGTCGTCTTTAAAGAGCCAGGTCCTGGCTGGGGAACCTTCAGCGGCACCACGCCGCTGGCCAGGCCTTTGATGGGCACTGCTGTCACGCGTGGTAACTTGGCGTGAAGTGGTCCTGTGGTTCTTGCTGATGATTTGAAAATACAGGCCTACACCCGGTGGCGCTGGACCTGGCTCCCTGGGAACTCGCAGTGAAGTTCATGGGCTTCTCTGTGCCGGGTGTTAGCAGGTTCTTGCCCAATGCGCTGAGCACACTGTCCTCTGCTCAGGGGCAGCCCTGCCTCCCTTGTTGCCAGCTCCCCATTGTTGGCCCTGGTTGGCTTTCAGGTTGCCAGCTCCCTACCGCATTCGGTATGAGTTTGTGTCTTCCCTCGCAGGTCTCTACAGGCTATCCATGCTGTCTCCACCTTAGCCAGGTCCCCATCAGATGTCTGGATTGGCTCCATCAGTGCCAGTCACCTGCCACCTGTCCGGATTGGAACTCAGGACAGGCTGGCAAAGAAAGTTTCCTCTGAATCTTTCACTCTCAACACTCACTCAAACAATCACTCTCCACACAACAATCTACACAACAACAAATCACACTCCACTCACACCAATGCTCACTGTCCACTAACACCAACGTTCACTCTCCACTCACACCAACGTTTGTTCTCCACTCACACGAAAGCTCCCTCTGCATTCACACCAACGCTTGCTCTCCCTAACACCAACCCTTGCTCTCCACTCTCGCCAATGCTTGTTCCCTACTCATACCAACAATTGCACACCACTCACACCAATGCTCGAGCTCCACTCACAACAAAGCTCGCTCCCCACTCTGCCACCAACGCACACTCTTCACTCTCATACAAATTGCTCTCCACTCACACCAATGCTCTTTCTATACTCACACCAATACTCACTCCCCAGTTTGCCACATACACTCTTCACTCTCACACAAATCACTCCACACTCACATCAATACTGGCCCTCCAGTCACACCAACGCTGGCTCCCCAGTCACACCAAAGCTCGCTCCCCAGTCTGCCACCAACACTCACTCTTCACTCTGATACAAAAAGCTCTCCACTTACAAAAATGCTCGCTCCTCACACTGTCACCAACAGTCTTCACTCTCATACAAATAGCTCTCCACTCACACCAACACTCCATCTCCACTCACAGTAGTGCTCGCTCTCCACTCACAGCAACGCTCGCTCCCCACTCTGCCACCAACACTCACTCTTCACTCTTGCACAAATCCCTCTCCACTCGAACACAACACTCGCTCCTTACTCAAACAAAAGCTCTCCGCTCTTCCACCAATGTTCTCTAGTCACTTTCACCGCAGTGAATGCATGTGCAGGGCCAGTGCACCTCCTTTTATAGGCGCACCCCCATTTGTGACCTGGAAGAGGGCGGAGCATACCGACCTCATAAGTGGGCTTTGGTCCCAGTGTGTCCCCTGGTGTGATGTGACTAACAGGCAGTTGCTGGGATGGCGCTGCCAGGCCCTGGCGGAGCCTCAGGCTGTGGGTGGGCAGGTCTGTCGGCAGCTCAGCATCAGGCGCTCCGCCGCCACCTCCAAGGCCAGCGCCCTGCTCTTCTCCTCTGGCCTCTCTCTTTGCAAACACAGTGTTGCCCGGGGCACCACTTGTAAAGAGGAGCTGGTGTCAGGGACCCCGCATTGGTGCAGCTGATAGCCCTTAATGGACAGCGTCGCTGATGGTTGCACTAGTCCTGGAATTAAAGTGCATCATTCTTGGGTTTGGAGTTGGGAGAACAGCTTGTTGGGGTCTTTGGAGGACTGGGTTGTCTGGGAGGTTGGGGTTGTATAAGAGGTTGAGGTTGTACCAGACGTCAGGGTTGTATCGGACGTCTGGATTGTGTCTAAAGTCTGAGTTGAATCAGAGGTTGAGTTTGTGCTGGAGGTCCAGGTTGTGCTGGAGGTCGTGGTGGTATTGGACATCGGGGTTGTATTAGAGGTCGAGGTTGTACCAGGTGTCGGGGTGTATCAGAGGTCTGGGTTGTATGAGAGGTTGAGGTTGTGATGGAGGTGAAGGTGGTATAAAAGGTTGAAGTTGTGCCATAGCACGAGGTTGTCCTGCAGGATGAGGCTGTAATGGAGGCCGGGGCCGTATCAATTGTTTCCCTTCATTGCTGACTCCATTGCTGCTGCTGCTGCTTTGGTGGCCTCTGGTATCGAAAGGGCATTTGGTTGGCCTGAAGGTCCATGATGTTCTGGGATGGCACTGCTAGGTCCTAGCGGAGCCTTGAGCTCTGTGTGGGCAAGTCCATAGGCAGCTCAGTATCAGGCTCACCTGTTGCCACCTCCGGGGCCTGGGCCCTGTTCTTCTCCTCTGGCCTCTCTCTTTTTGCAAGCACAGTGGCTCCCAGGGCTTTTGAGCCTGTCTCCTCATGAGCTTTCCTCAGCGAATCCTGGATCATCTGGGTCTCCTTGGAGTGGTACTTTTCAATGGACTCTCACCTCACCTCCTCTCACTGCAGCTCCATCTTCTCCCTGTCCAGGAGCTGAGTTTTCAGTAATGAAGCTGATGCAGCACAAGACACTGACCTCTCTCTCAGTTGTAGCTTCTCATCACATCATGTTCTAGAGTGGGCCCCAGGTTTCCAGGTTTCCTACTGTGGTCCCTAGAGGGGCCTGTCTGGTTGGACACCTTGATGTTGAGGTCAGTGTGGCTGTGAAACTCTGACCTGAGCAGCTGCCGGGAGGCGTCCTGTAGTGCCGCTCTTGCCTGGTCCAGAGTGGCTTGGAGGTCAGCTAATGCTTTGAGGATAGTTTCCATGGTGTACTTTGGTGGCTGCTCTGGCTTCCGGACGGCTATGGAAGGCAGATGTGATGGGGAGGAAATGCCAGAGTCCATGCTCTCCTCGCACAGGTCCCTGGGCACCACATGCAAATAGGAGCTGGTGTCAGGGATCCGTCATGGGTTTAGCTGACAGCCCTTAATGGACTGCGTCCCTGATGGCACTCACTGGGGTTTAAGCTCAGCTGCACCCATCTGGTGATATTTAAAGCCAGGTCCTGGCTGGGGAACCTTCAATGGCCCACCATGCTGGCCACTCCCTTGATGGGCACTGCTGTCATGCGTGGTACCTTGTTGTGAAGTGGTCCTGTGGTTCTTGCTGATGATTTGAAAACACAGGCCTACACCCGGTGGCACTGGACCTGGCTCCCTGGGAACTCGCAGTGAAGTTCATGGGCTTCTCTGTGCCGGGTGTTAGCAGGTTCTTGCCCAACGAGCTGAGCACACTGTCCTCTGCCTGGGGGCAGCCCTGCCTCCCTTGTTGCCAGCTCCGCTCTGCTGTCCCTGGTTGGCTCTCGGGTTGCCAGCTCCCTACCGTATTCAGTACGGGTTTGTGTCTTCCCTGGCAGGTCCCTACAGGCTGTCCATGCTGCCTCCACCTCATTTCAGGTCCCCAACAGAGGTCTGGATTGGCTCCATCAGTGCCAGTCACCTGCCACCTCTCCGAGTCGGAAGTCAGGACAGGCTGGCAAAGAAAGTTTCCTCTGAATCTTTCACTCTCCACATTCACTCAAAGAATCACTCTCCTCACACCAATCTATTCAACAACAAATCACACTCCACTTACACCAACGCTCACTCCCCACTCACACCAACGCTCGCTCTTCACTCACACAAAAGCTCGCTCAGCACTCTGCCACCAACGCACACCCTTCACTCTCATAGCAATTGCTCTCCCCTCACACCAAATTGCGTTCTCCACTCACACCAACGCTCACTCTTTACTGACACCAATAACCACTCCCCAGTCTGCCACCTACACTCAATCTTCATTCTCATACAAATCACTTCCCATTTATACCAATGCTGGCTCCCTAATCACAGCAACGCTCGCTCCACAGTCTGCCACCAACACTCACTCTTCACTCTGATACAAATTGTTCTCCACTCACAAAAAAGTTCGCTCCCCATACTGTCACCAACACTCTTCACTCTTATAGAAATAGCTCTCCACTCACACCAACACTCCATCTCTACTCACATCAATACTTGCTCTCCATTCACACCAACGCTCACTCACCACTCTGCCACCAACACTCACTCTTTACTCTTGCACAAATCCCTCTCCACTCCTACACAACACTTGCTTCTTACAAAAGCTCTCCGCTCTTCCACCAATGTTCTCTAGTCGCTTTCACCTCAGTGAATACATGTGCAGGGCCAGTACACATTCTTTTATAGGCGCACCCCCATTTGTGACCAGGAGGAGGTCAGAGCAAACCGACCTCAAAAGTGGGCTTTGGCCCCAGTGTGTCTCCTGGTGTGATGTGACTACTAGTCAGTTGCTGGGATGGCGCTGCCAGGTCCTGGGGGAGCCTTGGGCAGTGGGTACGCAGGTCCGTCAACAGCTCAGCATCGGGTTTCCACACTGCCACCTCTGGGGCCTGGGCCCTGCTCTCCTCTGGCCTCTCTATCTTAGCAAACACAGTGTCGCCCGGGGTACCACATGCAAAGAGGAGCTGGTGTCAGGGACCCCACATTGGTGCAGCTGACAGTCCTTAATGGACAGTGTCCCTGATGACAATGGCTAGTGTTGTAACTCAGCTGCACCCGTCTGATGGTCTTTATAGTGCCAGGTCTTGGCTGGGGAACCTTCAGCAGCACCACACTGCTGGCAAGGCTCTTGATGGGCACTGCCGTTATAGGTGGTACCCTGGTGGAAATGGCCCTGTGGTCCTTGCTGGTGATTTGGACACAGAGGGCCTATATCTGGTGGGGCTGGACCCGGCTCCCTGGGAACTTGCAGTGAAGTGCATGGGCTTCTCTGGGCCGGGTGTTAATAGGCTCTTGCCCAACACGCTGAGCTCAGTGTCCTCTACCCAGGGACAGGCCTGCCCCCCACTGCTGGCCCTGGTTGGCTCCCATGTTGCCATATCCCTACCACAGTTGGGAAGGGTTGGTGTCTGCCCTGTCAGGTCCCTGCAGGCTGTCAATGATGCCTCCCCCTCAGCCAGGTCCCCACAAGAAATATGGGTTGGATCCTTCAGTGCCAGATGCCAGCTGTGTGACCTGTCTGTCTCCCTCAGTGCCAGGGACCTGCCACAAGTCTGGGTTGGATCTCAGGAGAGGCTGGCATGGAAAGTTGCCTCCGCATCTTTTAGTTTTTCACACTCACTCACACAATTACTCTCCACACAACAACAAATCACACTCACCTCACATCAACTCACTCTTCACTCATACCAATGCTCGCTCCCCACTCACACCAGTGCTCGCTCCCCACTCATAACAGCGCTCCCTCTCCACTCACACCAACGCTAATTCTCCACTCACACCAGTGTCCCCTCACCACTCTGCCACAAAGGCTCACTCTTCACTCTCATACAAATTGCTCTCCACTCACATCAATGCTTGCTCCCCACTCTGCCACCAATACTGACTGTTCACTGTAGCACAAATCGCTCTCCACTCACACACAACACTAGCTCCTTACTCAAACAAAAGCGCTCCACTCTTCCACCAATGCTCTTTAGTTGCTTTAACCACAGTAAATGCATGTGCAGGGCCAGTGCACCTCTTTTTATATGCTTTCCCCATTTGTGACCAGGAGGAGAGCAGAGCAAACCGAACTCGTAAGTGGGCTTTGGCCCCAGTGTGTCCCCTGGTGTGTGTAGGAACATTTCTCTTGAAACAAAAATTTTCCCTAGTTCCTATGGTGGCTTGGCTGCTCTTAGATTTAGCCTCATAGATGGGCCTTGAGGTCCGAGTTCCTGTACAACTCAAGGAGCGCCTAGGTGATGCCAGACTCGGACTCCAACTGGCCATTGGGCCTCATGGTCTTGGTGCTGTATCTTAGTTTTCTCATTCTTTCTTCTCCCCTCCTATAGAGCCAGATTCAGTGACTTTCCACACCATGCAGACTTTCTCTTTCTTGTTTATTTATAAATTCTTTGGGGCATCCATAAATGTTCTAACCACCTCCTTAGAAAAGTGGAATCTCCTCAAAGGCAAGGACTCATCAGAAAAATCGGTACACTATAGCATATGCTTAAAATTGAATTCTAAATGAATTAGAATATTATTAATTTGAATAACACTCATAAACAGGAACAAAGAAAGCAAATAGAATCCATGGTGTGATATAATTCAACATGGTCATTAGGAGCACATATACACGTGTAGTCAAAGGTTAAGGAAATACATGGGAATATAAAACACTTAATTCAAGTTAGTGCTTATTTTTGGAGCAAGGAATTGAGAGATGTGACTACCAGGCATTTCCAAGCGAATTCAATTCTAGGGTCTTTTAAAGGACTAGGGAAATGCCCAGAGAAGCAATCATCTGAGAGCTCTCAGCTGCCAATACTTCCAGCATCGGGGGTAACGGGTGTTTCTATCCCCAGGGGGATGTGATGGGGCAACACAGAACCCAAAAAATCCTTGGTTCTCAAACTTGCCTGCACCTTAGAATCACCTGAGAGAGTAGCAAATTCCCAGAGCCCCGTCTGTGTGCCAGACCAAATAAGTCATACTCTCCATGACGCTCTTTTCTTAAATTTATCTCTATCTGTGGGGTTTTTTTTTGATTTCTTGAAATGCTGATTTTATTTTCTATTTGTTGCTAGAATAAACATTGAAGAACAATTTTTAAAAATATCCACCTTGTATCTTTCATTTCCTTAATTTCACACATTGCCTATGTTCTCTTGTGCTATACCAATTGGGGGACCATTAAAGCAATTTATTGAGATTTTAGCATGCCTGATCTCAAAAAGATTACATTTGAGATGTTAATTTGTGACAACAATAATAGCTTGGGTAATATTCTATTAGTCTAAGTAGTTTTTATTTTAAATATTTTAGTAGTTAAGGTATTACAAATGTGTACTCATCCCCCCCCATTAAACCCTCATCCTCCTCGCCCACTAGGGTTTTTCTTTTTAATAATTAATAGCTTGTTTTAAAAACTCCATACTTAACAAAAATTAATTAAAACTAGAAGTTAAAAGAACATTGAGTGAGAGTCCTTTTATAATGCACTCTAAATAAGTTAATTTCATATACCAATAAAAAATTCAAGAAAATTGTTTCCTCAACGTTTTTGTATTAATAACAATTTAAAATATATCAGTCAAAAAAGGGGTAAATGCAAAATAAAATAAAATAGTATAAAGTTGAAAAAGTGTTTTGTAATTCTATGGAAACATCTATACTAATTTAAAATTCTCTTTGGAAGTCCAAATATTTAAAAACTACTGGAACAAGCTAAATAAAAAATCAAAGGAAAAGAACATACCTAATCTCCAGTGAAACATTGTGGATATTTGATAGTAACAAACGTTTTCCTAACCATGTTTATACAACACCTACAAATGGTTGCACTAGTCCTGGAATTACTTCACGCATCAGTCTTGGGGTTTGGGTTGGGAGAAGAGGTTTTTGGGGTCTTTGGAAGACTGGGCTGTCCTGGAGGTCGGGGATGTATAAGAGTTTGAGGTTGTACCAGATGTCGGGGTTGTATCGGAGGTCTGGTTTGTATCTGAAGTCTGCGTGGAATCGGAGGTTCAGGTTGTGCTGGAGGTCATGGTGGTGTCAGAGGCTGACGTTGTGGGGGACATCGGATGTATTAGAGGTTGAAGTTGTATGAGAGGTCGGGAGTGTATCAGAGGTCTGGGCTGTATCAGAGGTTGAGGTTGTGCTGGAGGTCGAGGTTGTACTGGATTTGAAGGTGGTATCAGAAGTTGAAGTTGTGCCCTAGCACGAGGTTGTGCTGCAGGATGAGGCTGTAATGGAGGCCAGGGCTGTATCAGTTTTTTCCCTTCATTGCTGACTCCATTGCTGCTGCTGCTGTGGTGGTCTCTGGTGTCAAAAGGGCATTCTGTTGGCCCGAAGCTCCATGATGTTCTGGGACGGCGCTGCCAGGTCCTAGCGGAGCCTTGTGCTGTGTGTGGGCAGGTCCCCAGGCAGCTCAGCATCGGGCACCTGTGCCACCACCTCCGTGCCTGGGTGCTGCTCTTCTCCTCTGGCCTTTCTCTCTGCAAGCACAGTGGCTCTTGAGGATATCTCATCGTGAGCTTTCCTGAGTGCCTCCTGGATCATCTGGGTCTCCTTGGAGTGGTACATTTCAATGGACTCTCACCTCACCTCCTCCCATTGCGGCTCCATCTTCTCCCTTTCTGGGAGCTGCGTTTTCAGTAATGAAACTGATGCATCGCGAGACACTGACCTCTATTTCAGTCATAGCTTCTCACCACATCGTGTTCCAGAGTGGGCCCCAAGATTCCAGGTTTCCTACTGTGGTCCCTAGAGGGGCCTGTCTGGTTGGCCACCTTGATGTTGAGGTCAGTGTGGATGTAAAACTCTGACCTGAGCAGCTTCTGGGAGGCGTCCTGTAGTGCCGCTCTTGCCTGGTCCAGAGTGACTTGGAGGTCAGCTAATGCCTTGATGACAGTCTCCATGGTGTACTTTCGTGGCTGCGCTAGCTTCCGGATGGCTATGGAAGGCAGATGTGAGGAGGGTTGGGGGTCGGGAAATGCCAGAGTCCATGCTTTCCTTGCAAAGGTCCCTGGGCACCACATTGAAATTGGAGCTGGTGCCAAGGGTCTGGCATGGTTGCAGCTGACAGCCCTTAATGGACAGCATCTGTGATGGCACTGGCTGGGGTTTAAGCTCAGCTGAACCCGTCTGGTGGTCTTTAAAGAGCCAGGTCCTGGGTGGGGAACCTTCAGCGGCACCACGCTGCTGGCCAGGCCCTTAATGGTCACTACTGTCACGGGTGGTACCTTGGTGTGAAGTGGTCCTGTGGTTCTTGCTGATGATTTGAAAACACAGGCCTATCCCCAGTTCCCCCAGTGTGGCTCCCTAGGAACTTGCAGTGAAGTGCATGGGCTCTGCGCTGGGTGTTAGCAGGTTCTTGCCCAACACGCTGAAATCACTGTCCTCTGCTCAGGGGCAGTCCTTCCTCCCACGTTGCCAGTTCCCCACTGCAGGCCCTGGTGGACTCCCAGGTTGCCCGCTCCCTACCACCCTCAGTACGGGTTGGTATATGCCCTGCGAGGACCGTACAGGCTGTCCATGCTGCCTCCCCCTCAGACAGGTCGTCATCAGAGGTCTGGGTTGGCTCCATCAGTGCCAGGCACATGCCACCTGTCTGGTTTGGATCTCAGGACAGGCTGGCACATAAAGTTTCCTCTGAATCTTTCAATCTCCACACTCACTCACACAATCACTCTCCACACAACAATTTACACAACAACAAATCACACTCCACTCACACCAATGCTCGCACACTATTCACACCAACGCTCTCTCCCTCACACCAAAGCTCACTCTCCACTCACACCAATGCTAGCTCCCTATTCACACCAATAATTGCACACCACTCACACCAACGTTTGCTCTCCATTCACACCAAAGCTCGCTCCCCACTGTGTCACCAACGCACACTCTTCACTCTCATAAAAATTGTTCTCCACTCACACCAAAGCTTGCTCTCCACTTACACCAGCGCTCGCTCTTTAGTCACACAAATATTCGCTCCAGAGTCTACCACCTACACTCACTCTTCATTCTCATAAAAGTAACTCTCCACTCACAAAAACCATACTGCTGACCAGGCCCCTGATGGGCACTGGCTGGTGTTTTACATCAGCTGCACCCGTCTGGTTGTCTTTAAAGTATCAGGTGCTGGCTGAGGAACCTTTAGTGGCCCCGCACTGCTGGCCAGGCCCTTGATGGGCACTGCCGTCATAGCTGGTACCCTGGTGGAAATGGCTCTGTGGTCCTTATTGGTGATTTGGACACAGAGGGACTATAACTGGTGGGGCTGGACCCGGCTCCCTAGGAACTGGCAGTGAAGTGCATGGGCTTCTCTGGGCCGGGTGTTAACAGGCTCTTGCCCAACATGCTGAGCTCTCTGTCTTCTACTCAGGGACAGGCCTGCCCCCCACTGCTGGCCCTGGTTGGCTCTTGAGTTGCCAGTTCCCCACTGCTGTCCCTGGTTGGTTCCCGCATTGCCAGATCCATACCGCAGTCCTGGTGTCTTCCTTGCCAGATCCCTGCAGGCTGTCCATGATGCCTCCTCCTCAGCCAGGTCCCCACCAGAAATCTGGGTTGGTTCCCTCAGTGCCAGATGCCAGCTCTTTGACCTTGCTGTCTCCCTCAGTGCCAGGGACCTGCCACCTGTCTGGGTTGGATCTCAGGAGAGGCTGGCATGGAAAGTTGCCTCCGCATCTTTTAGTTTTTCACACTCACTCACACAATTACTCTCCACACAACGATCTACACAACCACAAATAACACTCACTTCACATCAACTCACTCTCCATTCACACCAACGCTCGCTTCCCCTCACAAGAACACTCGCGCCCCACTCACACCAGTGCTCACTCCCCACTCACATCAGCACTCCCTCTCCACTCACATCAACGCTCATTCTCCACTCACACCAATGTCGCCTCACCACTCTGCCACAAAGGCTCACTCTTCACTCTCATACAAATTGCTCTCCACTCACATCAATGCTTGCTCCCCACTCTGCCACCAATACTGACTGTTCACTGTAGCACAAATCGCTCTCCACTCACACACAACACTAGCTCCTTACTCAAACAAAAGCGCTCCACTCTTCCACCAATGCTCTTTAGTTGCTTTAACCACAGTGAATGCATGTGCAGGGCCAGTGCACCTCTTTTTATATGCTCTCCCCATTTGTGACCAGGAGGAGAGCAGAGCAAACCGAACTCGTAAGTGGGCTTTGGCCCCAGTGTGTCCCCTGGTGTGTGTAGGAACATTTCTCTTGAAACAAGAATTTTCCCTAGTTCCTATGGTGGCTTGGCTGCTCTTAGATTTAGCCTCATAGATGGGCCTTGAGGTCCGAGTTCCTGTACAACTCAAGGAGCGCCTAGGTGATGCCAGACTCGGACTCCAACTGGCCATTGGGCCTCACGGTCTTGGTGCTGGATCTTAGCTTTCTCATTCTTTCTTCTCCCCTCCTATAGAGCCAGATTCAGTGACTTTGCACACCACGCAGACTTTCTCTTTCTTGTTTATTTATAAATTGTTTGGGGCATCCATAAATCTTCTAACCACCTCCTTAGAAAAGTGGAATCTCCTCAAAGGCAAGGACTCAACAGAAAAATGGGTACACTATTTATGCATATGCATAAAATTGAAATCTAAATGAATTAGAATGTTATTAATGAGTATAACACTTAGAAACATGAACAAAGAAAGCAAGAAGAATACACGGTGTGATATAATTCAACATTGTCATTAGGAACACATATACACGTGTAGTCAAAATTTTAAGAAATACATAGGTATATAAAACACTTAATCCAAGTTAGTGCTTATTTTTGGAGCAAGGAATTGAGAGATGTGACTACCAGGCAGTTACAGGAGAATTCAATTCTGGAGTCTTTTAAAGGACTAGGGAAATGCCCAGAGAAGCAATCATCTGAGAGCTCTCAGCTGCCAATACTTCCAGCATCTGGGGGAAGGGGTGTTCCTATCCCTAGTTGGGATATGGAGGGGCACCACAAAACCCAAAAAATCCTTGGTTCTCAAACTTGCTTGCACCTTAGAATCACCTGAGAGAGTAGCAAATTCCCAGAGGCCAGTCTGTGTGCCAGACCCAATAAGTCATACTCTCCATGAAGCTCTTTTCTTAAATTTATCTCTATCTGTGGGGTTTTTTTTTGATTTCTTGAAATGCTGATTTTATTTTCTATTTGTTGCTAGAATAAACATTGAAGAACAATTTTTAAAAATATCCACCTTGTATCTTTCATTTCCTTAATTTCACACATTGCCTATGTTCTCTTGTGCTATACCAATTGGGGGACCATTAAAGCAATTTATTGAGATTTTAGCATGCCTGATCTCAAAAAGATTACATTTGAGATGTTAATTTGTGACAACAATAATAGCTTGGGTAATATTCTGTTAGTCTAAGTAGGTTTTTATTTTAAATATTTTAGTAGTTAAGGTATTACAAATGTGTACTCACCCCCCCCCCCTATTAAACCCTCATCCTCCCCGCCCACTAGGGTTTGTTTTTTTAATAATTAATAGCTTGTTTTAAAAACTCCATACTTAACAAAAATTAATTAAAACTAGAAGTTAAAAGAACATTGAGTGAGAGTCCTTTTATAATGCACTCTAAATAAGTTAATTTCATATACCAATAAAAAAATTCAATAAAATTGTTTCCTCAACGTTTTTTTTATTAATAACAATTTAAAATATATCAGTCAAAAAAGGGGGTAAATGCAAAATAAAATAAAATAGTATAAAGTTGAAAAAGTGTTTTGTAATTCTATGGAAACATCTATACTAATTTAAAATTCTCTTTGGAAGTCCAAATATTTAAAAGCTACTGGAACAAGCTAAATAAAAAATCAAAGGAAAAGAACATACCTAATCTCCAGTGAAACATTGTGGATATTTGATAGTAACAAAAGTTTTCCTAACCATGTTTATACAACACCTACAAATGGTTGCACTAGTCCTGGAATTACTTCACGCATCAGTCTTGGGGTTTGGGTTGGGAGAAGAGGTTTTTGGGGTCTTTGGAAGACTGGGCTGTCCTGGAGGTCGGGGATGTATAAGAGTTTGAGGTTGTACCAGATGTCGGGGTTGTATCGGAGGTCTGGTTTGTATCTGAAGTCTGCGTGGAATCGGAGGTTCAGGTTGTGCTGGAGGTCATGGTGGTGTCAGAGGCTGACGTTGTGGGGGACATCGGATGTATTAGAGGTCGAAGTTGTATGAGAGGTTGGGAGTGTATCAGAGGTCTGGGCTGTATCAGAGGTTGAGGTTGTGCTGGAGGTCGAGGTTGTGCTGGATTTGAAGGTGGTATCAGATTTTGAAGTTGTGCCGTAGCACGAGGTCGTGTTGCAGAATGAGGTAATGAAGGCTGGGCTGTATCCATTTTTTCCGTTCATTGCTGACTCCATTGCTGCTACTGCTGTGGTGGTCTCTGGTGTCAAAAGGGCATTCTGTTGGCCCGAAGCTCCATGATGTTCTGGGACGGCGCTGCCAGGTCCTAGCGAACCTTGTGCTGTGTTTTGGCATGTCCCCAGGCAGCTCAGCATTGGGCGCCCAAGCCACCACCTCCGGGCCTGGGCGCTGCTCATCTCCTCCGGCCTCTCTCTCTTTGCAAGCACGGTGGCTCCCATGGCTCTTGAGGCTGTCTCCTTGTGAGCTTTCCTGAGTGCCTCCTGGATCATCTGGGTCTCCTTGGAGTGGTACTTTTCAATGGACTCTCACCTCACCTCCTCCCATTGTGGCTCCATCTTCTCCTTTTCCAGGAGCTGCTTTTTCAGTAATGAAGTTGATGCATCGCGAGACGCTGACCTCTGTCTCAGTTGTAGCTTCTCACCACATCGTGTTCCAGAGTGGGCCCCGAGTTTCCAGGTTTCCTACTGTGGTCCCTAGAGGGGCCTGTCTCGTTGGCCACCTTGATGTTGAGGTCATTGTGGATGTAAAACTCTGACCAGGCAGCTTCTGGGAGGCGTCCTGTAGTGCCACTCTTGCCTGATCCAGAGTGGCTTGGATATCAGCTAACACTTTGATGACAGTTTCCATGGTTTACTTTGGTGGCAGCTCCAACTTCCTGATGGCTATGGAAGGCAGATGTGATGGGGTGTGGGGGTGAAATGCCAGAGTCCATGTGTTCCTTGCAAAGCTTCTGGGCACCACATGCAAATAGGAGCTGGTGTCAGGGATCCGCCATGGGTGCAGCTGACAGCCCTTAATGGACAGCATCCCTGATGGCACTCACTGGACTTTAAGCTCAGCCGCACCCATCTGGTCATCTTTAAAGAGCCAGGTCCTGGGTGGGGAACCTTCACCGGCACCACGCTGCTGGCCAGGCCCTTGATGGGTACTGCCGTCATGGGTGGTACCTTGGTGTGAAGTGCTCATGCGGTTCTTGCTGATGATTTGCAAACACAGGCCTACACCCGGTGGTGCTGGACCTGGCTCCCTGGGAACTGGCAGTGAAGTACATGGGCTTCTTTGTGCCGGGTGTTAGCAGGTTCTTGCCCAACACGTTGAAATCACTGTCCTCTGACTGGGGGCAGCCCTGCCTCCCATGTTGCCAGCTCCCCACTGCAGGCCCTGGTTGGCTCCCGGGTTGCGTGCTCCCTACTGCTGTGGGTATGGGTTGGTGTCTTCCCTGGAAGGTCCCTACAGGCTGTCCATGCTGCCTCCCCCTCAGACAGGTTGCCATCAGAGGTCTGGGTTGGCTCCATCAGTGCCAGGCACCTGCCACCTGTCCGGGTTAGATTTCAGGACAGGCTGGCACATAAAGTGTCCTCTGAATCTTTCACTCTCCACACTCACTCACTCTCCACACAACAGTCTACACAACAAATCACACTCCATTCACACCAACGCTGTCTCTCCCTCACACCAAAGCTTGCTCTCCACTCACACCAACGTTGGCTCTCCACTCACACCAACGGTAGCTCCTTACTCACACCAATGATCGCACACGACTCACACCAATGCTCATTCTCCACTCACACCAACGTCCCCTCAACACTTTCCCACAAAGACTAACTCTTCACTCTCATACAAATTTTTCTCCACTCACACCAAAGCTTGCTCTCCACTTACACCAACGCTCTCTCTTTACTCACACCAATACTCGCTCCCCAGTCTATCACCTGCACTCAGTCTTCATTTTCATACCAATAGCTCTCCACTCACAAAAAGCATACTGCTGACCAGGCCCTTGATGGGCATTGGCTGGTGTTATAGCTCAGCTGCACTCATCTGGTTGTCTTTAAAGTGAAAGGTCCTGGCTGGGGAACCTTCAGCGGCCACGCACTGCTGGCCAGGCCCTTGATGGGCACTGCCGTCATGGCTGGTACCCTGGTGGAAATGGCCCTGTGGTTCTTGCTGGTGATTTGGACACAGAGGGCCTATATCTGGTGGGGCTGGACCCGGCTCCCTGGGAACTGGCAGTGAAGTGCATGGGCTTCTCTGGGCCGGGTGTTAACAGGCTCTTGCCCAACATGCTGAGCTCTCTGTCTTCTACTCAGGGACAGGCCTGCCCCCCACTGCTGGCCCTGGTTGGCTCTTGAGTTGCCAGTTCCCCACTGCTGTCCCTGGTTGGTTCCCGCGTTGCCAGATCCATACCGCAGTCCTGGTGTCTTCCTTGACAGATCCCTGCAGGCTGTCCAAGTTGCCTCCCCCTCAGCCAGGTCCCCACCAGAAATCTGGGTTGGTTCCCTCAGTGCCAGATGCCAGCTCTTTGACCTGGCTGTCTCCCTCAGTGCCAGGGACCTGCCACCTGTCTGGGTTGGATCTCAGGAGAGGCTGGCATGGAAAGTTGCCTCCGCATCTTTTAGTTTTTCACACTCACTCACACAATTACTCTCCACACAACGATCTACACAACAAATCACACTCCACATTAACTCACTCTCCACTCACACCAACGCTCGCTCCCCCTCACAAGAACACTCGCGCCCCACTCACACCAGCACTCCTTCTCTACTCACACCAACGTCCCTTCACCAATCTTCCACAAAGGCTCACTCTTCACTCTCATCCAAATTGCTCTCCACTCACATCAATGCCAGCTCTCCAATCACACCAATGCTTGCTCCCCACTCTGCCAGCAACACTCATTCTTCCCTCTTGCACAAATCGCGCTCCACTCTTCCACCAATGCTCTTTAGTTGCTTTAACCACAATGAATGCATGTGCAGCGCCAGTGCACCTCCTTTTATAGGCGCTCCCCATTTGTGACCAGGAGGATGGGAGGAACAACCGACCTCATGAGTGGGCATTGGTTCCAGTGTGTCCCTTGTGTGTGTGGGAACATTTTCCTTGAAACAAAAAGTTTCTTTAGTTTCTATGGCGGGCTTGGCCGCTCTTAAATTTAGCTGCACAGATGGGCCTTGAGGTCGGAGTTCCTGTGCAGGTCATGGAGCGCCTATGTGATGCCGGACTTGGAATCCAACTGGCCATTCGGGATAGGGAGGGGCACCACAGAACCCAATAAATCCTTGGTTCTCAACTTGCCTGCACCTTAGAATCACCTGAGAGAGTAGCAAACTCCCAGAGCCCAGTCTGTGTGCCAGACCAAATAAGGCATACTCTCCATGAAGCTCTTTTCTTAAATTTATCTCTGTTGTTTTCTTTTTGACTCCTTGAAATGCAGATTTTATTGTATTTTCTATTTGTTGCTAGAATGAACATTGAAGAACAATTTTTAAAAATATCCACCTTGTATCCTTCATTTTCTTAATTTCAAACGTTGCCTATGTTCTCTTGTGCTATACCAATTGGGGGACCATGAAAGCAATTTATTGAGAATTTAGCATGCCTGATCTCATGATACCACTTCATTTGTGATGTTAATTTGTGACAATAATAGCAGCTTGGGTGATATTTTATTAATTCAAGTAGCTTTTGTTTTTTTAATGCTATGAAGCTAGTTTGATAAACTCCATACTTAAAAAATAATTAAAACTAGAAGTTAAAAGAACATTGAAGGAGAGTCCTTTTATAATGCACTCTAAGTTAATATCATATACCAATAAAACAATTCAAGAAAATTATTTCCTCAACTTTTTATTACTATCAATTTCAAATAAATCAGTCAAACAATGGTATACATGCAAAATAAAATAGAATAATATAAAATAGGGTATAATGAGATAAAATAAAAGTGTATTGTAATTCTATGGATATGTCTATACTAATTTAAAATTCTATTTGGAAGTCCATATATTTAAAAACAACTAGAACTAGGTAATAAAAAAAAAATAAGAGGAAAGAAAATGCCTAACTTCCAGTGAAACATTGTGGATATTTGTTAGTAGCCAAAGTTTTCTAACCAAGTTTATGCAACACCTTAAAAATGATTGCACTAGTCCTGGAATTACTGTGCATCAGTCTTGGTGTTTGGGTTGGGAGAAGCGGTTCTTGGGGTCTTTGGAGGACTGGCTTGTCGTGGAGGTGGGGGTTGTATCAAAGATTGAGGATGAACCAGACCTCGGGGTTGTATCAGAGGTCTGGGTTGTATCGGATGTTGAGGTTGTGCTGGAGGTCGAGGTGGTATCAGAGGCTGACGTTATGCCGGATGTCTGGGTTGGATTAGAGGTCGAGGTTGTACCAGATGTCGAGGTTGTATCGGAGGTTGAGGTTGTGCTGGAGGTCGAGGTGGTATCAGCGGTCGACGTTGTGCTGTAGCACAAGGTTGTGCTGTAAAACAGGATGTAATGGATGCCGGGCTGTATCAATTGTTTCCCTTCATTGCTGACTCCATTGCTGTTGCTGCTTTGTTAGCCTCTGGTGTTGCAAGCGGATCCTGTTGGACCCAAGCTCCCTGATCAGCTGGGATGGCACTGCCAGTTCCTGGCGTAGCCTCATGCTGTGGGTGGGCAGGTCCCCACCTCCAGGGCCTGGGCCCTGCTTTTCTCCTTCGGCCTCTCTCTCTTTGAAAACGCTCGGGGCTCTTGAGAATGCCTCCTCGTGAGCTTTCCTGAGCGCCTTCTGGATCATCTGGGTCTCCTTGGACCAGTTCTTCTTTTCGATGGACTCTCACCTCACCTCCTCCAACTGCGGGTCCATCTTCTCCCTGTCCAGGAGCTGCGTTTTCAGTAATGAAGCTGATGCAGTGCAAGACGCTCACCTCTGTCTCAGTTGTAGCTTCTCACCACATCGTGTTCCAGAGTGGGCACCCGAGTTTCCAGGTTCCCTCCTGTGATCCCTTGTGGGGCTGGTCTGGTTCGCCACCTTGATGTTGGGGTCAGTGTGGATGTGAAACTCTGACCTGAGCAGCTGCTGGGAGGCATCCTGTAGTGCCGCTCTTGCCTGGTCCTGATTGGCTTGGAGGTCAGCTACCACTGTGATGACAGTTTCCATGGTGTCCTTTGGTGGCTGCTCTGGCTTCAGGAAGGCTATGGAAGGCAGATGTGATGGGGGGGAAATGCCAGAGTCCATGCTTTCCTTGCCCAGATCCCTGGGCACCACATGCAAAGAGGAGCGGACTTCAGGGACCCCGCATTCGTGCAGGTGACAGCTCTTAATTAACAGCGTTCCTGATGGTACTCGCTGGGGTTAAAGCTCAGCTGCACCCATCTGGTGGTCTATAAAGAGCCAGGTTCTGGCTGGGGAACCTTCAGCTGCACCACGCTGCTGGCCAGGCCCTTGATGGGCACTGCCGTCATGGATTGTTCCCTGGTAGGAAGTGTCCCTGTGGTCCTTGCTGATGATTTGAACACACAGGGCCTATCCCCGGTGGCGCTGGACCTGGCTCCCTGTGAACTGGCAGTGAAGCGCATGGGCTTCTCTGGTCCAGGTGTTAGAAGGCTGTTGCCCCATACACTGAGCTCACTGTCCTCTATCGAGGGACAGGTCTGCCTTTCACTGCTGGCCCTCATTGGCTCCCAGGTTTCCATCTCCCCACTGCTGGCCCTGTTTGGCTCCCGTATTGCTAGCTCCCCACTGCTGGCCCTCATTGGCTCCTGCATTGCCAGCTTCCTACCACAGTTGAGATGGCTTGGTGCCTGCTCTGCCAGGTCCCTGCAGGCTGTCCACGCTGCCTCTCTTTCAGCAAGGTCCCCTCCAGAGGTCTGGGTTGGCTCCCTCAGTGCCAGGGACCTGCCACCTGTCTGGGTTGGATTTCAGGACAGGCTGTTACAGAAAGTTTCCTCTGAAATTTTCAGCTCTCCACACTCACTCACACAATCACTCTCCATACAACAATATACACAACCACGAATCACACTCATCACACACCTATCCACTCTCCACTCACACCAACGGTCGCCCCCTCACACCAACATTCGCTCTCCATGCTCCCTCCCCACTCACACCAATGCTCCCTCTCCCTCACATCAACGCTCGCTCCCCACTCTGCCACCATCGCTCGCTGTTCACTCTCATTTCCTATGTTCTCTTGTGCTATACCAGTTGGGGGACCATTAAAGCAATTTACTGAGAATTTATCCTGCCTGATCTCAAGGAGACCACTTCATTTGAGATGTTAATTTGTGACAATAATAATAGCTTGGGTAATATTTTATTAAACCAAATAGGTTTTGTTTTTTTTAATAATTAAAAGCTTGTTTGATAAATGCCATACTTAACAAAAAATAGAAGTTAAATGAACATTCAGGGAGAGTCCTTTTATAATGCACTCTAAGTTAATGTCATATACCAATAAAACAATTCAAGAAAATTATTTCATCAAAATTTTTATTAACAATTTCAAATAAACAATGGCATAAATGCAAAATAACATAAGATAAAATGAAATGTCTACTCTAATTTAAAATACTAATTCTATGAAAACGTCTATACTATTAAAAGAAAACACCTAAGTCTATGCAACGCCTAGAAATGGTTTTTTATTGCTCATCAGTCCTGGGGTTGAGAGTTGAGGTTCTTGAGGTCTTCGGAGGACGGGACTATAGGAGACGTTGGGGTTGGGTCGCAGGTCTGGGTTGTGCAGGCGGTCGGTGTAGTAGCAGAGGTCGGAGAGGTGATGGAGGTACAGGTTGGGTCGGGGATCCAGGTTGTATAAGTCGAGGTTCTGCGGCTGGTCGAAGATGTGGCCGTGGTCGCGGTGGTATTGGTTGGAGTCGTGTGGGAGGTCGAGGTTGGAAGGGAGGGTGAGGTTGGGCAGGAGGTGGAGGTGATCTTGGACGAGGCTGTAGAGGAGGACGGGGCGGTATTAGTTGTTTACCTTCAACTAGGAAGTTCTGCTGCTGTTCTGGTGCTCTCTGGTGGCCGAACTGGATCCTGTTCTCCCGAAGCTCCCTGATGTCCTGGCTGAGCCTCGGGCCGTGGGTGGGCCGGTCCCCCTGCAGCTCAGCATTGTGTGCCGCCACCTCCGGGACCTGGGCCCTGCTCTTCTCCTCCCGCTTCTGTGGTTTTGCCAAGACAGAGGCGCCCAGGGCTCTTGAGGCTGCCCCCTCTTGAGCACTTCTGAGCGCCTCTTCAATTATCTGGGTGTCCTTGCGGTTCTTTAAGATGGCCTCCTCCCTCACCGCCCCCAAAGGTGGCTCCATCTCAGACCTGCTCACGTGCAGGCTTTTGAGGAGTGAACCTGGTCTGGCGCATTGAGATGCTATCCTTTGCCGCAATTGTAGCAGTGTGTCACAACGTGGTCCAGAGTAGGCCCCCGGGACTCCAAGTTCCCGCCTGTGGTGTCTACGGGGGCCGGTCTGCTTCCCCATCTTTATTTGGGGGTCAGGGTAGGTGAGACTCTCTGACCTTAGCTGCCTGGAGGCCTCCCGTAGAGCAGCTGATCCCAGCTCCTCATAGGTGGGGAGGTCAGGTATCGTCTTCATCTCCGCCTCCATGATGTTCTTCGCTGGCTCCTCGGGCTTCAGCACCTCTATGGAAGGCAGATGTGGGGAAATGCCCGGGTCCGTGCCCTCCTTGTGCTGGTCGCTGGGAACCGCACGCAAGGAGGAGCTGGCGTGACGGGCCCAGCTTGGGTGCAGCTGGCAGCTCTTGATGGAAAGTGTGCCTGATGTCACTGGCTGGAGCCTGAGGTCAGCTGCACCCGTCCGCTGGTCCTTGGAGAGCCAGCTCCTGGCCTGGGAAGCCCTCAGCGGCACTGCGCTGCAGGCCAGGCCCTTGAAGGGCACCGCCGTCATAGGTGGTCCTCGGGCGGGCAGTGGCCCTGTGGTCCTTGATGTTGATTGGGACACACAGGGCCTATCCCCGGTGGCGCTGGACCCGGCTTCCTGGACTCTGGCAGGGCAGCGGGTGGGCATCTGTGGGCCGGGTGTCATCAGGCCCTTGCCCACCACGCTGAGATCACAGTCCTCTGCCCAGGGGCAGCCCCGCCTCCCCTGTTGCCAGCTCCCCACTGCTGGCTCGGGTTGCCAGCTCCCTACCGCAGGAGAGGCGAGTTGGTGTTCGCCCTGCCAGGTCCTTGGGGTCTGTCCATGCCGGCTCCCCGTCAGCCAGGTCCCCACCAGGGGTCCGGGTGGGCTCCCTCCGTGCCAGGTGCCAGCTGGCTGTCGCCCTCGGTGGGAGGGACCTGCCGCCTGTCCGAGATGGATTTCAGGACAGGCTGGCACCAACAGTTGTCTCCGCATCTTTTTCACACACACAAGCACACAACAACAATCTCTCTCCACAACAAAACACTCCGCTCACACACACACACACACACACACTCAACTCACACACACACACACACACTCTCCAGTCAAACAGAAGGTTTTCCAATCTTTCGCCAAAGTATTCCAATCGCATTCACCGCAGTGAATGCAAGAGCAGGGCCAGAGGGCCTCATTTTATAGGTGTACAGGCATTGTGACCCAGCGGAGGGCGGGGCCAACTAGCATCACAGTGGGCTTTGGGGCGGGGCCAACTGACATCATAAGTGTGTCCGTTGGTGGGTGTCCGTTGGTGGCTGTCCGTTGGTGGCTGTCCGTTGGTGGCTGTCCGTTGGTGGGTGTCCTTTGGTGTAGGAACAGTTTTTTTGAAACAAAAAGTTTCTTTAGTTCCTATGGCGTCTTAGCTGCTCTTAGATTTAGCCCCGTCGATGGGCCTTGTGTTCCGAGTTCCTGTGCAGCTCAAGGAGCGCCCAGGTGATGCCGGACTCGGACTCCAACGGGCCATTGGGCCTCATGGTCTTGGTGCTTGATCTTAGCTTTCTCATTCTTTCTTCGCCCCTCCTATAGTGCCAGATTCAGTGACTCTCCACACCACGCAGACTTTCTCTTTCCTGTTTATTTAAAATTGTTTGGGGCATCCCCAAATCTTCTACCCACCTCCTTAGAAAAGCGGAATCTCGCCCTAACTGGTTTGGCTCAGTGGATAGAGCATGGGCCTGCGGACTGAAGGGTCCCAGGTTCGATTCCAGTCAAGGGCATGTACCTTGGTTGCGGGCACATCCCCAGTGGGGGGTGTGCAGGAGGCAGCTGATCCATGTTTCTCTCTCATTGATGTTTCTAGCTCTCTGTCTCTCTCCTTTCCTCTCTGTAAAAAATCAATAAAATATATTTTTTTAAAAAAGAAAAAGAAAAGTGGAATCTCCTCAAAGGCAAGGACTCAACAGAAAAATGGGTACACTATAGCATATGCATAAAATTGATATCTGAATGAATTAGAATGTTATTAATGAGTATAACACTTATAAACACGAACAAATAAAGAAGAATATATGGTGTAATATAATTCAACATGGTCATTAGGAACACATAAACACGTGTAGGCAAAGGTTAAAGAAATACATGGGAATGCAAAACACCTAATCCAAGTTAGTGCTTATCTTTGGAGCAAGGAGTTGAGAGATCTGACTACCAGGCAGTTCCAGGAGAATTCAATTCTAGAGCTTTGAAAATACTAGGGAAATGCCCAGAGAAGTAATCATCTGAGAGCTCTCAGCTGCCAATACTTCCAGCATCTGGGGGAAGGGATGTTCCTATCTTCAGTGGGGATAAGGAGGGGCACCACAGAACCCAAAAAATCCTTGGTTCTCAAACTTGCCTGCTCCTTAGAATCACCTGAGTGAATAGCAAACTCCCAGAGCCCGGTCTGTGTGCCAGACCAAATACGTCATACTCTCCATGAAGCTCTTTTCTTAAATTTATTTCTATGTTATTTTCTTTTGATTCTTTAAAATGCTGTTTTTGTTTTCTATTTGTTGCTAGAATGAACATCTTAGAACAATGTTTTAAAATATCCACCTTGTATTCTTCATTTTCACACATTGCCTATGTTCTCTTGTGAGGTATCTGTGTAAATAATCATAATATATTAGTAATGATTGTTTAAGTTTCTTTAAAAAATCTTTATTTCTGTAAAATTTAGTTTTTGTCTTATTGTGTTGTCTCAGACCTCCACAGTTATGTGGATTAAAGTGATGCTGGCAGGAATGATCTGTTCTTGAATTTCAAGAGCATGGTTTTAAAATTTCACTACTAAGTGTGATTTTTGTTGTAGATTATATGTAGATCCTCTATTGAGTAATGAAGTTCCTGTTTCTTCTTGGTTTTATAAAAGTTTTATCATTAATTGGCATAGAATTTTACTTAATTCTTTTTCTGCCTTTGTGATAATCTATATAGTCTTTAGTCTGTTACTGTGGTGAGTAATATTTTCTATTGTTAACTTTTTCTTCCATTAATGCAACTTATTCAATACATATTACCTTTTTGTTTTAATTCTGGTAATAATGAATTTAGCCTAAAATTTCCTTTTCATACAATTGTATTGGCATTAAGGTTATTTATACTATACTCAAAAATATGTTATATCGTGTTTTGTCTTTTCCTTCTTCCTCTGGTAGAGTTTGTGAAATTTAGAACAATTTCCCTCTTTATTATTTTATTTTATTTTTAAAAATATGTTTTTATTCATTTTTAGGGAGAGAGATAGAGACAGAAACGTGGATGAGAGAGAAACATTGATTGGCTACCTCCTACATACTCCCTACTGAGGATCGAGCCCACAACCCGGTCATGTGCCCTAACTGGGAATCAAACCGGTTACCTCTTGGTTCATGGGTTGACACTCAACCACTGAGCCACACCATCCATGTTTCCTCTTTATTATTTAGTATAGTTCATCTGTAATATATAGTCTTTTTTAAAAACATGTTTTTGTTGATTTCAGAGAGATGAAGGGAGAGGGAGGGAGAGAGAGAAACATTGATTGGCTGTCTTCTTAATGCCCCTATTGAGAATTGAGCCTGCATCTGGGGCATTGAGCCTTCAACCTGGGCATGTGCCCTGACTAGGAATCAAACCAGTGACCTCCTGATGCATGAGACAACACTCAATAACTGAGCCATACCTGGCAGGCTGTAATAATATAGTCTTGACATGCTTTGGATTACCTGGGCAGTAATGGTATTAACAGGTAATATAATTTCTTTAATGGCTTAAGGACTATTTTTTTTCTATTTCTTCTTGAGGGCGCTACACTAAGTGCTCTTTGTAGAAAATTGTCCATTTTATTTAGGTTATTAAATATATTTGGCATAATATTAATATGGCTATTTAATCCTATGCTGAATTTATGGTTTCATAGTTGTTCTAAAAATACTTTTTGTCCTTTTTCTGTTTCCTTCTTGGTCTTTTCTAAGGAAATACATAAATTCATTCATTTTCATGTTAAGGACTGTGAGTATTATTCATGTTTAAATACTGGATCCATGCATTTGACTTGGTGCTCTTCAAGTTCAGAGTGATTCTAATGACAGATATACTAGTATCAGGCATATTTTGGGAGAGTTATGAGCTAAACTCAAGACTTATTACAAGCTGGCCATTCTGCTTATAAATAGGACTGTGTTGCTCTCATACACTGCTCGTATTTTGTATTTTTTGTTGTTAATTAAAAAATTTAAGAGCATATGCAACATAAATAAGTTCAGTGTACAGCCAAGCAATGAACTGATTGATTAGTTAATCCATTTATTCAACAAGTATTTATCAGAAACATACCATGTAACAAGGCACTGCCATCCTTCTGGCCTAGAATGCACAATGCCCTTGTAATTTGAAATGTGTTATTTCTAGAAATCCTAAGAAAAACAGTAGAGTGTTCATAAAGGCCAAAATCAGCAATAGGGTGAAAGCACTGTTATCAAACGGTTAATAGAAACAAAAACATTGGGCTTTCTCTCTGCCTCTCTTTAACTTAAGTCCTTGTAACATGAGTACATTAGGTATGTTTCTCTACTGGTGCTATTGTTTATGTCAGATTGATGTCACCCAGTGAGAGGATTATTTGCTTCATACCATTTAAATTTCGGGTGGAATCTGAGTAGCATACATATTTCTTTAAGTGAGTTATTTTTTGTTTAATCGCTGTCATTTCTAATATATTTTATGGCTCACATGAAGCAAAAACATTTTGGGTTTTGAGAATACATAGGGTACAATGGTATTGCCAAGATCTAGAAGTCAGTTGCCTAGTTAGATGACAGTCATAATTTTCAGTTTTAACCTGTTGCAAATTACTTTTCTAGGGGATAATATTTGGTGGATTATAGATAAGTTATTATTCTCCATTTTCAATATAAATAAACTTATCTAAATATGCTTTCAAGACAGTTCCTATTTCAGTGCCCATTTAAATTTGCCTTTGGTATTTTTCTTATGGGACTTGAGTAGAGGATTTCAGACATTTTCAATCTAATATCCAACCCAACACAAGTGAGTAACACAGTGCTTTCATCAGTGAGATACCTGATCTGTTTGGGGTGATATGAAGTTTATAAAAATCCTCAAAGCAGTTTATTCACAGAGTGACTATTATGAATATTTGTTGAGTATCTTCTGTGCATTAAACACAAGATACTGAGGAGATACAGGATTGAGCAGGATAGTTATTGCCTTCTTGGGATTACATTATATTGGTAGACTTTTTATCAGGCAATTTCACTGCACTGAGATAAGGGTTATGATAGGTTTAATATAAGTGCTTATAGAGCATGGAGGACATGAACAGAACCCAGACTTGGAGATTAGAGAAGGCTTCCTGCAATAAAGCATCTCTGTGCCAAGACCTGCAGAGCAGCACTTAGCTAGGTGAACATTTATCAAGGTTATAGACTGGGAGTTGGGAGTTCTAAGCAGCATCAACACAAACAAAAACAAACAAACAAAAAAAAACATGTGGAACGGGCTGAGGTTATATGGACCAGGGCATGTTTAAAGAATTCAATTTTCAAAAGTTGAATTGTAGTGGGTACTGGATGAATTGAAACTTTTCAATTTAGGACATGGGTCTGTCCCTCTTTTGTGTCATTTCTTTCTTATATGCTGTAACTCTTTTGGTGCATGCATAAAATTTGAATTCCACCCTTTACAGCTCTTTTCTACTTAGCAACAGCAATTAAATACATAAAAATGGCAAAAGGAGAAGTGTTTGGAGAAAAGTGGTGATTATTAGTGGTCTGTCTCGTGTAAAGGGCACCAAATTTAGTATATGAAAATTCCATTTAGACTTTTTTTAGCTCCAAGTTATAAAAACTTACACACCAGCTCCAGGCCAAACAGAGTTAATTATAAAGGTACTGGTGTACCCCATAGAACCCAAAGATAGGATTGTGGAGAACCTGGATCTCATGAATAAACAGACAGGGACTCTCTTTCATCTTTACTTCTATTTTTTATTTTTCATTCTTTTTTTCTGGCTCAGAATAACAGTCCTCATTTGTACAGAAGTCATAGGTGCCAAAAGCTCCAACGTTAAACATATTAAAGCTCTGTCATCAGAGAGGAACTTTCTTGGCTGAAGTGACAAGAGTTTTGAGAAGGGATCCCCTGGCTTAGATTGAATCAGATGTCTACTCTCAGACGGATCAGTTGTGACCACTGTGAATGTGGGCTGCTGCTGTTGGCTCCATTTGAGTCTTGTTTCTACTCTTGGACCAATCTACTGTAGCCAGGAGTATGGATTCATGTAAGACTTGGAAGTTCTCACAGGAACCCTACCAATTAAGTGGAGAAAAATCCTGGGCAATCAAAATACATCATCTACATTAAAAGTTATTGAAAAGTCACTTAATTTCTCTAAATCTCAATTGGCTTTATTCTGAAGGAGTATGAATTAGCTATTGCTGTGACTTTATCTATATATGTAAAAAGCCAGCCACTGGAATGCGGTAAGGATGCCCACGAAGGCCAGCATACCTGCTGGATCAGGGGATGGGGCCATCTGGCCAACCTCCCATGGCTCCTCCCCCAGCTGGCCCCACCCCTGATTGGCCTCTCTCACCCCAATGGAGGGTGGAGCAGCTGGCCAACCCCCCCTGGGGCCCTTCCCCCCAGCTGGCCCCGCCCCTGATTGGCCTCTCCCACCCCAATGGAGGGTGGAGCAGCTGGCCAACCCCGCCCCAGGGGGCCCTTCCCCCCAGCTGGTCCCGCCCCAATTGGCCCACCCCACCCCAATCAGCCTACAGCCCCTCCCCCTTACTGACCCCGCCCCTGATGGGACCCCACCACCCCATCAGCCTCCAGCCCCCTCCTTGCAGTTGGCCCCACCCCTGATTGCCTCCCCCTACCCCAATAGAGGGCAGGGCTCCAGGCCTGCCCTGCACCCAATGGGCCCCCACTACCCCAATCAGGGGCAGGACTGGCCGGCCAACTGCCTGTGCCTCCTCCCCCCAGCTGGCTCCATCCCTAATGGGCCCCTACCACCCAAATTGGTCTGTGGCCCCTCCCTTCAGTCAGCTCTGCCCCCAGTCGGCCCCCCCACACCAATTGGGGTTGGGGCTGGCTGGCCAACTTCCCACAGTCCTTCCCCCAGCCCATTTGGCCGGCCGCACCCCCAACCACCACCCTCCCACTCCAATCAGGGGATGGGGCTCACCGGCCAATTGCTCATGGCCCCTACCCCCAGCCAGCCTGGGCCTGATTGGGCCCTATTGGAGCAGACCAGCCGGCCAACCTCCCGCTGTCTGCTCCTCCAATCTGCTGATTGGGGCTGGGCCAGCTGGATCCAACCCATGCATGAATTCGTGCACTGGGCCTCTAGTATCAAATAAGATATTTATAAAGTGTTTAAAATGATAAAGTTCTATGCAATTACAAAATGTTACTCTGATTATTTCAATGACGTTGCTAAAGTAGGCACTATAATCTAGCTCTCAAGATTTTAATGTGTGAAAGTAGAATGCTTTTTCTCTATTTCCTGTGTTTATGGCCAAACAAGCAGAGTACCTTTCATTTATTGATGCTTTATTATTACCAAGAATTACATTAGAAACTTTTCACCTTCATGGCAGCCAGATAAAGTAAATATTCTTACCAACTATACCATAAACAAGAGTGTACGTAGGTTAAATTCCTATAATGAATGAATACAGAAAAAAGATTTAAATTCAGGGCTCAGTGATTACAAAGATAAAGAATAGATGGCAAAGCTTTACAATCAGATAGAAAATACATTTAAAAAAGTCTTCTACCTTTTTTTTAAACATAATTAAGTGCTACACATTCCAAATTCCATTCAAAGGAATGTATAATATTTTTCATCAGTGGAATTTTTATGATGTTTCAGGTATTTCTGAAAACATGGGAGAGAGTCACTCTTCATGAAGTAACATGTGGCTGGCAGTCCTCTCCATGTCACAGTGTTCATCTCCTGACTTCCAGAAAGTTTCTGTGCAATGCCTTTCTTTTTTGGCTTGATAATAGGTCTCCCCTCTGTTAGTCTCATGCGTATGGTAATATTTCAAAGATTATATTTCTTCTAAAGTTTAAGCACCTTTGGAAGTTTATCAAAACTTGTGGCTTTGCCGAAACCGGTTTGGCTCAGTGGATAGAGCGTCGGCCTGCGGACTGAAGGGTCCCGGGTTCGATTCCGGTCAGGGGCATGTACCTGGGTTGCGGGCACATCCCCAGTGGGAGATGTGCAGGAGGCAGCTGGTCGATGTTTCTCTCTCATCGATGTTTCTAACTCTTTCTCTCTGTCCCTTCCTCTCTGTAAAAAATCAATAAAATATATTTTTAAAAAAAAACTTGTGGCTTTACATAGGAGTCTAAGGATAGTACTACTTATTATATCTGGGAGAACAATTCCATCCACAATACATTATCACATCATTTACTCAGAAAGTACTTAGATTTCTTTGGACATGGCTTCTTGAGAGTGGGCTATCCCTTTTATGTACCAAAAAAGTCTCAATTATATATAGTTTTCTTATTTGAAAATTCTTTCAAAGATGGTATCTTGTAAAGTTCAAAGGGGATGTTATAGTATTTCTACTTCACAGATGGTAGAACTCAAGTTTTAAGGAATAAAATGGCTAATTTTACAATGTCACATGGCAGATTGAAAAGTAACAGTTCTTCTGGCTCCTTGTCCAGAATACCTTCTGTGATCCCTTTACACATCGCTTTCATCACTACTATGCCATTTGGTTCTTAAAATAACATGGCATTCAGGCAGGAACAGATTTGCCCCTTCACTTGTTCACAGATGAAAATATTGAGCCTTAGAGGGATTTTTTTTTTTTCCCAAGGCTACAAAATGAGAAATCATTTGCTTCCAAGTCCAAGTTCATTTTCGTTACAATTTGCTGGCTTTTCAATGTTAATAAGTCCTATATGGGCTATTTAAAGATTATACAATCTCTTGGTTTTGAAAAAAAATAATTCCCTTTATATATTTTTTTTATTTCTCATAATATTTTAAAATATGTATTTCATTAAACTACTAAAGCAATACTTTATGTAGAGTTCCAGCCTGAACTCTCTAGGGAACCTGACTTGCTGCTCTCAAAATACTAACAACTGCAGCAAAAAGCTTGTTCAAAGGATTATAGTTGGCATACAGTATTTTATTAGTTTCAGGTATACAACATAGTGAGTCAACATTTATATACCTTACAAAGTGATCAGTAAGTCCAATAACCACTTGTCACTGTACATAGTAATTATAATATTAATGACTGTATTCCTTATGCTGTATATTCCATCCCCAAGACTTGTTTTATCATTAGACACTTGTACTACTTAATCCCCTTCCCCTTTTCTGCCCATCCCTCCAGACCCCTCACCTCTGGGAACCATCAGTTTGTTCTCTGTATCTATGAGTTTGTTTCTGTTTTCTTTATGATTTTTAGATTCCAAGTATAAATGAATATGGTATTTGTCTTTCTCTGATGTATTTCACTTAGCATATTACTCTCTAGGTCCATCCATATTGTCACAAATGGCAAGATTTCATTTTTTTTATGGCCGAGTAATATTCTCTTGTATGTACATACTGCATCTTCTTTATCCGTTCATCTATCAATGGACCTAGTTACCTTCCATATCTTAGCTATTGTGAGAAATGCTGCAGTTAACACAGAGGTGCATATATCTTTTCAAATTATTGTTTTCATTTTCTTTGGATAAATACCCAAAGTGGAATTTTTGGGTCATGTGATAGTTCTATTTTTAATTTTTGAGAAGTTAAATAGAGTTTCTAATTTACAACCCCACCAATAGTGTATCAGGGTTTCCTTTTCTCCATATCTTTGCCAACATTTGTTTGTTACCTTTTTTACTATGGCCATTCTGACAGCTGTGAGTTGATATTTCATTGTGGTTTTGATTTGCCTTACCCTGATCTCGATCTGTTCTGTTGCCAATAAAATGAACATTTCCTAAGTGACATGTGTGAAACAAAACTTCTAAAAATGTGGAAATTCTTTTCATCTCTCCAAGCCAAAATAAAAAATTTCCTATTTTCCTTGAGAACAAATTGAAATTAATTTAATACCGCCATTATTATTGGTATCTTTCAGAGCATCTGATAATTTGCTAAATGTCCATTAGGAAGCAGTTCAGTATTTACTACCAGGAAAATATAGGTACATTCCAATTTCACTAAGAGTAAATCAATAGAAGATGGAACCATTGTTCTAGCCCCAAAGTTATACCTAAGAGTTGTGTGACTTTAAGCAAGTTGTTGCTCTATCCTAAGGACTTACATTTTCTATTGCTGTAATTATAAATTGCCAGTATAGTGTCAGTCACTGGTGACTGACATGGCGCTTAACGTGTTAAAAACAAGCTTTCTGGCCCTGACTGGTTTGGCTCAGTGGATAGAGCTTCGGCCTGCGGACTGAAGGGCTCCAGGTTCGATTCTGGTCAAGGGCATGTACCTGGGTTGCGGGCACATCCCCACTGGGAGATGTGCAGGAGGCAGCTGATCGATGTTCCTCTCATCGATGTTTCAAACACTCTATCCCTTTCCCTTTCCCTTCCTCTCTATAAAAAAATCAATAAAATATATTTTAAAAACAAGCTTTCTGGAAAAATTGGACTCAATTTATGTCAAGGTCAGTTAATGCAATGAAAACAACTTACTATTGTTTGTTTAGTATAAAAATGAGTGAAGGTTTTTGTTTCAAGATGTGAATCAATGCCATGCATAAACACATAATCACAAAAAGCATAAATGGACTAAAACCATCCATGAAAAAACTACATTAGACTGAAAAGAAATGTGATATAATAAAAAATAAATTGCTGGTCTTTGTGTCCAGTTGCTGGCATACAGTTCCTAAAAGCCTTAGAATCTCAAGATGGATAGAGTGCCTTTTGTATGCTAATGAGATGTCAGTTGGCCTGGCCCTATGGGGACTAGTTGCCAAAGGAAACCAAAGAATGATTAGAGAGGGGTGGGAACCTTCAGCACCATTCCCTGACCTCTATTTTTTCTTTAATTTATTATTCTTTCTCTAATTTATTTATTGACATTTATTGAGCCTTTACATTTCAATGTATACAATGTCAATTATTTTTGTAAATTTACATTTTTTCAGTTCTAGCTACTTCTCATAGTTTTGCTATATACTTATTGTAATGGCACTTTCGCAAATTTCACAAATAGCTATTTTTATTATGTCAAAGTCTGACTATCTGCAATTCTTTCCGTTTAAATCTTTGTTTCTTGTGTGTGGATTCTCACGCATTGCAGCTTGTTTTTCTGCGGTAGATGATCTTTATTGGTAAGCTCCTGCTTGCTTTCAGTCTATGCGAGACCTGTGAGCCTACCCGAGGGAAGCTTTCCTCCAAAAGGAGAGCTTGCTTCAGCCTGGACTGCCTCTGTTCCCTGGAAGTCCTGGGATCAGCTCTCCTGTGTTAGCTTGTCTAGATTTTTTTTGGGGGGGGGGGGTTGGGAGGGAGGATGAGGAGGTATATGACTTTAGGAACTTTTGTGGCACCAGCGGTGGTGTCTCCAAGCATGCGCCGTATACGGTTCTAATTGTAACTAAATAGATTATGCATACCTCTTAGATGCTAGTCACCCTGAAGGCAAAAGCAAGCCTTGACTTCTTGGCACTGGGATGGGCAAGTGGGAATCCCAGAAGACAGCTAGATAAGTTTGTGTACCAGGGACTGAGGGAGCTATATTTGGGGAATTATATTTTGAGAAGAAAATGTTGGCAATGACTATTTCATTTATATTTGTGACCTAATTAGTAAAAATATGCCATCAGAAATTGGAGCTAGTTGCAAGGGTAGGATGTACCATCAAATTTATGTTTGCTCTGTGGACAGAAAGGGATGAGAGTTTACATGCTGTTAAGGATATTCTAATTATGAAGGTATTAATTGCTCTAAGTATGAACTGTTTTCTCTTTCTAGAAAGCATACAGAGCTGGGTGATTGTATGAATGATGTAGATGAGCGATAATTTGTTTTCTGTATATGGCTCTGATATGTATGTGTATAACTTTGGAGGTGTTAATGTCACATTGTCCAACATGTACAGGTAACATGCAAAAAGCTTCTGAGAATTATGTGATTTTATAATTATAAAGGCCCATCTTCATTCAGCCTCTGCAGGAAACTAAGTCCAAATAAGGGGAATACCCTTTCCTTTAAACCTAAAGAACCAGCGACAGACACAGCCAGTTCAGGACAAGTGTTTGATTTCTACACCAATACCCTTTTCATTGTGACCTGCTGCCAATCTAGGGATAGGTGAATATGGCCTTTGGGGACAAACTGAAGGGAAGGCAAAGGTCTTTGAATTAAAAAAAAAAAAAAAATTTAAAACTGTAGTTGGTTTTATTTAATCCTTTAACAAAGCACTAATTTGTGAAGAGACATTAGCAATAGTAATTCTTTCTTGAATTATTACTGATTAAGATGTCATGGTGTCTGTTTATTAAAACAGTGTGTGTGAGGAAAGGAAAACTTGTAGCTTCATTTCTTCCTAATGTGGTAGAATTTGCCATTCTTCTAAAAAAATAAGAATATGTTTTCATTTTCATGGTGCCCATTTCTATCATTTTATGCTATCGACTATTTGGTGAAAAAAATATAGGGAATGATAAGAATTTTTTCAAGAATAATAATTACAGCAGGTACATTATAATGTGATTTTTCTCCTTTGAGCTCATTTCTCAATTTGTGTTTGGCTATGTTGTGGCATCTGTAAGCAACTCCAAGTCATTTTTGAAAGCATGTAGGGTGTAATTAACTGAACAAATGCTTTGTATTTTCTTATCAACACTTATAAGTGTTGTAAATAGAGATGATATGAGTTATCAACTATGCAAAAATGACATACCAGAAAACCACATGCCATTCTGAGTATGGATTTCCAAAATATGTAGAAGATAAAAAACAAAGAAATCTTAATGTTATATTATTCCAGTGATGGCAAGGGAGAAAGAAGCAACAGGTACACAATTTAAATATTGAACAAATACTATATAGGTGTTATTGGAAGGAATTAGGGCACCAAAGTCACTTATGGTTTGAAATTTGAAACATGGCTAGGTCCTGTAAAAACTTTTGAGATGTATGAGCTTTGTAATCTATTTCGCTTAATGTAAACCAGGGGTCCTGAAACTTTTTAAACAGGGGGCCAGTTCACTGTCCCTCAGACCGTTGGAGGGCCGGACTATAGTTTAAAAAAAAACTATGAACAAATTCCTATGCACACTGCACATATCTTATTTTGAAGTAAAAAAACAAAACGGGAATACAATATTTGTATTTGCATGTGCCCCGCGCGCGCGTGCAGGCCATAGTTTGAGGACCCCTGATGTAAACCAATTATAAATTGTCTTATTTGTTTTTCTATATAGCCAGTGAGAGTATTCAAAGGACCAAATTTAATTTGTTGTACATTCACTTTGGCTTAAAGGTCAGATTTTTTGGAACGAAATTTCAATAACATAACAGTGGTGGACTTGTGATTTGAGGCTAAGCAGTTCGTTTTCTTAATTACTGTTACATTGTTTGTGTCTGTTGGGGGAGACAATGTTAACGTGCAATAACGACCTTCCGAATGTAGGCGCTTTAAACCATTAAGGGATTTCTCATTCATATTTACATGATCACCATGTGCTGGCCGGAGCTTTGCCACACGTTGTCTTCAGTCGTGGACCTGGGATGATGGAGATGCTCCTCTCAGGGGCAGTTGCTGGGCTCCTAATAGAGGGAAAATGGAAACATGGTGATTCGTGTGCTGGATCTGAAAGCTTCTGCTGAGAAGTGACATTTGTCATCTTCTGTTCACATTTCATTGTCCATCCCAAGTCATGTGGCTAAACCGTTGCCGACAGAATAAGGATATATAGCAGCGGTTCTCAACCTGAGGGTCGAGACCCCTTTGGGGGTCGAATGACCCTTTCACAGGGGTCACCTAAGACCATCGGAAAACCCATATATAATTACGTATTGTTTTTGTGATTAATCACTATGCTTTAATTATGTTCAATTTGTAACAATGAAAATACATCCTGCATATCAGATATGTACATTACGATTCATAACAGTAGCAAAATTACAGTTATGAAGTAGCAACAAAAATAGTTTTATGGTTGGGGGTCACCACAACATGAGGAACTGTATTAAAGGGTCGCGGCATTAGGAAGGTTGAGAACCACTGATATATAGTCTTCCCAAGAGGAGCAGTGAATTTTTGAGTCATAATACAATACAAAATATTGCTGCAAGCATTCTCACATCTTGTGCTTTTTGTCTTACTTGATTGATTGTTTGCTGGTACAGTGTTTAGTACGTAAACTCTATGACTATCTACCTAGTACCCACACTACCAGACTATCTGGCCTTAATCCTGACACACATAGATGTCATTTCCTTCTTCCTGTCTGCTCTAGGATGATTGCTCTTTGAAATGATGAAACCTGAAACAGTCTTTTCTAAACTGCTTCATAGATGATAAACAGAATCTGTGTATGTGACCTTGGGAAAGGCATGAGGTGTGGTATACGTTTACCTCCTAGAATTGTGTGAAGGAGCCAATCATCTCACTAACATTTTTCTGTAGATTTAGCTGACCTTATTGGTCAACATCAAGAAGTTCACTTAAGTCAAGTTCAAAGGGAATCAAACTCTCCTGAATTAAAATTTTCATTAAGCACACATGGTTTTAAAATTGAAGGGCCAAAATATTTTATAAAATATGTTTTGAATTTAATGAACCCAAGACTGTTAGCAATAATTTGAATCCCAATGAAATCAACATGTGTGGCAAAAATTTATCTACTCTGGTAACCAGCAATACATTTGTGTCCCAATTTTGACTTTTTTATAGAACCATAACAAATGAGAATACTTCAGTTCAGTTCTTTAAATCATTTTCTGAATAAAATGGAGAAACCCTTGTAGGGAAATAAATGAATGATGTCATAGAATTCTATACATATAATTAGGTTGACTTTTCTACAAAATAACTATATATTATCATGTTAGTAGTGTGCCTGGCATTTTCTTGGTCTTCTCTAAAGAAATATTTTTCTTATGGTGGAAATCCAATCCTTTCTATTTGCATGGGGCCAAAGCAGCGCACACAAGATATCAGTAAATGGGCTGAGAAAGAAATATTTGAGGTGGGACAGGGAGAGAAGAGTGAGGGAGCTCCTTCCTTGTGTTTAGGGGGCATAGGTGTGGATGAATGTGCTGGAATAGTGTTACATGACTAGAAACAAACCTTACCTGAAGCACTGTGCAATTTAATGTTTCAGAAAAGGATAACTTATTCCATCGATTGATAGCTATAGAGATATCTGGTTTTAATTTCTGATCAGTTTTTAATAATGTGATGCAATTCTCCAACCTTGAAATTATCATTCTTCTATGAATACATAAAAATTGGAAGGTAAAAGGATGCTATACATTTTATAATACCTTGAGATAAGTGAGCTTTTTGTAAAACAAAATACACTCTTTTAATGGTAATGAGAACCCTCAATTCATCTCTTTTCCAAGTTGGTCTTTAAACTTTTTAAAATCCTCACCTGAGATTTTGTTTATTGATTTTAGAGAGAGGGGGGAGAGAGAGAGAGAGAGAGAGAGAGAGAGAGAGAAACATTGATGTGAGAAAGGAACATCCGTTAGCTGCCTCTCGTACAAGCCCTGACCAGAAATCAAGCCTGCAATCTAGGTATGGACCCTGACCGGGAATCAAACCTGCAACCTTTTGATATAGGGGATGATGCTGCAACCAGCTGAGCCACCTGGCCAGGGCTCCAAGGTGGTCTTTTAATATTTTGTCATAAGCTATGTTTTTTGAAAGTGAATGTATAATGAAGAATCTACTTGTAATGCGAACGATTATCCAGTAATTTTGCTCTTTTGGAGCTATAGACCAATTACATGTTAAATTCCATGAGATTCAGGATGGACCAATACGTCTCTGGGATTAGGGATGGTCTGACTCTGAGGAATTTTACCAAAAGGACATGCCCCATGATGCTAGCGGTGTATAGGGCTCCACAGAAGTCCCACCCACCTTGTGTAAGGGAGGGCTTTCACCTTTTCATGCCCTGGTTCCTCTGGTAACTTGATCTAGTATTTGCCTTTGGCATTAATAGTGGCATAGCGGCCTATCATGTTAAATTAGAGCCAGAGGACTCAGCCACGAATGCTTTTGGTTTCTGATTTATAAGCGATAGCATGATTGAGAGAAAAGAATTTGTAAGTAGCAATTAGAGGAGCAGAGGTAAAGAGTTGAACTGAAATTTATTTTTTCAGTGAAGGGCAGTTAATGGTGCATGTAAATGGAAGAGACTTGCCATTCTTTGGCTAGTTGGTACATTCCCCGATTTAATCAAATGAAACTGAAGTGTGCCTTTTACTTTCTGTATAGTCTGACAAAGGTAATTTAGGGTGGAGCTTTTAGATGAGTGTCAGCTGCTGCTGCCCGGACTTATGTCTTTATGAAGAAAGTGCAATTGCAGAGGTCTTCTCGAGTGATTGATAGGCATAAGAAAGTGAAACAAGAGCTCGATCTCCAGGATACGAGAAAAAGTTGTGTTTGTTAAATGGGGCAGAAAGATATCTGCTGTCCTCTTGTGGATTGGGGGATTAATTTAGTGCCTATTGCAGAGCTGTACTGCAGCACATGAAGCCAATCCACATTACCAATGTAACATGCTTCATTTGAGTCATAACATTTTCACTGAACTGTGTATGCCCTAATGCTCCAGAGCCAGGCTAAAATGTTTGGCTGATTAGAATTATTCACATGTAAGGTTCGTGTTACATGCCGTTGAGTCAGCTCTGACTCCTGGCCACCTTGTAAATGAGTGATGACCACAATGTCCTGTCCTCAACAGCCCGGTTCAGCTCCTGTAGACTCTGTGACAGAACATTCCCAGGGTGAGAGGGATCAGTTCAGGAAGGGGCAAAGACCCAGTTCGATTTAATTATACATGAGGGGAATTTGTAGGTGGTTTCCGGGCAAAAGCTCCTGAAAGACCTTCTCATTCTGAGACATATGGTGTATTAATGTGAAACTTGGAACTTATTAAAAAAGGAAAATTTAACAGAGTAAATGTGAGATCTGATTGGTTTTGTTAAATAGTTCATTAATCAGGCAGCATTTCATCTAGCAAAGTGAAGGACCCTCTGAGGAGCTGTACAAATGGAAGGTTTTTTTGTTTTGTTTTGTTTTTAGGAAGAAGGGTGGGGCACGGGAGCTACTGACAAAAACTAAAAATAAAAAAGGATTAATTTTGGACAGGGACATCTTTTCTTGGGAGGAAGAAAAGGGAAAATGTTTTTTTGTCATGCAGACTGCCTCCTCTTTGTATGGGGGATGAAAAGAGTTCACAGGTTACCTTATTCGTGTTTGACGAGGAAATTCCAGACTGGTTGACTTGGATTTGTTTCTTGGAGAGGTTGAAATGCAATTAGATCAGGTATGAAATCTAGGTTTTGTATCATGGGATTTCAGCACAAATGACGTCATTTGGGGCCTGTGGTTTTCTCTTTAATAAACTGTTACAGCCTAGCCTAGGATGAAACTGACCCCAGAGAATCAGAATAGAAGGAAAGCAACCAAGTTCTTGACTCAGTTGGGTAAACAAATTGGCGCTAAAACCTGCCTTACTGAAATGTTCACTTATGTTAATTTATATATTGTTATTGTTTCGACCAATTTTAGTTGAGTTTTCCAATGCTTGCAATGGAATTCATCTTAACTGATAATGTCGCATTACACAATCAAGAAGACATTGAACGAAGTGTCAGGTATTACAGGTTGCTGAGTAGGTATTGGTTTGGCAATTACAGTTTATTCCCAGTCTTTGTTAGAGCAGCCAGGAGTGGAAGCAGAGTTCAGTGGGTAGAAGAATGAAAGGGAGATGAGAAAATGGAAAGAGCAAGTTCAATAAGGATCAGCATTTTTGTCTTTTAAAAATGTATGATTGTGTCCCCCACCTCTAGAAGAGTTCATGACACTCAGTATGCACCAGAGAAACTCAGTACATACCAGAGATAATGCTATGAAATAATTTATTCACTCAATGTTTACCAGTGAATTCAGAAATCTAATAAAAATGTATTCTCATCCCATTGGAAATTAAGAATATATTTTAATTTTTGTTGAAATATTAAATGGATTGTAATGTTAATTGCTTTTACAGGCTTACTAAGGTATAATTGAAGTATAGTAAACTGCATATATTTGAAATGACTGATTTCATGAGTTTCACATATGAATCTATAAAATAATCACCATATGTAAGATTATGAGAATATCCATTGTTCCCAAAGCCTCCCTAAATTTGTGAGAACACATTCAAATCTTTCCATAATTGATATTGAGAGTCCTTTTGCTGTGGAACTCACGAAATAAAATTTATTTTATTTTCCCTTAAATGAATATAAGGTAATCTTCCTAAAAAGTTAATCTTCACAATAGACTATTTGAAAAAAGAGAAAGTATGTACTGGTAGAGTGGAAAAATTAATACAGGAAAAGAGGGAATATCTAAGAGCAAATGCAAAAAAAAAAAAATGAGTAAGCAATACCACAGTAAAAATAAATGAGTAAATAGAGTAAGGAATGAAAGTATATAAATTCTTACATTAAATATGACTTGGTCGAATTCTCCTATTGAAAGATAGAAATGAAAACCGGAGTTTAAAAAAAGATACATTAAGTTTAATGAAATACTCTCAAATTGATAGCATTTGGAAAAAGAAGGATGGACAAGGCAAACAAAGGCAAGTAAAAAAGGAAGAAAGTGTCAATATTACTAGATGAGGTAGAATTTAAGATTAAAACTTTGAATATGTGTGTGACCTAGGAATGAGATCTATGTCAACTTTCTGGGTGAGATTTCCATGTATAAGAATGAAGTGCTTAGACTATAATATGAAAATCGTTTGTGTAAAACAGTCCCCCAATCCTACATGTGTGTGTATATCTGTCTGTATATGTTTAATTCTATGATCATGGGGGAAAGGGTGAAGGATGCATATATGGTATTTAATATCAGTTACCTAGAAAGGGTTAAATCAGATAAAGATGAGGTTGGAGGAAGAAAAATCATTATTCAGTAGCATCTGACCTTGAGCAAATGCACTGATAAAAACACCAGCACCACCAGGTCCCTTCTAAGAACCCTAGAGTATAGGACTTGGAGCTACAAGTGTTAGGGCGAATGACCTATAACAGCCAGCACCCAGAGGAATCAGGAAAGTAAAACCTTTATTACGCAGCGCTGCTAGTCCAGGGGACTTTGACCCAAAGTCTGAACTGCCAATGTGGGGAGGTTTTGATATATATATATTTTCTTGTGGCAGGCCCCTCGGGGTGAGTTTTGTAGCTCCGCCCAAGTCAGTTAGCTTCTTGTGTAGGCCACTTGGAGTGGGCTTTGTAGCTCCGCCTAAGTCAGTTAGAATAGGGCTTGTAAGATCACTGTTTAAGTAGGTACTGAACTAGGCTATAAGCCCCAAAGTTGCCCCCTATTTTCCTTCTCAGAAGATGACCTTGGAGAGAATGGGATCAACAAGTACAGAGGGTTTCTATAGAAAAGGTGCCAGAGCTGAGCCATAGCTACCTGCTTAGGAAGGGAACAAACTCTTATTTGTTGTACATAAGTATACATTAAAAACCTGCAGAGAATTTGCATTAAAAAAAATAAAAGCACAAAAACAAATGCTTGAGTCTAATAAAATTTGTTAGTGTTGTTTGTTGTGGCTGCTAGGCAAATACACATGAATGTAGTCCTACATTACTGTCCTAGGTGATTACCTATTAAGGAGTTAATTTTCCAGAGTCCTGATGTCACAGGGCTAATTTATGTCACAATGGATAAGCCTTGCATCTTTGGATCTGTACTTCATTCCTTCACTGACATTCCTGTAGGCAGAGTAGTTTTGAAGAGACAGATGTATAAAGATTTTGTTGTTATTCCCCAATCCTAAGTACTTGCTTTGAATATTCTGCAAAGCTCTGGAGTCTCCTTTATTGGAGTGACTTTGGGTTTTAAGTAAAAGAACATTTAGTGTCTAAAATATTGATAATTGAGAATTTTTCTACATGTTTCATGGATCAAAAAGTGTAACCATGACTTATATAAATACCAAAGGACAAGGGTTCTTCAAACAGAGCATAAAAGAATTATCTTGTATGAACAAGCAAAGTAACTTTGTGTTAAGTTTAGATAAATTTGTCAGAGGTGGGGTTAGTTTTTCTTTCTGCAGCTACAAGAGGAAGCCAGCCAAAATGCTTTGTGCTTAAAAGAAAATCCCCATAATGAATTCATGACTAAAAGAAGGATGAGTTCATTCACAGAGGGCTGGATTGATTATAAGGTTGTTGTTGGTGGTGAGCACATTTATAAGTTAAGTGTAAATTTAACTTCTGATGAACATTTTTTTTTTTTATTTCAGTGAATGAGTATGATTCTCTATAACAAATGTTTCATAAGGTTTGCCGTCATCAAAAGTTTTATTGTTAAGAGTTACATTCTTTTGTAATTAAACCAAAGGTTAGTTAAGCTGTTGAATATTAAAGAGAGGAGCTTTAATCATGCTAATAAGAAACAGCTTGCCTAGATTTAAACTTAAATAAGACAATTGCTTCTGGCTAATCTCTGTATCACAGGCTACCCTAGTTTTCTGTCATCCATTTAGGTTCCACCAGGGAGAGGCAGAGGAGAGGGGGATGGGAGGGTGGGAGGAGAGTGGGTTGAAGTATTTATTTTCCTACTTCCTTCCATGTCCTGTTCTCCACATTGGCCCTGTTTGCTCTGGAAGTCAAGGCTGTCCAGCAGCCCCTTGATACACAACCCTCTCTGGGTTCCAGTAACCACCCTTTCCCTTTGCACCCTCAGCCTGGGTGTGGCAATCGCACCCTCTGTGACTCCAGGCTACTGTAGGCTGCTCAGGGCTGTACATAGGACCCACTATTGAGCACTCCTCAGTCCCTGGTATGACTGTGGCAAATGTTTGCTATTAGGCTGTTTTCACAACCTCCTTGGGAGCTTCCCTGGTGTAATGTGAAACCAGGAGGAGGGCAGGGAGAGAATGGAAGTAACAGTCAGTCCCCTGCAGATTAGTAGGTGGCAAATTTAACAAGCAAGGGAATGACTAGGCTTGTCTTGGGCGGCTGTAGCCTGAGTAGTTTTGTGCATCTGGCCACCAAAACTTCCAAGTTTATATAGGGCCTTACTGGGTATAGTCAAATACATGGGTGAGGGTGGGGCTTAACTGGGTTTAGTCATACACATGGGGGAGGGGGGCTTAACCAGATTCAGTCATGTACGGGGCGGGGGGGCATTACTGGGTTCAGTCATGTACATGGTGGTTCTTAACTGGGTTTAGTCATGTATATGAGGGACCTTAACCAGGTTTAGTCATGTACACGGGATGGAAGTTTCTTAAGTAGGTTCAGTCATGCACACAAGTGGAGTTCAACTAGTTTCTGTTATGATACTGGGGCCTCAACCAGGTTCAGTTATGTTCATGGGGCGGGGGCTGAACTGAGTTCAGTCATGTACTCAGTCCAGATAATCTAACGCCACATTACTGTCTCAAGGCTCTATCCTTGGAGCAGCTCCTGGGAGTGGGAAAGGCAAATGAACAGGCACTCTGAAGACTTGAGAGAGGGTGGGGAGTCTCTAATTGCCCGTGTAGCTTACAGGTCAAACAAGAGGTCACATCTTCTTGATGACCTTCCCCCAACATGGGCCCCCGAGCTTGTACTCTCACGTTCTCTTCTGCATCTTAATCAGAAGTACAATTTCGCCCTAGCCAGCGTGGTTCAGTGGATAGAGCGTCAGCCTTCGGATTGAAGGATCTCAGGTTCGATTCTGGTCAAGGGCATATGCCTGGGTTTCGGGCTTGACCCCCAGTAGGGGGCATGCAGGAGGCAGCCGATCAATGATTCTCTCTCAGCATTGTGTTTCTATCTCTCTCTCTCCCGCTCCCTTCCTCTCTGAAATCAATAAAAATATATTTAAAAAAAGAAGTACAATTTCAACGTAAGACTTTTATGTCAACAAGGTAATTCTCAAAAAGATTCCTCAATAAATACAAGTGTACTTTACATTTTTACAATCAAGGTCAGCTAGGGAAATGAAAGTGTACTAGTCCCAATTTTCATAGTTATATCCTGCTTTATAAGTTTCTAATCAGAGCCATCCAATTATGATGTGGATGTTATGATCTATGCACTTCATTACTGTATATGAGGTTTACATGTCTCTTTAGACTGGAATTAACATGTTGACATTTCCTGGCAGTGATATGTCTTTAAGAGAATCCTGAGCAGATCTAAGTGACAGTGATTTATCATTTTGTCCTTGTTTCTGAGCTGACAGGCTCAGCGGTGCCTCTCAGGGCACATAGTGAATCTGAATCTCTCTGGGAGAGGCCATCTGAGCCTGTGTGCTGTGGGTGGTGGTGGAGAGTGACTCTCTCGTCCATTCATTCATCCAATTAAGAATTCATGAGCATGTGTAAGTTTGAATTCCTACATAGTGAACTCTAGAGACTTTTTCTCACTCCAAACGCTTTAACCTAGCTGATGACAGTGAGGTATTTCTCAAACCGAGAAAATCCTAAGGAGCTTGATGGAAGATAACCAACTAGCTCATGATGAGCCACCCTGACAGCTCAACATGCAAAATGCTGAAGAGTTTTTGTGAATCCTACTCCTCCAATTTGGCTTACACTTAGGAAAAACTGCTGCCAAGACAACACACTGTCTGAACTGTGATTGTGATGCAGCCTCTTTCTGACATGAAACAGATGTTGGGAGGTCTCTGGATAGGGTTTCGGACCACTTGGTTAGGGCTGTACTGGTCAAGCTGGCATCTTTTCCTAGGGGCCCTGCCCAGAGATCAGGAGACAGACATGTCCCAGTCCAAGGCCTGGCTCTTTTCAGGGGCATCCTGTAGAGGTGATGGTGCAAATGAATAGAAGAATTTGGAGTCCTGAGGCAATTTCCCTCTGGGGGAAAAGAAAAAATTAGGGCTACCTTGGAAGATAGTTCAGTGGTTTCTTACAAAACTTAGCCAATTCTTTCCTTATGACCCAGCAATCATACTCCTTGGCATTACCCAAGTGAATTTGAAAGCTTATGTTCACACAAAAACCACACAAATGTTTATAGCAGCTTTATTCATAAGTGCCCCAAACTTGGAAGCAATCAAGAGTCCCTCAGTAAGTAAATAGATAAACAAACTGTGGCACATTCAGACAATGGACTATTACTCAACACTGAAGAAATTAGCTATCAAGCTATGAAAAGACATAGAAGGAACCTTAAATAGATATTACTAAGAGGGAGAAGCCAATCTGAAAAAAGCTTCCATATAGCATGATTACAAATATAAAACATTCTTGAAAAGGCAAAACTATGCAGACAGTACAAAGACTAGTGGTTGCTGGGTGTTTTTTCTTTTTGGGGGTGGCAAGGAGGGAAGAATAGATGAAACATAGAAGATGTTTAGGGCAGTGAAACTATTCTGTGGTGTTCTAAATGGTAGCTACATATCATTATACATCTGTTAAAACCCATAGATTGAACTGTAATAAGTCTGTGGACTTTGGATGATAATGATTTGTCATTGCAGACTTATCAATTATCACACATTACCACTCTGGTGCAGTGTGTTGATAGTAGGGGAGGCTGTGCGTATGAGGCAGGGGATGGATATATGGGAAATCTCTATACATTCTGCTCAAATTTTTGTCACCCCAAAACTACTTTAAAAATAGATTTAAAAAGGAAATGAGCATCAGATTTAAATGTGAATTGAGTAAATTTGTCTAATAAAGTCTCTGGCTCCCTGGTCCCATGTAAAGAGTGTTGGAACAGCCTCTCTTTAAGCCTTAGGATCCTTTCACGCTGTATGTCTTGCTAATAGATTTGTCATTCAGTAGTCATGGGATCTACCCCTGTCTTCTCCTGAAGTAGTCTATGTCAATGGGGATCTAAGCTTACTGATGGTGGAAAGTTTAATAAACACCCTCAATCTGTTAAAAAGTTTCTTTGCTGTTGATAGCATTGGGCCTCCTTTAATTTCTAAAAATACTTCCTAAATTATTGCTTGTGGCCTGGAAGCATTTGGGGCTGTCCTGTTTGTAAAAACAGAGAATCTACTCAGCACAAGGTTGTTTTGTTTGTTTGTTTTGTTTTTGTTTTTAAAGAAGAAGAAAGCGAGAGTGTATTCCCACCGAAAGATCCAAATGGAATGTTCTGTGATTGCACACCTTTGGAATACTGAGGTCTTTGGCCAGTGTTTTCTGAAGCCCTTAATTTTTCAGTAGTTGCCAATTTGCAAAGAAGAAAAACAGTGGGTAGGCACATTATCATTCACAAAGGTTTTGGCTATTTCCCCAGAGAAATTGATGATCCTTTGGCAGAAAGTAGATACTTAATCCACCATCACATCCCTGCAGAGGAGTCAGAATTTTCCCATTTAACAGATGAGGGAATGTGATTACCAGTGGAGGAGACACTGGCCAAGGTCAGGGCCTGAGGGGAAGGATTAGAGGCCTTGTTTCATGGTCAAGTTAAACGGCTTGGACTATACTACATATTCACGGTACTGTTGGCTGCTGCTGCAGTTTCCAAAAAAGATTGCCTTGTCTTGACATCCTCATTTCAGAAGTAGATGAATATATAGGGCAGCATAAATTTGGGACGGCAGTGTTCCAACATATCTCATGCTGTGCATTCTTTCGTCTCTCTTGGAAATCCAGCACATGCATTTATCCCATTAGTGGTAGGAGAAAAAGTCCTAATTACCTTCCAAGTCCTATGATGTATGTCAGTGGGTGGGAGTGGTGGTGGTGATGAATTATTCTCTGCTTAGGCTGTACATGTACTAAGGATTCTGGAAATCCAAAAATGACCACACTATAAGTAGCTACTGCTCAGATATAGATTTATAATTTAAACAAATATCTTCCTCCAAGCTGAGGAACTCTAAAGAAGGAGATTAAGGCAAAATCTACTTCTAAGTTCAGTTCTTTGTGATGGTTTGCCTTGATTTCACAAGTTTAAATTTGGGTTAAAAAAAGAAAAGACAATCTGTATAACACACACACACACACACACATATATATATACACACATACACACACATACAAAAAAAATACATATGGGCATAATAACATCAACAGGCCTAGCTAGTTTGAGCTGAGGAACTTTTTGTCCCAGTGTTCTATATTACTGCTAGAAAGATAGTATGAGAAATGTGGACAAATGTCAGCAGCCTACGGGCAGGGGAGCACTGGGGTAATTTTTCATGTAGGGTCTATTTCCCTACTGCAGAATGACATTGGGGGAAAAGTTCAATAGGCTCTTGATTTAATGTCCTTTGTCTCCTGTCTTAATTCAGTCTAGGCCAGCTGTATTTGGAGAAATGGTTGAGCAGGGCCCTCTGCTGAATTGTTTCTGACTCCAAAGAACCTACTATGGGCTGAATTTTGTACACCCCTCCTCTCCCCCCCTCCCAATTCATAGATTGAAATTTAATCCCTAGTATGATGGCATTTGGAGGTGGAGCCTTTGGGAGGTAATTAGGTCTTAAAGGTGGAGGCTTCATAATGGCATTAGTGCTCTTGTAAGAGTGGCCCCGGAGAGCTCCCTCACCTTTCCCCCATGTGAGGACACAGCCAGGAGACAGCTGTCTGTGAACAGGAAGTGGCTCCTCACCAGATATTGAATCTGCCAACACCTTGATCTTAGACTTCCTAGCTACCAGAACTGTGAGAAATAATTTTCTATTGTTCTGTAAGCACCCATCCCCAGTCTATAGCATTCTTTTACGGAAGCTGAAGCCAGCTTGAACTAAGACGAGTCCCAAAGAGTAGGTTGTGTTTATGGCAACAGTAGCAAGAGGCAGGATACCGAAAAGCAATACAGAGTGTGAACTGTTTGGATCCATAGATAGTGAACCCTAGAGATGTTTTCTTGCTCCATATGCTTCCACATAGCCTAGTGCCTAAGACATAGAGGAGTCAATAAATGTTGTGTAGTAAGAGTGAGCCAGTGAATGGTACTTGTTGACCATTTAGCTCCTTTACTTTCTGCAACAGATTTATGGCTGCATTCAAATCATTCCCTTTGTACAACTGTTGTGTATTATTTAAAAGATAATTACATTTACCCTCAAGCATCTGAATCCAATCATCTTCTAATATTTGTGTTATTTTAAGGCGTTCTCAAAAAATGTTGGAAATGGAAGAAAAGCAAAAACACCTTTGACCTGGAAAAGGAACTCAAAGTGTTTTGAATTAGACCCATTAAATTGCGCATATCTATATTTCCACAAGTAGAAGCTTGCAAAACCTTGAAAGAGACTCAATATAAAAATATTTCTTTTGTCTTTAGGAAACCAATATTAATATGTTATTCTCTATTAATTACAAATAGCTTACTATAAATCTTCTAGTCTTTATCTCTGAAGGCAGTTGCATTAGTTATCTATTTCTGTTTAACAAATTACCCCAAACTAACCAACCTAAAATAATGTTTATTATCTCCATTTCTGTGGGTCAGAAACTTGAGGACAGCTCAGCTGGGTGGTTGTAGGTCAGCATCTCATAATTTTACACTCAGGAGGTCAACCTGGGCTTCTGTTATCTGAAAGCTTGTCTGGAGTTGCAGGGTTTACTTCCAAGCTCTATCACGTGTTGATAGGAAGCCTCAGTGTATCACTGTTGGTTAGTTGGAGACCTCAGTTCTTGCCAACTGAACCTCTCCATAGAGCAGCTTGCAAAATGGCAGCTGGGCTCCTTCAGAGTGAGAAATCCAAGAAAAAGAGAGAACAAGATAAAAGCCTACCTTTTACGACCTAGTCCAGGGGTGGGCAAACCTTTTGACTCGAGGGCCACAATGGGTTCTTAAACTGGACTGGAGGGCCGGAACAAAAGCATGGATGGAGTGTTTGTGTGAACTAATATAAATTCAAAGTAAATATCATTACATAAAAGGGTACGGTCTTTTTTTTTTTTTTTTTTATTTTTATTTTTTTGGTTTTATTCATTTCAAATGGGCCGGATCCGGCCCGCGGGCCGTAGTTTGCCCACGGCTGACCTAGTCCCTGAACTCTCACACCAACACTTTCACTGTATTCTATTTATTAGAAATGAATTACTAAGTCCATCTCCCCTCAATAGAAGGGAATCAAAGAGGGAGGAGAAGCAAGGAATTTGTGAAGATTTGTTTAAAACCTCCACAGCCACATACATATTTATGTGTCTCTCTACATTGTCACCCTAGTTTAGGATTAAAGAAACCTTTTAAAAGAATGGTATGTATTTTGATATATAGGGTGTCCCCCCAAAATATATACACACAGTTTGAATAATTATAAAGGCAGTGTTTATTAAAATACATTTCATTTCCAAAATTGAGCTAGCAGCTACTAAAGTGTGTATACATTTTTGGGAGGACACCCTGTATAACACGTCTGCACTACAGATGGATTGGCGTGATGGCATTGGATTATTTCGAAGGAGATTTTAAGACATTGATGGACCTGTGCAAAACTAATTGTCCTGCTGACTGTATGAATGTTTATCATGCTGAGTAAAGAAAAGTTTTGCTTCATCTGAACAACCGATTTTTACTTTTTGGTTCCTGATAATCTTTAAAATGATCAGGTTTCCTCTTCAAGCTACCTGTGAGAAGATTCCAAGTAAAATTTCTGGCCCAAGTTTAATGAAATTAAAAATCATTTGTATGCATTTTGAGGACTAATTTCATACCTGACTTCCTTTTCTATTCTTACCTTAATTTGCCCTTATCCCAATTTTTTCACTTTTTGTTTTAGTTTTGTAAATTTATATTACTGCTAAGTGTGGAGTTTTAAAAATGTCCTCTTATCCTTTTTGGAACTCGATAGGCTATAAATAAGTGTGTGTGTCTGAGATTGCATGTATGTGTGTATGCACACGCATGGGTATCTATATTATTCTAAAATATAACTATCATTCATCAAGTGCTTATTATTTGTAAATTATTTTATGGATATGATTTAATTTAATGTTCACATAAATTATTTGATGTAGGGATGATTATGCACATTTATTTACAAATGATACAGCAAGGTTTAAAAATAGGTGGGAATTGACGGGATCAGGATTCAAACCCATGTCTCTCTGATTCCAAAGCCTCCCACACAACTCAGAGCACAAATAAGTAAACCAGCAAGATGCCTGGTCTCTCTGCCTCTGACCCCCCACTGCATCTGTCTTGACATCCACTACTGATCAATCCTGCTTGCTCAGAAGACATTCAGTTGCTGTCTCTGTGCCACATGCTTGAACTGAAGCCTTCCTTTCTGTGGTACGAGGGGTTTACTTCCCAAATATTTTCTCTTTTGTACATCCCTCATGCCCAAAGAGTATAAAACCAAACAAGATAGCCCTAGTGGAATATGGACTAAGAGTTATCTGGGGGGAAGGCACAAACAGCTTTATGGACTTAGAATATGAGACAAATATCTTTGAGGGCTCAGTTTAAGTCTATGAAGTCACTTTTCCCATTTATGTGTTTGGACTTTGGGAGGAAGGTCAGTCTATCACTTGATAGTCACTCCCATTACCAAAATGAAACTCTGGCCTACTTCCAGACTTGAAAGCCATCTGTACAAATTACTAAACCATCCAGAATTTCTACCTGTGCTAATAAACTGTTGACCTACAATCAATGAGAAGGGAGGCATGGTATATACTTCATATAATTCATTGGTTGATGAAGGCAGAGAATAAAGTTTATAAGATTTAAATTTCTATTTTGCTTTCAATCTATCTTTTAAAAATATTTTTTTTGTTGAAAAAATGTCTCCTGTTTTAATCTTTTTTTTTTTACAGTCTAGAGGAATATTGTTTTCACTCTCAAGTTTTCCACATGAGCATATTTTGGAGCAATCTGTTCAATCATTCTATGAAAAGTTGACAGTGATGGAAGCCCTTGATAGACATGCATTCTCTGAGCCACATGTGGTCTGTAATATTCACCTATTGACTTGGCCCTAGGGTAACTCAATTTATTCAGTATCAGGACAAGAATATTGGGTGTTTGTAGTGTTTTTTATGTACTTCATGTAGATGGTATTCTAATTTAGACCTAGGAATATAAGTGAAGATTTGAAACTATCACAAAAATAACATATTACTATAGCAATCATTTTTATGTCTTTGGGATTGAATTATTTTAGAAAATAGATTTAGTAGAATACCAAACAATCTTACAAGTTGAATACAGCAGTAGAAAATGAGTCGTGGGGATTAAAGTAGTATAATTATTAGACTTTATCTAACATAAAACAATCTGTCCTCAGATCTTTAAAAGTGTAAAAGAAATTGTCTTCTCAGCAAATGACTAAAAAATCTCTTTAAAAAATTTTTAGGAAAGATTTAGGAAAAGCGTTGGCTGGGACGTTGGTTTGCTATATTTTTTTCTGGACCTAATCCTCTGTTTAAATTAGTAATTCCTGAGGAAGTGAGCCAAAAAGGATTTTACCTGACATAGCTAAATAATTAAAGCCAAATTAGAATCTTTAATTAGATTAATTAAATACTTCCTTAAATTTCTCTTATGCCAAAATGAAACATCAGAAGAGTTTGAATTTAATATAAAAAATCTGCCCAGCTGGCATGGCTCGGTGGTTGAACGTCAACCCATGAACCAGGAGGCACATACTTGGGTTGCAGACTTGATTCCCAGTGTGGGACGTGCAAGAGGCAGTTGATCAATGATTCTTTCTCATCATTGATGTTTCTATCTCTCCCTCCCCCTTCCTCTCTGAAATCAATAAGAATATATTTTTAATAAAATTTAAAGCTTTCTTATTGCAAAATAGTGCTATAAATATATAAGGTGATTTATAAACATTATTTTTGTATATTTGTAACAAAAAGTTTTATTTATATTTCATATAGAGATTTGTATATATTTGAATAATATTTATATATATCATATATTATACACAGGGTTAATATCTGATTTATGGAAATGTGCCATGTCTGAGAGGCCTATACCCTACCTGGTAAGGAAGGCAAAAGTTGTATTAAATGACTTAAGAGCCCAGTATTGTGTATTCTGAGAAGAAAAATGAGTACCTTAGTCACTATTAATAATGTCTAAATCTCTAAACAGGAGGAGGAGTGTCTTGTGAGGCCTTGTATTCTGGCTTTAGTATGTGTAGGGACATGTGTGACCTTGATTTATATTTTGGGTATCTGTGAGGCAATAGGAGCAAACTTGGATAAGGAATTGCTATTACCATTGATTGGAACAGATAGCCAGACCATTGTCAGTGGCCCAAGAGTCTATAAAAATGTGTATAAAGAGCTGATTATTCTATAGGTCATCCTCCAGTGCTAAGACAATTGTCTCAAGTTGGTCAGCGATGCTGACCTTTGGATGCCATTTTTGATCACTGATGTGCCATTTGAAGAATGATTGCTATGGGCTTCCCAAGTGGCCATTGGGCCTGAGGAGGGGAGACCTCCTCTGATGCCATTGTTTCTGACAAGGGAATGAGAAGAGGGGAAGCCATTTCCTCATAAAGTTGGAATGTACCAAAAGGTCCAGGTGTGGCTCTATCTGTAAGTACTGTTTCCATTTTAATAAGAAGGCCTCTGTGGCCACATTGACTCAAGACATAGCATTCAATTGGGTGTAGGGAGTCAGGGTTAAGGCTTGTGAGAACCTCTATTTCCAGAAGGGTTCAGTATGTGGTCAGAAGTTGCTGCTCTAAGACTGTGGCATGGGCTAGAGGAGGGAAGTTTCTTGTACCAGAAGCATGAGGGCAACTATAGCCATTGTGGATGGTCCTGCAACTCAAGTGGCATGAGAGGAGATTGCTAAAGCCTCAACAGCGACAGAGTCTCCAGGAACATCAATAAGAGTGCCTGTTGAATAGCAGTTTGGATAGATTCTAGGGCAGTGGTTCTCAACCTTCTGGTCCTTTAAATACAGTTCCTCATGTTGTGACCCAATCATAAAATTATTTTCGTTGCTACTTCATAACTGTAATGCTGCTACTGTTATGAATCATAATGTAAATATCTGATATGCAGGTTGGTCTTAGGCGACCCCTGTGAAAGGGTCGTTCGACCGTCAAAGGGGTCGCGACCCACAGGTTGAGAGCCGCTGTTCTAGGGCCTTTTTTTTTGGCAGAGGACTCAATTCCAAGTGGGTTAGTTTACAAGTAACAGCTTGACTGATGCATCTATTACAGATTGTGCAGAAACTGAGACATGTGATTCAACCTGAGTCACAAGGCTAGGTCTTGGTCAAGACACACAACCCCGCTGTACTTGAAGGGAAGCCCCGATCCCATACCCCTGTTCCTAATGTCACTTATTGAAATTTGTCTTAGGTAGGCTGACTCTGTAGCAGAGGCTGGGTTGGGCTCTACAAATGCAGCAGAGTGTAGGGCCACTCAGAATGCAAGCTTGCCAGCAGGCCGCCACACAACTCAAAGCTCACGTTGGTTGGTAGACAGCAGTTCAAAGTGTGTGCTTGCTGCAGGCAGATGATCCAGTTAGGAAGGCAAATGCGAGAGAACAAAGATTCCTAGGTGCCGACAGTCATTACCTAGACCACCCTGCTGATAGCACCAACTCTATTGTGGTGCCCTGTGGTGGGCGGGATCAACCCCTCACTCAAATTTGATTCAGGTGTTGAGAATGATGATGCCACACATGCATCAAGAACATAGGAAAAGATGTGTTACTCGGTTGACAGGACCATCCAGAATGACATGAACAAAAAGAGTGGTTTTCAATGTGGCTGGGCTGGAGATCCCTGTGGGATTTATGGGATTTGAACTTCTACTCTGGCTCCAGAGGTTTTCTCATGGGTTTGCCCAGATATGGGCCAAGAGGGAGAAGAGGAGAGGTGGGGTTTGAAAGCAGTCAGGTTCAAACATCAAAAATGAAGTCAGACGACCCTTCATAATAGTGTGTTCATCATCATTTCATTATATTGTAAGAATTAGAACCCAAATACCCAAGGAAAGGATTGGGTGAATAATTTTGTGGACCCATTATTCACAATGGAAAATTGTGATAATACATTGTCCACTTACGTGGGAGGGTTACAATGGCTTTCATTCTAATTTTATTTTTTCCTTTAATGTATATTATGTGCAATTTTTTTAAACAAGTTTTTGTTTTTGTTTTTCTTGCGGCAACAGTATTTTTTCTTCTTTAAACCTTTGGTTTAATGCCATTTCTAGCCATGGGGCCACACATAAAGTTGAGGTGAGAGTTGGCTTTGCTGTGTGTGGCTTTGGTCCTACTGCCCATGTGTTTCATTGTTTTGTTGGTCTAGTTTAAAGATGATCCAGGTGCTAAACCTGCTGTGTTGTGTATGGAGCTTTGCTTCAGGGTCGGCTTAATTTGGACTTACCAGGGTTCAGAACATCTTGAGTTACTTTTGCATTTATTTTGTAACTTTATAAAATGCCAAAACTTTAGAAGTAGAAAGATAAGATTATTCAGAGTTATTCTGGTAAATTATCTTTCCCTCCATTTTTTCAGTGCCTTGCTTAGAAAATGATAACATCTTATAATAAGATTATTGGACTCTGATGATTGAGTAGGGTGAGAATTTGGTCCATGATAATGATTACTTCATTAGCAAAACAAATAATTTGTGGAAGACATGAACATTTCATAGCACAAACGAAGGATAATAAATGAGCTAATTAAAAACTACTTTGCATATTTGAAAATAGCATTGCTTTCTATTGAAAATGAAATACTATTTTTTAAAAAATGAAAGCTCATGAAACATTTACGTTAATTCTTTTTAGAGTGTTACTACTAATTTTTTAATCATAATTACTGAAAAAGTATATGTTTAAAATTTGTAGCAGGTAATCTAAAATTAAGAGGTATTTATTATGTGGCATTTACTTTCATTCCCAGAAAATTAAAGATATAACAAATGTCTAATCAGTAATACTGCAGAGCCTTTTAAGTCTGAAAATAAGGGTTCATTGGATTCAAAACTCATTGACAATAACTGCATGTATTACATTCTAATTATTTTAAAATTGATAATTTATATAATGAAAACTTACCATTTAAACATACTAATCCACAAATCAGAAGATATATTCTTCCATTGCCAAATATGAAGAATTTATATAATACTAGAGGCCCAGTGCACAAAAATTAGTGCACTGGCGGGGGGGGGGGGGGGTGTCCCTCAGCCCAACCTGTGCCCTCTCACAGTCTGGGACCCCTCGGGAGATAACCACCTGTTGGCTTAGGCCCGCTCCCCGGATGGCAGATGGCAGGCCCTATCCCACGGTGCATGCCCCACCTCCCCGGATCGCCCACGGCAGTCTGATCCCGAAGCGGGGAGGGCAGCGGATGGCGCTTCCCCGCCCAGCCTACAGTATGCAAATTTAACAGCTATCTTTGTTGGGTTAATTTGCATACTCTTCTGATTGGCTGATGGGTGTAGCGAAGGTATGGTAAATTAGCATATTTGTCTTTTATTAGTGTAGCTAGCTTCCAGAGAAGTGGGTGTTATAAAACTGGGAGAAGAAAGTACTACATTATTTATATACTAGAGGCCTGATGCATGACATTCACGCAAGAGTAGGCCTTCCTTCTCCTGGCTGCCGGCACCTGCTTCCCTCTGGCACCCAGGACCCAAGCTTCCCTTGCAACCCCGGCTTCGTCTGGAAGGACATCCGAAAGGTTGTTCGGCTATCCGGTCTAATTAGCATATTAAACTTTTATTATTATAGATTATGTGCCACGTAGCATATGTCTTTACCCATATTGTTCATCTATTCCTTGCTTTTTAAAAATGTATTACTCTAACAACTGCTATTGGGAATCCATCATATGCCAGCCTTGCATTAAAGGTCACGGTCTCTTCCTTGATAGAATTTACAGCTGTCTATATAATTTCAGCCTCATTACAAGTCTTCAGAAGAAGTTATTTGTAGTTGATCAATGGGCAGAGGCCATCTTCCACTTTAATTTCTCAGCCTCCCTCATAGTTAAGATGTGGACACATGGACCCCAGACCTTGAAGGTGTCCTGATGAAGCAGAGGCAATAAAAAACACACCTATTCTTGGTCTTAGTTGCCTGGTCTTCCCTGAGATCCCATGCAGCACCCACTATCCTTTAAATAAAGCTGCCCCTTCCCTCCCCCCCAAAAAAATCAGCTAGCCTGTGTCTGTTGCTTGCATCTAAGAATCTTAGTCCTTTAATATTATTAATCTTATTTCACCAAGGAGGGAACAAAATCAGAAAAGTGTAAGATCTGATTGTCAGCAAAACATATCCTTTTTTTTTTTTTTAATGTCATGCTTCTCTTGCCAGTACAGCTGCCTCTGGGTCTGACTTTACCACCTGCTGGAAAATCAGTGGGAACTTTCTAGTGTGTATGCCCTTCTGCAGCGACACCTCTGAGGGCAGGAACAAGCTTTCTCATCTGAACTCGGGCTTTGTCTGGTGCTGAAACCATTGCCAGTTCATTCAATTTAGTGAGAAAAACAGTACAAAAGGATGACTGGACAGACAAAGCTCGCTCAGCATTGTGGAACTGGCTGGTTGACTTACCGCATATTTTAATTTTCAGGTCATTGTTTTGCTATCAAGATGCAATAGCAGTTTCAGAGTAGAAGCTGGTCACCCCCATTAGAGAGGGCAAGGCTGACGGGTTCCAGAGCTGGCGCTGGGGCTGTGGCAACGCGGAGCATTCCGCACGCCCTGCTGTTATGGAGAACATGCTCTGAAGATTAATGTTTGTTTTGAAGCTAATTAGCCCAATGCTAACCTTATGTTTTTTTGATGAATTGGTTTCACACGGGCGGCCTCTAAGATGAATGCATGATCTATGCTGGCAGAAATGGGACAACTTAGCCGTGGAGGGGGTAGGCTGGCCATGGGAGGAGGGAGAGGGTGGGAGGCCTTTCCAGAAGATGGCTCTCGGTTCTCCTCATGCGCAATTGTATCCAAACAGAAACCTGAGCACCTTTCACACTCTCAGAGGAAAAGTCTGTGTCTGACAACCCACATGGTGGTTTCACGACCTATCACATTTCACGTTGGAACTCATTTCTGACCGTTACAGTGTGTGTGTGTTTGAACCTTCTCGGTGTATATTTTGTGAAAACGTGATGGTTGTTATGTCTCTGCTTTGTGTGTGTACCAGGGCCCTCTGTGAGTCAATGCTCAGTGTTTTCAGATTCTGTGCTCTCCCCTTTTCCTTTCCAAATTGACTATGTGGCCTTTGGGGCAGTGTGTCTGCGGCGGGGGTAAGGGAGTGGTAGGGAAGCTTTCAGATCTGCATGGAAATCCCAAATTTGTTTTCTGAGTCCTTGTTGGGCTCTGCTTCCTGGTGACTCTTGTCCACGAGGTCACTGCTTGACCTGCTGGCCCTACTGCTAAAGCCTAAGGCTGGAGAATGTGTTAAAAGAAGTGGTCACTGCTTCTTCCCTTTCCTCCCATCCTCTCCCTTTCTCTGGGGTCCTTCTGGCCCTGCCCACTCTTCTCCAGTCCCCTCCCCCCCCCCCCCCCACCTCCTCAGAAGTCCTGCTTCCCTGAAGGAACCACTCAAATCCTATCCTCCCTCAGGGTACATGAAGACCTTTGGATACCCTTTATAGCATACAAGGGCAGCTGGCAGGAGTTCTAGAAAGTTAAACTCAGGCCCTCCTCCATTGCTCCATTCCATGTGCTTACTATGTGGTGGCCACTCCACGTGGTCTCTCCCCACAGGAAAAAAAGGAAAACCAGGCAAAAGGCCTCTCACTTTGTTTTCCCTTCAATCTGTCAACTAGGCCTCCTGCCCCAGCCTCAGATGTTGGCTTAAATGGCAAAGGAGACTTTTGACCACTCCTCACCACTAAACCTTTTCCTCTTTCTACAGTCTTCCAGGCTTGTAAGAAGCTTCTTTCTCCTTCCCTAGGTGGCAACTGTCCTGTTACCATCTCTGGATCATAGCAGGTGGTCAAACTGCAACAAAAGAAATGGGCTTATTTTAAAAGAAGTTTGAAAAATGTCGTGTTCTGTGTGTTTATGCATTTAGTTCTATTGAAACTAGGTAGGTAATATTCTCTGCACCTGGTAGTTGTAACTTACTAACACGTCTTGCACACCGTTCTGTTGGTGGAGTATGTACACACAAGTGCTTCAAAGAATAAAAGACAAGGAGACAGGCTTCCATAAGTGAGGCCATAGTTACTTGACTTTCTCTTCCCGACTTCCCCTCCTGCTCCACTGAGGGAACCATTGTTATCTTTTTTATATAATTTCTGTTTACATTTTGCTGATAATTATCTCTATATCACTAGACAGTACAGTATCATTGTGAGGAGGGAAGCTTTTAGCCTAAGGGAAATTCTCACTCCACCTGGAGATGAACTTAAAGGTGAGTCTAGGGGTTATGAGTTGATGCATCAGTTGCATCTGCTATGCCGTCCCTATGCAGACTTATAACCATCCATTTCTTATCGAGAACTCATTACATACTAAATGTATGGGTATGATTAAAGTTACTATAGCATTTAAATTAAGCATGCCCAATTATTTGCAGATGTCTTAAAATGTGAAAACCACAACATTTATAACAAAGATTACATATATATATTAGGTATGTGTAACTGATAAAATGAATGCATGACTCATGGGATGTGATCAAAGCTTTGTCTCCCAGTGCCCCTTTCAACTTCATTCAATGGGGGAAGACTTTCCTGGGCTACGCAATAGAGTTATTGAAGTAATAGGTTGTCCTTGAGTCATTTTATGTCACAAAACAGTCACAATTCAAAAATTAAAAGCATCTGGTCCAAGCTACTAATTAACACTTTAGTCTTCACTCTAAGACATGGCTTCTCATCTCCCAGCTAGGGCCTGAGGAGTAGTGATCACCTCCACTCTCTCTTTCCTATCCCATCCTCCTTGGGTGTCCTCTACCCGACCAGTGATGAGGCCTGGGGAGAGAGCAGAGGTGACTGGATACAAGTGTTGGCTGGATGAATTTGTGCCCTCTGGGCTTGGCACAGTTGATGCCTACTTATTCTATTGTGGTTCTTTACATTGACTCTTTTGAAAATCCCAAATTGGGGACTTTTTTCTTGCTGTTCCCTTGACCTAGAATATTGATCGTCTGTCTGATTCGACTAGTGACTTGAGCCTCCTCCTAGCAGCAAAGTCTCTGCCCTTTCTAGAACAAGATCCATAGGGGACCTTCACTAGCTCTCACTTTATTGAAGCTACAGGAGCTTACCAAATCTCTGTTAAATGGACTCATAGGTGAAAGTACATATCAAACAGATCTTGAGAATGTATGTTCTTGCAAGTTGATGTGATTTCTGATGGAGCAGAAAGCTAATCAGATAAAGGGAGGATAAAGAAAATTAATTTTAGGAGCATTCATATTTTCGAGAAAGGAGACATTGTATGGTGACAAAGCAAAGTAGTGCTTTGGAAATCAGTGAAAATGATACTCTGGATTTGTGTGTTTTTTCCAAAGCTAGTTAATAAAGGAACCACAAAAAGTATCATTAATAATTTTAGCTATAAATAAAATCAGTCAAATTAATAATCATGTATTTTTATATGATCATTAAAAATGGAAACAGTGGTTATCATTTATTGAAAACTTAGTATGTGACAGGCATTGTTTAAATGCCTTATATATATAATCATGATAAGTATCCTGTCAATCTAGACACTATCATTATTCCCCCTTTTACCTGGGAGACTGAGAATTAGCAAAATTATGTGAGTTTTCCAAAGTCACACCAGTAATAGTCAAAAGAACTTGGATTTAAACCCATGTGATTCAATTATACTTTACAGCTCTCCATTATATCATATGGGGAGTCAAAACCCCTTCTAACCTCCCCCCCGCCCCCCTCACCACCCAATTTATTCTCTCTAAAAACATACAGATGAAGATGTCAAGACATGGAGAGATCAAGAGACTTTCCCATGACCCCCCAGTTTATGCCAGAACTAGAACTAGAGTCCAGGTCCTCTGCTACCCATTCCAGGGATGATATATCTTAGGCAGCAGCAGGAGAAAAAAAAAAAAGAGAAATGGCAAAAATCTAAAAGAACAGAGTAATTAAGGTTGAGAATAAAACTTAGAAAGGTATTCATGTGGGCAGTGGTAGATGTTGCTATGTTTTCTTGCTACCTACCTAGCATACTTACATCTATCTATTCACCTGAACAAATTATTCCTGAGCTCCTAGTAGTGTCTATTCTTTCCCAATGGGCTGTTGTTTTGCATGCTCATGAGCCACATTGATAATGACCAAGTTGTATGGTCAGGCAGGGGGTCATTTAAGATTAGATTATTAAAGGCACACTCACAAGGTATATCCCCTATAGAAATAAATTGGCATTTCTTGGACCTTTATTGTGGGCAATTAGATGAACATAAATTTGGATGCTCTTTTCTATTCCACTTGATAATCACTCTATTACAAGAGTTAACCTCATCCTTGCTTTGAAGCCACCCTTCTCTGTTTGGGGGGATACCTTTGGTGTGACCCCAGGAAGGATGGGGAGTTAAAGGAATAATTTTTTCCCCCTTTGCAATTTATATATGGGTCTGCAAGGCGACCGGCAGGGCGATCAGGGGGCCCCTACTGGCACCCGCCTTGGCTGGCCTGCAGGCTGGGGAGAAAACTCCTGCATTGAGCACCTGCCCCCTGGTGGTCAGTGCACATCATAGTGACCTGTCGTTCCACTGGTTGTTCCACTGTTCGGTCAATTTGCATATTAGGCTTTTATTATATAGGAAGGGTGAAGCCACGATTTTAGTTGCAAATTGCCCCAATGAAAAACCAATAATTATTGCTAAAATGTCTTTTGATTTTTTTCTTTGAAGAACAGTGTCTAAGGGCATGTGAGAAATGCTTGAATCCCTATGTCTCAGGCACAGCTATGGCTCATGTCTTCATTCCCTTCAGCTCTGCTCAACTATCTTATCAGTGAAGCCTTTTCTGATCACCCTACTTAAAATTACAGCTTTATTTACTTTTTGGCAGACACTTTTTGTCTTTAGGCTTTATTTTCCTTCAAAGCACTTATCTTTTAAAATACCATATTTTAAAAGTATTTGTTTTTTATGTGCCCCCCCCCCCCCCCCCACCTTAACTAGAATGCAATTTCTATGAGGACAGAAATACATTTGTTTGGTTTATTCCCCTCACCTAGAACTGTGCCTTAACTTTAGTAAGTATTTAATCAGTATATTTTGAATGGATAATTGTTAAATGTAGAATCAATCTTTGTTTAATGGATAAAGAATGTTTGTCTCTATTTTAATTGATAATCTAAACAAATAGTTTCCAAAGTAGACTTTTCTAAGATGTGAAAGTTGTGAATTATTCAAAAACAAATTAAATCAGTTATTTGCTTTGTTATCTCTTGTTATAGTACTTTGCATTGTTTAAGATGAAACAGAGGTTATCTCAAGGGGGGTTATAAAAGATTTTGTGTTTCTGTCATATTTTTAATGTAGAATTTTTTCAGAAGAGCATGAATATTCCTTTTATGATCAGAAAATAAATCATAAATGTGTTGTAGTGATTTTTTTAATGTTTGGAATTTGTAATATTTGAACTAAGGACATATTCTCAAGGTTGTTAACAAATGGCATCAATTTTACTCATTCAGAGTCATTTAGAATCTCAATATTCCTTATTAATTTCATGCTTCTTTGCTATGTATTTACCAGGGCCAAAGAGTAACAATGCTAAATTCAGAAAGCATCTGCATCCTAGGATAATACTGTATATATTCTCAAAAATTATTATCAGCAAAAGTAAGCTAGTCAGAATGAAAAGGAAATGGGGCATTTAAACTTTTATTCCTTTTTACTTAATCCAGAACTTTGGTTGTTTTTCTATCGAAATTGATTTTTGGCACGCATTTATTTTGTTTTTCTCTGTGCTTAATATAGCTAAGAAGATTGCTTAAGGTTTGTTCTGATTTTTATGGCTTTCTTTTACTATATTTACTTTATTAAAGCAAGAGAATGTTTAAGATAACACATAAAATAATTCATACAAAGCCTCTTTAAAGGGAATTCTAAGGTGTTTTATCAAAATTGTTGTAACAGTTTTATGAGATAATTTTGGAGTAAACAGTTCATTTTTCTAGCTGATGCATTTAAGTTGAACTTATCTCCATCAGATGATATATTTTAGGTCTTTCCTACATATTTTCTATTACCCATATTTCATTAAAGTAGTTGGGGAAATTTACAGAATGTGGTAATTTAGGCATAGACTCTTCGTAAATAGATGGCAAAAAGCAGAAAAGAGCTCACATTTCTCAGTTATTAGATGAATGACTTTAGGTTTGAGTTCAGTAGTAAAAGCTTGAGGAAGATTCTGTTGTCTTTATGGCTTTTATATTATGAATATAGAGTGATATAGAACTCTGGCTCTGAAGTCATAAAAAATGCTTCCATTAGAATAGTCAATCACAATTTTGTATTATTATAACTGTAGGCGTAGTTTCTGCAAGCCTCAGTTTCCTCATCTGTAAAATGGGTGCCATGTGACATATGTAATATACATATCTTATGCTACCTGTGTGCCTGTACATGATGTCTATAAATTATATATAAATCAGAGGTCCAGTCACCCTAAAACCTCACAACTAGTAAGTGGCAGAGTCTAGTGAAGCCTTCCAATATTGCATTCTTTTCATTATGTCTTACGGAAATCAGTTCGCACCTGTCTTTTACAACATGTGACATCCAAGAGATAAATAGAATTAGAAATTATATAAGAGATTAAGAGACAATGAAAATAAGAGGGAGAACAAATGAGAGAGAAGTAATAGGTCAGGATCTAATGAAATTTTATTAAAAATTGTATTGAAGTATTGACATATAACATTATATTGGTTTTAGGTATACAACAGAATGATTTGTTATTCATATATATTGCAAAATGGTCATCACAATAAGTCTAGTTAGCACCTATCACCATACATAGTTACCATTATTTTCTTGTCATAAGAACTTTTAAGATGTACTCTCTTGGCATTTTCAAATATAGCCTACAGTATTATTAAAACCCATTTTTCTTTGCCTCACTGATTTGTAAACTGCATAAGAATTAAATAATGCGCAATTTATCATATACATTGCCAACCTTTTTGTCCATTTGACCGTCCTCCGCAATATCGAATAATATGAAAGGTATTGGTCGGCCCGGTCAACACCTTTCATATGTTTATTGTAGTCAATGAGTGCATTCGGTTTGACAATTTTCTTTTTTGATGTTCTGTCAATATTCTGACTTTCTTCCATCTCCGCAGAATGAATCGAAGAAATCAGGTATACAGGCTTTTTTGATTGCCACACTTGTAACAATATATCATTTTTCCTTATAAATTTTGTTTCACCTTTTTTCAAAGAAATTGTTTGAAAATCTTTAGGTATACCTCGATTTTTCCGGATTGTTCCACATATTCTGAATTTGTTTTTCATAAGTGCTTCACAATTTGCGACGCTATTATAATAATTGTCCATATATATATGGTACCACGAATCAGTGTATGGAGACACTACTGTTTGTATCGTTTCCAATAATCGCTTTCCTTCGCCGCAATAAATTTCCATGTTACAGATATATCCTGTATCACTTTCGCACAACAAACGAACCAATATTCCATATTTAACGATCTTGCCAGCATTATATACCCTAAAGAATAATCTTCCCCTCCAAGGTACGATCCCTTCATCTAGTGATAATTGCTGATGAGGTTTGTAAATATTTATAAATTTAGGCACAAAATAATCTAGTACTGGTCTCACTTTGCAAAGTCTATCTGATTCATTTACGATATCCGCATTATTATTGAAGTGCCAAGCTTTCCATATCTGTCGGAACCTGTCTCTCGTCATCGTTTTACCAAAATATGGCGTCTCCGTCCATGGCTCCGTGGTCCAATAGTCATCTCTTCTATCTTTGCGCACCTGTCCCATGAGAACAATTAACCCTAAAAACTTCTTCATCTCTTGAGGGGTTATATCTTTCCACTTTAGGCTTTTTTTTGAAAGTTTGAAATTATTCCTATTTTGATTATAATACCTGTTTGACTCCTCTACAAGAAATTCAAAAAAATCATCTCCGATAAATAATTTCACGGCATCTTCTATATTATTTATAACAGCATCTGTGTTTAATCCTTGATGCCCTAAAAAATCTTCTAAGACCGGTGGATTATCAACATGCGACCATTCTTCTCTCCCGCCTTCTATATCTGACTCTGAGTCAGAGCTGGAGCTCGAAATTCTTCGTCGCCTCAATGTCCTGGGACGCACCATTACTTCATCATCACTAGAATCTTCATCACTTGTACTCGCATTTTCAAGATCGCTATCACAAGAATAATTGGACAACTTGTCTGCACAAAACTCATCATCACTATAGTCTGAATGCTGCGACATTCTAGGTTAAAGCAAATAAAAATAATACTAACTGAAAATAGCGGTACTCCGATAGATATCTGATATAAAAAAATAATTATTATGCGAACACTTTGCGGAACGATTTTATTTTATTTGGTTAAAAAATTCTATATGAATGTCTTTATCACAATATATTTAAATATTTAAACACGTAATAATATTCACAAAACTCAAAACTAAAGACGTCCGGACACAAGAAGTATTTCTCAATAACTATTCTCTTTGCATGGTGAGATATCCAGGGATATCGGTTATAAAATGAGAAAACAATACATTGGTACCCTAACGGTATTGTACTCGACCTGGGCCATAAAGTGTTCTCTACTTACAAGGGATTTTTATGATACCTATTACCCCAATGGGTATGAAACGGTTCGCATACGCAGGTAGGTATCTTTGTGAACGGCAAACAAACAAATATTTGGTAATACGCAGTTACAATCGGCCCGAGTTTACACGTTTCCCGCACTCCACCGCAAATCTATATGAACCGAGTTAAGACGGCTCCCGCGGAGTACGCGCAATTCACTCGAGCCGACTTAACTCGTTTCCCGCAATCCAAGTGTTAACTACAGTCACTTTGCTGTACATTACATTCCAATGACTTTTTTATTTTATAACTGGAAGTATGTACCTCTGACCACCTTTTCTCGTTTTGCCCACTCCTACCCTCTGCCTCCCATCAATCTGTTCTGTGTATCTGTGAGCTCCATTTTTATTGTTTATTTTTGTGTGTTTTTAAGATTCCACATGTGAGATCATATGGTATTTATCTGTTTTGCCTGACTTATTTCACATAGCATAATGCCCTCTAGGTCCATCCATGTTGTTGCAAATGGCAGGATTTCCATCTTTATTATGACTAATGACTGAATATATACACATAAAAAACCTCTTTATCCTTTGATGGGCACTTAGGTTGCTTTCACGTCTTGGCTTTTGTAAATAAGGCTGCAATGAATATGATGGTGCACGTAAGTTTTTGAGTTGGTGTTTTCATTTCTTTTAGATAATACCCAGAAGTAGAATAGGTAGAGCATATGATAGTTCTATTTTTAGTTTTTGAGGAACCCCATACTGTTCTCCATAGTGGTTACGTTAATTTACATCCCCACCATCAATGCACAAGGGTTCCCCTTTCTCCACATTCTTGCCAACATTAGTTATTTGTTCTTTTTTATGATAGCCACTCTAAACAGGTGTGAGGTAATATCTCACTGTGGTTTTGATTTGCAATTCCCTGATGATTAGTGATGCTTTTCATGTACCTGTCAGCCATCGGTATGTTTTCTTCAGAAAAATTCCTGTTCAGATTCTCTGCCCATATTTTAATTGGGTTGTTTTGGTTGTGTTGCTACTGAGTTGCATGAGTTCTTTATGTATTTTGGATATTAACTCCTTATCAGATACATGGCTTGCAAATATTTTCTTCCTTTTGGTGATAGGTTCCTTTCTCTGCCAAAGCTTTTTAGTTTGTTTTAGTTCCATTTATTGATTTTTGCTTCTGTTTTCTTTCCTTTTGGTATCCAAAGATATTTTATTGATTTGAGTAATAGAATAGTGAGTTCCAATCATGATGAAGGAGCTGTCATGTTTACATTTTACTTATCCAAATTTGACTATATCTGTTCAATATGAAAAATCATTTCTCTATTACAGGATGGACCTTATATTAGCTAACTCTTTATTTGATGACCACCCAAAACAAAAACATACCAAAGCTGAAAGCACAATTCATTCCCATATTAGAAAGTGTGCACAAAATCACATAGTGTAGTTTTTGGTGATTTGATGGTTATTGTGCATGAATTTTGACAACATGCAGTTTTCTCCTTATGCATGTATTTTAGAACATAATCCATGTGTTAGAGGTGATTTCATTGTGGTGTTAATGTAAATGGTTTCCTGGGAGTTAGGTTAATTTTACATAATCTAATTCATAGATTTGTGCCAATGCTGTATATTCTGCAAAAAATTTTAACTAGTACAGAATTGAATCTTCTTCATGGTGGTATGCTTATAAGTCATGTTATTTCCTAGTTTGTTCATATCTATATAGTTTGCAACTTATTTCATATATTAATATTCACATGCATATAGAGACATTATTATAAATGGTGGTTACTGCTCTCCCAACCTCAGAAAGTATAACATACCTGAAATATAATCTCTATTATTTATAATTAAACAACAATAATACACTACCAACTTGAAAGTGAATTACCCTGGATGACTCATAAAGCAGGAAAACCTACTCATAGACATGCTTTGAAAGCCTTGGAAGAAATGTGCCATCAAAATGCAAATATGTTTTCACTTAAAAGAAAAAAAATTCTCTTTGGAAACTGGTTTACATAGGATTTGGAGTTAACATTCCAGTTTTTCAACTGATTGAAACCATTGGCTATTTTATTTACCAATGTTCTTTGGATTTGGTACCATCTGCTCATTGTTAGGGCATGCAAAATTCCTAGGATTTTACATCCTCCAGCAGATTTCTTTGTTATGGTCCATTTTGTTTAACTTTTGTTGGTAGCTCCAGTATTCTTTTTACTAAAATCTGTGTTTGGTGTAGTTCTTCCATGACCTGAACTACAAATTCCTAATTTCCAGAAGAGAAAACAAAGCATATGTAAACTGTAATAGCTTAAATTATTCTGACCCTATTAACCACATTTTACTTTTTTGCTTTCAGTAACTAGATTTGTTTTTCTTTCTCTTGTTTTGGGTTTGTTCCCTGAACTAAAATCATTTAATTTTGTTGTTACCTAAAGTTTTTTTAAGCAGTATTTTACTCCAGTGGTCAGCAAACTCATTAGTCAACAGAGCCAAATATCAACAGTACAATGATTGAAATTTCTTTTGAGAGCCAAATTTTTTAAACTTAAACTATATAGGTAGGTACATTGTTATTAACTTAATTAGGGTACTCCTAAGGCTTAGGAAGAGCCACACTCAAGAGGCCAAAGAGCCGCGTGTGGCTCGCGAGCTGCAGTTTGCCAACCATGGCAACCCATTAAATAAAGCTCTCACTGATCTGTTGCTCACTATAATGGGTTGATTGTCTCTCCCTCGCCCTCCCCCCCCCACCCCTTCTTCACCCCTCAAAAAAAAGATGTATTAGAGTCGTAACCCCCTGGTATCTCAGAATATGACCTTATTTGGTGATAGGGTCTTATTTGCAGGTAGATAACCAAGTTGAAAAATGGTTATTGGGATGAGCACTAATTCAGGATGACTAAGTGTCCTTATAAAGAGGGAACACGGGGAAGCACAGGGAGAATGCCATGTGAAATGGAGTTTCTCTTATCGTCTTGGCTTGTGGCAGCCACGACGCTAAGAGAAAGCCTGAAACAGATTTTTCCTTAGCACCTCCAGAGGGAGCATGGCTCTCCTGACACCTTGATCCCAGAGTTCTAGCTTCCAGAATGGTGACATAAGAACGTTCTAAGTCACTCAGTGTCTGGTACTTTGCTATAGCAACCCTAGCAAGCTAATACACTTCCTCACTGATCTTGTTGCCCATTCTCCATGTACCCTCCCAATTCTTTGTCTTTTTCATGTGCTTCCCTTCTCTGATATCCATATATTCAAAATGGACCTTCCATTTAAGGTCCTGTTGCTCAAATGCCATTTTGTTTATGAACATTTTATAAACAACAAATTTTATAATAAAACTTTTCCTAAAATTAGGGGCATTTTTCCCATTATGTCCCATTTTGAGATTTTTTAGTTCAATCCAAAAGGCTAGCAGGAGATTGTCCTTGCATCGCCACAGTAGACATCAGGGCCCGTGTAGTGGGAAGGTTTGTTAAATGAGTGAGTGGAAGCAGACGTGAGAGAATCCCATGGACACTGACATACACAGGGGCAGTGCTCTGGGGCAGGTGGCACCAAGTCCACACTTATAGGGAGATGAATGTTGTGTGGAGCCACTGAAATCTCCACTCAGTTTGATTTGACAGTGATTTCCTTAAGTGGATGGACTCAATCAACCTCCCAGGCTTTGCTAAGTGGCTGTGTGTGCATGTTGGCGCAAGCTTTCCATTTTCAGCCAGGCAGCTTACAACTCTGCCTTAGCCCGCATCTCCTCTAAGTCATGGTCAGCCAGAGGTGACAGCTGAGGGCACTTTTTCAGGTTTTTCCTGAGCATGTACATAGCCCTCCACATGTGTGTGGCCTTCTAGATTCCCAGGAATATGCTGAGACTTTTCAAAGCCTCCTATGGTCATCTAATTCTCCAGCTTTGCCTTTCAAGAGTTTTGGCCAGCTTATTGTTTGCCAGTCATTATTGCAGCTGAGATATTAAACAGTTGCTGCTTAATCTCTTAGACAAGCGTTTCCAGGAAAAGGCTATTTGTATTGGGCAAATTTGAGTCAGGTTAAATAAAGACAAGCCCTGTGAATGAGGGCTTGTCAAATAATTGCAGTTCTCTGGGTCTTTGAAGAAACCCTAACCCTATGCTGCCTCCTCCAGTGGCTGCTGATTTTCCTGTGATAGGGGGATTATTGGTTTTCAAAGCTACCATAGAGCTGGAGAGAGGGTTATAGAAATAGGCCAAGTTCAAATGTTGCAAAGATCATTGTTCTTAGGAGATTCAGCCATTTTTTAAAAAAATAAATGCTCTCCAGATTGTTTTAACTTTTTGTGCTCCAACATCGAGGCTGACTCGACAGACCAGGCGCTAGTAGCAGGTCCAACGTCAAGCTGATTTGGTGATTGAGCTAATTGACAATTTCCGCCAGGGAACTACTGCAACCAAGAGAGGAAGGACTTCCAATTCGGCCCAGACTGTTTGAATTCCAAAAATAAAATTGGAGCGCAAAGGGTTAAACCTTTATTTTTTCCAGGGTTCTGAGAAAGCTGATTTGACAATTTTGCCAGTGTTCTTTTGCCTTTATGAGGGAGAGGATTTTAGGTGATCTTTAATTCACAAGAACCATTGACATCACTTAATCATTATAATACACAATTTTAAAAATATACTGTTGGAATTTTTGCATCAAGATATATAAGTGAAATTGACTTATGCTTTTTTGTTTTATCATGAATTTGGAATCTAATTACATTTGTCCTGAGTGATATTAAAACAAAGATATAGTTCAGAATGAGAAGTGTTTACTGATTAATCATAATGGGAAATTGGCCATTCAAAATGTAACCAACTAATACAACTGTATAGGTAAGAACTGACTATTATCTCTCCATATAAAATAGGCTAGCCAGCATTTGCTATATTCTTGGGCAGCTTCTGTCAGTATTATTCTGTTTCTTGAAGGTTGACAAAACTCAAATAACCTAGTCTATTGGGGATGCGAGGGAGTTGTTGACTATAATTTCAGTTTCTTCAGTGCTTCTTTTTCTATTCAATATTTCTATTCATTTTTTATTCAATTTTGACAGTGTATGCTTTCATAGAAGTTCACATATTTCATCTGTGCTTTAAAACATCTATAATAATAAAAGCGTAATATGCTCATTAGACCAGACAGCCTTCTTGACAAAGCAGGAGCTACGAGGGAAGCCCCGTCCCAGGTGCCAAAGGGAAGCTGGTGCTGGCAGCCGGGGGAAAGAAGGCCTATTCTTGCATGAATTTCGTGCATTGGGCCTCTAGTATTAAGATGAAGTTGTTTATAATATTCTCTTGCTTTTGCCTCAATCACAACCTTTACAGCATCTTCCCCTCCTAGTTCAGGATCTAAACCACAATGCATCACACTTCGCTTTTATGTTTCTTTGGCCTCCTTTAAACTGGAATGGTTCATTAGCAATTTTTTTGTCATTCTTGACTTTGGCATTTTGAAATATTCAGGTCAGTTGTTTTGTAGAATGTCCCCCAATTTCCTTTTGTCTGATGTTTCTTTAAGATGAGAGTCAGGTTACATATTTTTGGAAGAAATGCTACTAATATCATATTCTTCTAGGAATCATAATAAGTTTATTTTTAACACAAGTGCTTAAAAATATCATATGGTTCACAAATATACAGGATTCTTAAGCAATAATTATAAATTTCCAATATGTTACATAATGATCAGAGGACAGAGTATTTATATTGATTCTTTGAAATGTATTGACATATTTTTTGTAAAGAAACATTATTTTTTATAAATGTTTCATGTGTACTTATAGAGAATATATATTACTGTGAATCATGCATATTCTCTATAAGTATATTCTCAATTTCATTTATTTTCCCCTTCCCCGCTGGAAGGCTTAACCTAGAGCAATGGTCGGCAAACTCATTAGACAATAGAGCCAAATATCAATAGTACACCGACTGAAATTTCTTTTGAGAGCCAAATTTTTTAAACTTAAACGATATAGGTAGGTACATTGTTATTAACTTAATTAGGGTACTCCTAAGGCTTAGGAAGAGCCACACTCAAGGGGCCAAAGAGCCGCATGTGGCTCGCAAGCCGCAGTTTGCCGACCACAGACTAGGGAAAAGATGTATGATTAATTTCACTATTTTCTTATTTGGTTCCTTCATGCATATTCAGTCTGCCTCTGTATCCTTCCATCTTGAACTTGCCTGCTATTTTCTACAACTATATTGACTCTCAGTGGGTGTTCAAAGTTGAATGATTCTTTTGATGCGGGTAGTGACTCTGGCTGACTGCCTGTTGCCTCTTTCCTCCATACCAGGCTTCTGCCTCCAGTAATAAATGTGCCCTTCTTTCTGCCCATAGTGTTGCTCTTTAAGCTCCAGAGGACTGGCCTCTAGCTCTCCAGTAATTTCTTAATGTGCCTCATTACCATAAGGACACATCACTCTTTTACCTCTGGGGGAGGAGAAAGAATGCTACAGTACTCTAAAATGTTTTACCATGGAAGTTGTCTTACCACTTTAACCTGCACATATTTGTCCTTATGTGGTCATTGATCTGTGTGTCAACAGTTACTTAGTAATTGCTTCAAATATATTTAGTAGGAATAGGTACTGCCATTTCATTTTTTGCCTCAGGGACTGTGGCAAAACAGAAAGAGATCCATTTTTATATTCTAGTATAGACTCAATATGATTCTAATTAGGTTCTCTAACAATAATGGAATGAAATTAGAAATTGAAAAAAATTATATTTAATGTTTTATATATATATGTATGTTCTAAGCTATCTGCACATGTAGGATTAGGTGTGTAAATCCGGGATGAGAATTGTACATAGCACTTTCAGGATAGTGGTTTTATGGAGAAGAGAGAGAAGGTGATTGGGTTTCAGAGCCATCAGTTGGGCTGCAACTCTATTTAATATTTGGCTTTCTTAAAAAAAATAACCTAAAGAAAATATGGTATAATGTTAATATTTATTGTATTTGGGTTTGGGCACATGGGTTTTCATGATGTTAGTCTCCCTAATTTTCCATATGTTTGAAATATTTTATAAGAAAAATATTTTTACAAATCTCAGTAGGGAGGATCAATGTGCTGACAATAACAAGATAAAATATAGGAGGAATGAATGAAAAAAAAAAATCCTAACCTTTAATCAAATAGAAACCCTACTAATTGGATGTATACATAGTAGGGGGCATGTGGGTTAAAAGAAGAAATTGTTTAAATATCTATGATTTGATTTGGCTACAGTTTCATGTATCAATACTACTAAAACCTGCCAACAAATCTAATATTTCATAAAGCTGAACAGTATGAGTGAAATGTCTAAAACGGGAAAATGATAGTAGTGTTTGACTTTGCTTCAGTCAGAACTTAATGTTGCTTAGTTTTATAGAGACTGGAAGATGTTCAGAGGACAATGACTAGAATTATGAGAGGGACTGTGAGTCGTGTCTTGTGCAGCACCAGCAAATGCTTGGTAGAGAAGACAAAGTTCAGGATGTGCATGGTAACCATCATTGCTGTTCTGGAGAAGTGGGATTTGGCTTGTTGCTGTAGCCTGAAGGGTAGCACAAGAGCCAGGAGCCGAGAAATTGCAAGGAGAGACTGTTATGTTTCACCCTAACATAAAGAACTTTCCAAGAGGACTGGTCAAAACGACATGGTCTTCCTCAGAAAAGCAGTCAATTCCTCACCACCAGGGCTGCTTAAGCAAAGACCCTGACTATTTGGTTTTGAATTGTTGGTTGTTGGCGAGACTAGAACAGTGATGCCAGAATTTTGGGTTTCATGGACCAGTGATACTTCAAATGAGTAACTGGAGAACCAATAAAAAGGTTCCAACCTACTACTAATTTGCTAAGGAAGATTGTTGCAGACACTATCTATTTCTACCATTATTTATCACCAAAATTAATGAAGCACATCATCCCAGAATATAGTTTTTCTTTTTAAGAAAAGAACACTGGACACTTTGCATTGATATTTAAGTATGTATTTCAATATTTTCAAATAGAGGAAAATGTCAACATGTTTGGGTTTTCCTGTATGGTATAAAATTGTTTTCTTCAGCAGTTCACACATATAGTTGTATACTATGAAATGGAATTCAAATATCCAGCCTATTTTCAAAATTTATTTTTATTTATAGTCATTACCAAACATAACTGCTTGGCTTAGAGATGGAAGCAAATTCCAAATGTCATTTCACTCAATTTAGAATTTTATAGGTGGGCTGAGAAAAGCCAAGGAACAACTAATGTAGCTGTAGCCTTCTTTTTGTGCCTTTTTTTAAAGGCCAGAGCAGGTCAGCATCTGAGAGCTGGGTCTGCTAGAAGAGAGGAGTAGGCACTCTGGGCTGCAGATAATTGCTTATAAGGAGGACCTCCTAGTTCACAAATAGGAGCGGATACCCCACTAATGGGAGGCATACACAGCAGTGGGAATGTGGCTCCAAATGGCTGCTGAGAGTGAGGAACTCCAAGGTCAGAAATCAAATTCCTCACAGATTGGGATGATCCAAGGGACACTTAGATTTCTCAACCTTTGCCCTTGATATTTTGGGTCATAATGCTTTTTTCTCAGGGGCTGTCCAGTGCATTATAGGATGTTTTGCAGCATCCCTGGCCTTTATCATTACATGCCAGTAGCACCTCCCCCCCCCCCACTCCAGTTTCAACCATTAGAAATGTCTCTGGGCATGCCTAATGTGCCCTAGGGGGCTAACTGTTCCCAGTAGAGAACCACTTGTTTAGATCTTTCGACTCCTCCAAGCCTAAAGATTGTTATGATCAATCTTCTTGAACTGCACTGACCTGTATAAAAATGGTTTCTAATGTGACCCTAGAATCACTCACTCGTTTTTATCATCTTTAAGCACAACTGAAGATCAGGAAGGGGATGAGGGTGGGCAGTTTTATGAGCTCGTTCCCATTTAGTCAGAGATCTTTCTTCTTTTGGACATGGATTAAAAATATCTGGGAACAAGTTTCAGCTGCACTTCAGTATAGGGAAACTGGTGAACCTTTAAATACCATCGCTGCCCTCTTTGCATTAATCAGTCTTGATGAAGGCTGTGGCTCTTTTATCATGCTGTTTCTTCTTTTCTAAAAACAAAAAACAAAACTACCTCAAAGTATTTGGAAAACGTTCTTAAACTTTTGTAGCCTGACCATTACATTTCCATCATCCTTCAAAAGCATCAAAAGTTAACTTCATTATTTGGGGAAAATCCCTACTTACATAGGCAGCTTTCTCTCAAGCACATACATATGGCTTCTCTTATTCTAGGTTTGGCTTTCTGCCTGGACCAAAAGTAGGACCCGATCTGTGTTTGCCTTTGAGAAAGGGATTTGTGACCTGTTATTTTCGAGAGCTGCTTTATAGAAATCTGCAACCCCATACTGCCCAGATGTATGTTGCCATTTTTGTTTATTCGAATAGAAAAATATACTTTGTATGAAGGGACTAAAACTGCGTCTCTAAGAAACCAATGGGACTTGTGAGAATGGCAATAGGAATGAAGTACTATTCCAATTAAATGAATATGTGGGGGGATTTGTTTATTCTTTGTCTCGCTGTGCATAATTAAAGAAACACATAATGGAGCAAAGTATTATTTGCATGAAGATACTTATTATTTGGTGCTAGAAAAAGTTGACCATGTAAATAAATTTCACACAGGCTAATCCATCTCAATTCCTCGATAGAGCTGTACATGGTGTCTGGATCCTCTGCGTTCCAGAATTTTGACTCTTGCTTGTGCTCAGAATTTCTATTCTAATAGGAGGAAAAAACCCAAGGCACCAGTTATGGTAGATGAATGTTCACTGATCTGCTATGGAGAGGTAGCTCAGTGAAGGTAGATCTAGGAGCCAATAGTTCCAGGATTTCCTAATCTCAGAAGTTGGAAATGATTAACTGCTTAGAAAAATGGTATAATGGGATAAAGCTAAAGTGGTGTGTTTTTGTTGTTATTTCCATAGGCAAAAACTGTTGTCTATGAGTCTGTCTCTATTTTGCTTGGTAGTTCAGCTTGTTTATTAAATTCCACCTATAAGTAGAATCATATGGTGCTTGTCTTTCTCTGACTTGCTTATTTCACTATGCATAAGGTTCTCAAATAAGTTTTAGAATTAAGTTGTCAAGTTCCTCAAAAACCCCAGTAAATTGTGATTAACTCTGTAGTTAAATTTAAGAACTGACATTTTATGATACTGAGAGAAATAGACCATCCATGAACATGGTCTATCTCTCTTTTTATATTTTTATTTTAAAAATTGCTTTCAATAAAGTTTTAAGCTTTCCTTCCATAGTATTTTGAATATTGAAAATATCTATTTTATTATATTTATGTTTTTATATTATAAATACTATTATTTTAAATCATGTTTTCTAAATTTGTAATGGGTGTATATTGGCACATTTTACAAATATTGTTATATTCAGTCACCTTGATAAACACTAATTTTAATATTTTGTTGGTAGATTCTTTGGTTATCTATGTAGATAATCATTATATGTTAATAGTGATATTTTTGTTTCTTTCCATATTTAGAGTAATTCTTGTCTTACTAGTATAAACTAGATAGGACCTCCAGTATTTGTGGCTGTTGAGCATTAGGAATGTATCTAGAGTGATTGAGAAACTGGATTCTTAATTTTATTTAAGTTTAAATAGCAATTTGTGGCTAATAGATACTGTATAGGACAGGGTCAATCTAGTATTTTTATGTCTTTATTAACACACGTTAGTCATCAATTATTTTACACTTTTTTAGATTAGTCTACATGTCTAACAATTGTTTGATCAACATTTCTCTTTGCATTTCATAAATTATTCTTGGCGGAAAGATTCTAGAGATATCTTTTAGGATGTACATTATTAGTAAAGGTCTGTTGGTGATGGTTTTTCTCTTTTGTAAATGTCTTTATTTTGATTGTGACCTTGAAAAAGAATTTTTATAACAACACAATTCTAGGTAATCACGTCTCTCAGCATTTTGAAGATATTGCTTTAAGCCTTATCTTAACCTGTGGGTCGCGACCCCTTTGGCATTCGAACGACCCTTTCACAGGGGTCGCCTAAGACCATCCTGCATATCAGATATTTACATTATGATTCATAACAGTAGCAACATTACTGTTATGAAGTAGCAACGAAAATAATTTTATGGTTAGGTCACAACATGAGAAACTGTATTTAAAGGGCCAGAAGGTTGAGAACCACTGCTTTAAGGACTTTTGACTTCCATTGAAGCTGTTGAAAATGTGTTACTTGACTAAATTTTTTTCTATATAGGTATTCTGGTTCTTTTCTCTGCCTTTCAGATACTTCCTTTAACTTTGGTGTACCTATAATATGTTTTACATCTAGATTTTTCTTTGATGATTCTGTTTGGTGTATATATATATATATATATATATATATATATACACACACACACACACACACTAGTATAGTGCATCTTACACCACTAGTGTTACAAACACCAATGTTACTGAAGAGCCGCCTGAGTTGGAGGGGGCTCTCCCATCCTTGACTCTTGAAACGCTCATGAGAAAGAATTCAGACGAGTGATAGACAGCAGTGTTGAAGCAAAGCAAGTGAATTTAAGAATACACTTGGCATAAAGCACAAATGTGCAACTCAGCTACTCTGAGCACTCCACCTGGTGTGGGTCCAAGGGTTTTACAATGTTTCCCTCTATAGGTTTCAAGGTCCCCCTTTTACATTGTTGTGGTTTTTCCCAGAATTTGAGAACATCTGGTGATTTTATCATGGCAAGTCTCAAGGCTGTAACTTCTTTGTTCAGCAGGTGACATAAACTCCTCTGCCCTAGCAGCTATCTATCCTGCCTAACACCAATAATTAAGTTTGTCTGACTGTGTGCTTTAGCTAAAAAGAAAGAAATGAGCAGGAGTTTGTAGTAAAGAAAGGAATTAGTTTATTAGAATTGGCCAATCCAGAGACAGGTGAGCTCATGCTCTAAAAAACCCAACTCCCCGATGGTGTGTAGGTTACAGATTATAGGGCAAAACTGTAAGACACAGTGGGTTCAGGTTGTTTTAGGAGCTGATTGGTCAGAGGTGAGATTATAAATCATTCCTTCAGGTCTTGAAAGAACTCTGAAGTAACTTCTGGTCCAGATCTCATTTCAAGGAGAGGTAGCCAAATGGATACTCCTGCCTGAAACAATTTAGATATTATCTTTAACCTGCCAGGGGCTTAAACCTTTGTGCCATTAGTCAAAACCAGGCTAATGTCTTCTGCTCTCTCAGGGGTCAACAATCATCAAGGTGAAAGACAAAGGTCAGATCAATGAAGTGTGCTGAGAGAAGGGAAAAAAATGTTTTAAACTACAATTTAATTCAGAATTACAAGGATCCTCAGTTTTATTAGTTTCTATCATAAGTGCCTGGCAATTTTCAGCCTAATTATCAACCCTTTCATTATTGCCTCTTTTGTCTTCTCTCTGAATTATTTTTCAGGGACTACAATTAGAATAAACACAATAAGATCATCTTTCTTTTATATTTTCATGTCTTTATCTCTCAATAATGCAAATTCTCCCATTCTTGCTTCTAGTTCATTATCTCTTTAGCTATCTAACATGTTATTTCATATAGCCATTGAGATTTTAATGTCAGTGATTCTAGTGATTCTATTTTTCATTTATAAAACTTCTATTGGGCCGAAACCGGTTTGGCTCAGTGGATAGAGCGTTGGCCTGCGGACTGAAGGGTCCCAGGTTCGATTCTGGTCAAGGGCATGTACCTAGGTTGCGGGCACATCTCCGGTGGGAGATGTGCAGGAGGCAGCTGGTCGATGTTTCTCTCTCATCGATGTTTCTAACTCTCTATCTCTCTCCCTTCCTCTCTGTAAAAAATCAATAAAATATATATAAAAAAAAAAACTTCTATTGGTCTTTTTACAGTCTGCTTGGTCGTTTTTAATCTCTCCTTACTGATTTTTACTGTTTTTTTTAAATTTCTTTGGACATTTTATAATGTTTTACGTTTTCCTCAGCTAATCCTAATGTCTCCAGGTTTTGGCAGTTTAAATTTGTTTTGTTGTTGTTTCTGATGACTCTGGTCATGCAGGGTGGCCTCTTCCATTTATTGTTAAGTGATTTAAAAATTAATTGTGAGTTTATATTAACTATACAATCGTTGAGAATTTTGAATGTGTATGTAGTGTGGCTTTCTGCTATATCAGATTTGATTTGCTTGACTGGAGCCAAAGGCACATGTACTTCAGCCCCTGTGGAGCATCCTGCCTTAATACTCAGCATTCTCACCTTGTAGAATGACCTCAGTGTCTCCTGAGCCCAGGACTAATATTAGAATATGTGAATCTTTACTGGTACTACTCAGGGTTTATCTCACTGTTCCTTTTCTCCCACTTTCTCCTCCACATGTCTTTACTTCATCTGTGGAGATTTCCTAAGCTTTATATTGAGATCAACTCTGCTTAAAAAAAAACAAACAAGTATGCTATAATCCTACAGGATCAATTTGCATCCCATGAGGACCTTTTGGAACATCTATCCCATAATTCTAACATAGGAAGTCAGACCATGACTTTTATTTAATAGAAGGTAGGCTACTTCTAGAACCTAACAGCATTTCTGGATTATAAAGTGCTCATTATAAAGCTTCCAGTACTGGAATTGGATAGATTCACTTAATTGGATTTTCATAAAGCTAAAAAAAAGTAAATAAGGTTACCTATTATATATTTCGACTAATTATTGTAAATTATATCTAAAAAGAAGACATTGGTTTTATATTTATGGACTTCTTGGGGAAAATAGATTTCAAGATAGTTATATAAATATTTTAAGTTATACAAATACTTTAATTTCCCCAAATTAAATCTTAGACCCATACTGTCTAAGATTACAGAAAAAGACAGCATGTGGAAAGAGTACTAAATTTGCAGTCAGAAAAATTACTGTATAATCTCAGCTTAGACACTAAGCATTTGATTTTCAACAATGTAATTAAATTCTCTGAAGCTGTATTTCCTCATTATATAATAGAAATTGTTTCTATTTCACAGTTATTATAAAAATTAAGTCAATTAAACCAAATAGTACATGTGGAATTACCCATGATAGTGTCCAGTAAAGTATGACACCCCCAACTATGTTTCTTTGGCATAAGGGTTATCATAAATGGTTATTTTTAAGAAACAACAGACAGGAGAAACTGTCTCTTCTCTAAGATACATTTCATTTATAAGGGGAATCTTTAATTTTAGGTGTGTCTCCCTCCCTGTGCTAGGAAGAAAAGAATGACTGTCTAGAAACCCAATCAATAGAGAAAGCATCAACTTAAATTTGCACAACAAGCATACCCTTGTTCACTGTACTTTGCCTGATATCCTGCCATAACTGATTCTGCTGTGCTAGTTTAATATGTGGTCAAACTTTTCTCTACTATCAGAGTTCTTTTGGCTGGTCTAATAATCAGACATGAGACAGATTAATAAGTGAAAATCACATTTAATACATACATACAGGGTGTCCCAAAAGAATGTATTCACACTTGGCATAAGTATTAATTCCAATATGTTCAGTCAGAAAAGAAAGAAAAACATCAAGTAAACTATTGGCTATAAAGTGTGGGACACCCTATATGTATGGGAACCCAGCATATGCTAGTATAAGACAGAGACCCTACATGCAGAATGTGGAACATGGATGTATAAGACATCCCAAACCCATCTTTTTTTGTCTTTAGCAGGAGATGGTATTTAAAGTAATAGGTGATTGGTTGGGTCACTTTGAGGAGTTACTCAGTTTTCCAGGATACAGGAGATATACATGCTATTAAGCCTCTGTTTCTTTTTCTCTTGTTAATCTATATTTATGATAGGGAAAAGAAAAATTATTTTTCTCTCTTATACCAGCACATAGTAGACACTTGAACAGTATTTTTCTTTCTTATGAGGTCTTTGAGCTAAGGTGTTTAAATGTATGATTTCTAAAATACATATATTTTTGCCTTAGGGGGAAATATTTTAAAAAATCAAGATATATCAGCTTTATCTCTGTATTCAGTTGAAAGTTAATTTTTTAAAGAAATAGTGCAGAATGAACTCCTACCTATACAAATTAAGTTACTTTCAAGATATGAGCAGTTGGGTCTGATTGTAGTTAAAAATGTGAACAATGCTTATGTAGCTTTAGTTAGGCAACATCTGGAACTGATCTCTAGAACTTTGATTAGCAGAACTAGCTTGATGAATCCCAGATGTTGGGAACATGGCTGTGTTTCTTAGACTCACTGGATTATGAGTGTGAATACATGGAAGGAAGGAAAACATTTACAAGAACTAGGTGTCAAAGTGGCTGAGGGGGTATTTGGGTGTTAGCTTAGTTGCAGGGGTAGGAGGGGGTCTTTCTAAATGGATAACCCCTTCAAAGTTTTATACATGTTTATAAGAAAGGGGTCTAACCTTCACTCATATCTTCTCCTGCAGAAATGTATTCTGAGCATCTACTATCTATAGTCCTGTGATTAGAAAGACAAATAGTAAACATTCCCTGTCTTAGAGTTACTTAGTTTAGTGAAGGAGGCAGGCCTGTGCACAGTAATTACAATTAATTATAATTGCTGTATTAAAGGTCTGAGTACAGAAAATAACCAGGACTGCCAGGAAAGACAGGCAAATTTCAAAGAGAAGATGACACTGGTGTGTGTTAGGTCTGATCAAATAATTGAATAAACACCCCCTCCCCTGGAACGTGACCCTTAGACCACATTTCACTTGCTAAGACCATTATCTTTCCCCGAAGGACCTCCTCCCCCAGAGAAAAGCCCACGTAGAGTCCTTTAAATCTGACTCCCCGTCCCTGGGTGATGGCACCATTTTGGGGCTCAGCCCATCTCGTTTTCCAGATGACCTAGTAAATTCATAATTCTTTACCCCTTTTGGTCTCATGTGTTCCTCCTTCGGTGACCCTAACATTGATGCCAAAACCTGGGAGGGTTCCACGGGGAAGGGGAGTCATTGCCCTGGCTTCAGTCACCCTGAGTTTGCTGTTTGGAGAGCAGTAGGCAGCAGCAGCTCAACCTGGGCTTACCTCCGAATGCTACTCGGGTGATACCATCACTGGCCTCGATTAGGCCTCTCTCCCTTACCTCCCTTATGGGCCCTCCCAAGCCAGCCAAGGACACGGATCGGGAACCTCTCCTTCCCATTGCTGACCATGCACTCAACACCGGCTCATTTCCTCTCCAGCAAGTAACTATTGGATCACCCCTCTGGAGTTCTGATTTGCCATCACAGACAGAAGTCCTAGTGCTAGGCCAGAAATCCTCTCCAGCCTGGCCTCCGCCCAGGTCCCACAGTCTTCCTCGTCGCAGGGGACGCCCACCACGTGGATTAGACTGTCCTTTCCCCAGCACCTGACTAGATGGTGGGGACCCCCCTCCCTCGAGTCTAGCTTCCCGGGTCTTCCTTTGTTGCTTACCTCCTCTTCCTAATTTACACCACGGGGAATTACTTTTCCATCCACCACAAAGACACTCCTCTGGGAAGTCTCCTCCGCAATCTTAATACACTCGGCCTTTCAATGGAGGTCTGGCCAAAGCGACTTATCCACACTCTAAATTATTCACACTGGCCTGAGAATGGAACTTTTGATTTTAACGTTCTCGGGGACTTAAACAATTTACGTCACTGCAATGGGAAGTGGTCAGAGATCCCCTACATCCAGGTCTTCTTTACACTCCTCAGTCGTCCTTCTCTCTGACAAACTTGCTCTCCTCATCAAATCCTACTTCTCCACCTAAAGCCTCCTGCTGACCCCAGACCTTTATACCCTGAGGCTTCTGATCTGTCCTTCCTCAACCCATCAGGTCCCTCAGACCCTCCCTTCGACCCTTCCTGTCACTTTGTTCCCTTATGGGTCCCCTGAACCCACCTCTTATGTTCCTCCTCTGCCCCCTATCTTCAGACTCCCCCTTAACTTCCTTACCAAGCCCCTCTTCTTATTCATTTCCCAAGCAACTTAGCCTCCAGCCCCCTCTGACAGGTGGCTGGGGCCAAGGGTATTATCCGGGTACACATCCCATTTTCCAACCTTACATAGATTAATAGGTGTCTTGGGTCTTTCTCCACCGAACCAATCACTTTTACTAAGAAATCTGAGTACCTGACCCAGTCCTAGGATCTGATCTGTCATGACATATATGTCATCCTGTCCTCCTCTCTCACTGAGAGAAGGAACGAGTTTGGCTAGCAGCTCAGGACCATGATGATGCTCTCTATAGACAGGATACGGTGACCAACCCAGTTGGTGCTGACATAGTCCCCCAGACTGACCTGAGATAGAGCAATCCAGGTCAGTTCTCCAGGGCGCCAGCTCCAAAGCCACATCACCTGTCTCATTACCAGACTCAAAAAGGTCCCATAAGGCAGTCAACTATGACAAACTTAATGAAATTACTGAAGGCCCTGACAAAAACCCAGCTCTCTTCCTCTCCTGCATCAAGAGGCCTTACAGAAATTTAGCACTTCTGAATACCCATTTTGTATCCCAATCAGCCTACAACAAACATCGTAAACTTTCACAATAGACACAGGTCCACAAACCCCTCAAAAAGACCTTGCTAACCTGACCCTTAAGGTCTTTAATAATAGAGACGAGGAGATCCAAAAACAAAGGTAAGATCAGGCTGAGGCCCAGAAGGAGGCCTTTCAGCTCCTTAGCCACTGCTCTCATGAACCCCACAAAAGAAGTGCTAGTCCTCCAACCAAGGGTAAGAAGTCAGGGGCTAAGCCTCCTCCAGGCTCATGCTTCAATTACAAAAAGGAAGGACACTGGGCCAAGTCCTGCCTGTGCCTTACCCAAGGTATAGAAGGGAAGGCCACTTGAAATCAGACTGTAGTCTGGCCTCTCTAGGTCAGACCTCAGCCACTCCAGCAAGGCCACCCTCTGGATCTGGTTTGGAGCTCCCAGACCTCCTGGGACTGGCCACTGAAGACTGAAGCTGCCCATGCCCTGACAAGGCCTCACAGACTTATATCACCAGACAGAGCCTGGGTAATGACTGTGGTGGCAGGTAAGCCGCTCTCCTTTTTCATTGACACTGGGGTCACTTATTCTGCCCTCCAAAAATTCACTGGGACTCTTGTCCCCTCCTCAGTCTCTATTATGGGGGTTGACTAATTAGTCTCACAGTCATTAGCCACATCCCCTCTACACTGCATCTTACTAGACACTCCCTTTATCCACTCTTTTCTTCTTCTGCCTCAGTGCCCGACTGGGGCTACCATGCATCCCCTTACAAAGCCCAGTTGTCCCAAACCATAGTCACCTGCCTCGGTTTCATTTTCATCCCACAAAGTCGGGCCTTACCTTAGACCAGTGATGGCGAACCTTTTGAGCTTGGCGTGTCAGCATTTTGAAAAACCCTAACTTAACTCTGGTGCCGTGTCACATATAGAAATTTTTTGATATTTGCAACCATAGTAAAACCAAGATTTATATTTTTGATATTTATTTTATATATTTAAATGCCATTTAACAAAGAAAAATCAACCAAAAAAGTGAGTTGGCGTGTCACCTCTGACACGCATGTCATAGGTTCGCCATCACTGCCTTAGGCCATAAATGCTAATCTCCTCCATGACTGTCCCCTCCTGTAGACAAGAAATACTCTTCTTGGGCTCACTTAGTACTCTCCCCTCTGGGTTCCCAACTTTAGTCCTTTCACAAAGCCCCTCACTGAACCTTTAGACTTCAAGACCAGCATTCTCACCCCCTTTAATGCTCTAAAAACTGCTCTCACCTCAGCACCTTCTCACTGCCCTCTTCCCAAAGAACTACTTTCTTTATTACAAAACTACAAATGCTTACTTAACAGTCCTGCTACTATCAGAAGCTGAACTCATTATCACCCAAACCTTAGCATGTTGTCGCTAAGGAAAAATGTGGCAGTTTTAAATTCAAGTGGCTGGAGGCCTGAAAGCTGCAGTCCTAGAACAGGCTGTGGGGCCTGGTTCCCCTCCCCACCCCTTGCCCTTTCTCCAGCCTCATATGCCTATACATAATTTTCCAAAGTCTCTGATCATTTGAAGACTTTGGAGCATTGCTGGTTTAAATGATAAACATCTAATTTCAACAAGTTTTAAGTTCACCTGATTTTAGCTTTTGTTACAGAAAATCTATAAAGTATATTTGGAACTGTTAATTATATTACATTATGTCTTATGCTTTGTTGAAGGTATGTTTCTTGAACCTGAGAATGTTAATAAATGTCAATCTAAGAAATCCTGGCTGTTTATTGTTTGGTTATCATTGGAAAATTAAGGTTGCTAAGAATTCTAATTAAATTGGAAAGAAATTGTATGGTTTTGGTAATAGAAGGCATGGACATGCATTTTGAAAGAAAAAGAAAGTGAGTTAAAGTTAAAAGGTTTCTGAAAGTTATAGAAGGTTTGTAAGGACAAATGTTAAAAGGAAGTCATATAAATGACAAGCAGAATAGCAAAACTGAGATAGTAAAACAGCACTTTGCAGCCATCTAGTAAATCCTATCTTTCTAAGCCAAGGACAAATGAAGCAAAGAGAATAAACCTCATTTTGGTATATTAGACTACAACCCTCCAAACTAATGTTTCTTTCCTTCCACAAGACCATTTGTCATAATTCTTGTTGTTCTAGCTTTTCCCCAGTAATAATAAAAATTGTAAAACAGTTTGTCTCCTCCAGGTTACAAGCCCTATTTGTACTCAGGAAATACCACCCCTAGACACCATCATAACCTCCTTTTGTGCCCAGGCCTCATTGCCCCTCTGACCCCCAGAGCAAGGATGATGGGCCAGGTGCAGAAACTTACCAGGGCAGAAAGCTCCAGATGCCTAGCAAGCAGCAAACTGGGAAAACAAGAGCCTCTCCCCCAGGGCAATCTATCCTCCCCTTTCATGTCACTAGTCAGGCAGCTTAGACTCCTGATCTTTTCCTCCCTCAAGATAACATCTAGGCCTCAGTTGTATTTCAGCTCCAGGCCCAGAAAAGCAGCAAAACCAGACAAGTGAGGCTGTGGCAGCCTCAAGACCAGTTTTTACCTCCCAAGTCACTCAACGGGACAGCTTTCGAGCCTTCACCAACCAGTCTCTTGGGGAAATCATGCTGCTGCGACTCCTCACTCCAACCATGAGAAATCTATACAGTGTTCCAGCCAACAATAATCAAAGTCCATCCCCCTAGGATCTTGACATCCCCCCTCAGCAGGAAGTAACTACAGAAGACATGACCTTCATCCCTATTCTAAAACAAAAAGGCTGGAATGTTAGGTCTGATCAAATAATTGAATCAACACCCCTACCCTGGCAACTGACCTTTAGACCACTACACAAATGACATTCCCTTTTTCTTAGACCACATTTCACTTGCTAAGACCATTATCTTTTATCCTCTCAGAACCTGCCTGAGAAAAAGCCCAGAAAAAAAGCCCACCTAGAGTCCTTTAAAATCTGACTCCTCATCCCCGGGTGCTGATGCCATTTTGGGGCTCGGCCTATATGATTTTCCAGATAACCTAATAAATTCATAATTCTTTACTCCTTTTGGCCTTGTGTGTTCCTCCTTCGGCGACCCTAACTGGATGTAAGGAAGGTTCAAACCTGAAGAGAATTTCTATGAGTTTGTTTGATTGAAGCCGACAATTGAAACTGGAAAGCAAAATCACAATAGATTGAGAAAATGCTCTGGAAAATGTCAACTTTATAGTTTTATACATTAGAATTAAAGGAAGAGAAGGGAGGCTATATGAAATTCATCGGTTGTGGATTAGGGAGAAAACAAAACGGGGAAATCTCTGAGATTAAACAAAGAGTAAAATGGAGAAACAAAGACTTTTTACATTGGTGGGTATAGAATAGTTAAAAATTAACATTTACAACACATAGTGGTGGTATTCTGGGAATAAGATGACAATGAGAGGTTCTGTGGTCTGGTGCATTGGGTATACGCTGAGGGGTCTGGGAAAAATGGGATTACTCTGACATTCCAAGTGTATGTTATCTTAGATGCAAAAAGACAAAAGATAGGTAAAGACTGGCCTTTGTCAAGGAAGCTATAGGCCTAGCATGTGAGTACCTGCCATAACTCGCTTTTTAGTTAGGAAATTTTATGTTCATATCATCCATTGTGGTTACTTTTGCCCTCTGAGTTTGTATAGCTCATAATGCTGGCCTCCCCTGAGCTTGTCAGGTTTAGTGTATGGCCCCTTTTTTGTCCACACTGGGCTCAGGATTTTTATATATTACTTCTACAATCTGAATTCTATTGTGTTAATATAATATGTGGGAGCAAATTTTTCTCTACTATCAAGGTTCTTTGGGCTGGTCTAATAATCTAATAGACATGAAACAGATTAGCAGGTGAAAATAACCACATTTAATACATACATACATACAGGGTGTCCCAAAATGTATATATACTTTGCATAAGTATTAATTCCAGTAGGTTAAATCTGAAAAGAAACATCAATTGAGCTATCGGCTGTAAATTGTGGAACACCCTATATATATGGGAATCCAGCATACATGAATCAGAGACCCCACATGCAGAGGAAATTCAGAGAAAGAAAGGGGGACATGGACATATAAGACATCCTGAGCTGGGGATGAGGTAAGAAGCAGATTTTATGAGAACTAAAATATGTTAGTTCTCACCTTTCCCCTCAAAGGCTTCCAAGATAATTTTGAACTCTGAACATTCCTGTCCACTATATTGGGCATGCATGAGGGCAAGGAAAAGGCTGCAAAAAGCAAAGGTATTCTTTCACTTGAAAGTACAATTTGTGGGAAAGAAAGAATAAATTATTTGTTTTACAAAAGCTTTACCAAAGGATGGGCAGTCCATATGATTATTAATGTTGGCCTCAGGAATGAAGCGGTGCCTCAGGCAGTTTTGAGGTGCAGAGCCTGAGGTTCCCCAGGGAAGCTAAGGCCTATCCTCTCCTGAAGCTCTTGGGCAGGGTCATCAGACATTTGTGAGACCAGGTGCTGAGCTGGGTTGGGTGCATTGGGATGGTGCCTCTTTAAAACTGTTCTTCACAGGCCACGGGACAAGGTAAGGGAAGAAAGATAATTTTATCCCTACCCTTCTAGGTTCCTGGCTGAGACACCCTAACAAGAGCAAAACAAACAAATTTAATAACATGAATACCCACTGATTTAAAGCAAGGACAATGGGCCAGGTACAAAGCCGAAAGCCCTAGATGACTAGCAAGAGGCAAAACTGGGAAAACAAGAACCTTGCCCCCAGGGTGCCCCTTCCTGCCCTAGCATGTTGCTAGTCATGTGGGTTAGACCCTCTTGGAGGCGGAATGAACAAGGTGGCCAGGGAATAGCCCTCAAGCATTAAGCCCCCAGGACAATGAGGTTCTGGCCCATATCAAACACATCTAGGCCTCAGTTGGGTTTCAGCTCCATGACCAGAAAAGCAGCAAAACCAGGTAAGTGCGGCCATTGGCTGACCTCAGGACCAGCTGCATTGACCACAACCCCGAAAGGACACCTGGAAAGCTGATGAACATTCTAGTGAGGTCTTCCCTCGGACCTTCCCTTAAAACCCTCCCCCTTAAAAGCCCTTAGGGTGGAGGACCCAGTGCTCTCTCCCTCTTGGGAGCACACCCTCGCCTTTCCTGGCCCCCTCTGTCCCCCCAAATGCATTCACTTTACCCTTCTCTCCCTTAAGCTCCAAGGGCCCTTCCTTTGCCTCTGTAACTTGTTTCCTGAACCCATTCCTTCCACGGCTCACTTATTCTACCTCTGAGACTTTCTAAATAAACTTTCTCTCATAAGTCTTAGCGCTGAATCCTGTCTTAGCCAGAACTCAAGTACCGAGGTTGCTGAACCGAGAGCAAGCGAGGTCTGGTCTGACCCCAAGATCTAACACCTGGTGCTGTTTTCCCCGCCTTCAGAAGCAGCAGTGGGAAAGATGAGAAATATGGACTGGATTAAAAGAGGTACAGTGACCGATGGTACTAGATGTGAGGAGAGAGCAGAGTCAACAATCTGCCAGTTCCTGATGGAGAGATCAGCAGGCAGCCTGGAGTGACTCCCCCTGGAGATTCAGACGAACACCTTTTCCTAAACATTTCTTGAGTTTTCCTTCAGAGTTAAAATATAACTTACACAAAACCACTTCACCTGCTCAAAGGTCTTCTATGAGCTTGCCATTTGTCAGATGCTATGTTTTTTGCCCCAAAAGCAAGAATTTCCTTTGAGGCATTGTCCTCAAGAGTCTTACCTGCCTTCTCTTTATTAATTAGTGAGATAATAGCTCTTAAATGCAGCAGCTGTTACAAGAGACCAACACTGTAAGTGGGTTTCAGGTGCTTGTTCTCATTTTATCCCGGTGCCAGCACCATAAGAAAGGCTTTGCTGCTCTCTCGTTGGTGAGAAGCAGTGAGCTTTGTTTAGAGGTCACTAAATTTATCTGTGAAACCAGAAAATAATAAAAAGCCCCCTATAAGCAGCTGCAGCAAACCCAGGAATGTGAGACAAGAACTCAACCTGCTGTGCCAGAACCCAGGCTCTGGTGTCAGATCCAGGAATAAGGGCCTTTTCAGGCAATCACCAGCGACACGATCTTGGGCAATTCACTTAGCGGTAGTTCCCTCATCTATATAATGGGGTTACAATGATAAGTATCATTAGATGAAAAAAGAAATTCTAGTATTAGTAACAGCTTATGATGAATTTCTTGCTTATTAAGTGCCGCACCTTCGCTAAGAGTTTTACATGCGATATCTCAGTTCATTCTCAAAATAGCCCTGGGGTAGGTACTGGCAGTCCTTCCATTTTTAAAAAAATGTATTTTATTGATTTTTTACAGAGAGGAAGGGAGAGAGATAGAGAGTTAGAAACATCGATGAGAGAGAAACATGGATCAGCTGCCTCCTGCACACCTCCTACTGGGGATGTGCCCGCAACCCAGGTACATGCCCTTGGCTGGAATCGAACCTGGGACCTTTCAGTCCGCAGGCCGACGCTCTATCCACTGAGCCAAACCGGTTTCTGCAGTCCTTCCATTTTATGGATGGAAAATTGAAGGCCTTTTAAATATTAATTTTCCCGAGTTACAAAGCTAGTGAAGTGCCCATGCTGGGATTTAAATCTGTCTTGACTGGTATTAAATTGATGCTTTTAACCATTATTCTATATCATCTTTGTAAAGTACTTCATACAGTGTCCAGAATGCAGTAAGTACCAAATACATATTATAATTATTGTTATTATTTTCTTTTGTCTCAAATCAAATTACACCTTTAACGGTATATTTACTCTGCAAGCTATTTCATTTTAAAGGACCTAAAGTTTAAGGGTGAAAATGTCAAGCACAGCAGACTTATATGAAAGAAACAAAGTTTAGAGTATTAATATAGTATTAAGTCTACCAGACCTGAAGCCCTGCACCCAACTGTCCTCTATACCTGGGCTCCTGAGCATTAAAGAGAAAAAACCAACATGATATAGAAAAATGTTAGTTACATGCAAACAAGTGGTTAGAATAAGATGGAACTTGGAGACATGGTAGAAAATAGGTCTACCTTTCACCTACCTTCCCTCTAGCGCCAATATTCCACCTTTGTGTGGAAATTACCTAAAAACCGGTATTAAGATGCAAAATGGGTTTTAGAATGGATTGGGGAGTTAAAAGAGAAAAGTGATAAGGAACCCTGCGAAGAGTGAATAAAGTGGGGAAGGACCAGGTAAGGAGCATCCTTGCCATCTGCCACAAGGAATTAGGAAAGGATGGCCGCAAGAGACCCATCTGCAGGCCCTGAGGTCTACGCTACAGACAGGCGATCGCACCACCAGGAAGGGCTGTAGGCCAGCTATCTCACTGTGCGGACTGACTGAGGGGAGAGCGTGAACTGCATATAAGGTTTGTTGGCCACCAGTTCCCTGGGAAGAAAAGGGTAGCAGTTCTTGCTGACAATGGTGATATCAGATTCTATAGGAGGCTAAAGTGCTCCACACCACAGCGTCCTATGAGTCAGGCAGTGGCTAGAGAGAGGACTGGAGCTGCCGGCACCTAGCTTGTAAAAGGCAGAGCTCTCTGGGTCCGCCAGGGGGGAGTTGCAGTCATTGGTAAGAGATTCTTCTGAGGGCTTGAACCTGCTGTCTTTAAGCAGCACAGGTTCTAAGTGGGGCTCACCTGCAAGAGTGGAGTAGATTGTACAGCATTTCCCTGTTGTCTTAGCGGAATCAATGATCTGGAGAGTGCCAGTAACCCGGTACTTAATGCCACGATGGAGCAATATTAGTGCCTTATTTCCCGATTCCTAATCTGTCTAAATATCTGCGTGAAAATTATTGTGAATTAGGTTGGACCTCACAGCTGAATCCGTATCACCTGTATCGCTTGCTGGTGTCTCCTGGAATGTCTGGAGCTCGTGGCTTTCCCAAGGAGCATCATACTCCTGAGCCACGCTGAACCGAGGTAAACTCTGGCTGACCAAGGGAAACCTTCTTATTGGAAAATGGCACCATATGGAGACTGAACTTTAGGGAATACAGTTTGTCATTCCTAAAAGTATAGTTGAATCCACACTTAAAGAGTTTGTAATAATCATATAAACCAGGGGTCCTCAAACTACGACCCGCAGGCCACATGCAAATAAAAATATTGTATTTGTTCCCGTTTTGTTTTTTTACTTCAAAATAAGATATGTGCAGTGTGCATAGGAATTTGTTCATAGTTTTTTTTTTAAACTATCGTCCAGCCCTCCAATGGTCTGAGGGACAGTGAACTGGCCCCCTGTTTAAAAAGTTTGAGGACCCCTGATATAAACAGTATATTATGCTAGTTTGATATGGTTTTTTAAATGATGATTAAATTAGCTAGGAGATGATAGATTTGTCTATATACAAACAAGTTTGATTTGCATGCCAAAACAATTGTGCTTTTGTTTCACTGAACTGACCAATAGTTTGGCTAATTAAACTAGCCAGTTACTTTGGTGCTGTGTTGGCTGCAGAAACCACAGGTGTCGGCTGTGGACGCAGTTAGTACCTTAGTCATGAGCAAAAAAAATATGCAGAGAATATGGTTGCTATCCTCAGAAGTTCACATTATGTGTTTTAGTCAGTATTGTCCACTTTCAGAACATTAACAGGAGCAAAAAATTCCCTCACTGTGAAGCTCTTTCACATTCTGAATTTCAATGAAAAAAAAAATGCAGCTGCTTTTTAAATTACTTGTATGGACGATCTAATATGGTTAGCTTTATACCAGTGGTATCTTATAATTTTATGTCTCTTCTCCCACCTCCTTGCATTCTAATAACAAATATGTCTTTACTTTCTTCCAAAGCTACTTCAAATAATAAGTTTGAGCCATTAAAAAAAATATTGGAGTGTTTCACCTCACAAAGGAATTTTTGGCAAGTTTTGAGTGAAAACAGAGAATTATAATAGAAACCACTATGCATACCTCCACCGCTGAGAGCAGCCCGGTGTTTTCATAGTCACCCAGTGCTAATGCAGCAGGAGGGCCCTGGCCTAGATTCTCCACGGCTCCAGACTACTTTATTTCCTTTCTTCTCACCATGGGCGAATATTTCCTTTCGCCCTGTGTCTCGGGCCTATGAGACAACATTAGCCCTCCTGGCTCTCTATTTTGCAATTTATCTTTTTTGCTTTCTTCTTTTTCAATTCTCCTATTTTATTCTTTCTGCTTCTGTGTGAACAAGAATTCACTATTAAAAGCTGAGGAAATGATAGCTTATTACCACTTTTGAACACCTGTTATGTGCCAGATACTATGGGTGCTTTGCATACTTTAATAAAATAACCCTATGAGCAAGGTGTTCATGTCTACATTTAGATATTAATAAATCTGAGACTCAGAGACTCAGGAAAATGCTGAAGGTTATGCAGCCAAGAAGTGAAGTTGATGCAAGACCTTGGGCCTGTGACCTTCCAGAGGCTGCACTCAATGCTTGAGTCTGTCTACCTCCTGTAGCTTAGCATGGACAGATTTCCTTCCCAGGCATGGGGCTCTAATCTCCCAGTGACCACTGTGGGACTTTTATCTTTATCTAAGGATTAAGTTTCTCCTTTGAGTTTGCTACCTGTTTTGCCAGCCTGTCTGGAAACCATAGCTCTAACTGGGAGCCCACTGGACTGTGCATTCCTTCTGACTTCAAAGGCCTTCCTCCTCGCATCCTGCCACACTTCCAATCAGCATGATTGATCAGTCATCACCCATCCACCCAGGGCTGGAGGCTGCAACGAAGTTTGAACTTTAGTGGCCAAGTTTCTTGGACATGCTTTCAAACTTAAGGTAAATCAGAAAATTTCAATCATAAGTGCATTCCTGAGACAGCATCAGTCAGGATAGTTATAAGAAATAAAAATCTAGCTATTCAAAGCAGAAAGTGATTCAAAACAAGGAAGCAGGAGCCTCTAGGAAGGTCCTCCAGGAATGACCCTCAGAGTAACAATGAGGAACTCGCCAATCAGACGAGGTGCTTCTCCCGTCATGACCAAGGGGTAAGAAGAACAGGGCCACCGCAGAACCCCTGCAAATTCTGCTGGGCATCCCCATGGCGGCCACCAGGCACTGGAGTGGCAGTTCAGAAAGACCCAACATTTCCAGCTGTGACTGCCCACAGAAAGCAGTGGTGACGTACATCACTGGCTTCCAACTCAATTCCACCCTTCAGACATGACATGAGTGGATCTCCTGTGGTAAACCCATCTGGTATCTAGAACCCTAGCTGCAAGGCAGATTGAAATACATTTTTTTAGTTTTTCAGTCTCTGCCACATGGAAACATTTTACGAAACAGATGGCATAGAGGACCAGTAAATGAATGATTTTGATTTAACAGATGAGTATTTGGTAAACACTGATTTTGTTTGTTTCTTTTGTATTAAAGGGAGATAGAGAATTTTTGGCAAATAGTTATAATAGTGCAAACAACAATAAACCACACCACATGAGTCTGTTATTTGGATGATTGGTGTCCTGTCCTACTGGATGTGTACAAATATTTATGCTTCATTGATGATAGTATTTGACAAAAGCTTTCCTTTCTCAAATGCATCAATGACTTCTTAACTGGAGAGGCTCTGTTTCAAATACTCTCTGACTCCATGTAGAGGAACCCAATGTGCAAACACAGCTCTCTCAGTACAAAATCCTTATGGTACAGAGAGACTGGCAGAGAAAGAAAGGATGTCATGTAGGCCTGTATTATAGTTGAGATTACTCTAAAAAAAAAACTACCAGTATTACATGGAACCTAAAAACAATGCAAAGCAAACCAATCAATTCTAGAGAAATCAATTAATAGTGTATCACCAAGCAATGACAAAAACAAAAAAGCGAAGGCTTATTTATGTAAAAGAGAAAAACTATTCTGAAGTAATAGCAATGTTTATGATGTAATTCGAGTTGACAGAAGCATGAAAATCAGCATGTAAACTTTTCATGACTTTAAATGAAGCTTGACACTCAGTATCCCTTAACCATTTTTTTTTTTTACTAGAAATAAATTATTATAGGGATAACAAGAAACACTTACCCCCTAGGCCAGATGATTAATTGGGCTGTGAATTAATCATCTCAAACAACTTTATAAAAAATAGACATGTACAAATCACAGTGCAAAACACAAATTATTAACCTATGAAGAAAGTTAGCTTCTAAGAAGTGAAGTCTACATATAATACCAACTTTTAAAATCTTGAAAATTCTATTTTGGTTTCTTAAATCAATTTTTATCTTCCTTATTATTGTTTCTGCTGGGGCATGGGGAAAAAGAAGGTGGTAAGGCTCACTATTCTCCATTTTTCAAAGGCACTTTTAAGTAAGTTTTCCTTTTCTAGTTCTTCTTAAATAACTACAAAGGTTTTAATTTTATTTCCTACGAGGCCAGTCGGTTCAAGAAATTGAGTCATAGGAGTTCTGGTTCCAAATGGAAACGTTGGAGGATCCTAAACTAACCTCCTCCCACGAACACACCAAACCCTACAGCTGCGTACAGGACAAAACACAATTTGGCTGAGCGACTGCTAGAAATCAGGTGAGTGAGAAAAAAAAATCTACGTGGAAGCAGGTAGGAGAGGCCGAGACCCAATCTTGCTATAAACCTCATCCCCAGCGCAGTGATTCACAATTGGGAAGGGATTTAAAACCCTGAGCTACTCCCCCAGGAACAAAGGCTCTGAACCCCGCATCAGGTACCCTAACTTTTAAATCCTGCCCATGAGAGAGGAGCATACAAAACATCTCGTTTTGAAAGCAACGGGGCTGTGTCTAGGAGACCCACAGGCTCTAGTGAACGGAGAAATAGTTCCTAAAAGGCCGCTCATGGACACAGACTGACCTGCCCGGGCCCAGTGAAGAAGCAGTTACCTGGAGAGAGCCCAGGCTACCTGGGAAAGAGGGTTATTTGCTTATCTCAAAAGCCTCAGCCTGAGGTGCATGTAACTTAACTACACCTCTAGGGGCCACTGTAATACTCCCCGGAGACAGAAGCTGGCCCTCATGGTCTTTGTGCTCTTCCTCTGCTCTGCTTCAGGTTGCTGATACCCTGGGAAGGAGCTTACACACTCATCCGGTGCCCTGAATTTAGTGTCTGCCACCCAGGGGACATCTCTAGATCGCCTGGCTCTGGTGGCCAGCAGGCTTATGCTTGTGGGTCCCTAATAAACAGGAAGAGGTCTGAACTCACTGCCACCCACAGGAAACAGCAGCAAGGCCACAGACTCAGGTGCCCAGGCTTTCTGTGAAAAAGGCCTAATCGCTTATCTTCATAGTTGTGGCCTGAAGGGCAGTCTTCTGTGGAGGAGACTCTTCCACCATGTGACCACTGCTGGACATGCAAGCTAGAATCAGGCAAGAACAGAGACTGCCTCCCATCAGTCCCCCCAGAGATGGTCTAACTGACCCTTTCCTTAGGCTTTATGGCGTGCTGATTTCCGCAACGGGCTGCTGCCCTGCCCCAGGCAAGCTTGTACTACAAGGCATTTTCCCTTGGATGGAACATGCATCCGTCCCCCTCTCCATCCTGCCTTTTCTATGTAATGTTTTAGCACCTGCTAAGCATCATGGACACCCACTTCCTCTTGCTACCATCCAAGATGTGCCTCATATGTAAATTCTCCTTAATATGTAAAGTCTCCTTAATAAACTCTACTAATTGCCAGACGAGAGTGGCCTGCCTCTTCATGCTTTCCCTGTCCTCCACTTGTGGAGGGAGATTTCAGACTCAGGGCTTTGCCCCGAGTTTGTATGTATAGACAGCTTCCTATTAAACACACGTCTATGAGCCAAATATAGTTCTCTCCAGAGACGGGAAGGACAGTGGGAACCATCTTTGCACTCTCCCTCTGCTCCGCTCCAGGTCATTGATGTCTCTGAGGAAGGAGCTTGTGATCAAGTCCAGTGCCATGAATTACGTTTCTGCTGCCAAGGGGACACCTCCGTTGAAAGCCAGGCTCTGGTTGCCAGCAGGGCCTGGGTTTACAGGATCCATGGGAGAGCAGCAAACTCAAACAGTTCTTAACTGGCTCTCACCTCAGGGTTCAGAGTAGAGGGAACAGACAGAAATGCCCATCTCTCAGTCTTCCCCTGAAAGAGGTATGTTGCATATTTTAAAAGATGCTGCCTGTGGGCCCTGCCAAGGTAGGTCTTGTGGTTGTCATCCCAATATGACAAGGGTTGGGTTCGAGCCCTAGTCAGGTACATACAAGAATCAATCAATGAATGTATGAATAAGTGGAACAGCAAATTTCTCTTTCTCTCTCCAATAAAATTTAAAAAATAAAATAGAAATGTATTTAAATAAAAAGGAAGATGCTGCCTGTGTATCTGGTTTCCAATAAGCCTGAATCTAGGTGCTGACTGAAAACCTTCCCTTTGACACACTGAGCAACTAAAATTAAAATAGCCTGCTTGGACAATCACAAAGGTTTGGAATACAACCATGAACCTAGGGTAGCGTTTAACAATAAGGTACATCTCAAAAAGAGTCAAGGAAAATGAAGAAACAAAGGAATATGTTCCAAACAAGAAAGCAAGATAAAACTTCAATGAAATGCAGGTAGGTAATTCACATGATAAAGAGTTCAAAATAATGGCTATAAACATGTTCAATGAACATTGGAGAGGCCTGGATGAACAAAGTGAAAATTTGAGTAAAGAGATAGAAAATATACAAGAGTACTAAATCAAAGTCATAGAGTTGAAGAATACAATAACTAAACCGAAAAATACAATAAAGGGCTCAATATCAGAGTAGATAGTGCAGAAGAAGGGATCCGTCAACACAAAAAAGACAAGGCAGTGGAACTCAACTTTTAAAGAAGCAAAAAGAGAAAAGGATTTTAAAGAGTAAAGATTGCTTAATATAGAGAGCTTTAAAATGTGTTTAAACTTAAGTTATCAACTCAAAATAGATATAAAGTTGTTTTATGTAAGCCACAATGTAAAAACCTATAATACATATACAAAAGATATAGATAAAAGAATCAAAATATAGAAAATTATCAAATCGCAAAGGAAGAGAGCAAGAGAAAAAAGCAACAAGAGAATTACAAAACCAATCAGCTAACAAAATGGCAATTAGTGCATGCCAATCAATATTTACTTTAAATGTAAATGGACTAAATTTTTCAATCCTAAGACAGAGTAGCTAAATGTATAATAAAATGAAGACCCATTTACATGTTGCTTACAAGAAATTAACTTCAGATGAAAGGACATACTCAGACTCAAAGTGAAGGGATGGAAAAAGAATATCCATATAAATGGAAACAAACAAAAGTTGTAGTAGCTATACTTACATGAGAAAAAATAGACTTTAAGACAAATACTATATAAGAAATGAATAAGGTGATTATACAATGATAAGTCAATCCAACATGAGGATACAACATTCATACACATTTATGCGCCAAGCATAGGAGAACCTAAACATATAACGCAAATATTAAGAGACCTAAAGAGACAGAGCAATACAATACTAGTAGGGAACTTTCATATACCACTTCCATCAAAGGATAGATTATCCAGATAGAAAATCCATCAGGAAACACTGGCCTTAATGATGTCAGACTAGATTGACCTAAAGACATACAGAGAGCATTCTATTCAAAAGATAAAAGAGGAGGAAATGCTACAAACTCGTTTTATGAGGTCAGCATTACCCTGATATTAAACCAGACAGGGATGCCACAAAAGAAAAATATAAACCAATATACCTGATGAATACAGACGTACAAATCCTCAAAAAATATTAGCAAATTGAATTAGACAATACATCAAATGGATCATACACAATGTGTAGAGGGTATTATTCCAGAGATATAAGAACAATTCAACAGTTGTGACTAACTCAATGTGACACACCACATTAACAAAATGAAGGATAAAAATCATTTGATCATTTCAATAGCTGCAGAAAAGCATCAACAAAATTCAACATCCACTTAAGATTTTAAAATCTCAACAGAGTGGATAGAAACATAATGAAGGCCATATACTTAGAAGCCCACAGCTAAAATCATACCCATTGGTGAAAAGCTGAAGTTTTTCTCTAATATCAGCAATAAGACAAGGATTTCCACACTTGCCACTTTTATATAACATACTATTGGAAGTCCTAGCCAGAGTAATTAGGCAAGAAAAATCAAACAAATCAGCATCCAAATCAGAAAGGAAGAAGTAAAACTGTATTATCTGCAGATGATATATTAAAAATTCCACCAAATAGAACTAATAAATTCAGTAACAAAAATCTCTTGCATTCTACACACTAATAATAAACTACCATAAAGAGAAAGAAAACAAAACCATTTACAATTGCATCAAAAAGAAGAAAAAAGTTAGGAATAAATTTAACCAAGGAGGTAAGAGACCTATACATTGAAAACAATGAGACATTGATGAAAGAAACTGAAGAAGATACAAATAATGGAAAGCTATTCTGTGCTCATGAATTGGAAGAATTAAAGTGTTAAGTATCCATATTAACCAAAGCAATATAGATTTAATCCAAGCCTTATCAAGTTTCCTTGACCTTTTTTTTCCACAGAAATAGAACAATTATAAAATGTATATGGAACCAAAAAAGAGCCCAAATAGCCTAAAGCAATTTATTATTCTGAGATAGAAGAACAAAGTGGGAGGCATCACATTTCCTGATTCCAAACTATATTACAAAGCTATAGTCACAAAAACAGTGTGGTACTGGCATAAAAACAAAGGTATAGATCAAAGAAAGAAACAGAATATATAGCCTGGAAACAAACCCACACATTATTGATTTACAACAAAACCATGGATTTATGATGAGGAAAGGATGGTCTCTTCAATAAATGGTGCTGGGAAAACTGGACAGCCATATGCAAAAGAAATAAAGTGGACCACTATCTTATACCATACACAAAATTTACCTCCAAATGGATTAAATACGTGAATGTAAGGCCCAAAACTATTAAACTCCTTGAAGAAAACATAGGCTGTAAGCTCCTTTACATATAATTCTTAAAAAAATTGACACCAAAAGTAAAATTAAACAAGTGGGACTAAAATCAAACTAAAATGTTCTGCACAGCAAAGAAACCATTGACAAAATGAAAAGGTAACCTATGAATAAAAGAAAATATTCACAAACCTTACTTCTGATAAGTGGTTAATATCATATACTAGGGGCCTAGTGCATGAATTCGTGCACCTTGAAAGGAACTGTGGGCAGCGATGCTGCAGTGGGCACAGGGATGGGTCTTAGCCCATCCTCCGCACCCCCGCCCAGCCCCTCCTGCTGCAGTCCCAAGTCCCCTGTCTGCCAGCAGCCCCGCTCCTGCTGCTGCCACTCCCACATGCTGATGGCGCCTGCCCTGCTCACACCCGCTGATGATGTGGAGGGATTGGGGCCCGTGCCAGCTGTGGGTGCAAGTAGCGGCTGCTGCCCTGATCGCCCCTCAGGAGCAGGGGGAGGTGAAGAAGCCCCGAGGGATGATTGGGACCAGTGCCAGGCACCGGCAGCGGGTGCGAGCGGTGGCTCCAGCACCAGCAGCAGGTGTGAGCAGGGCCGGCACCGGCAGTAGGTGCAAGCGCCAGGCAGGACTGTGGTGCACAGGAGCAAAAAATTTTCAGTAACCACCAGAGGCTTGCCCCAATGACAGCGACCAGCATCCTGCCTTGGTCTGGCACCCCTGCTCACTTGCTCCACCAACCCGCCACAGTTGACGTTTGCCATGTTCCGCACGCACCCCCTGGTGGTCAGTGCACATCATAGTGACCGGTTGTTCAGTTCTGCCCTTTGGTATATTTGCATATTAGCCTTATATTATATAGGATTTGCAATACAACCCAATAACAACAACAAAATCTGTTTAAAAAGGATAAAGACATGTTCCCAAAGAATACATACAGAGGGCAGGTACATGAAAAGGTGTCAACATCACTAATCATCATGGAATTGGGAATCAAAACCACAATGAGATATCACCTTGCACCTCTGAGAATGACTATTAATAACAAATGTTTATGAGGATGTGAAGGAAAAGGATCCTTATTAACCACTGGTGAGAATGTAAATTGGCACTGCCATAATGGAGATTCCTCAAAAAATAGTAATAGAACTACCTTATGATCTAGCATTCCAATTCTGGGTATTTCTCCAAAGGAAACAGAAACACTAACTCGAAAACTTGTCTGCATGAATGTGCCATTAAAACAGATCTCATGGTAATAATGAAGCTACAAAATACACAATAACATGAAATAATAAGCAACAATAAAAAAAGATGGGGTGGGTAGTCTGAGAACAAGTTCATAGCATAATGAGCCTTCATGGTGTGGTGGTGGTGTTTGTGTGCCAGTATGAGTGTATTTGTGAGTATCTAATTCTATAGTAAAAGAACATTTAACATTAATTCAGCAGAAACATTTCAGTGATCAGTGATCTACTTAGCTCTGAAATTCTTGGGTTCTCTTTGGAAACACTGTTTAAAACTGCTACAGAACTTTCCTCCACCCTACTTTCTGGAGCATATCTAAGAGATAACTTTATAGGGTTTTGTGTGTGTGTGTGTGTGTGTGTGTGTGTGTGTGTGCTAATAACACTAATCTTAGGTACTTAGAGCCTTTAATTATAAATGGAATATTTTCTGTTCCCACTGAGTGTTGTAAAAAAAATGAAATACAACCACTACAGGAAAAAGTATTAATCAGATCAGTTCAAGGTCAGAACTTAAGTGAACTTAAAAATCAAAACTCTACGCCCCTAATGTGATAATATGTACTTATACAGAGCTTTGTGGTTGATGCCATCAACCACTTTCCAAATCTTGCCAATAATATTATTGCCATAAAATTGGAGAGTTGATTAGTGGGTTACTTAAAACAGTAATCTTATCCGGTAGAGGATTTATTTAAATCTAATTTAAATAGTTTTTTAATATTTATTTTAACAGAAGTGTACTTAGAAATTTAAGATTAGAAAATAGTTTCAAATGAGTTCTACTGAAACTAGAAGTTGGATATGTGCCTTTTTTTCCAAGGTGATCATATTTCCCTTATGGCCAATTTGTCATTGATAAAACATTTGTCCAAAATCATTGATGGTATTTTGAGAACCCATGATCAATCAAGCTCCCCATTTGGATAGGCAACTATTATTTTAGTGATGATAGGTAGCTATGCTATTTTCAGGTTAACTTTAATGATGTCTATATTTCTGAAATTGGAAAAATGCCAGGATGGTATAATGTGCTTTTGCCTTATCTTACAATTAAGTTCCTATTGGAAACTCAGCAAAGGAAATAGTCAAAGGGTATCTGGAGGACTTATGAGATTTTTTATTTTGTGCTAATGGCATTTTCTTATGGAACAGTTTGAATATACTGCCAGTAATGGAACTGGATGTTTATAAAGATAAATTGCCAAAGATTTTCCCATTTTGAAACTATTTTTTGAGGCACCAAAACCATGACGCCATTCTACTATTTGAGAGTCTATGTGTTCTACTTGCTATCTCCCAGCTCTTCCCTTCTCTATTTTAGCCATGGATACAGAAGCTTTTCACTTAACCATTTGTTCATTTATTTACCAACAGTTAATTGAATATCTGTTCCCAGGCACATTTTACACTGCACTAAAATGAGTTATTTAATGATTTATCTCTTTTTATCAGACTTGAGAATGTTTATCTTAATAGCTAGACTGATGGCTAATATTTAATACATTTTATATACATACTTGTCAAGCAAATTCATGAATGTGAAGATTCAAGAATGATTTCAAAAAATGAAGGAAAAAGAGACACCTAACATTTACTTAGCATACAATATATGTTAGATGTTTTGTGTATCATTTCCACTTATTTTTTTTCCATTATTTTATTCAACTTTTAGAGTAAATCTTTAAGGAAGTATAAAAATAATAGAATCATTAGATCATGAATGATTTTAAAATTGAGGACCTGCATGAGCTTTCTTAAGGATGAGTATAGATAAAGAAGAGGTCTGAGGACTGAGCTATAAGACATTCTGACATTTAGACATTGGGGTAATGAGGAAGGTCCAACAAAAGATCTTGGAAAAAATAGCTAATGGAGTAGGAGACTTAAGTGACTTGTGTCTCCAAAATTAAGAAGAAAGTATTTCAGCAGAGGGAGTCATCAGCATTGTGAAATACTGCCAGTGGATTAAACAGGATGGAGGCTGATGATTGGGCTTATTGATGAGGAAGTTGCTGATGACCTTGTAAAGAGTATTTTTGATAGAGTGGTGGCAATAAAAGCCCATTTGAAATGGGTCCAAGATAGAATGGGAAAAGAGATGGAGGGAGTAGGTATAGCGAACTCCTATGTTTTGCTCTAAAGACAATAGCTTATGGGAATATGTAAGATTAATGGAGTGGTTATCACTATTAAAGATATTATCACATGTCTTATGTTTCTGGGAATAATTCAATAGAGAGGAGAAAAAATTTTTTAAAACCTCACCTGAGGATATTTTTACCATTGATTTTTTCAGGGAGAGTGTAAGAGAGAGGGAAAGACAGAGAAAAGCATAAATGTGAGAGAAACACATTGATTGGTTGCCTCCTGCATGCACCCCAACCAAGGCCCAGGCTGGGGAGGAGCCTGCAACCAAGGTATGTGCCCTTGGCCATAATTGAACCTAGGACCCTTTGGTCTGCAGGCCAATGCTCTATTTGCTGAGCCAAACTGGCTAGGGCAAGAGGCAAATCTTTTAATGCAGGAGAAAGAGGATTATTTGCTGGAGTAGGGTTCTTCAGTGAAGAAAAAAATATGGAGCCCATTGCACAAGTAGAGCATTTGATTCTATAAGAATATATATATATAATATATTATATTATATTATAATATATTATATTATATTATAATATATTATAACAGGAGAGGTGAATGGCATATGAATTAAAATGGGGAGTGCTGATAAATTTGGAAGTGGGATCATGTAGAAATTCACTCTTTTCAATTTCTACATGAAATAAGGAGCATAATCATTTATTGAGAACGAGGAAGGCAGTTGCTATGTGTGGAATTGTGTCCCCTCACTCAGTCCATATGTTAAAGTCCTGTCCTCCAATGTGATAGAATTTGGAGATGGGACCTTTGGGAGAAAATTGGTTTAGATGAGGTCATGTAAACGGTGCCTTCATGATAGGATTAGTGCCCTTATAAGAAAAAACACCAGGAGGGTGGGTTCAAGATGGAAGTGAAGGAAGATCCTGAACTTGCCTCTTCCTATGGACACACTAAAAGTATAGCCCATATAGAGCAACTCTCTCTGAAAAGGACCTGAAGACTAGCAGACAGCAGATAAAGCATTGGAACTCACACAAACAGAGCAGCAAAAAAACTAAGAAGTGAAGATGGCTTAGGGTACCTATGCGACAACATCAAGCAGAATAACATTTGCATTATAGGGGTCCCAAAAGAAGAGAGAGTCAGAAAAATTATTTGAAGAAATAATGGTTAAAACCTTCCTAACCTAGAGAAGGAAACAGACATTCAGATACAGGAAGCCAAAGAGATCCATATCAATATACATTACAATTAAAATGTCAAAAGGTAATGATCAAGAGAGAATCTTAAAAGCAGCAAGAGAACAAAACAAAATGCGGTCATAAAAATATAGAACTTTGGACTGTGTTACAATTTAAGTTGCTATCAACTTAGAATAGATTGTAATATACATAGGATGTTATATGAAAACTTCACAGTAAGCATAAAGCAAAAATCACAGTAGATACACACACACACACACACACACGCGCGCGCGCACGCACACACACAAGAAAAGAATCTAAACATAACACTAAGGAAATTCATTAAACCACAATGAAGAGAGAAATAACAATAAGGAACAGAGAGTAACTACAAAAGCGTCTAGAAAACAATTAACAAAATAGCAATCTGTACATATCTATCAATACTAACTTTAAACATAATTGGACTAAGTTTAATAACTCTCCTCAAACTCTTCCACAAAAATTGAAGATAAAGGAAAGTTTCCAAACTCATTTTACAAAGCCAATAGTACTCTGATACCAGAACCAGAAAAGGATACCTCTCTCCCCACCAAATAAATAAATAATAGGCCAATATCCTTCAGAATAATTGACCCTGTTGTATATATGCACAATGGAATACTACTAAGCCATATAAAGAAGGAAACCTTGCCATTTATGACTTCATGAATGGACCTTGATGATATGTTAAGTGAAGTTGGAGAAAGACATATCGTATGACTTCAGTTATATGTGGACTCTAAAAAAAAAAAACCAAACCCAAAGGAACAAACAAAACAAAACAAAACAAAACCTCATAGATGCAGAGAACAGATGGTGATTACCAGAGGGAAGGGGCTTGCAGGGAGGGCAAAATAGGTGAACAGTTGACTTGTCATTATTCTGTGGGTAGTTGGGTTGTTGGAATAAGGCTGACTGGGTAGCTCAGGGAAAGACTATCGAGTGAAACATGTTATGGGGCAAAAAGTCAAAAGTTGTTTAACATTCTGACCTTAGGAGCGGGGCATTTCAGTGCACAGCAGTGTGAGGACACTCCTTCAGCCCCTTGTCATGCCAAGCCGGCTCCCTCACCTGTCAGAGCAGCAATCAGAATAGAGACATGTCAGGTTGCTCCAGGTCCATAAGCTTGTGTTCTCTCAGCCAAAAGATAAGGCAGCAGTAGTGGCCAGACCACGTTCTGCTTTGGCGAGTAGGAAAAAATGGTTGATGTGTGTTGGTGGGGAGGGATGGATGTGAAGGATGACTTTTTCATAAAAGTCCTTGTCAAGTTTTGCGTCTTTATGTACATATGTGTTGTATCTAAAAAACTTACTGAAAACTATAATGAAGTCCAGTTCTTCACAGTAATTCCACCCTTGAGAATCTACCATAATAAACTAATCCTAAATATAGAAAAGAACGTTACACTCACAGAAGTTCATAGGATCATCATCAATAATTGTGAAAAAGTGGAAACAGAATATCTACTCAGAAGGAAAGGATTAAATGAACCATGGTACACTCACTCATTAAAATATTATTTATCCACTAAAAAAATTTATAAAGATTATGTAAGGACATGGAGAATGCTAATGGAATGATAAGTGAGACGAGTAGGCTATAAAAATCATATGTACAGTTATATTTGTCATCTATACTTTTGACACACATTCGTGTCAAAGGCTTAGAAGACAAAACACCAACACAGAAAAACTAGTTGAAGGTAGCCGGTAGGAATATTGATGTTTTGTTTCTACTTGTCTGAATTTTCAAATGCCTGTTCATAAATGTTTTTGAATGAAAAAAAAAAGTTATACAGAATAACAATAGTGTATGTAAATGACAATAATGTACGTTTAATCTATGGAAAGAAAGAGGAATTGTAATAATACAAGCCTGACCCCCTTAAGTCCATCGCCATTAAAACCAAGGAAAGTCCCAACACTTCAAAAACATAATTGAATGTTCCAATTACAGCTGCTTTAGGAATAACTTTCGAAGTGACGCCTGTAATAGAACCTAAAATAAATAAATGTTCTAGATAGGTGCAGAGCTGGGTTTGTCCTGAATCACTGGACTGGAAAGCTCTGTTTGATTAACCAGCATGGGCAAGCCGGAACTTGAATCTTTGGTTCTGTTGCATCCATTTTGCTTATTCCACTTGAAAAAAAACATTAACATCGTATTGGGAAAGTGTGGGGGTGGGAAATTATGGACAAATGTGTTTTAGATTAGAGACCCTTCTAGACCACGGCTCCAAGGTGAAATTAGTCATTGGCACGAACGCTCCTTTTCAAAACTGTTTATGGTGCAGAAGCAATGGCGTGTGCACGCGCCAGGTTTTCTCAGCTTCTCACGTTTCTGTGCAATCACGTGAACCGAGATTGAGTGAGGAAGTGGCAGCCAGGGCTTCTAATTTGTGACCCACTAACATAGTATTTTTTTTTTCTTTTTAAATGTCTGAGGAACTGGTTGCTATTAGTGCATAGCTTTTCCGAAATGTTTAAAAGCACAATAAATAGGCTTTCTTGGTTATTGCCCTAAAACTAGGGTTTTAGTACAATTTAAAGAAAAAATAAAACCTGCCATTGCAGCAACATGCATGGCCCTTGAGGGCTTTAGGCAACTCCTAGAATAGGCTGGTGACTGCCCGAGGTGGTGGAGGCGAGGGTGAAATGGGGAAAGGTGTCCAAGAGGTACAAAGGCACAAGCTTCCAGTTATAAAATAAATGTCCTGGGGGTGTAATGTGCAGTAACATACCATATTGTTTTAAAAGTTGCTAAGAAAATAGATCCTAAAAGTTCTCATTAAAAGAAAAAGAATTGTAACAGTGTGTAGTAATGGATGTTAACTAAACTTAAGTGGCAATCGTTTCCTAATAAATAATATATATCAAATCATTATTTTGTACACCTAAAACTAATGCAACGCTATATGCCAATTATATCTCAACAAAAACGATAGAAGAAAAGCCAAAATAAGTAATGCTTTTGGATATATAAATCTGAATAACACTGATAGGCTACACGGTATTGTATATAATTTTACTCTTAAAAATATGTTTTTATTGATTTTTAGAGAGAGAGGAAGGGAGAGGGAGAGACAGAAACATCAATCGGCTGCCTCCTGAATGCCCCCTACTGAGGATCGAGCTGCAACCCAGCACGTGCCCTGACCAGGAATGGAACTGGTGATCTCTTGGTGCATGGGACGATGCTCAACCCACTGAGCCACACCAGCTGCGCTTACCTTGCCCTTCTTTTCCAAATGTAGCATTAGTTATTATTTATTATAAAGATAATAGAAATATATGAGAGGTCTTTCTATGTATTTTGGACTTTTGCAAATTTTAGAAGATAGACACATGTAACAGATCAGGTCACTACATTTTGGCTCTTCTCTCTTTTTTTTTTTTTTGCATTCCCGGTGAGATAATTATATTACAGGAATTTGTATATTCTGTCTGACACTATCTACTAGTTTTACTTTCAAACTAGACTGCTGCCTTCAGCATTGTGCAATGCTTGGCTAGCATCATGTTTTGGCTGGGTCAGGAGATTCTTGTGTTATACGTTATTACAATAGCTTGTATTATTGAGTCCAGATATGTTTATATGTGTCTTTCTTGTTCTCAGTTTCTGGAGGTTAATCGGTCTAGCGGTGTTCTTTTCTTTGCAGAAGGGAATCTGGGAATTCTTCGCAGTGGATGTAACTGGCATGAAAAATGGGGGAAAAATAACTGAATGAACTCTTTGGAGAAAAAGCTGCTAACTGACTCAAAGGAGACTCAAAAAATCTCAAATTAGAAGAACTTTAAAAATAAATTCTTACCGAGGACATGCTTTTATTGATTTTTTAGAGAAAGGGGAAGGGAGAGAGAGGGAGAGATAGAAACATCAGTGTGAGAGAAACATCAATTGGTTGCCTCCTATACGCACTCCCGAACCCACAGCCTATCGTGTGCCCTCACCAGGAATTGAACTTGCAACCTTTTGGTGTAAGGGACAATGTTTCAACCAACTGAGCTCCTAGTCAGGGCTAGAGGGACTTTTTTTTTTTAATGTAGAGTCCCTTCACATTCTTTCTGAGTATCAGAAGTCAAAAAAACAAAACAAAAAACAGTGTTCAATGAAAAGTTCTTTTTCTTAAAATAAAATAAAAAACTAGATTGATTTTAGAGAGGGAGAGATAAACATCAGTGATGAGAGAGAATCATTAATTGGCTGCCTCCTGCATCCCTCCACTGGGGATTGAGCCTGCAACACGGGCAATATGCCCTGTACTGGAATTGAATCGTGACCTCCTGGTTCATAGGTCAACACTTAACCACTGAGCCACACTGGCCAGGCAATAAGTTCTTAAATACATAAAATGGTGTGTATGCTTCTGAAATGGAAACTAGCTCTGTATTTGGACAGCAAAAGAAGAGCAGCACAGCCAAGCGGAGTGCAGTGGCTAATAGCATTTTCCTTGGTTCATCAATATGAACACAGATTAATTTATCTTGAAAGTTCCAGCCAATCTGGTTTTCACAGAAAGGGCTCCATTGTGATCTCTGTTCCAATATAGCCAATACACAAGATGGAGCAAAATTAGATTTATATTTGTTTGTATGGAAAATAATACAATAATTAATAAGTAATAATACAAGAATAAACTCTGTGTTTTACGTACTCACAACCGTAAAGCTATTTTTGCACAATCCTGTATGAATGCTTATCAATCACTGGACACAATCTAAACAGTTTTATTTTCATCTCCTATTGCTCCTTTAAATTTTTAGTTGGGGAAAGCTTTTCTCTTTACACCAGATGAAAACTTAGCCAGTCCCCAAATGTTGGTGCTCATTTTAGCAGTATGCTATTACTTTGAGTGCAGGTGAGGCTCAAGCCCCGCTTTCCCCATAGAAATGTTCCTCACAATAGCCTCTCTCATTCCCTGCATGCTCTGACCCCTTTTTATAATCTTGTTCTGACCGAGGGGCCCTAGAAGTAGGAAACCAAGTTTTGTACATTTTATTTGTGAATTCCACATTTTGCCTGGCCCCTGGCTTTGGCACATAGCCGGCTCCTTTTATGTTTTCTTGCCTGCACCAAAACTTCAGTTAACACATTGTTGTACTGATGTGAACTCTAAAGGCAGCCGTGTTACTTTGATCTTAGCCTAATAAAATATAAGATACTAATTTAAATTTGAATTTCAGATAAACAATGAGTAATTTTCTTTGGTATATCCCATGTACTGTTAGAGGCACGTGGAAACTAAAAAGGTATACATTGTTTAGCTTAAATTCAGATTTAACTGGGCATTCTGTATTTCATTTGCTAACGTTGGCAAGTTTCTCCTATCCAATACTTTTTAAGTGGAAATGAAAAATACTTTTATTAACATTTCATTATCTGCAGGTGTGTATGTATATATTTATGTCACTTATATCCAATTTGGATAATTAGGTCTAACCTGTACTAGAGGCATAAAGTAACTGGTCAGCAAATCTGTTTTGATGTCAATGTGTATGGTTCTGCTTCAGGGTCCATAAGACTGACCATCTTCCTGCTACTACTTTGTCTTCTATCTACACATGTGTAATAAACCTGAGGGTAGTGCAAAGTTCATTTTGCCTATGAGGCCTGGTTTTAGAGAGTTATGATCTGATGGAGAGCACTTTGAATAGTCAATGAGTGGTTTGTTCTGCTATTAAACACTTCTTACCTTCTTGCCTTTACTCTTTAACTCACAAATACTTGCTATTGATGATGTCTTGTAAGGAGTTCAAAATGCATTACAAATGCCTCCTATCAAGGCTATCTGATCCCACTGTTGATATTTACTAGATATTGTGCTGTGATCATGCTTTTTAATGATAAAAAAAAGGGCTGAGCAATGAGGTTACCAAAATCATAGAGCAAGAAAGTGATTCACCAAATCAAGGGCTCTACTCGATGTTTTCCATTCACCAGAGGTTCATTTAACAACACAATCTCTGTGAGGTGGAGTCAGTTCTGTGTTCTTGAGAGCCTAGCTGGTGGCAGATGGAGACAGAGGGTTTCCATAGTAAGACGGCTGAGGTTTGTTTAGAGTGCAGAGTGCCCGAGAGGAGTGTGGGAAGGGGTTGCATGGAAGAGAGACTTCTCCTTAGCTGTAAATTCTGGAAAATTTCAGCAGGAGATAGCATAGTGGAAAAAGACATTTTTTGGAAATTACCTAGGTGATGCTTTAAATATATAACAAGTGTTTCTGATTATAGAGGGACAATTTTATTTTTCTTTCATAGCCCGAGAGCTCATAGCATTACCACTGTAATGCTTCACTATTTTATTTCTAAACTTGAAAGGACAGGGTCTCAATGAAGTTATCTTATATTTGTGGGAAATGCACAGGATGGAATAGGAGATGACTGTTTTAGAAGAAGCTAATGCGGGGGAGAAACTCATACATCATAAACATAATCTGGTCATTTTCTACCTCCACAATGATGGAATGGCACTGGCTAGAATAGTATTTATGTAGTGCTGGTCTGCAGCAATGGAAGTCTACTGCAGTGACCACCTCTGTGTTCACCTCTGAGTGTAACAGAAGAGGTATAGGGTCTCATAATACTTATATGAAGAGGAGAAGATTTAAGTGGGACCTCCTAGCTTTCTTCAAATATTCAGAATGCTTCCTTTTAAGGAAGATGGATGGGATTAGTGTAGTTGAGTATAACCACAGAACCAATGACCTCAAGGAGTTGGGCCTGAACAAATGGAAGGACTGAATTGACATGAAATGAGATGGGGAAGACTGTGTGTTTTGGAGTTGGGTGGGGTGGGTACCAGCAGCTTTACAGGAATATCGCTTCAATCATCTTAAAACATTATAACCTTTGAGATTAAACAGTATAACCTTTGAGCTTATAATCCCCATTGTATAGAGGAGGAAAATGAGATAGAGAGAAGTAGAGGAACAGGGCAGCTTTCAAAGTGCTGAAGGTGCCTGCAGAGAGGTGCCTGACTCCAGACTGGTCCTCTTAACAATTATGTTGCGGTGTCTCAGAATGAACCCCGTTATAATATGGCCTCAAGTGGCCCTCAGCATGGAGCAGATGGCACAGGCTTCAAAAGCACAGACAAACACTGAGTTGTCGGAATTTGAAGGAGGAAACATAAGGAACAGAAAAAGGAAAAGACTAGAACTCCAGTCCTGAACACAGACAATGATTGCTGCCTCTTGCTGATTATTTTTGGGGAAGAAACGCATTTTGAATACAGAGACTTTTCTTTTTAGCTAGTTGTTGAATTTTAAAAAACTACCTATTTTATTCTAAACTGGAATTGATTCTCTCATTTATCTAAGTTGAGCACAGAGGTACTCTTTCCCCCAATTAAATGGTTCACTTTTATTTTTAATCATTCTGGCTATCATTTTCATCATGATTAAGAACTTTTAAATTTTGCATTATATACACAACCATCTTCTGTTTAAAAAATAAATATTAAAGATCATTTGAAAAATATAGCAAAGTATTAAAAACATAATTAAGGTCACACTAAGAGATAACTATGAATGATCTTTTAGTACATTTCCTTTCAATATATTTTCCTTTAGTATTTTTAGCATCCATATATGTAAATGCTATTTATGGTGGATATTACACTATACGTGCAATTTTGTACTATGCTTTTCTGTGGACATGATAATCATGACATTTTCCCACGTTACTGAATTCTTTGTAAATACTATAATATCCATTCATAATTCTTTTAAGTATGCTCCTATTGTTGAACTGACAATAACTTTGTAATGTCTTTTAAAACAGACTTTTTTTGGGCTTTGCTCAGTGGAGCATTGTTCTGTATATCAAAGGGTGGCGAGTTCCATCCCTGGTCAGTGAGCATATGGGAGGCAACCTATCTATGTTTCTCTCTCACATCAATGTTCCTCCCTCCCTCTCTCCCTCCCTCCCTCCCTCCAAAAATCGATGGGGACATATCCTCGGGTGAGGATTTAAAAAAAATTAAAATAAAAAACACTTTTTGGCACATTACTAATATTTTCTAAATACAACTATTTGTGTTTAGAATAAAAAGACATGGAGATGGTGTGGTCTTTCATGTGCCAATGTTGCTGTGTGTAATGTTCTCTCTGATAAGAGAGGAAGTTTGCCATCTGATAAAGTCACTTCACTGGAGATCTCTGCTTCATGCTCTTTGACTTTTTGGTATCATTAATGCTCTTTTCCCTGTCAATAAACTTTATCACAAACATCTCTTTTAAAAGCAAGCAATAAAGTGATGTGCCCCATGCCAATGTTTGTATTTTTGTAACAGTCTTTTTGGAACTTTTATAGGAAGCAATAAATACAAATCTCTCCAAATAACAATGCAAACTTCAATTTTATTTTAATGATATTTTCCCCTCAGAGTGTTTAAGTGTTTCATGTCTTTCAGGGATTAAAACTAAGCTATTGCTACGGTCTATGATGAGCACACTGGGATACATCTGTAAATTCCAAGTTTGGGGAATTAAATTTGCTTTAAGCTCTGAAAACAGTCTCCTGTGTGTTCATATGTCTAATAAATATATTCTAATACTGATCTCTGTTTATACTTAAACAGATTTTTTTATTTGAATAACCATAACTTCAATAACTTATGACTAAGCTATGAAGATGCTATATACCCACTTTATTTTCACATACATATTTAAATCTCACCAATTTTCATGAAGTATTGTGGGAGCTCATGTTTAGGTCAAGTTTATAATATCCAAGAAATAAACTTTATCTTGTTTAACCTGATTGAATAAAGAGGTATTTAGTCAATATCATATTATATTTAAGAGAAACTCCTATGTAATAAGAGATGGCCAATTTTAAAAGTTAAACATGACAAAAATATATCTAACATTAAGATTATGCTGAGTAGAATTTAATCTTTGATAATTTATACATGTATATTTTGATTATAAAATATTTAAATTATACGTATCAACTGCTCTTGCATTGTGGATATTTTGAAGTTTAATAAGAAAAACCCAAGAATTTTGGAACTGGAAGGGCCCAAAAACTTAATCTAGTAAAAACCTATTAGAAGACAGGAGTCAAATAAGTTCAAGTAACACAGAAATAAACTCCAGAAATAAACTCCAGGTTGTTTAACCTCTCACTCATGGATTCACTCCACAATAGCACCTCAGTCACTCTTCTTTATGAGGCAGAGGCTTGTACAGATGACTTAACATTAGGTTACTAAGCTTCTTGTCCCAAATATCCTGAGAAGAGTGACATTACTAAGATGGTGATACAGATTGTTCCCGATTTCACTCCTCCTCACCAGGGGAACAATGAACAACTATTCAAGAAAAACACATCACAGAGAGAATCCTAGAATTGGGGGTGAGGCTGGAGCACCCCCATGAACCATAGACACCAAGACACACTGCATTAGAAGTGAAAGGGGGGTGGCTACTTGCTAACCACACTGCCCCTCCCACAGCCAGTGCAGCACCACACCAAGACCTCTGCCTGGAGCCCATGGTTTCTCCAGTGAGAAAAGCAAGCCTCGGATGGACGTCCAGCTCCTCCAGCCTTGTGGGTTACTCACTGGGAGCCCGACTTCAGTCTCACCCCATGGGTTTGCAGGGGAATCTGCAAAGGCTAATCACTGAGAATCAATTACGATAGAGAATGGGCGGGTGGGGGAGTTGCAACAACCAGTGTACAGATCTTGGCAGCCGGAGTTCCTAACTGCAAGGCCCAAGTAGTAGTTTGAACCAGTGTATTTCCTCATCTGCAGAGCCAAGACGGTGGTGGAGTCTGACCAGGGAACTTGGCAAGAAATATGTATGCCCGGTTCAAGTCCTCAAACCAGAGCCTTGCCAGTCATGGAACTTGGTCAAGACCACAAACCTTTCTGGCCTTGGAGTTGGTTCTCCCTCTTCGCCTGGACAGGGAAATTATTTGTAACATCACCCGCTGCTGAACAGATCCTTCACCCCACCCAACCAGTGAACTCACCCAGAGCACATGGGAAGCTGTGTAGCCCATCCAACACCCTTTGTACAGTAGCTCTTGAACAGACAGCATAGCCTGTGGCTTTCCCCGTCTGCAGAGCAAAACCAGTGGCCCTGTCTGGCTAGGGAATTCAGTGTAATCTGTCCAATGAGCTAGGCCAGCCCTAGGGCCTGTTTTGCTCCCTTGCCAGGGCAGGACACTAATTCGTAGCCCCGCCTACTGCAGAGAATAGCACTCAGTCCTAACATCTAGGAAGCCTGAATAGAGAACCCAGGCAACTGAAGAGCCCATCCTACAGCCTCGTTAGGTAGGAAAACTACAGGCTAATGTCCATGATGAATATAGATGCAAAAATTCTCAGTAAAATACTAGCAAGACAAATTCAGCAGCACATTAAAAGGGTCATTCACCATGATCAAGTGGGATTTATCCCTGGGATACAAGGATGGTTCAACATATGCAAATCAATACATGTGATATATTACATTAATAAAAAGAAAAAATCATATGATCATCTCAATAGATGTGAAAAAAATTGACAAATTTCAACATCTGTTGCTAAAATCTCTAAACAAATTATAGAATGAACAGACCTCAACATAATAAAGACCATATATAAAAAAACACAACCAACATCATACTCAATGGTGAAAGGTTAAAAGCTTTCCCTCTATGATTAGGAACATAACAAGAGTGCCCACTCTCACCGCTCCTATTTAGCACAGTGCAGAAAATCCTAACCTGAGTAATCAGGCAAGAAAAAAACCCCCACCTGTTAATGTAATAAAGAAATTCAGTAACAATGCAGGATACAAAATTAACAACAACAAAAATTAGTAGCGTTTCTATACACTAAGACAAAATTTCTGAAAAAATAAAGAAAATGATACTATGTTCAGTAGCATCAAAAACAATAAAACACTTGGGAATAAATTTAGCCAAGGAACTGAATGATCTCTACAATGAAAACTATAAGACATTGATAAAAGAAATTAAAGAGGACACAAACAAATGGAAAGATATCTGTGTACTATAGATTGGAAGAATTAGTATTTATTAAAATAGCCATATTACCCAAAGCCACCTGTATATTCATCCCTATCAAGATTCCAATGGTGCTTTTTGCAGAAGTAGATAAAACAATCCTAAAATTTAATTGGAACCACAAAAGATCCCTAATAGCCAAAGCAATCCTGAGGGAAAAGAAGAACAAAGCATGAGGTATCATGCTTCCTGATTTCCAGCTATATTACAAAGCTATAGCAATCAAAACAGTATAGCGCTGGCATAAAAACAGACATACTGACCAATGGAACAGAACTGGGAGCCAAGAAGTAAACTGATTCATATACAGTCAACTAATATTTGACAAAAAGCATAGAACACGCATGGGGGAAAGACAGACTCCTCAGTAAATGGTACTGGGAAAATTGGATATTCACAAGTAAAATAATGAAACTAGGCCCATATCTCTCCCCACTCACAAAAAAATTAATTTGGAATGTATTAGAAACTTAAATGTAAGACTGAAAACCATAAAACTCCTTGGGGGGAAAAAGCAGGAAAAAAAGCTCTTTGACATGGGTCTTTGAAATAATTTTTTGGATATGATACCTGAAGCACAATCAATAACAACAGAAAACAGGCAAGACTCCATCGGACTAAAATGTTTCTACACAACATAAGAAATGTTCAACAAAACTAAAAGACAACCCAAAATGGGAAAACATATTTTCAAACCAATCATTTGATAAGGGGTGAATATCCAAAATATATTTTAAAAATTTATACAACTTAATTGCAAAAAATAGTAATCCAATTAAAAATGAGCAAAGGATATAAATAGACTATCTGGGGCATTTTTCTAAAGAAGATGTAGAATATAGAAGAAATAGAATACCTGAGTGGCCAGTCAGTCCATGAAAATATGCCCATTAGTAATCATAAGGTAAGTGAAAATCAAAACCACAATGTGACATCTACCTTGCACCTGTTAGAATGGCTATCATCAAAACGACGGGGTGTAACAAATGGTGGAGAGAATTTAGAGAAAAGGAAACCTTGTGTGCTGTTGATGGGATTGTAAGTTGGTTCAGCCACCATAGAAACACAGTATGGAGGTTCCTCAAAAAAGTTAAAAATAGATCTACCTATGATCCAGCAATTCTACTTCTGGGTCTTTATCCAAAGGAAATGAAAACATGATGCATCCCCATTATTTACAATAGCCAAGATGTGGAAACAAACTAAGTGTTCATCAATGTGTGAATGAATAAAGTTGTGAGGACACACACACACACACACACACACTGGAATAGTATTCAGCCATAAAAAGAAAATTTTACCATTTGCAACAACACGGACAGACCTTGAGGGCAGTAGGCTAAGTTAAAATAAGTCATACAGATAAAGACAAATACTGTTTGATCTTACATGTGGCATCTAAAATAAATAGGAAAAGCCAAATCTATCGCAAAATAGATCAGATTTGTGGTTTTCTGTGGTGGGGGATAGAGGGGAGGGGAATTGGATGAAGATGGTCAAAAGGTACAAACTTCTAGTTCAATTAAATTACATTGAACATGTAAGGACGTACATTAGCATTTAAATGTTATGAGAGTAAACCCTAAGAGTTTGCATCACAAGGAAAAACATTTCTCTCTTTATCATTTGTGTGTGTACATAAATTAGATGATGTATGTTAATTAATATTATGGCAATCTTTTCACAATATATGTAAATCAAATCAATATACCTAAACTTATATGGTGCTGTATGTTAATTATTTTTCAATAAAAGTGGGGGGAATATCCCAAGAGAAATGTATGGTTATAATTTTAATGATATTATCAAACTATTTTCATATTCCCCCAGTTTTAAGATGCCATGTGTGATAAAATTTATTTAGTTACAGTAGTTCAGAAAAAAACCTACCTCCAGATTAATGTTATAACATTACTGAATCCAGAAAAAGTAAAGTATATGTATCTTAGATTCAAAGATGTAATCACATGTGCTTTTGGGGTTACTTGTTGGCTTTTATACATTTAGGCTCTGTTGAGACACTATTTAAAGAGACCACTTACTGACCTATTTAAAGAAATGGATATGGTGCCATTTCTTTAAATCTGTCAGTGGGTCCATCTCATGTCTGAACAGGTGCTTTTACTTGATTCTTTATAAGGATTAATAGAATCTTAAATTCTACTTTAAAAAATATTCAATTTACATTAAGTCTGACAGAGAAAGACAAATACCTTATGATTTCACTTATACATGGACTCAAATACAAAATAAAAGAACAAACAAAAATAGAAATAGACTCATAGATACAGAGAACAATCTGAGGATTGCCAGATGAGAGGGGGTTTGGGGGACTGAGTAAAAAGGTGAAGGGATTAAGTACAAATTGGTAGTTACAAAACAGTCATGGGGATATAAAGTACAGTACAGGGAATACAGTCAATAATATTGTAATAACTATATATGGTGCCAGATGGGTGCTAGGATTATCAGGGGTATCACTTCATAAATTATATAAATGTCAAACCACTATGCTGTATGCCTGAAGTTAATATAAAATAATATTGAATGTCGACTGTAATTGAAAAATATTCAATTTACAGTTAACAGAGGTTTAAGACAGTTATTTCTTGCAGTATTTTTCTAAGTTTTGGATTACAAATCCATTGCTCAAGTGCTACTGCTTATGGCTCTTCTCCCTATGGACAGTCATTGAGCTAAAATGTGGAGCTTATATGGAATGAAATCCATAAAACAGAACTCTAGCAACTGCTATCCTAAGAGCTGAATGGGATCTCAGCTAAAAACTATTTATCAACCCTTTCTTGCTACTGGTGAAGCCCCTAGCTGGGTGTGCTTAGAATAATGTATCTATTAGTCTTGTTCTATTCTAAACCTCTTTTCTTAGTTCTGTTTCTGCCTCTGACCCATATGGTTTGCGTCTATATCCTACATCTGGGAGTAATCAAAAGTAGCAAATGTTTACCTGTAGTTGTTCAAAGCTCAGCTTGTAAGGGACAAATGTCTGAACTCCGTGGGTTCTGTCAACTGTAATTCTACTGCTTCTTCTATCTGCTATTGCTCAATCTTTGAGTTTGAGGAAGTATAGTACTCTTGTGCAATTCCTTCCAAATGCTCCTGAGTAATAAGAATGACCAAAATATTTTTTAAATAAGTTTTGGCAGGAAATATAATATTGCCTGTACCAAGAGCTGCCAGGAGACATTCTCCCATGATGGAAATCCTTTTTAAATCCCATTTCCTTCATAGTTGTTAGTTCTTCCACTTAAAACCAATACAAGTAAAAATAAATATGCAAAAAAACTTACAAAAATTATTGCTCTATGGCCCTATATCTGCAAAAGGCTAGATTAGAGTATTGCTTATAACATGGGAATTACATTAGGGTTTCAAAATCACTTTTTGTTGTTGTTAATTCATTGGTTTCTAGAGAGAGTGGGAGGGAGGAGGCATGTAGGAAGAGAAAGAGAAGAGAGAAACATCGATGTGAAAGGCACACCGGTTGTTTGCCTTCCAACCAGGGCTGTGAATTGAACCTGCAACCCAGGTATATGCCCTTGACCAGGAATTAAACCTGTGACCCCTTTGGTCCCCGGGCTGATGCTCTAACCACTGAACAACTGGCCAGAGCAAAATCACTCTTTCTTTACTTGAGGTTGTTTGCAACCCACATAGAGAAGATATTGGTCATAGGAAATAGTTGCTTCCAAATCTTTGAAAGATAGAAAAAGAATAAATTGATACACCATGACCAAGTAGGATTTATCCCTGGGATGCAAGGATGGTACAATATCCGCAAATCAATAAACATGATACATCACATAAACAAATGGAGAGATAAAAATCACATAGTCATATCAATTGATGCAGAAAAAGCATATAACAAAATCCAATATCCTTTCTTGATAAAAACCCTCAGCAAAATGGGAATAGAGGGATCATACCGCAACATAATAAGAGCCCTATATATGACAAACTTACAGCCAACATCATACTCAATGGGCAAAAACTAAAACCATTTCACCTAAGAAGAGGAATGAGATAGGGATGTCCACTTTCACCACTCCTGTTTGACATAGTACTGGAAGTGCTAGCCATAGCACTTAGACAAGAAGAAGAAATAAAAGGTATCAAAATTGGAAAAGAAGACGTAAAACTGTCATTATTCGTAGATGATATGATACTGTACACAGAAAACCCTAAAGACTCCATCAAAAAATTATTAGACTTAATAAATCAATTTGGCAATGTAGCAGGATACAAAATTAATGCCAAGAAATCTATGGCATTTTTATACACCAATAGTGAACTTACAGAAAGAGAGATTTAAAAAAAATCCCATTTACCATTGCACCAAAAAATTAAGATACCTAGGAATAAACTTAACTAAGGAGGTAAAAGACCTGTACTCGGAAAACTACAGGACACTGAAAAAAGAGATAGAGGAAGACATAAACAGATGGAAGAACATACTGTGTTCAAGGATTGGTAGAATCAACATCATTAAAATGTCCATATTACCCAAAGCAATCTATAGATTCAATGCACTCCCCATTAAAATACCAATGGCATATTTCACAGACCAGAATGAACTTTCCAAAAATTCATCTGGAATTTAAAAAAGACCCAAATAGCTGCAGCAATCCTGAGAAAGAAGAACAAAGTAGGAGGGATCTCAATACCAGATATCAAGCTGTAATTCAAAGCCACTGTTCTCAAAACTGCCTGGTCCTGGCACAAGAACAGACATATAGACCAATGAAATAGAGTAGAGAACCCAGAAATCAACCCAAACTACTATGCTCAATTAATATTTGACAAAGAAGGCAAGAACATACAATGGAGTCAAGACAGTTTCTTCAATAAATGGTGTTGGGAAAATTGGACAGATACATGGCAAAAAAACCCCCCCAAAAACTAGACCACCAACTTACACCATACACAAAAACAAACTCAAAATGGATAAAGGACTTAAACATAAGGTGGGAAACCATAAAAATATTAGAGGAATTCATAGGCAGCAAAATCTCAGACATATGCCGAAGCAATATCTCACTGATACAGCTCCTAGGGCAATGGAAACTAAAGAGAAAATAAACAAATGGAACTACATCAAAATAAAAAGCTTCTGTATAGCAAAAGAAACCATCAACAACACAACAAGAAAGCCCACTGCATGGGAGAACATATTTGCCAATGTCATCACCAATAAGGGCTTAATCTCTAACATTTACAGGGAATTCATACAACTTAACAAAAGGAAGATAAAAAACCCAATAAAAAAAATGGGCAACGGATCTAAATAGATACTTTTCGAAAGAGGACATAAGTAAGGCCAAGAAACATATGAAAACATGCTCAACATCACTAATTAATCATCCCAGAGATGCAAATCAAAACGACAATGCGGTACCATCCCACATGTCAGAATGGCTATCATCAACAAATCAACAAATGACAAGTGCTGGCGAGGATAAAGAGAAAAAGGAACCCTTTTGTACTGCTGGTGGGAATGCAGACTGGTGCAGCCACTGTGGAGAAGAGTATGGAGTTTCCTCAAAAAACTAAAAATGGAACTCCCATTTGACCCAGTGATCCCACTTCTAGGAATATATCCCAAGAAACTAGAAACACCAATCAGAAAGGATTTATGTACCTCTATGTTCATAGTGACACCATTTATCATAGCTAAGATTTGGAAACAGCCTAAGTGCCCATCAGCAGATAAGTGGATTAAAAAACTATGGTACATCTACACAATGGAATATTACGCTGCTATAAAAAAAGGGAATTCTTACCATTTGCAACAGCATGGATGGAACTGGAGAGTATTATGCTAAGTGAAATAAGCCAGTCAGAGAGAGATAAATATCACATGATCTCACTCATTTGTGGAATATAATGAACATCATAAACTAATGAACAAAAACAGATCCAGAGACAAAGAAGCATTGAGCAGACTGCCAAACCTCAGAGGGAAGGTAGGGGAGGGTGGGAGTAAGGGGGAGAGACCAACCAAAAGACTTGTATGCATGCATATAAGCCTAACCAATGGACACAGACACCAGGGCGGTGAGGGCATGAGTTGCGGGGGGGGGGGGGGGGGGGGTTGAGGGGGGACAGTGAGGGGATAAGGACACATGTAATACCTTAATAAATAAATAAATAAAAAAGACTGAATTCTTGCCATCTGTGGAAACATAGATCAGCAAGCATGTCAAACTCAAAAGCTAACACAGGCCACATAAATTAGGCATGTGGCCTATGGGCCACGAATTTGACATGCTTGATCTACAGAGTATTATGTTAAGTGAAATAAGTCGAAAAGAAAGATAAATACTGTATGATTTCACTTATGTGTGAAATCTAAAAAATAAAACAATGGAACAAACAAAATGAAACAGAAACAAACACAGATACAGATAGCAGATTGATGATTGCCAGAGGCAAGGGGGGTGGAAAAAGGGAAGGAGATTAAGAAGTACAAACTTCCAGTTATTAACGAGTTATGGGATATAACACAGCATGGCGAATAGAGTCAATACATCATAGTAACTACGTAGAGTGAAGGATGACAACTGGACTTATTGTGGTGATCACTCTGCAAGGTATATACATGTTGAATCACTATATTGTACACCTGACACTAATGTAATACTTTGTCAATTAAAAAATATATAAATACTTGAAAATCCAAAAGATACATACATACATAGGCATGTACATACATGTAGGGAGTGGTAGAGATTGAATTCATTTTTTCAAATTTCATTATAGTGTGGTTCAGGTAATAACTATCAATAATTATGAATAGATAATAAATCTTTGGGTAGGGAGTAGGCTGTCTGATGAGAATCAGGATGTTTACATGGTTCTTAAAGTGTCTCCCCACAAGACAAGGGCAAGATTAGACACAAGGGGGAAAATAGTAATTACATAATAACAAAAACAGACATCATCTCCAGCTTAATATTAGGAATTAGGGACTAGTAGGTATCATGTGGCCCTGGATGTAATACCAAGTGAAGGCAGCAATATCAGATTTGTAGTTATTCAGGCCGGAGAGGCATAATCTGAATATAATGACAAGAAATTAACTGACAAATTTGAACTGAGTATCACTTACATAAAATGACTACTTTGTGTTATTTAAAAAAAATTCAATGCCATGAAAGATAAAAACTAAGAAATTTTTTATACAAAAGGAGACTTAAAGAAATATCGCAACTAAATGCAATATGTGACTCTAGACTGGAACTTCATATTGAAAGGAGGAAATGAATTATAAAGGACACTATTAAGACCATTCACAAATGTGGAATGTAGATTGTAGATAAGAGCACTGTATCAATATTAAATTTTCTGAATTTAATTAGGGTGCTTAAATAGAGAATATCCTTGTTCTTAGAAAATTCACACTGAAGCACTAGGGTTAAAGTGGCATGATCAATGCAGCATGTTCCCATGGTTCTGAAAATATAAATAGTAAAGTGTGTGTACTCATGTGCCTGTGTAGGTGGAGACACAGACAAATAATAATAGCAATAATGTTAAAGACTGGTAAATCTGGGTATAGGGGTTCCTTCCGTTGTTCTTCCAAATTCTTAATTTTAAAATTATTTCAAAATAAAAGAGTTATAAAAGGAGCAATGTTTCATTCAATAAACAGAGTTTTATATTCTTTGCTGGTTCTCCTTCAAATAGAATTTTTAAACAATATTTTTCTGTCTCTGTCATCATGACTAAACTGCTTTTTATTTGTGGAAACTTTAAAGAATTTTAATTTTCTCATGGATCACTTGACCATGACAAAAATCACATTCCCCACAGTCCCAGTAAAATGCATGTAATCCGGCTGAGATTCTAAGAAGTCGGATATACCCTGGATAAAGGAGCATACAACCTAATTACTAGTATATCACTCTATAGAGCAGTATTCCGGCACCCAAACAATGCTCACCAATATTATTTCACAGAGTGTATACACAACAACCAGCCTAGTGAACTTCAGGTTAGTACAGATAGAACAATGTGTAGCATGATCTCAGAATTCAAATAGGTTCACCCACAGGAAATCAAATGCAGTAAGAAAAAAACACTAATATCAGAGGTAAAATTCTCAACAACTTCCCAGTCATACCTTAGGACATGTTCATGCTGCCTAGTTGCCCATATTTCCTATTAATATGGACATATAGAGCCTTATAAGTTACAAAGTAGATTTATATACATTGTGCCATTTTAATTTTGAACAAGCATTTAGAATTAAATAGGTCAGAAACCACCAGTCATTTTATATTATAGTTTAGTAACCAGGATGTAAGTGACTAAGTGTTTTGCTCCATAATTGCTACTAAGTTGGAGGAAGAGACTGCTATTGACCCTTAAAAAACTGGAGGCACCTTACTATCTTTTGTCTATTTTTATGGACAGAAATGAACAAAGACAATTTAGAATGCTTTTCAACAATTCAAGTTGAAAGCAAAAGGACCCTCTAATTATATTGGCAAACATAACAGCAAACCCATTTATTCAGATATTCGGATAGAACCCAATTCTACTTCATGTAGATGAATAGGCAGTGAGAACCCTCTTAATGTCTCTGTGCTATCTAATGCCATTCTAGTAATTGCATCTATTTAGAGCTTAGAAATTGAAGCATAGTTTAAACTAACTTACTCAAAATATAGAAACAAGCCAGGCATCTTTATGTGGCCAGCATGTTGAAGAGCATTTCTGACTGAAGACTTTGACTGAACCAAGCATCTGCATTTGCTCTTTTGGGAGGTATATTTGTTCTGATGGATACTTGGACCATTTAACTGATTGCATTGTTGGATAAAGGACTGTAGATTTCCTGTGGGTTTTGGAGCTTACGTAGCCATCTTTTCTCCAACCCTTAAAATACTGACTCCGCTTTCCTCCAATATTAGTACATATTTACTGTGTGAAAGGACAATGTACCCACTAAGCAGTTTCAGATTCCTTCATTTTTAAGTACACATACTTTTTGAGAGGATAAACAACTCTAAAGGAAGCAGATTTAGCTGTATAAAAGATTAACAAAACTTAACCTACTTATATTTCAGTTGAGCTGATGGTAAGGATTAACTCATAGATGACAATTCCAAGCTGAGCCTGGTATTCTACCAAATCCTATAATTTTTTTTTTAATCTAGAGAGGGAGGGAGGGAGAGGGAGGGAGAAGAAGGGGGGGAGAGAGAGAGAGATGGGGGGTGAGAGAGACACATTGATCAGTTGCCTCCCACCCAACCAGGGATCAAACCAGCACCCTAGGCATGTGCCCTGACTAGGAATCAAACCCTCGGCTTCCCGGCGTACAGGATGATGCTCCAACCAACTGAGCCAAACCAGCCAAGGCAAAATTCAATAAAATTGAATGGTTGTGAGTGCAGGGTTTTGAGCCAGATTTCTGATTTTGAGTCCTGGCCCTATGCTTACTAACTGGGTACCAGAGACAAGTTAATTAAAGTAAATTTCCTTATCTATAAATTAGGATAATGATAGGATCAATGCCATAGGGTTGTTTTGAAGATTGCACGGGTCAATTACATGTAAGGAAGCCAATATAGAAAACAGTGCCCAGCATATTATAAACAATTTAAAAAATTATCTACTTGGAAGTGTCAATGCAGAGATTTATGTTTAAGTCTGCTTATGTCATAAATCCTCAGGCAGTAAGCAACCACTGAAAGCTGGATCAAGCATTTCTGGGGTATGTGCAGTTCTGAGAAAAAAAAATTTATGTACTCCTACTTAAATGTATAGAACCTGAGCCGCCACCAATGGAGACAGGGCACAAAAGACAACCATTATGAGAGTAAAGCTGGGAGCCATAACTGTAACCTGAGTCAAGACATAGCAATGTTGAAACAGAGACAATGTATGCCTAGACCCTGAGCTAATTCCTGAGTGAACAAGGGATGAGAAAGGTATCATTGAGGCAGCTGACTGGCAAGGTGGCACCTTACTGCATTCGAAGTATCAGTTTTGTTTGACTTGTTTACTCCTTTTACTTGCTAAACTGAGCCTCCAAGGCAACAAGTATATTTATCCTTTTACTTTAAAAATATCCTTATGCTTGGCCTGTGAATGAAAGCTTAATAATTAAAGTACACATAAGACTTAGTGTGTTTGGGAAAAGCCTAATTTGTACCTATTGTCTCAATATAATTATTAATAGCATTTCAATTTCACTCTCAAAAGTATCTCAACTTGCCCAGCTAGTATGGCTCAGTGGTTGATCACTGGCGCAAGAATCAGGAGGTCACAGTTTGATTCCTGGTCAGGGCACATGCCAGGGTTGCAGGCGTGATCCCCAGTAGGGGGCATGCAGGAGGCAGCCCATTGATGATGTTTCTATCTCACTGATGTTTTTATCTCTCTGTCACTCTCCCTGCCTCTCTCTAAAATCAATAAAAATATATTTTAAAAAAGAACACATTTGCTTTAAAAAAAAGTATCTCAATTTGGATAATCAATTACACATTTCTCCTATTAATAATGGTAGCTGAATAAACAAATTCTCCTTACCCATACATCTGTCTTCTACATCTAATTTATGTTTCCCATTTCTCTCGCATTTTCCCCGACAAACAAATAATAGAATTGAGATAGAATAGTGGAAAGTTGTACAATGTGTTATTTAATATAAAGCGGATCTCTTTAAATCTAGTTAACTTTCACTAAAGTTAAGAAACATACAAAGAAAAAGCTATTTCAGAATAGTTATATGGAGAGGCAACTTTAATAAAGAAATCTTAATAAAGTCATATAATTATCAAAATTGAGCAAAAAATGCTTAGTTTTTCTGATCACATCTCCACATATTTGATTTGTGGACAACTGTTGTTTCAAAATGATTTTATTAATGACAAAACATTTTGAAGAATGTACAAGCACCAAATTGATTTCAATATGAGTTTTCTAAAATTTTTGTTTTTGAAAGGAATGCAATTAAATTAGCTCCAAATTGGAAATGCCCATAATTTCACGGAAGCAAGTCAAAAACACTACCTATAAAAATCATTTTTGCTAGTCTAGTTAAACATTATAAATCCATTTGTTTCCTCATCCATTCATTTTTACTACTCATAATTTGATCCAGGTATTTTATCCTCTTTTACATAATCAATCTCATTGAAGTCCAACCAACCAGAATATTGCAATGACACACACAGTTACTAGTTATTAAAAACATTGTTCAGACTAATTGTGCCAATAAAAGGAAAGTCAGAATCCATCATAGGGTTATTTTCCCTTTAAATATATGCTAACAAAATAATCACCAAAACAACAATATTGGTGGAGATAAGGTATGTTCTCTCCTTCCCCACCAATTCTCTCCTCATCTTCTAGCTTGGTTTATGCTATATAGTACCCTTTATAACATTCATGTTATTTAATGTCAAACAAAATTACATTGATCTGAGTGAGACTGAGACCACAAATATTAGTCTAAATATGTTTCATCACTTTCTATTTCTTTATCCTTTTATCAGAAAAACATGTAAATGGCAGCTCCGCTGCCAAAACCGGTTTGGCTCAGTGGATAGAGCGTCGGCCTGCGGACTGAAGGGTCCCAGGTTCGATTCCGGTCAAGGGCATGTACCTGGGTTGCGGGCACATCCCCAGTGGGAGATGTGCAGGAGGCAGCTGATCGATGTTTCTCTCTCATCGATGTTTCTAACTCTCTATCTCTCTCCCTTCCTCTCTGTAAAAAATCAATAAAATATATTTTAAAAAAAATGGCAGCTCCGTTGTTCAGTTAATTTGTAGGTAAGTTATGGAGGTGAATGTTAGAGGAACATAACTGCACAATTGTTAGTTTTTAAAATATCCATATATTTTAGCCTTTAAGCACTCATTGTTTAATTGGTGACATTCAAATGACAAGAATGTTTGTACACAGCAAGTCTAATTTATATTTTGAAAAATCACTAAGGATAAAATTCAATAAAGTTTTTAAATTAATATTTAGAACATACATTTGCTACAACTAAAATGGTGCTGTGCTCTATTAAAAAAAGAACCAACAGGCCAAGGTGGAGTCAACTTGTGCTCAGGACAGCAAATCAAGATTTCATTGCAGTTGTAGCTCCTCCCAAGAAAGTGACCTTAAACCACAAATATTAGTCTAAATATGTTCCATCACCGATCAACACTAGCGAGCAATCTGCTGTAAGACCCCAAAGAAAGGTGAGCTTGCCTGAAACAATCCTTTCATTCTTTGGTTAATAACTGTCTGTGTCACCGACCCCCCCCCCCCGCGCGCCCCCCCCCCCCCCCCCCTGGTTTCTGCCTACAAAAACCTTTCATTTTGTTTAACTTTTTGGAGCTCCCTTCTAGTTACTAGATAGGATGTTGCCCAAATCATGAAGCGGTTAATGAAGCCAATTAAAATCTTGAAATGTCTCCGTTGAATTTTGTTTTTTAATAGTTCTTCTGCTTTAAATTCATATTTTAAAATCCGTTGCATCATGGATGTCCAAAAAGTGTATATATTTAAAGAATATAATTTCTCATCCTTTTATTTCACAGAGTTTAAAAGATAGCATGTCACACCACTGGCTTTGTAAACTACTCTTGACAACATATTCACGGTGCACTCTTAATCTGGCAATTGATTTTGATCAAATTCTAGAATAACATGATATAGAGAAACTGACCTATTAGCGGCTTATTTTCTCCATGTTATAAACTATTACTCCCTTAAATTTAAATTGTTTCCTGAAGACAAAGAAACAGGCAATAACTACTTTAAAAGTCTGACCACTGATACACAAAAAGAATAATTTCTCAGCTATATTTAGTTTGATCATGCAAATTAGGTTGGAACAAGTAGGGTTTGTTGGTTCCAGGAGTGTTTTAATGCTAAGATACTATAGTTATCATTTGATTACTCACCCTTTTGTGTTGTCAACATGATACTACTTTGCCAGATTGAAAGTTATTTTCTAGCCAAGTAGTAGATTATGCAAATAGATGAGTGATCTGCTTGCTGCTCACATCCTCATAACCTGTGATCCGCTAAGCATTATTGACAGAAAAATCATAGGCCACAGCAGAAGTCATGATCTGAGGCCCAGTTTGTTGAGTAACATTGTAAGGAACGTTATGTAGCTACACATGCAAACATCTTTGTGGGGAGTGTGACCTGAGCTTTTATACAACCCTCAAAGGACTTCAAGACCCCAAAATGCTTGAGAATCAATGTGCCACTCTCTAGTCATGACACTCTCCATGACACTCTCTAGTCAATTGCCTGTGTATGTCCACTGTCTGCCCAAAGGTTATTTGATTGACTCATTCACCATATATTTATTGAGTTTCTACAATGTGCCAGACCACAGGGCACAATAATGATTAAACATGGACTCCATACTCCAGCAGCTTATAATCTTTTACGGGAGACAGACAACAATTATAATAGAATGTGATAAACCTACAAGAGAGATGTCTTCAGAGAACTGAGAAACCATTCAAATAAGACTAGAATTGATGTTGTGGAGGAATGAAAGCCTCACAGAGAACAGGACATTAGCCTATATCTTGATAGGCGAGAATGGACTCAGAAGAATTTCAAGATTTGGTTACAGAATAGGAAAAGAGCAGAGGTGTAAAAAACTTGAGGGTATAGTGGTGTAAGAGGGTGGATGGGTAATTAGGCCAGAGGTAGGAAGTGACACAGTGTAAAGGGATTTACGTGGTAGGTTAAGTAGTTGCACATTTATTTAGTAAGATAGTGGTTTTCAATTTGGGGGGTTATGAATCCTCTCTAGTGGCCTGGGAAGGAGTCTAAGTACTATCATCAGTATTTCATTAAGCCTGTAAAGATAGATATTTGTCCAGAATAAAAAACTATGAGCCTTGTGATGAGATTTTATTTAAAAGGCACTGATTATTAATTAATGCATTTTAGGATTAAAATGTTTCAACATTACAGGGTTCGTGAAGGGAAAAAAATGTAAAGAAATCTTTTGCAAAGTTTGCAGACTGTTGCTTTTGAGTCATTCAAGGGAACAAATTCTAGATTTAAGAATTTGTGTCTACTTAGTGGTGGAAATCAAGGTGATGTCATTGTAATACCTGGTTATTATTTAACAGGAAAGGAGGAAGAGGAAGACCAGATAGACATGCCCAGGAAGGTCTAAGTGACGTGGAAAGGTGCCTACCTGTCTGCCCGTCAATCACACCTGAAAGAAAGTCAGTGGCCTGAATTGGATGGCCACTGCTAGCTCTTGAAGCCTCAATGTATAAACTTCCAAACAAAGGAACCTCTCTCTCTCTCTCTCTCTCTCTCTCTCTCTCTCCTCCAGGGCTCTGGGCTCCTGTGATCCTGTAGCAGGTGTACACTCCCCTGCGCCCACATGACCCACAGCCATGTTGGACTCCACAAGTGGACTGACTTTAGTTTGGATGCTGAACTACACGCATCTGTAACATGGAACGGAAACTCTGGACACTGGCTTTGCTTTGGGCTCTGCTGGAACCCCAGCCGCACTTTTTCCAGGACTGGCTTAAGGGGTAGGGCACTTCGGAACCCAAGAAATGTAACTTCACGCAAATAAAGCCTTCTCCCACCTCCCATCCTTCCGTGGGGGCTTCTGCACATTTTTATTTCAGTGGCACCCCAAGAACCTACACCTAGCTCCCACAAGCAACAGGGGAGTTTAATTCTCCGGTAACAAAGGGAGAGTGGACAAATGATATTAATCCCCATCTTTCTAATTTATACATAGAGAGATAATACATTCAGAATAAGAGAGACATTCAATGCCCATTCTTGGAGATTAATTTAGTGGGTTATTGGGAGAATATAAAATAAAAAGAGAGACAATCCTTGGTGAATGCCAACAATTAAGAGATAAATAAACATGACAGCTAAATGCAATGTATATTTCTTGATAGAGCCTAGATTGGGGGAGGGGGCACAAAGGACATTATTGGGCAATGGGGGAAATTTAAATATGGATTATGTATTAGATAATAAAATTACACAATGTTAAACATCCCAAGTGTAATAACTGTTCTCAGAACATACATGCTGAAGAATTTAGGGTGAAATGTCAAGATATTTGCATTTATGTCTCAAAGGATTTTTTAAAACCCCACTATAAATGTGTATGCTACGTGTATGCGTGTGAGGGAAAGTAGAATTAGTCAAACATGGAAAATATTATTAACCATGAATGGTTCTAGATAGAAGGTATTTGAGTATTGATTATAAATTTCTGCAACTTTTCTGAAGTTATAAAAATTTTTATAATAAAGGGGACAATGAGCTAAAAGAAACTATGAACTGGTAAAAAGGAAAATTTGGAATGAAAAGCAAAAAGACATGCACCGGATTCAAGTGTTGTTGATGGAGACAGTTGCCACTGATGCTTTTGGAGAGAAATTTGTCTCTGCCAGGAAGGAGAGAAGCAGCATAAAGAGAAGGGACCACTGGCAGGAAATTAGGTGAAGACTGATATGATGCATTAAAGAAAGGGAGATTGGAAAGAAGGAGACCAGCTATAAAATTCATCCAGAAAGCTCGGGGGGAGAGTTAACTAGTGTTTAAAAGCAGGCTAATACTCTGAAGGAAGACTGTACAAATTCTGAAAACTGTTGGTTTTGATGGGTTTGCTGAAGGCAAAAATCCTTTGATCTTTTTCCTTGACTCTGTTTCAGTGATTTGAGACTATTTTAGAGTTCATTAGCTAATGTTTGATACAACACTTTCAGAAAAAGCCACTTATCTCAGAGAATTTTATTTCAACTTAGTGGTGGTAATAATAATATAACAATAATTAGCACCTTTCGAGTTCTTACTATCTTCTGGGTACTGGGTCAAGAGCTTTGGCTATATAACCAGATTTAATTCTTGCAAACATCCTATTTGCATATATTAATTTTATTGATATTCCAATTTTACCAATTTCACAAGGTTAACTAGATAGGTAGATTTAATTACATATCCAAGGGCACCCAGCTGGGAGGCTGCAGAGGTAGTACTCAAACTCTAAAGCAGGGGTCCTCAAACTATGGCCCGCAGGCCACATGCAAATACAAATATTGTATTTGTTCCCATTTTGTTTTACTTCAAAATAAGATATGTGCAGTGTGCATAGGAATTTGTTCATAGATTTTTTTTTTTAAACTATAGTCCGGCCCTCCAACGGTCTGAGGGACAGTGAACTGGCCCCCTGTTTAAAAAGTTTGAGGACCCCTGCAAAGCCTATGCTCTGAAACATAGGGTGTTTATTTTGTTTGAGGACGATTAAAATCCTAAAGAGGATTGCCAACTCCTTATTAATTAGATACAGCATATTTTAGAGTTACAGTACTTTTAAATCTCATGTTAATAGGTTTACTTGCTATCCTCCCCCCTTTCTTAACTTGAAGCCTTTTGTAAATTAGAGTTTTTATTCATTCATTTGGGAAATTGCTTTGCCTGTAAACTCACAAACTGATAAGGTACAATGCTGCAAAGTTCTGGGGGAGGCGAGAACTAGAGAGATCTTAGGACCCTGATAAACTACCAAGGGTGTGTCTTGCAATAGGGTGGGGAACTTTGCTATTTCTCCTTCCCTCCCCCACTCCAGAACAAAGAGTCACCAGCTTCCAAGCTCAGTTGGCCTCCTCTTCACCCCCCCGCTCTTGTTTATCAAGGCTTCTTTTGAAGAAACACTTATTTAAAATGAACTCTTTGTTGTGAAAGGATCATACTAAATCCAAAAGACAGTGCTTGAGAGTTCACTCTTCATGGTGAACAAGAATTCATATAGAATTAAAAGATTAGATAAAAACCTTGGCAAGATTCTTGGCCAAGATGAATCAAAACCCCAGCAGAGGATGCCCAGGGGCACCAGGGCTGGTAAGAAATGACGAGTTACTTCTGCAGGGTACACAGTCCCAGAGCTCTGGTCTTTTAGAAGGGACCTCCCTCCCATTACGAAAAAGCCTGAGACATGAATAAAAGAACAACCTATATGGATCGCAGATGAATATTTCTGAAATGGGAAACAGATATCTTGATTAGTATTCTAATGGCATGATACTTTCCCTAAACTCAGCAGAAATATATCAAGAGGTTAAAAATAATTACCAGTGAAAAATCGGGGCCAAACACTGTCTTTTGGTTGAGTAAACTCACATGTTTGCACCAAGGCTTTTCAATTTCTTATGTGAAACTACTCATTTAAGAGCCGTTTCAATTTCTTATATAAGCACTACACCTGCACAATTAGGCTTTATTCCAGGCTTTCAGAAATGGTCAGGTTAGTGCTAGGCATTGAGTAAAACGATACTTCGGCCATGGGTCAAAGATGGACCTGAGGAAATCGGATGGAGAAGGAAGGAGGTGGAAATGCTTCAGAAAACCTCTAGCGAGACCAGGAGCCTCTCACTTGTATTTACTAGACAATGAATGACTGACCAAAATATGAATATTTTCACTAAATTTGTTTTTGTACAGTCCATATAAAACTTACCAGTTACAGTATTGAAAACATTCACTACTTAAAGAACTGTTTTGAATGGTGAAACCAACTTGGAAAACAGTCTTACTTACAGTTCCTCTAAAGCTTAAACATCGAGTTACCATAGAAACCAGCAATTATACTCCTAGAGAAATGTAAATATATGCCCCCAGAACAATTTATACACATTCATAGCAGCATTATTTGTAATTGCCAAAACATGGAAATAACCCAATGTCCATGCCCAGATAAAATATGGCATATCATACAATGAAACAAAAATGAATGAATTATTGATACATACTACCACATGGATGAACCTTGAACATATCATGCTAAGTGAAAGCAGCATGCGCAGAAGACCAGATATTTCATGATTCTATTTCCATGGATTTTGAATTCTGCCCATCTGTCCTAAAAACTCATTGAAAATATGTTTAATGACTGCAAAAGTATTTCATTATGTAGATAGAGCATAATTTAATTTACCATTTATTATTGTTGGATATTTAAGTTGTTTCAATAACTTTTATAAGTAATACAGGGATGGAAAACATTTTACACAAATATTTTTTCCTGCATTTCTATTTTCTTATGATAGATTCCTAAAAGCAGATTATTGTGCTGAGTACCTATTCTGTTTATCTGTGACTCTCCTGGTAAAAGACCCATTTTCTGGGGCTCCGGGACTGGAAAATACTTTGCCAGTAACGATGCCTATTCCTCTGACCACATACATTAGTTGAGGGATAGTTATATGATTCAGGCTGGGCCAATCAGCTTAATGATCACATATTGCAGGGAAGCCATGCCCCGCCTCCTCCCGAGACTATGGAGAAGACAGTCAGCTGGAGAAAGTAATGAAATTAATTGGGAGAGCAGAAACAACAGGTAAACAGCATGCAAATTTTCAACAGATTCTAGCTTACTCTTCCAGAACAAAATTACTTAAAAAAATATAGTTCAAGTTGGATTTATCAGTCTTGAAGGGTAGGAGTATGATTGCATTAAATCTACATGTGTATCTGAGAACATTGAACAACTGTATATAGTACTTAGTCTTCCTATTTGGAAGCATTTTATGTTTTTCCAATTATTTGGATTTTCTTTTATAATTTGCAGTACAGCTTTGTAATTTTCTTCATGTAGGAGCAACATATTTCTTATAAAGGATATTCTGACATGTTCGTTTTGGTTGCATTTGTTATAACAAGCTTTACCCCTGTATTAAGATTTCTGTTGCTGCTGTAACAGTTTACCACAAACGTAGTGGCTTAAAACAACATAAATTTATTATCTTACCGTTCTGAAGGTCAGAAGTCCAGCAGGGCTGTGCTCCTCCTGGAATATTTCCTTACCTGTCCAGCTCCCGCAGGCTGTTGCATCTTCAGAAGCAGCGTTGGCCAGGTAAGTCCACCTCAAAACACCCTCTCTCTGCTTCTGATTCTGCCGCCTCCTTCTTCTCTATTTAAGGATCCTTATTTTAACATTGAGCCCACCTGGATAATCTCCTTGCTTTAAGGTCAGCTGATTAGCAACCCTATTCCACCTGCTACTTTATCCTTGCCACGTAACTTAACATATTCACAGGTTCTGGGGATTAGGATGTGGATTTCTTTGGGGGACCATATTACTGTGTGCACTGTGACCCGCATTATACAAACCAATTGGCTACTGATTTTTGTATATATATGATTTTCTGCTTTTACAGCAAAATTCTCCAAACAATTGTGTCTGCACATTTGCTTTTGACATTGTCTCTTAAATGTATTGCAATCATGCTTTCATTCTCACCATTCCACTAGAAATTTATTTCAAGATTATCAATTTTTCAAAAAATATATTTTACTGATTTTTTTACAGAGACGAAGGGAGAGGGATAGAGAGTTAGAAACTTCGATCAGCTGCCTCCTGCACACCTCCTACTGGGGATGTGCCTGCAACCAAGGTACATGCCCTTGACTAGAATCGAACCTGGGACCTTTCAGTCCACAGGCCGACGCTCTATCCACTGAGCCAAACCGGTTAGGACAAGGTTATCAATTTTTTACTCGCTGCCAACCCAAGGATTAAATCATGATTCCCATCAGGGGAGGTGAGATTTCATACTCATGAAATCTTGGCACAAGGAAAGTTTATATCTTGCTCATGTCAAATGAAGGCTGGAATTGGGAGACAGCTGGGGTCCACACTGACATAGTATGACCCAAGTCCTTTCCAAATAATGGTCCCATCATCCCGAGGTCCCCAGAGTCCTCCCCTGAATGCTCTGCCTACAGCTGAGAGAAAAGAGAGGAAAAGTCTGCCAAGTTTCCTTTTTTCAAAGGAGCGAGCACTGGAAATGAGTACAATACACCTTGCACATCCCGTTGAGCGTAATGCAGTCTGGTTGCCCTTCTAACCACTGGAGCATGGGAACTGGACCTAGGGGGGTGTGATCAGAAGGAAAGGAAGGTGGGGTTAGGGAACACAGGGCACTGCGTCCGCTGCATAACCAGTCCTGGGCATTCACTGCAGTGGTTACCGCCTTCCGGGGCCTTCACTGTTTCCCTGAGACCAACCCAGACAAGTGCCTGCAAAGCTCAGCCAGTCCCAGGACCAATACAATCTGCCCCAAATTTAAGGACAGGTGTGGTGATTGAGTTCTGTACTTATTTTTCTCTCCCCAAACTTGTCCTTTATTCTGTTTTCCATTTACCTTTATTAGTGCTCTGTTCTTCCTTACCAGTGAAACATTTACTCTTCTGACTGTGGCAATGTTTTGCAATTTTCTACACATTTTAAAAAAATCCATAGTCCATTTTGAACAATTCCCCCCAATGCCCACACTCATTAATCCCTTCAAATAATCTATTATGAGAAAATAACTTAAGTATGGACATTTCTCTGTGAACTTCTCTAGTGGACAATAAACATTTCCCTTAGTTTATATGAAAGGGCCAGAAGGGGGAGTTGGTATTTTCTTTTCCAAAAACTGCTTGTTTTTTAAGCCCAAGTCCTCAGTACTTTTATTCTAAGCTTTGGCCATATGTAATTTAATATTACCATTACTATTAATAATAATAATAACACTAATTAAGATATATAGCATTTGTTATATTTACCAAGCACTGGAGTAAGAATTTATATATGTTCATTTAATCCACAAAACAAACAAAAATTTCCCCCTAATTTCAAAGAAAGAGCTATCTCTCTTCCTTTAACATGTCAAATTTCATTTTGTGCAACCTTATAATTATTATCTGAAGGTCTTATCTGATTATTTTCTTTACTTTTTTCAATATTTAATCCTATCAAAAACCCTTTTCATAATTACAACAGCTAACATGTATTGTGCCAATTATGGGCCAAAATGTTAAATGTTTTGTGAGAACTGTCATATTTAATACTTCAAGACATTAGTACTTTTTTGTTATTTTCCCATTAATTTTTTTTTTTTTTTTTTAGCGAGAGAGTGGAAGGGACGGGGAGAGACAGAGAAACATCAATGTGTCTGGGCCCCGATCAGGGTCAGAAATCAAGTACACAACCAAGGTACATGCCTTGACCCGAATGGAACCCAGGACCCTTCAGTCCGCAGGCAGATGCTCTATCCACTAAGCCAAGTTAGCCAGGGCAGACAGTACTTTTTATTCCATTTTACAGAGCAGAAAATAGAGGCACAGAAATATTCAAGAATTTGCCTAAGATTATGTGGGTTAGCAAGACCCCTGATGGAGACCCAGTTGGATACCAGTGCCTGGTTTCCCATCAATGGTGTGTTTGTCATTTGGCCCTTGATTCTCCCATATGCCAACTGTTCGGCCAAGGCCCCCATTCCTCCTCTTTATAGCCATGATTCTTGTCCCTAGATAACTTCCTGTGCTGGATCTCTTTTTCCTATTTTTTAAGGTGATAATTTATTAAAATTAGAAATGAGGTGAGGATTTTTGTATGTATTATTTAAAAAGTAATTGTGTCCATATATTTTCTTGTTTACTTCTGAATCTGCAGAATGTCTGTGGTACAATTAGAGATAGGTTTTGACTTTCATGAAGGCATCAATCAGCCATATTTTAAAATCTGTACTTTTATTCATTTAGTGAAATTTTGCTAAATAAGATAAAATTCTGACACTTAAGAATAAAATACAATAAAGAGATGTTTATATATAATAGGAAGCAGTGAGGATAATTTTTGAGAAAGATTTTAAGTTTCAACAGTAATAGTGATAAGCATGATAAATAAATAAGCATGATAAATATAAAGGGAATTAAAAAACCAACATGTGTATGCCCATATCTGGATAAGTTCACTAATCCGTGAATTTATTGCATGCATCCTAGCATGCAATAAGCACAAAAATGGCCTCATCTCCTTTTTGACTAATCAAACACTTATAGTAAACTCTGTAGCAATGAGATTATACACAAGTCATTGTAAATCAAGTGGAATAAAATAGGCTATGAGGTAACTTGATCCAGAAAATCTGGCTTTTCTCTGAACCACATTCAATAAATTCTGATTATTCTAATTTAGACAACGTATGTGCCCAGATGAAAACTAATAAATACATATTTTCCAGTACCATTGTTGGAGAAAATGTTTATTAATAGTTGAAGAAAATTCAAAAGATTGAGGGTATATTGAAATATCCATTAATAAAGTACTCTAAAAATGTCTGTCAGTTTTTCATTATAAGGAATGTAGATTGCATTCTTATTTGAATACCACTGTTGACCACAACCCAATGACACTTGTCTACTATAAAGTGAAGAGTGTAAAACTGCCTGAATTTCCATGGTGATTTAACTTTGTTGACCCTTTTCATCAGTTCTTATTTTTGAGGATTTGTAGTTCAAAGAAAAGTCCACAGTTTAGCCCATTACAAAGTAGCATATGCTCAAATCCATGTGAACTGCACCAAGCATTAACCTAGCCTTAATAGATCTCTTTGGTTTCCTAAAGAAACTGCTGCTACTTAGCAAATGTTTCCTCAGTTGTTAATTTGATCTTTCTTCTCCTAGTTCCCCTAATGTATGCTTACATGTCCATGTGCTATTTAAATTTTTTTTCAACAAAGGCTGTAAGAATCATGCAAAATCAAGAGTAGAATAGAGTCAAATATCCAAGTAATGCAAATAAACGTAATCTCACCGTTAGTCCTACTACCTGTTAATAAATCATGAAAATTTGCTCTTCCTTTTCTCAGAGTGTTTTTCAATCAAGTCAACATGTTGGTCATCAGAGTGTGTTGCTGTAACAAAATAAAAGTCTCCTACAATCAATTTTGATTCTACTCTTCTGACCTCAAGATATTTTGTTTGCATCAGTTTATAGTAAGTCACATAATGTTTGCATATTTTTAAAATATGACTATCACCAATGCTTGCAAAAGCATCGTAAGATCTTAACCTTTATGAATCGTAGCCCTTAAAACTGCTCTGCTGACCATAACAGCAGCAATGTAATGAAGATATTTTCTAGTATCAGTCATGAAGGTTTTGAAATAGAGGGGAGGTGGCTCATTCGGGCAACATACTTCCCTTAGGTCAGATGCTGGTTAATTTAAAGCTTATAGCTAATGGGTCTTATCACCTCCTATGACACAGAATTGGCCAGAGGCCCAGATCAGGAGCCTGTAATTGGATGAATGATTATTAATTCTGAAGATGATATAAATCAAAGGATTTAAAGAATGGGCTTGTTATGTTCATCACAACTGGCATCTTTGGCAAATTTAATAGCTCCCATCCTCCCAGCCCTGGCAGACCAACTCAAGCTAATCTTGGGAGGATTTCAATATAAGGAAAGGTTCGGGCTACGATGATCACCAAGCTCTGTGGCTCAGACTCTAGGCAAGGGTGATGTAACATTATCTGGGAGCCACCAGATGTCGTACATACATTGTTCATTAGTTGATTTCCCAAGTACATGTAGTAAGCACTGGAAAGAAAAAAAAAAGCTTCTGCAGCTGTTAAGAGGTTAAGAGGATTCTATCCAGAGTAGTGTTGAGTTCACTGATAAAACTTACTTCCTCTACCTTTGTACATGTAGTTTATAAAAGAACTTCTACTCATTCATGGAAAGTATTTTAAATTAACATGAAACATGATCATTTTTATGATGGATTCAATTTTCCTGAACACATTAAAAGTTTTTTTTCCCCCCTTTTAAGCTGACTCCTTGCTTATTTTTCATTCATTTGATGGGCAACTCCTGATGGAGTGTTTTCTATTTAATCACCACTTGCTAGCTGCTGGGAATCTACAGCTAAATGAAATTTTTCCTGTCTTCAGGGATCTTTCAGCCCAGCCAGGGAGTTGGGTAGAAAAGTAAACTAATAGAACATAGCCACGGAGCCGTCTCAGGGGAGGTTCTCTGGGAGCAGGCACTGAGATGAAGTTTGGGGCGCAAGATGTTTATTTGGGATGAACACCTGTGAAAGGATGAGGAGGAAACAGGATTGGGCAGAGGGAACAGTCAAACTGATGCAGATCTGCCAAAGTGTTGGCCAACACGTTGGGACATTCTGGAGCAACTCCCCCTCAGAGCTATCCCATGTCAGGGTGGGCTCTCTATCACTTACTTTGCTCAGTGGCTGGAAGAGATCTGCCCTAGGAAGGACATGACCTTGGGTGAGGTTGTTTTCTGTGGCTGAGGCAGACTCTGAAGCTGTCAGCTGAAGGCTGTCTGAGAGCCACACTCCCTGTAAGCTGGGAAGCAAGTCCTTTCTTGTGGGGGGATCTAGGAGGTACATCTCTGTGTGGACCATATACAGGATGCTATGGGGTCCCAGGAGAAGGTCAGCTTAGCCTTTGGGGGTAGTTCATGGTAGGTCATAGATGTTTTAAAGCGAGGCCATGATGAATCTTAGAAACAATAATGGTAATAACAGCTAAGATTTATTGAGCAATTAATGTATGCCAGGTATAACATTAAATTTTTTGCATGGATTATCTCATGTAATATTTACCACACACCTAAGAGACATATATGTAACTACCATTCTTAGGTTATACATGATAATATAGCAGATGAATGATTAGGTAACTTTCCCAAGGCTATAGCGTTGGACTCAATCCCAGGCTGTGTGGCTTCAAGACCCATTGGGGATAAGCATATGTGGGTTAGGCCGTCCCTTTGAGGAAATAGCGCATAAAGACATGAATTGCCAATCACAGTTCCTAACCTAGAAAGTGAACTTAATAAGTATTTGTTGAAGGAGGTAGAAAGGGAGGGAGAGATGAGAGGGTAAAGGAAGGAATAGGGAAAGGAACAAAGTCAAATTTAAAGAACTCTAAGAAGATGGATATGGTCAGATAACAGAGTCTCACATGCTGTTAAGAAGCTCCCAAACTTTTCCTGAAATGAATTGAATGGGCAATCGGCATGCTGCAGTTTGTGTTCTCTGCATGGAAAGAGGTTCCTTCTCAGACTATTTCCTCCAGCTCCCCATTTTTAAAAGCTACACATGTGATTGCTAGTTTTTTTTCTCTCCAATATCGGTTATCCTATTAGGTTGAGATTGTTTACAGAGGTCTTCACACCTTATCAGACTACCTGTGACCTTAGGGACCATACGATTCTTGCCTCAAAAGGATTCTTGTCATTCCTAGAGTATTACAACAGACTGTAGGATATGACTTCTCAGAATTTGATGGTCATGCTATTTTCAGTTCTATTTTTGTGTCTCTTTTCCAGATTTGTCCCTTTCTACATATTTTGAGTTCAGCCCATCCCATCTACCATCCAGCAGTACCTGTGGCTCTTACTCAGTTATCAAGCCCAGTGGAAATGTATTTCCACAAGATGCAAGTCCGATCTCAGTAATATTGGAATAGCTGCATTTTTGGCAATCCTGTCTACCTTACATATATAATGTTGTTAAGGGTTATTAAAAAGCTCCATAGGATGCTCCTTATGATAACTGCATAGGCCTTTTGCTATGACTCTTTGGCTTTTAACCTTACATAAGGGTTTGAAGATCATGTTGATGAGATTTCTGATTTCCTAGCTGTATTTTTAACTTATGTGGCCCTATTTTTATTTATTTATTTATCTTGTTAATCCTCACCAGAGGATATTTTTTCCATTGATTTTTTTAGAGAGAGTGGAAGGGAGGGGGAGAGACAGAGAGAGAAACATCCATGTGAGAGAGACACATCAATTGGTTGCCTCCCATATGCACCCCAACTGGGGCCGGGGATCCAGCCTGCAGCCAAGGTACATGCTGTTGACCGGAATTGACCTTAAGACTCTTCAGTCCATGGACCGACACTCTAACCACTGAGCTAAACTGGCTAGGGAATATGTAGTCCTATTTTAAAGCCCATGTTTCATGGTTTCTGGAATTGAGAATAGTACCATGTACAAACAGAGCCTAGATACTATAATGGGAAGGAACAATGGAATAGAAGAGGAGGATGACAATGTGTCTCTTTTTTACATGATTTTGGAAGAGATGGCATGTCAGAAAAATCCATTTTGATGGTACTGGTAGATAGGCCTCGGAGTGCAAACTTCCAGCCGTGTTTTAAGCTTACACTTAAAGTCCCCTTTAAAAAACTTACAAAAAGAGAAGCTGGGACCTCTGTTACAAGCTACTGCCATAGGCCTAACCAAGGCCTGTGACGTCTGATTTTCTGCTGAACACTGGTGATCTGGGCTGGCACCAGGGTGACATCTGAGACCAGAGCAGGAATTTTACCTGGAATGAAATTTAAGAAGCAAGACTGGAATAGTGAGTGCTGCAGGAAGCATACACTTAGCTTCAAATACAAGGTTAAATGAGGGTTAGTAGAAAAGAAATAGAGGTGATTAAGGACAGATTTGAAAATAGCCTTGGCCAGGGCAGAGTGGGGGGGGGGGGCGGGGGGGAGATGGGATGAAAAGTCCAGGACAAAGATATTTATAAAGGCAGGATTTGGGGAGCATCTTCCATCCAGTTCAGGGAGGGGTTAGCTTATCCACACATAAGGATGACAGTGGCTGTGGAGGGTGATTATGTTGACATGTGGAGCAGGAAGAAAAAAAAAAAAAGAGGTATGTGATCTCAGAAGGCACATTCTACTTTACTTTCTGTATTTATCTGGTCTACTTACATATATGAAAGTGATTTTCAGAGAACTTTTATTTTACTAGTGGACGAAATCAGAGAAGCCCCATTTCAGAGAAGACATAAAGACAGAGCTGCCGTAGTTGATATGGGTGACAGTTGGGACCAATGACTTCCTCCTCTCCTGAGAGGGTTCTTGAATAGAAGCTGTTAGCAGTTTCCACTGGTTTTATGGTATTTAGAGGAAGTATGAAATGGAAAAGGAGGTATGGGACTAGTGCAAAGGGAATTATAATTCTAGAACATTTTCGTGTGGACATTTTGCATGTGCTAATAATTGAATGTATAGTTATTCTAATAGTCTTTTTAATTGAATGGAATTAAATTTAATTTTTGGCATTACTAGGTCATTTATGGCATAATATATTTATTGAGAGTGAATCTAAATACAGACTGCCTGGGATTTTGTTCCAGTTTCACCACTTACCTTAGACAAATTCTATATTTTTTCTGTGCCTCGGTTTCCTGACTGGTAAATTATATCTTCCTCATTGTTACTATTCTGAAGATTATGTGAATTACATGTATAAGCCGCATAGAATAGCCCTTGGCATATAGTTCGTGTTATATAAATACTTTCTATTGTTTTGTAATTATGATTATTAACATTATTTCTGTACCTTTTATTTGCAAGCAGATTATGAACTTTCAGAAATATTATGTTTCTTTTTATCTTGAAGGACAGGAATAATGTTCAGAAAGATAATTAATAAATTAACAGATGTCCAGAAAAGTAATTAAAAAATTAATCAACTATTAATTGGACACCAGCTATGATATAAAGGCACTTTTAGGGTTTGAGAGCATAAAGAGGACGAAAACAGGACTCTTGAGAAAATGCAGTCAAATTTCCCTAAATGAAGTGAAATATGACATAATTAATTTAATGTGAATTATTATAATAAAACAATTATAATAGAGGTATGTAAAAACTTTTTAAAAACACTTTGGGAGAACAAACACTTGGATGAATTTTTTTGGGGGGTGGGAAAAGTATCCTGAATTTTGTTTCAGTTAAATTGTAAAGAATGTATTAGTTTGCTAGATCTAAAAGTGTGATAAACACATTTGCCTCAAAGAACACGTGTATGAAAAGGTTCAGAGGCAAAAAGCAGCAAGACACTGGAAATGGAAAGTCCTTTGGATTCCAAAAGAGTGGGAAATTGTTACTTGGTTAAGATGTGAAGATAAGTCGGAATCCAAACATAGACACCCAGGTAGGCCGGTCTAAGATTTAGGACTTAATCCTGGACTGCAGGTTTCTCAGCATAAACATTTGTGGATACTGATGATTTTAATTCTGGATAGAAAAACTCTGTTGAGTTTCCTTTGGGGCTTTTGGATCTTTATACATCGATACTATTTTAAAATGAAAAACTAAAAATGAAGATCTTTGCTCTTTAGTGGCTCTAGCTAAGTGACATTAAATCATGACAAATAAGTGAAAGATTGTACGTTTTGAGCTATACACTCTTCCAGGTTTAATTTTGAAATCCTGTTTTTCTGTGCAGAAATTAGATATTTTCTTTTTATATAGTAAAATGTCAGGAACATGATCGTGGGAAGTTTTCACTTGGATGGAAACCACAATTTCAGTCTACTATAATTTTGTAGGAGGAAGAACAAGAGCTGTACTTGGCCAGAACACATTGGTCACAAGTTGGATAGTGAGACCATCAAAATACATGAGGTGGCCTGTGTGTGAAATTTTGTTAATTTAGCTGAATTTTGGTCTTTCCCTTATTTATCTTTATTGCTCATTTATAGTATGTTTACTGTTTCATTAGGTAGTTAATGCCTTAGGTTTCTTTACTATGCTTAGCCATATTAAAATTCAATAAGTAGTTGTTATGCAAATGACAAACACACTTTGACTTTCCACTCCAACTAATTAACATAAAATCCATGACAAATAGGAGTAGGAGATTCCACCAAATCTCCACCCTTTAAATATTATGATAATAGTGGAAAAGGAAATCTTCTATCTTAAGTTCACTACCAAAGGCATTCCCATTTTCTTGCCAATGACCTTCTAGTTTTTCTTGGACCCATGCTCGTGGTTCCCAAGAATGGATCACTTTCTCAAAGTAGACTGCTAACAGGTAATATGTCTTTCTTTTTTTCCTTAGAGGAAAGGAAAAGGGAAAGCAATAAAAAATGAAAAAGAAAATCTCAACCTACTTTTTCAGGACTCCTATTTTCCAACTAAGAACATTACCATGTGTTGAAAAGCACACAGTTTTTCAAAATTAGTTCTGGGGTTAAAATTGAGATCTGATTCATGTGTGTCCAAGCTTGTGACCAAGGTCAATTTACTTTCTCAATCATAAAATGAGGAATCATAACACCTATCTGACAGGGTTATTAGAAGATTAAAAAGAAGATGGGTGGCCTTAGATGGTTTGGCTCAGTGGTTAGAGCATTGGCCATACACTGAAAAGTCCAGGATTTGATTCTGGTCAAATGCACATACCTTGGTTGCAGGCTCAATCCCTGGCCCTGGTCGGGGCATGTTTGGGAGGCAACCAATCAATGTGTCTCTCTCACATCTATGGTTCTCTCTCTCTGTCTCTCTCCCTCCCTTCTACTCTCTCTAGAAGGCATCCAGTACACCCCGAGTGCCCATCTCACCTCCTGACTTCTGGAGGCCACTCTCCTTCTGGAGGTTTGAACCATATACTTGCCTAGAAATAGTTATTATAAATAATAATCTACTGGATTTTTTATGATTGCTTACATTGAGTGGTATGGCAGACCTTTCCAGTGTGAAACACACTCTTTCCTATAGACCCGTAGTTGAGATAACCCTACTGACTCCATTCATATATCACAGGGTAGCCACACCCCAATCAGAGTATCTGTTCCAAAGAGATTCCTGGATGGGCATGTGGCATGTGATCTCAGCCAGGACAATTCTTCCGTAGCTTTTCACTCAAGTGATAGAAAAACTACCTCTTTCCACTGGGCTTGATCAGTTGGCAGGATATGAGTCTGAAGGTATCATCAGCGAGAGCGAGAGAGAGAGAGAGAGAGAGAGAGAGAGAGAGAGAGAGAATATCTTATGGTATCAGTTGAAGCTATTTTATCCCTGGACGTCCCTTTATTCTTAAACTGTTTGAGATGGGTTTCTTTTATTTGGGATGAAAAGAATTCTGAAAATACACATTTTGGCTTCTAGAAAAAGCTCTTTGACTAAATAGATAAAAATCAATGAGCCCTTTCAGCACATATATAATTTTCCGAAGAATGTTGGAAAGGATATATACAAAAATATTTGGCATTTTTCTATTTTTATTTCCCTAGTATTAATACCCAGACTAAGAGGTTTATAAAGAAAAGTTGGCCTTGCTTGCATTAAAGGAAATGAATTCATATTGAGGCTGGGTGACTAATTCTCATATTCCAATGCACCTCAGAAGCCATTTGGTTTAAGAATCTCAAGAAAAGTGAACACCAGCACCAAAAACAAAGCCAGAGACACTCTGGGAATATTCACAGGTGTTAATCAGGGCAAGTGCTTGACTAAGCTGCTGGATACAAGCCCCTGACAGCTCCTGTAGAACCTCAGAAGTATCTGCAGTGTGGTACTCCACACCTCACCACTCTCAGGTGACAAGGGATTTAATGCAATTAAGGGGAAGAGGTATTAAAGAGAGTAACATTTTTAAAAATAAGCAAGAAAAATGGCAGATTACAATGATATTACAAAATGAAACGTTTGTTTCCCCAAAGTCAGAAAACCCAGGAACTGTCTGCTCGGAGACTTACCATCAACTACCACATGCTAGTTGATTATCCAGCCTTCATTTATTCCTCTATTTAACAGATATTTATTGAGTCCTCATTAAGTGTCAGTCACTGTTGTAAACACTGGGGGTACAGCATTGTGCAAAACAGGAAGAAGCCCCTGTCATGGGGATAATATTGCAGAAGGCGGACAATAAAATAAAAAAAAAAATAAGTAAAATATGTGATGTGCTCAATGGTGCTAACTGCTCTGGGGAAATCACACGGCATGGAGATGCAAGATGCACTTTGCAAAGGGTGAATGGAAGAGCCCTCGCAACAAAGAGGTGAGGGAGAAAACCATTGAGAGATCCGGGGGAAGAGTATTCAACGAGATAGGATGAGCGGGTGGGAAAGAAAAAAATGAAGCGGCAAGGAAGTCATTGTGGCTGTGAAGGTAGGAAAAGTAATAAAAGATGAGGTTTGAAAAGTAGCCAATCTAAGCAATGGGCTGTTATTCCACACAGAAGGGAAGATATTTAAGAATTTTGAGCAAAGGGGCTCATGATCTGAATTGAATTTTGGAAAGATCTGTCTGGCTACTGTGTTAAGAGGATGTGTGGTGGTGGCAGGGGTGGTGGTGGTGAGGGGGAAGAATCAAGGCAATAATTCATGTGAGTGATGAGGATGGCTTGGTCTTGGTCGAGGTGGAGGTGGGAAGAAATATTCAGATTCTGGATTTATTTTGAGGGTAGACTCAACAGATATCAGTTGAATACTTTCTAAAATTCCTAAGGGTGACAATCTATATGTCCAAAAGGATTAAAGTATACATAATGAGTATAATAAATCTACAATGTTTATCAGTATTAAATATGCAACATCTAAAGAATGTTTTATCAAGAATTTCATTAACTAGAGTTTAACAAAGGAAGCTGACTAGTCATCAGAGAGAGAATCTGGGAAGTAAACCTCATTTCTTGCTCTGTCTTTGATGTGTGCATAGGAGATTCCTGGACCGCTCCATCTCTCTGCCTCCCTCCCTCCCTTCCTCTGTCTGGCCGTCACTTACGTATATCCAGGGAAAGAAACATAATTTGTGGCACCCAGTGAAAAGTGAAACTTCAGAGCCCCTTGTTCCCAAAAGCAGGAAAACAAAAGCATTAAAATATAAAGGTACTAAACTATAAAGCTCTTCCTTCTCATCTGTAGTCTCCCTCTCAATGTGTCATGGTATTTTTAAAAATGTGTTGTTTATTATTATTCTATGTAAACAAAATTAAATTTTTAAAATTAGAATGAATTTTAACTCTTCAGGTTTGCATTGTGCAAAGCCAGTTTTAAATGCCAATATAACAGCATTTTATTCACATGTAGAATCACTGAAATTGCACAGTTTGCATTTTGTAACTTTTACACACATATGTATTTAATTATTACTAGGACAATGGAAACGAACTCAACTGTTTTTATGTCATTTCTTGATATGTGCACTTTCCACCAGCATTCCTGTGCCCTTGGCTTCCTGATCAGTAGGAAGATCTGAAAGGAAAAGGAACTATGCATCATCTTACCTTTCCCTTTCCTTCCAGGCCAACACTTTGAGCGTTACTGGTGGGCTAAAACAGAGAAGCTATGCAAGTAGGAAGACATATGATAGGGTTTCTTGGTCTTTCATGTCTCTTAGAATGCCATCACCTCCTTTTTGCATTTGAAACAAGTTCTGTCTGAACTGAAAGTGAAGCTTCTGGGAGCCATCATGTCCCCACATATTCAGTAGCAGACAACAGGCTGAACTCCCACCACAGCAGGTCCAAGGGATTTTTGTGCTTACAGGACATTGAGATCACTATTTGCAAATGAAGTGCCAAGAAAGGACAGACATGCATGTTACACATTATCTCCTCTGCTCACAAACATGTTCCATTGTCCCATTGGACCTCATGTGCATAGCACACCTCCAAAGGTAATTAAGAATTTCAGGCAGCAACAGCAGAGCATTAAATGACGTATGGGGTGATCATGTGGGGTAGGTAGTACACCCAAGAATCCATTCCTGTCTATACCTTACATTAAGCCCCCGACCCCTTTCTTTTAAAATTCAAGATTAAAATTCCTGGACCCTCATGTATTAGAGGACAAGGCTCACAGTATTTCCTGAACAGTTTTTCCCTACTTGTCTATCCCTTTTATTTTTACTCTCTGATTTGCCCTGGAAACTCTAAAGCTTTCCAGTCTTTCCTTGAATTGTATGGCACTATTCCCCATTACCACTTGCCAACTCAACCTTTGCCCAGCACAAACCCAAGCACTGGGAGAAAGCACACCTTTCTAACCACGCCACTCCTCAAATACACCTGCAATAATTTTCCCTATTAATATAATTACATACATAAGGGGGGTCTGGCTGTCTTCAGCTCGATATCTCATTACTTCTAAATAAACACATTTTTTTCACTTTTTAAACATTTTTGAAAATGTGATACAACTTAAAATCAATGTGCACATTTAATGTAATAGTGTTATTGGTATTTTAAAATTTGAGGGGTGGAACTGTGGGACCTAATATCTATTTGAGAACATTCTGGGGCCATTTAAAGAACTAATTAACAGAGAACACATTGCATGCACCCCTTGCTCCTGAATAGGAGTTCATATAAACGCTTAGGACAATAGTCCGCACTCAAAACTCCAAGCATTTACACTATATCTGTCTCTTCTCCTACACTGTGAACACTCTGAGGGCACAGACTGTGTCACCTGCAGATGTACATCCCTACCACCATCGACAGTCCTAATTTTAAACTCCCAATAGAAGGTATTCAGCACTTGTATCCTGAAAGAATGAAGGACTGTTTCTTGTTTCTGGGGTTATCATTTTAGTTGAGCTTTTAAAGATACATTTGAATATTTATGTGCATTCTTTATAAATGACTAATTATTTTTTGTTGATATATGTGGAAAACCACATCTAGGAATCTATATGATTCAAAAAATACACAGGTACAGTATCTTAAGCATTTTGTTTTGTTTTTACATACACCTTTAGTCCCTCCTATCTCTGAAGATAATTTTTTCCAACATTAACATTAGATAAAATGTTGATGGCTTATACAGCATAATTATGTGCACCATGCTACCCCATTCCTTCTTTCTGAGCCCTGCTCAGTGGAAGTGTGTCCCCACTTGCAGTTATATTTTCTTTGGACTTACAAAGTCACAGCCAGGACACCAGGACAGAAAACTTAGTGGACACAGAAGAGGAATATATAACTCTACCACCATCCACCATTAATATGTATTCTATAGAACTTCTTAATCTCGAATTGGCAGCAAACTTGAAAATCATCTAGTTAGACTTCTTTCTTAATGCAGAGATCTAGTGTGCGTCACCTCTGAAAAGTTTACAAAATTCATCTCTGAGTTCCAGGCTCTGAACCAAGATTAAAAGTGTGTGCCCCGGAATATGAGAGAATGTGTTTCTGTTTTATTGTCAGAATGCCCCTTTCAGTTGGCATTTCTCAGTCATCACCTTAAGCTACATGTCTTTTGATTTCATAAGATGTCAGTGTTCAGGATATATTACTCTTCAACCATACTTTTCTTTTAGGAACTTTAAGAACTTCTTTTGTTTGGAATTTATTTGACTGTAAATGATAAAAGTTATAACTCTGAATATAACAATGAATTTCTTTTATCTATAGTAATAAAAGTGCAATATGCTAATTAGACTGGACAGCCAAACAACCTTCCGGACAAAGCCAGGGCTGCAAGGGCCAAAGCAAGCTGCCATGGCTGCAAGGGCGGAGCCCCTTGCATGAATTTCATGCATTGGGCCTCTAGTTTATAAATATGCACTTATACCTAAGGATAGAGTATGTGAGATGAAAATCCCCATTTACTCATTATTTAACAAGTATTTGAGGGCCTACATACACTTGTTCTAGGCCCTGGGAATAAAATGATGGTCTCAAAGCCATTGCTTGTCTTCAGAAAGCTTACAGTTTTGAGGGTAGATAGTAATTAAATAATTCTGATGGACTTCGAGGAACTTTCTGATATGAGCACCTACCTAGTTCAGAACAGTCAGAGTTTGCCCAGACAACGAATATTTAAGCTTAACCCTGAAGAAGTAGAAGTTGTCCAGATGAAGAGAGCAGGGAACCACCTTTCCATGGTCCGATGACCAGAGGGACTGAAAAAAAAACTAATATGGCTGGTGTGTGATTGAAGAGGGGCATCAAATGAGATTAGAGAGGTGGGCATGAGCCACAGTGTGGAGGGTCTTATAAATTCAGTGAGGAGTTTAGCACTCAGGGAAATGGGAGCTTTTTAAGTAAGGTGTTGACAGATGACAGGCTGCATGGAGCAAGGCATGGAGTCTGTGGGGGGCTTGAGCCAACTCACACTGGCGCAAGGGAGCCAATTGCTAAATATTCGGGAGTTTTGCCAACTGGTTGTTGCTAAACTGTCAGTAGCTTGAAATAGGCCATGGTGGGAGAATATACATACTGGAAATTGGCAAACACCATGAAGAAGGGTTTGGTTGTTGTTGCTGTTGTAGGAAAGCTGGTTTATCAGCACCCACTGGATAAATGTGAGCAAGGGGAAACATGATGGCCGAGACCAGGGAGGGAGCAAGAGGAGTGGAAATATTCGGTTACCTCTGAGAAATAGTTAGGTATGCTGTGTCTATGTGGAAGTAGGCACAGAGATAGAAGAAATGCATAGCAGGCACCAGGCTCATTTCCAACCCGTCTGTGGACTTCTAACTTGACACCCTTCAAGTAGCTCCAGCTTGAAAGCAAAGGTCAAACTCTTCGGACATTCCATTCCACATTCAGTCATACCATTGGTTTCTTAAGAAAATGTGCATTAAATCACTTGCCATAGGTTTCTATGAAGAAATGAATAATACTGCACTTCAATTTTGATAAAACTATCAGTAACATAAAGCAAAAGCCTTTTTGTCTACCCAGAGACTCATTTTCCTCATCTGGCATTTATTGCTGATGTTCTCCAAGCCCTCTCAGACAACGTGAATGCCAAATGTGGAAGGCAACTTGGACATTAAAAGTATATGTTCTCATGTGATTTGCAAGATTTGCAAAGATGACTTTTCTCCAGGGTAACACTGAAGCAGATGTTACAATTCTGTGAAAGTTTTATTTGTAATTTTATGAGATTAGCACACACAAAGAATACCCATATGGTATGTTCTCATTGGTTTTCAGCAAGAATTATATCTCGTATAGAGAGGTAAGAAACAGAAGTGAAAATATATTTATTTTGGCCAATTCAGTTGCTAAGTAGACTCATTATTTGTGTCCTGGCTCAAAAGTATCACATTTTGAATGTGGATCAGAATACTTTTTTTTTTTCTTGTGTCAGATTACAGGGGTTGAATTGCTTCACCAATAGTTACCCTTTCTCTGACTGGAAAACCATATCCTGTCATTTTTACGCTCCAAAGAAGATTCTGTTTAGATAGAGGGAAGTGTCAGGAAGGAGGCTTTATGACAGCAGGGTGAAACTCTCACATTTAAAGAATTCTCACCAGAGGTGTTTGTAATCTCCTTCCAATTTTCCCTTCCTCCTGAAACCTGTTTGAAGATAAAGCAGAGTGTAACCTGTGCCCTGTCAACTTCCTGCAGAGTGTTAACTCAAAAACCTCCATCAGTCACAGAGCACATCATTTAACAAGTTCCTGGTGATTGGGAATGAGTTCCAGATCACTTTCCATAGAACTGATTGTCTATTGCCCCAGGCTACCGTAGCTATTCATTAAAATTTCGGTAGGCAGTATCTAGCTTCATGATTAAAGAATCTTGAAAGAAAGCACAGTGTGATTTCTCGTCTGTATATGTATCTCACTTCCCCAAAGCTAGGGAGGTGGGAAATGGTTTATGAGAATTTGCTAGCTTTTAAAAAATAGAATATGGGAACATCTTTGATGTCCAGGGTTTGTTGCTATTGTTGCTGTGGTCATTATTTTACTTTTCAGATGTAAGGATAAGTCCAATTTAAAAATGTCCTCTCAGTATATATTATAACTGGGTGTTGGGACTATCGTGGTGAACAAAACATGAATTCTTTGCTCTGATGGAGCTTGCATCTTAGGAATACGTGATTAACTACAGGAAAGAATGATGTGTTATCTGCTTGAAGGCAGGGGTGGAACCAATTTTTCACTTATGATTCCTTCCAGCTCTTTACAACTTTTTGATTTTGAAATCATGTTAGTCTTAAGAAGAGTTGCAAAGATAGTACCGAGAATTCTCTTATTCCCCTAAGGTTAACATCTTACATCTTCAATGGTAAAATGATCGAAAATAAGATATGTTATGATTAAGCTTTATTAATTCTGGTTTATATTGAAAACTGGAAAGGTTATGAGATATAGTTTAGTCTGATTCATTCATCTATTATAAGAGAGCAGACAATAATATGTTGAATATAAAAATCATTTTTTCCTATCATCTAGACTCTAGATTCTAGAGCCATAATTTAAAATTGTTGTGAATGATATTTCCAGCTTCACATTATAATATGTTACATTTAAGGAATCTCTGAATGACTTCTTGACTTAACAATTTGATTAATAACATTGAGTGAAGATCAAAGTATTTTGTTTATTTTGTTTTTTTAGGTTCTACATATAAGCAAAATCATTTGGCATTTGTCTTTCTCTCAATGACTTATTTCACTTAACATATGGCAAGATTTTATTCTTTTTTTATGGCCAACTAACATTCCATTGGGTATATGTACCACTTCGAAAGTGAAGGGATTAAGAAGTGCAAATTGCCAGTTATAAAATAGTCATGGGGATGCAAAGTACAGCATAGGTAGTGTAGTCAGCAATGTTGTAATAACTATGTATGCTGTCAGGTGGGCACCAGACTTATTGGGGAACCACATTATCCTATATAATAAAAGGCTAATATGCTAAGTGTCCAGTAGTCCATTCAAAGCGTAATCTATATAATAAAAGCCTAAGTGACTGTTACGGTGCTATGACACGCACTGACCACCAGGTGGGCAGATGTGCCACTCAGCCAGAAGCTGGGCTCATGGCTGACGAGTGCAGCGGTGGTAGCTGGTGGCCGGAGCTTCTCCCACCTACACAGCAGCACTAGGGAGCAGCGAGCTGAGCGGTAAGGAGTGAGCAGGGGGGCAGTAAGGAGTGAGGGATCCTGGATTGCAAGAGGGATGTCCGCCTGCTGGCGTAGGCCCGATCCCCAATCGGGCCTAAGCCACCAGGCGGACATCCCCAAGGGGTCCTGGACTGCAAGAGGGCACAGGCCGGGCTGAGGGACACCCCCCTCCCAGTGCATAAATTTCATGCACTGGGCCTCTAGTAAATTATATAAATGTCTAATCACTGTGTTGTACACCTGAAACTAATATAATATTGTATGTCAACTGTAATTGAGAAATAAAAATATAAATTTAAAAATTATAAATAGATATCAAAGTGTTTCACAGGAGCACTGTTAAGATTTCTGCAGTGCACTTCCTCACTCTAACCTGACATTATCCATCACAGCATGTAGAATGGATTGTTATTATTCCCTATGGACCTTCTCCAGTGTCCAGATTCAGGAATAACTTACTTCAATGTGCAAACAAAAAGCCTCATGAAGATGTATGTGCTTATGGACACTGGATCCACTCACTCACTCGTTCATCTGCATAGAAAGCTTGCATCCCTCATAAGAGATTCAGGGATCAGCCAAGTTATAAAGACACAGATACCAGGTTCCTGGGTGGGATCACTCAAAGTGACAAATTTAAATTTGAGAATACCAAACCTGGAGTGTTCCTTCGAGGCAGTCTTTAGAGAGAGGATATTTTTCAATGCCAGATATAATTTTGTTACCAGGCTTTTATGGTCTTTATAGTTTGGTATCTTGAGATCCAACAGTTGGGGTTCTGTATTTTCAAGGGAAGTTGATCTTCAATGAAATATTACAAGCTCTTTCTTAGTCTGAGAGTAAGATCTCTGTTGAGATGTAAGAACTCCATTTGGGCAGAACCAGCTTTTAAAAACAAAGATTCGGGCAGCTGTCTCTACACCCATGATTTGATGGGATCAAGCTTGTGAGGAAGCAGGAGTAATGCGTGGGAGTTTCCCTACCAGGGCCTTTGAGAATGTACTTCCCCCACATGTAACAATATATATTAGAGTATAGTATCATATGGTATAATAAATCTCATTTTATCAACTGTCATGGCTGCGCCAGCAATGGTTGTATTTTAGAACAGAGCATCATAAAGATAAGCATCAGACTTGAAGAAATTGTAGGTAAGGTTAGGAAAAAATAATATGAAGAAACTGCTTTCTAGAGTCATTGTCGGAAGAGAGACACTAAAAATCACCTACCTAAAAATCTTATCTTGTTTTTTCTCCTGAAAGGTGAGTGATTTTTCTCTCGATTTGTACATAGATTTAGTCTCCCTCATACCCCTCAGTCAAAAGGCAACAACCCAGCATTGTTATTGGTGGATATTTCACCATCCCCCATCTCCTCACCTCCCTGACAATACTTACCATTTTTATTCAAGAAATTCCAAAATCAGATATAAAGCATAAGGGCAAGAGTAGGTTTCCAGTTGAGAGTATGTGAAACAGTTTATGCTTGTATTGTTATTTATTAATTACTGCATTGTTTTCCATATGAACAACCGTAAACCTACGTTTGCTCCATCACCATCAGCAGCAGCATCATTTTAAAACTGGTTCTCCAGAATAATAATGGGTAAGAAAGAAATGACAAGATTTTTTTTTTTAACTCCTAGGCTTGCATACTTAGATGATAGCTATTTTGGATATGGGGGATTAGATAATGTTCCTCATTTCACAGTTTCTAAAATCAATTTAATCTCCATTCCAATATAAGAAATATCTTTTTGGCCCTGATGACAATAGAAAAAAAACAAAACTTCTCAAAATAGAAAAACCAAAATGAAACAGAAAATTCTACGACCAAGAACAATGAGGGAATGACTATTAACAGCCCCTTTTTTTCTTTCTTACAGTCGCTGGCTTAGGAGGTCTGGCTTCCAAGGAGTCTGCTTATCTAATGAAGTAGCTCTACATAATTTGAGACTTAACATTCCCCAGAAATTTGACTAAGTTTCATTACTGACACACATCTTATTACTCTTGGATGAAATTTCAAGGAAGCAGACATTTGCCTGTTTCTGATCACGTAGCCTCAACCCTGCATAGTCACATTTAGATTAGAGAAGTTTAAATTACAAATCTTATTTGAAGCGTGAGTGCAGCTGTGATAAGGAGCTCATAAATAAGAGAGAGCATGGAACACATTAAAAAATAAAGATTACAAGCCTTACAAAACAGATTCAGGAACAACATCTCCACAGAGTGAGTTAAGCAAGGGAAGGTTCTCTTGATAATGAGAATTATTACTACATTCAAAAATCAATATTATTTCTTTTATGGTAGTAAAATAAAGGTTACCACACAGTTTAACATTGTGAGTCAAAGGACCCACTTACTATCCCATCCAAAATTCCTGATGGGACATTATTTAGGTGGCATTACAGAAGTTTTAAAATAGGGTCATATTTTAGAGAATTAAGTGTCTGTGATAATGGAAAAACAAGAATCACGTGTGCAACTGAGTTTTTATTTTTAAAGTCAAACTATATATACTAATTTGGTCAGATTTAATAACAATACATGATATTTAATTGTAATGACCTCCTTCTAAAAAAGTCAGTAAAAATATTTACCCTTTTCAAGGATGGCTAAAAGTTTGTAACAAGATTAAATTGTGATAAAGCCTTAAAAATAGGTTTTAATCTATAATTATTTCACAGTTAGCATAATGGATGTGTGGCATTGTGTGTTATGAAATAAGCTATTAATATATGTGAAACAGTCAATTAAAAAACAAAACATAGACTAATAAAAGTGCTTATGTCAACTTTGCACCCGTAAGAATAGACCCTGTGGTTATCAAATTGAGGGTCCTTGTATAAAGCCCTTCATGTGTTTCTTGCCTTTTTCTTTTACAATCTGCTACTACCATTCTCTCCAGGCCCCAACAATGGTACATAGTATCTCCCAGCTCCCTAACCCCTCTGTTTTCCGCCATTTCTTTTCCCTTCCATTATACCTTGCATACCTACTCCAGACTGGTTTCAATCTTGTTTGCATCATGTCATTATTTTTACTCACAAATCTTCAATGGTTTTCTGTTTTCTACTGTGTAGTGTCCAAATTACTAAAAGCTCTTAAAGCTGTACATAATCAAGAAGAGTATGCTCTTTGAAATGGAATCTGACACTGTTTTTTCTTTTTCTTTGAAATATTTTTTTTATTGATTTCGGAGAGGAAGAAAGAGGGAGAGATAGGAATATCAATGATAAGAGAGAATCATTGATCGGCTGCCTCCTGCAAGCCCCACACTGGTGATCCAGCTCACAACCTGTGGCATGCACGCTGACTGGAATTGAACCGTGACCTCCTGGTTCATAGGTGGAAGAGGCTCAACCAGTGAGCCACGTGAGCTGGGCTCCTCTTTTCAATTTGTATTACCTTTAATTCCAGTTACCTTTCTAATTTCCTTTATTTTTAGGTCCCATTTAACTCCTGCTTCCTTTTTTATAATTTTCAAACTGTGCTAACCTCTCTTCCCCAAAATTTATCACATTAAATCAACCTCTTTTAGTTAATCTCTTGATGCTTTTTGGCATATCTTATGCTTTTTAAGTCTCCTACAGTTGAGTTCTTGGGCTGTCATTCAACTATTTGTTTGAATTTATGTTATAAAGAGTCCTTTAGAGCAGATATTGCATTGGTTTTAGAAGAGACAAGCCTAAGATTTGAATCTTACGCTATCATTGTACCAGGGCCATTATTTAACCTCTCTCAGCCTCAATTTTCTCATCTCTAACAATGGGTGAGACAAACAAATTGATGGGATTGTAGTGAGTATGGTGATGATAGCATAAAGCACTTCGTATTCAACAAATGTTCTTTCCTCCCTTATACCATACACAATATAGTTGCTCAGTAATTATTTATAAACTGCATTGAAGAAGCATTCAATTGTTGGTTGAGTCTTCATCCAATGATTAATTTAAGGATTAAATTAAATCAAAATCTAAGCCCAAAAGATTTGAGAGTTGTATGGCTCTCTGTGGAAAATTCTTTGTGGATAGTTCTTCCCCAAAACATTTCATCAGCATCAGCTATATTCTGGGCTCAATTTCATGTAAATAGGATGAGGTTGCCAGAAACAAAATTCTGGATCAAGCCAGTCATCAGGATGCTAACAAAGCTGCCCTGAAGCCAGCTCTGTTGAGGGGGTCACATGGAGAAGACAGATGACGGCATGATTCCCACATAATTGTTGCTATATTTTGACATGAAGTTGACTGTGCAACAAAATCTGAGAAACACTCTATTAACATGTAGGGAAAAAAACTTTGGATAGAGCACCAGGGGTCAGATATTTTAAAAATAAGAGCAGTGGAGAGGGAAGAATTTTATTTAGCTATTTGGGTCTGTTCAGTCCAGGAGTCCATGAGGAGAAGCCCAAACCACATTAGGTTGTTAACAACACCTGCATAAATATAATAATGATATTTATCCCTACAAAAAGTTATAAATTGGAGAACTTGCATTGATCTTTCAAATCACACTCATAGATGTGAAAGTACTATAATGACTGTATCATATCAAGGAATATAGATATGTAAGAGTGTGTAATCTAGAGAACACTGAGGTTATTAATCAGTAATGTAAACAAATCTCATATAAATAAATTTTTGTCCAATACTTAATTTGTCCAGGAAATGATAGAAAGGATGTGAGAATTCAATATGGTACACATATGAATAATATTTTAAAAATCTGTTTTGGCCACAAAGGTTTCATGTTAGAGAATATAATATACCACTTAAAAAGAAAGAATGGAAAAGGATATGAATTGCCAGGGTGCTTATGTCAAAGTGCCATATTTCTTTCTTTTAAAAAATACTGCATTGTTTTTAACATGTTTTCAAATTATTTATATATCAGGAGTGATTATTCTTCAGAATACATAGGAAATACTTCAAAAGGTGTTAATCATTATTGTCGATAGATGTCATTATATTGCTATTGGTAACTAATTAACCTAATTTATTTAAACTTGAATTTTTTTTAAGAATTACGAAAGCAAGATTATGCTGTTTCCAAAATATTTTGAAAATATATTTTTATTGACTTTAGAGAGGAAGGGAAAGGGAGAGAGAGATAGAAACATCAATGATGAGAGAGAACCATAGATTGGCTGCCTCCTGCACATCCAGGGATCAAGCCTGCAATCCGGGCATGTACCCTGTCTGGGAATCGAACCTTGACCTCCTGGTTCACAGGTTAATGCTCAACCACTGAACCACACTGGCCAGACACTTCCAAAGATTTTAATGACGTGAAATGCTTAGTGTTCAACATTCTGGGTAAATTTTTATCATTTTTTACCCCCAGCTCACTTTACTGTCCTGGTAGCACCTAAGAACATTCAGTAGTGTTCACGTGATCGGGCAGCTATTCCTACTTCACAACCCAAGCAAGGATAGACTGCATGAACATTTGTTTCTCTTTTTCCCTAATACATTTAAATACTTATTTTCAGACTTCATTTTAGAACCCATGGTAAACTAGCTAAATGGCGTGGCCAATTCTTTGAGCAAGAATCAATGAAATTGTTCCATGTAGTGCTGAAAACACAGCTGATTGATAACTGATCGATTCTTTTTCTCAAATGGCTGTCTAGACATTGCCTGAGATGCAGAAATGGAAATGTACATAGGAGCCTCGCCTTGCCTTTTCCTCATTTGCTGTTGCAGTGGTGTGGTGGAATGTGGCTGGGGCTCAATCACACTGGCTCATAACACAGAGGCAATGACATTTGGACATTTTATATACGTTTAAATCTGGCCCTTCCTACTCCTGTCACTGGATTGGAGTAGACAGACATGTCATCAATTCTCTTCATATAGAACTCTTATGGGTGGGTGGGTTTTGTTTTGTGTTTTTCCTCTTTATCTGCACTAGCAACTTAGAGAACCTAATTCACAATGTCAATCTGATTTTTTAAAACATTATTATAGTGAATAGAAAGTGCACAAGAAGAGGGAAAGGTCAAACCTTCTGTGTAGCCAAGCCTTTGCCTGAGGAAATCTGTTGGACAGGAAGTTTTATGTAAGTTGACAGGTGGTTAACTGGGGATCACTCTAGACTGAGGTCTACTGTGGTCAGCACGCTACTTGAGTTGCTTGTGGTTTGTTTTTTCTTAAGAAAAGATAGCACTCTATAATGTGTCTTGAGATATTTGATTACACATATGAACCAATAAATTCCAAAATAATGAAGTGTCTTTAAGTAGGGAGTTTATAAACCAGGATAGCAATGGAAGAAATGGCAAGAACCCATCTGTTCAAGGAAACCTATTCAAGGAAGGCAATGGGTTCTTAAATTGTATGTTTCTGAAGATGTTTTTATCCTAAAAAGAGATTTATGCACAATTATATGCATATGTAGATACACATACATGTACATATATGTGTTTATTTATACATACATATACCAACACATTTCATTAGAAAGCAAGAAGGTCAGTTTCTATTTGTAACTTTAAGATACTCAAATACATTTTGTTCATTATATGAATGTCTTAGTTATTCAACACTCTTGTTCCTGGATCTTTAATCCTTTCAGACAAGCTGGGAATCAAGAATGAACAAGCCTAAGACTCCAGTCAAGAGCAAGAGGAATTCTTAGAAGCTGAGTGAAAGATGGTTAGATGCAGGAAGAGCTTAGTCTACCGGCCCGAAGGAACAATCAGCACATGGTCAAAGCCAAACCTCACTGGTGCTAAGTCAAAGTTGTTTAGAAAAAACATTATGAAAACAAAACGAAGCAGCTGCGTCAGTAGTGTGTGCTGGGCAGCAGAGCAGAAGAGAGCAGATGATCTGATGGTGATTAATAGAAGTCATGTGGCTGGAGGAAAGCTTTGAAAAGTAACATCACTGAACAGATCTTAACTTCTCTGAACCTCAGTTTCTTCACTAATAATATTGGGATAATGACAGTATCTATCTTATGGTATTACTATGTAATTTAAAAATATATTTATGTAACAAAAAGTATTTCTGGATCATATTTACCGAGTTATTATTATTATCTCTATAACATGAAGTTTTCAAAAATCAGTTTTCAGAAATATTTATACGAAGTATAGACTAGAATGAATATATGTCTCTCCAGATATTGCAGGCCTGTCCACCTATCTGTGGTTTATGTTGAATGTATTACTGGTTGGCGGATTGGATTGTACACTATAATTTTCCTATGTGGCATGCTATTTATTCCAGGTCACCGCCAGTGTTGTGATGGCTACAGTGTTATGGATGAATTAGTGGCTGTGGAAGCTAAGACATTTAAGAATGATATATTCTCAGTGGAGACCTGTAGGTAAGTTTAATATAACACACATGTCAACTAATCATACCAGATACTGGCTCCATTTGAAAAGGCATCCGTTATACATCACTGGAGGAGATGTACCACTTTGCACCAGGAGAGCATCAGTTCTGCCGCCATGGCTCCAAGTTCAGCTAATCTGTTGTGGGGAAGTTTCAAGGAGAGGATTTCTGTGGATGGAGCATCCTCTACTTTCCATTTGGTATTATGGCCTTAAAGCAGGAGTCTACCTAGTGATTCTGGATCCTTGGTAGAGAGGAAGGGAAGGAGGGAAGAGGTGATAACACCAGTGATGCCAAGAGCTCTATCTGTCCAGACACAGGGCATGGTCTTGAGATAATTGCTTAGTGAGAATGCCAAATTGTCCTTTACCTTGACATCTATCAGATTGAGGCTCCAAAAGCATGTCTTGACCTGCCCTGTATTATAATGGCAGCATAACATTCTGAGGATTGGGAAGAGGTTTGGGGTTAATGGAGGTCAAGCCTGAGCTTGACTACTTTCCCTAATACTGGTAGTATGTGGTATTTACCAGTGACAGGTGTGATGCACAATGGATTTGTTTATCCGGTTGCATATGGTTATAATAATTCGGCATGCTTGGTATGTATATAATAGACTCTCAATAAATATGCAAAAAAATAAAATACAAGATGCTGTCATACAACTTCCTTGACCAATGGTAATCTAAACTTTGCTAGAACACAATAGAACATCATCTGTGACAGGAAACACAACTTCATAAGGAGTCAATTTCGTTGTGAGCCAACTCTGGTTCTTAAATATTTTTCCTTAGATTATGTTGATTTTAAGTCTTTCTCTACTTCCTTCACTTTCTGTCTTTGGAATTAACAAAGAGCAAGTTCCTTTCTTTTCTTGATACTTATATTATTCCTTAGACAATTACTTTACTTCAGGGGGGAAAAAAATCCCCATTGCTTCAACCATCATTATATGATTTGTTTCTAGCTACTTAGAAGAAAAGTACATTAGAAACATCTTGGGAAGACGCATGAAATTCTCTTGCTTTGTGTCAGAATTAACAGATAAGTCATACCAGTTGTTTTCTCTATGATATGGAGCATTAACATCTTGATTCATGAGCTGTACTTATTACTGGTGATAAATTTTAGTGTCCTGTTCTGTTAGCTATTATCTTTGCTTTTTCTCATTTATCACTTTTTAATCTACTTTGTGAATGGTCAAATCTGTCACTAAAATTTCAAGAAACTATTAAATAAAACTGTTTTCTAAGAAAATATACTGTCTCTGTCACTGCATTAAAAAGGTTTTGTTTTAATAAGGTTTACAATGTCCCTGTACCACCATTCGGCTCCTAATTCACATGGATTCAGTGTTATCAAACTAAGCTTTAGTAGATGTATTGGTTCTTTTAATCAGTCACTATTTCCACAGATTTTTTTTAAGAGTACACACTATAGATGCACACTTGTCATATATGTTACCAAGTTTCCGACAGCAAAATAAAGTTAAGAAAGTCTGGATATATTTTTTAAAAAATGTTTTTGTGTATAAACCACAAACTTCTCACACGGTAATTAGGGAACTAGTGAATAACTTAGGGTTGCTAGGCAATAGTAGAGGGGATAGCACATTTATAAAATGCCTCATGGGATAAAAAGCATTTTTGTTAATTTTATCTTATGTGGTCTTAACAAAAACCTGGCAGTTTTAAATAAAGGAAACTCTCAGAGCTCTTTATACTGAAGACACTTTCCAGAATATATTCCTAATTTTTGAAATGCAAAGTGATATGACAAATAAAAGGAGAAAGCCAGTGTAGGAAGGCTTGATTGAACACACAGGGAGGCCATTTGAAATTCGCCACTCTCTGATTCCTGCTCTTTCTAGCTTGTTCCCTTCTTCCAGTTTCAAATCAACAATTTTTCTGTAAACATTACCTAGGTGTTCACAGCTGGATTCTTAACAGGTATCTCAGAAGCAGAGTGGGAAAGAGCCATTGTTTATAGATTTCGGCAATTCCAGGATTGGATGTTAGAAAGCTGGGGACTTGGGGGGAAAAATCATAATCATAGGAAATGTTATTCCAGAGGCTGGAGTTCTTATTTCTCCCCAAACACTTTAACTGTAAACCTACCAGTTTGTAAATTACTCTGGTTTGTAAGATACACATATTTAGCTCTAAGACAGCAAGGGACTTGCATTTGCCCCGAGGTCAGCAGTTGCGCTCTAATTGCTGACATTAGGTGAATACCAACCAGCTAAATCACAGTGGCTCCAGACCGTTTTAAGGAGCTGTGTCTGCCTCATGTGCAAAACGGGAGATTGCCTACACAAACACAAGGGTGCACGTGCAAATTCCTTTTTGTGCTGAGAGCTGCTTATTTTGTACAGATAATTACCAGGCCGCATTCCCACTAAATATATTCTGCTGCCTTAAATTGGGGTCTTAATTGTGAAAACGGATCCTTTGAAGAGATGAAACCCTTTGAAGGTTTCTTTCCTGACTGCAAAATTTTATGGGTTTTGTCTATAAATTGAGTTGTGCAGGATGACGAGGCTGATGGATTCTTATAGACTGAGGTCCAGTGGTGTCACATTACCCATTTTCTACCCGAATACCGTCTCTGGCACAAGGGCCTATGGCCTGGGAATTGATGATGACGTTAACTCTCCAGTAGGTCAGGTCTCTGGTTCTGGACATTTTCCCCATTCAAATAGGCTTTCATTGTTGGCAGCAAAGGAATTGGGAAACACGGTTCTGTCTATGAGGATAAGCTATGATATGAAGTAGTCCTAATGGTTATATGGTGATGAAGGGGCAGTAACATTAACAAATAATTGTATTTGTTATCTATGTAAAACGCTTTGAGCACTAGGAAGAAATGGTTCAATAAGGTCCCAAGCTTATACTTTTCTTATATGTCATTTCTGAGAGAGATGGTTGACAAGACTAATTTAGATCCGCAGATCTTCCCATAGTGAGGGATGAAAATTAATTTGACATGTGGACGCAGAGACCATCTACACCGACAGGCATAGTTTGCAGTTCCCTTTTAGAATCTTCGTTCAGCCTGTATTTGGAGGGCTTCCATTTATGTCCTTCTCTGCTCTGCCGGTGGGGTATAAACATCATCCTAAAAGTGAGAGTACTAACCTGGCTGGGGATTTTTGTTGTATTTTATTTTAAATGGACATGTGACTGTGACAAGCATGCAAGGTAGGCATGAATAGTCGTTGGTGGTCTGCACTCTAAGTCAGGGTTGTTGCTATTAGATGCTCTGTAACTGCCTCAAATATTTCCATGATGAGAACCTTCCTCGTTGCCATATACCAAGCCATTCAGTCTGCTGTGGTGTGGCCTGGAAGCCCACATCTGTGCCCTGTTGGGAAGGTGGCTCACATTGTGGTTTCCAAAAAAAACTGTCTTTAATATATGTTGTGCGAGAATTTATGCAGCCTGCTGGAGGGAAAGTCAGCACTAGCCATTCAAGACTGAACAATGCCTACCCTCCATGACTCAGCAGCTTGTCTTCCTGGAATTTACCAGAAGAAAAAAATCAGTTGACATGTGTTAAGATTTATGAATATAGTTGTTCTTCAAAGTGTTCGCTAAAATTATTATACTGCACAATGAAAGATGCCATTCCATAGAATAGAATGGCATGGAACCATTAACAAATCATTAGATAAAAGGATATGGATATCAGGAAGTAATTATAATTGTTTAAAAATGGAAAGAGTGGTTTTGGAAAGTCTGTTCATTTGAAAATACTACTTTTTGTAAAAAATAAAGGTAAATATGTAATAATAAGCATTAACATATTATATAATCTGTATGTGTATAATGCTAACTAATAATGATTATATATTAATAGCATAACTAAGTAAACAATAGTTGTTCTATTTCCCCTCATACAGCATTTCCAAGGGCAGCAGTGTTTTATGAAGAAATCTTAGGGATAGACAAGAAGTGAACAGACTTGCAAACAAACAAATATTTTGTTACTACACAAGTAGTCTAGTTAACATACCCTCTTATCCTGCCTTCTTTTCCCTTTCTGTGTGCAAAAAAGATGGCTGCAGTTTGATTCTGAAATTATTTTTCATTCCTTTCCAAACATTACGAAGTGCAATTCCACAACCTCCAGCACCTATCCCCTGTGGAGAGCGTGAAATAAACAGTGCCCCTGGGGCACACATAGCAAACATCATACATCAACCAGTGAGGGGTATGCTTGGATGAGGCCGTGTCTGTTACACTAGAAGCTGAAGAAAGATTGAAGAAATATTCGAAAAGAGATTGATGTGGGAGGGAATTGGAACAAGGCAGGTCGACTTCCAGGTTCCTGGTTTGGGGCAACTGGCAAATTGTGGTGCCCAGAATGGGGCGGGGTGGGGGAGAGAGGGGCAGGGGGAGTGCAAAAGAAAATTAATTTGATTTTGAACATTTGCAGTTTGAATAAAATAGCAACGCCGCTTGCAAATGAATGTTGCAGGGTTGTGATTGTTGCAGATGGACACTGAAACACTTTAATGCAAAAGTTTGTTCTGGTCAAAATTCTGCCAAAAAATAAAAAAGAATCCTTTTGCCACTTCCATTGGCATTGAGGTAAGTTTGCGTTTTATACTCCAAGTATTACTGAGCCCTAACATCACATTCCATCACTGATACATCCACTGGTTAGCAGGCAGGGCCCGGGGATGTGGAGATGGTGAGAAACAGATATTAGAACACAGCGTGGTTAGCGAGGTAATTGACAGGTACTCTACACTGCCAGCTCAGAAGAAGGAACAATTACTCTCTGGACACTGAAGCTCTATTTAAGTTTCAAAATCAGGGCGATGCTTGGTTTGGATCTTGAAGATGGAGCAGGCATGGAAATTATGAGTCCTACAAATGATGAGTGGTGACATGTGGCAATGTAGGCCCATCGTTTAAGGTTTTCTGAGGCCAAAGCAAAGGTCAGATGTGGTTCAGTCAAGTGAACCATTAGAAAATGCCATTTTGAATTACACATGTGTCGCCTTCTTCCCACGTACCATCTAAGAAACACCAACAATATCACAGCTGTGAGAAATGACACAACTCTTTAACATCAAAGCAGCAGGACCCACACCGTGAATTCTGTTTGTGGAGCTTAAACTTCAGAACGAGAACAGATAAATGTCGGAGAAGTGAACTTTCAATAATTTCACCAATTTATCAGAGGTCCCAGTGCTTCTCAACTTTATTTTCATTACCACTCCCCTGCCAAGGAGCCTTTTTAGACTTTCCCCCCAATTTTCTCTCTCTTTTTCCTCGTGAAATTTAAATACCACAGATAAATGTTATCTGTTTTACCCAACCGCAAACTGTTGTAGCATCTGAGAATTGTTTCACCCCACCAGAGTTCATTTTTGTCCCGGTGGGATTCATATTGCCTCATTACGTATGTATGGTTTAGATAAAGATGTTAATGTAAATATTTGTCTACTAGATGCTTGGAGCCCAGCATTATTTGTGAAGGGATCTATATTTTGTTTTGTTGCTTACATGCCTCGAGGATATAAATCACAAGACATACATTGACTTCTGTCAAACCCTTGATGTGACTCTGAATCCTTATTCAATGCAGAAATTTTGTTCAGATTCCTTATGAAATCCTTCTCAATTTCTGAAGTGTGGCTCGCCATTGAAGATCATTGCCTCAAAATGTCTTAGATGTTCTAGCAACAGCTCATTTTTGTTTTCACACTATCATGGGTATTAATTAAAAATAGAGCACAAAACTTCTTCACATGGACAGTCCTTTTTTTGGACCTAAATTCCCTCTGGCTAACCTCAACTACACAAAATCACAGCAACAGGCGGTTAGAGCAATTTCAAAGAACACACACACACTCACAAACTAAAAAAGAGGCATAGTTTTACTTGGCAAACACAAGCTCTGACCAAAATTGTTCTGTAAAGTATAATGCTTCAGAAAATAGCGTACCCACAGCTATGCAGCCTGGAGGCTCTGATTGAAGAAAGAAGAGATTGGCTGGAGAAGGGAGGACCCTCCACAGGAAGATAAAAGGGACAACTCCTAGGTTTGAAAAAAGTTAAAGTGGAAAGAAGATGGGTTGCAAACATCCAGTGAATGAAAAAATGTCCCCTTATCTCTGGACATATGTAGAATATGAAGTGCAAAGGGCTTTAGATCCTTTCCTGGGGTAACTAGCATGCCCGTGAGGGGCTTAACCAAATGCAGATGAGGCCCAAGAACCCCAAAAGATGACTGTCTTGGGGACTAAAGCGTGAACAATACGAAAGCATGGAGGAAACCAGGGGAAAACTTCTCCGGGTTCCATCACAGTCTGACCCCCCCTTCCCCCCCCCCCCCCCCCCCCCCGCCACACACACACATCAGGATTTTGGAGCAAAAGATTTTGCCAATTCCATACACTAATCACTGACTGACACATTATTAAAACCATTCATTTAAAACTATTTATAAAATATTGTAGATATTTTCCCCAGGAGTAATAGAAATTGGGATGAATGGTTGGGGAAGGATGGATCTATGCCATCTTGTTATCTATGGATGTGTTTACATGAAAATAATTAAAGTACAGCCTGGATAGTGTTGTTCAGTGGTTGAGCATCCGCCCATAAACCAGGAGGTCTGGGTTCCATTCCTGGTCAGGGCACATGTCCGGGCTGTGGGCTTGATCCCCAGTAGAGGGCGTGCAGGCAGCAGTGAATCAATGATTCTCTCTCATCAATGTTTCTTTCTCACCTTTCCTCTCTCTGAAATCAATAATAAAATATATATATATAAAAGAAAGAAAATAATTCAAGTAGGATTGGCCTGAGATGGAGTCCCTAAACAAAATGTGCCTCAGTGTTCTTCCCTAATCTTGGTTTCCCCTCCACCTGTGGATCTCTCTTACCCCTCCCCACCCCCACTCCAGATCTCCCCTTCAGCCCTTGGGCACCTGCCCTCTTTGCTGCTGGGAGAGAAGAGTTATCATCACAGACACACTGAGGTTGCTCATTTATAAACTTTCTGTTGGTCTAGGGCTTAAAGCTCACAAACTGCTATCCCGAAAGGATGACAGATGTGCATAAATAAAATTCTCCATGGGAGAGTAATGTTGGGAATTTAGAAGAATCCATTTAAACAGCTTTCCAACATGCTAACAAGCACTTGATTCTTCAAGAGGAGCACATAGTACATGTAGTTTGCTAACATATATTGGAAGATAGTCTGGGAAGTGCTAAAATGCAGTTTTATTTGACTTTCACATTGATGAAAAGGAACTACTATTTGTCAGTGCAAATTTTATTTCAGGTTAGAGGCAGAAGTAACTCTGGGTGAGCAAAAGTAACTCATTGTAGTTACTTAAAATCTGAATTACTATTCCTTTATTAAATTTAACAAATTTTATAATCTTAGCTTTCTTTTAGCTTTTCTTTCAACCTATAGATTATGACCTTTTATCTACTCTTCATAATATGAACATAAAATCAGTTTACATGCAGCAAAATAGCAATCAATTAACTCAATTTGAACAGATAAAACCACCTTAAACAATCCATAACTTTTAATATTTAGTTAAATTTTAAAAATATTTTATCTACACTTGTGAATTTAATAATTTCATTTTCTTAAGTGATTCAAATGTATGGCAAGGTATACTGATGACCTTCCCTTGCAAAGTCTTTCTAAATGTTACAGCTAAACATTTACATGGTGTTTACTCTGTCAGTTACTCTTCTAAGCTTTTTACAGATATCAATGTATTTCAGCCTCATATCAATTCCATAGGTATCTAATGATTCTGATTTTCTATTTTACATTTGAGAAAACAAAAGTATTAAAGTATTGAGCAACTTGCTCAAATTCACACAGATAACACATTAAACTTAGTGTAATAAAATCAAATTCTCTTCGACATTCCAATAGTCTTAACTAACTAAATTCTCAAATAACATTCACTTAAAAATTACAAAACTGATACGTTACAGTCTCTCAAACATACAAATGCCTTAAATAACAAACACACAGATTATTTGGAATTTAACATAATCTTTTAATTCTAAGGATTGCGTTTGGCTTTTATTTCTGTCTTCCTGCAGTTTAAAAGGTCAAGAAAAAGGAGTTACCATCTCAGACACACGGAGGTTATGAGCCTATAATCAGGACCACAATATAGTTACTTCTCAGTAAGAAACCAGAACCTAGGACATGTGGCCGAGAAGCAAAAAATGTCCAGATAATTCTTCTAGAACTGCAGTTGGGACGTTGGACCATTGATTTTTAAAAATATATATTTTATTGATTTTTTTACAGAGAGGAAGGGAGAGGGATAGAGAGTTAGAAACATCAATGAGAGCGAAACATCGATCAGCTGCCTCCTGCACACCCCACACTGGGGATGTGCCTGCAACCAAAGTACATTCCCTTGACCGGAATCGAACCTGGGACCTTCCAGTCCATTGGCTGATGCTCTATCTACTGAGCCAAACCAGTTAGGGCTAGACCATTGATTTTAATACTGCCTATGGGGCATCAAGTCTATTTTGTTCAACTGAAATTGTAAACTACTTCTGATATTAGAACCTACTTCTCCGTGTGTGTGTGTGTGTGTGTGTGTGTGCGTGTGCGTGAGTGTCTGTGTCTGTCTGTCTAAGGAACGCTTGAATGGATTTGTGTCTTTTTTTTTACTGTCTAATTGAATTCTATACTCTTCATGTTTTCCTTTTATCAACAACTATATAGCCTTTCTAATGATAAATTATTATCAGTAGTTTTCAAATAAGGAAGCTGAGGATCTGAGAATTAATGATCTCACCCCTAGTCCAGCATGGATACATGGGAGAGTTGAGATACATACAAGCCGGTCTTCTATATTCCAACCATTACTTGTTCACCAATTACAATTGGTTCCTAGTCTGGCTGTTGTGGGTGCTGAGGTTGAACTCCTCTCCACCCCCACCCTACCCACCACCATGCAACAGCTCTGGATCTCATGTTGAAATTGCTTTCCTTCGTCTGTGCCTTTGAAAACATTCAGTTACTATTAGTCATTCCTTCTTTCATCAGTCAGTCACAAAGTATTTACTGGATTCCTGTCATATGCTGGGCACTGCTCTTGGCACTTGGGATGTTATGAGGACAAATATTAATTTATACTGAGAGAAGGGTTAGTCTTTTGTTTAAACAGACCCGTCACTCCTGTATTTGTCAGGCTCCCCACTCTCAAGTCCCAAGTAACAGAAATCCAACTGAAATTTAAAGCAAATAGATTGATTTCTGTAACTGCAAACTTTACGAGCAGAAAGCCCATCCTTCATGGGTGGCTGGATCCAGAGCCTGCTCAGGTCATAAAGTCCACCTTGCTCTTACAATCTGTTTTCACACATTCTCTGTCTCCATGTCTTAATCTGCTATATGATGAGTGTTGGCCTGATTTTTTCCTGCGGCTGAATATTTCATTCATGTAACAAATGAAAATGCCTGCAGTCTTCATTTTTATTTTCCTTTCATCTGTGATTTAAGAGGAGATAAGAGCATCTCTTCCAAAAGCTCTTAGAGGAGAAATATTGGAGAAAATATTGACTCAGTTTGAGCCACATGCCCATCTCTGAGTAAATGCTGGTGACCAGGGCTATGGAGAGTCCTGAGCACATCCTGGGGTACAGTCACTGCCACCTAAGCCACTTGGCATGGTGACCATGGTTAATTAAAGAAAGGATGATAGCGGAAACCTCCTGAGCCACATGTGTATTCTCTTTTCCCTCCCTCTCTTTCTTTCTCCCTTTTTTCCCTACTTCCTCTCTTCCTTTCCCTTCCTTCCTTCCTTCCTCCCTCCCTCCCTTCCTCCCTTCCTCCCTTCCTCCCTTCCTCCCTCCCTCCCTCCCTCCCTCCCTCCCTCCCTCCCTCCCTTCCTTCCTTCCTTCCTTCCTTCCTTCCTTCCTTCCTTCCTTCCTTCCTTCCTTCCTTCCTTCCTCTAATAGTTATTGTGTGTCTACTATGTGTTAGCTATTACGTTCAGTCAGGAAGAAGACATCCATAACCTTGCTTCTATGAAGCTCAGTATATTAGCAATGAAGGTAGACATCAAATGACTAGTTATTCAGCTTATTAATTAATTTCCATTGTAATAAATGTTAAGAAGCAGAAGTGGAGGATGTACAGGAACACAGTATATAGTAAGAAAGTAACCTGGCCTTGAAGGTCAGGAAAGGCTTTCTGAAGAAAAATGTGATTGAGATATTTATTGAGCTCCAAATGAAAAGCAGTGATTAACTAGAGAAAGAAGGGAAAGAAGAACACAACGGGGAGAAGGAAAAGTGTCTGTTAAGACAGTGAGGCGGGCAGACCCATGGTAATTAGACGAATTAAGAGGTTGAGATGACCAGGTTGTGCTGAGCATGGGGGAGAGAAACAAGAGATGCAGTCAGGGTGTAATGACTATATCCCTGTGTGCAGCTCAGTGCGGAGCACATAGTAGGTGGTCAGTAACTATGAATAAATGGATAATCTCCATTTGTCTGATTTATATTTACTTTTTCAGATTTATACTTGAATCTGGTGATCTCCTAAGATTCTATTTGGTGTCCAGTTGAAAACTTGCTCATAATGGGCACTCAATAGGATTTGCTAAAAGGAATTAAATGAAGAAAAATAAATCCAGGCTGTTTTTAGAATGGCTGAGCCATGTAACTGTGTACACATAATTTGATTAAGAGATCAAAAGCACAGAAGAACTCTCCAAGTAATCTCTTAAATTCCTCTCTTTGTAGAGTCACACATTCGTGACCTTTGTTCCTGCCTCTGAATGCCACCATCAGAAAGATGCCTGCTGCTGTGAAGGGCGGGGGATGAGATACGGGGAAGAGGGGACAGAACCTCTGAGCCAAATAACAGCCTCATTTCCTCTGGCAAATACCACACTATTCTATGGCTCAGCTCTGTCCAGATCTTCTTACACATTTTTTATTTATTAACTGTTCAGTGTTTGAATGCTTCTCAGTGGAGGAGTATCAAACATACACACACACACTCACACACACACACACACACACACACACATTTCTCATTTGCTGAAGATGTCTCTCTTGTTTAGTTCCTATGCCAACCATAACTCTTACAATTTTACAATATCCTCCAACCTTCAGTTTTCTCTTGAATAAACCATATGTCCGGGCCTCCAGCAGTAGCTGCTTAGAACTGCTCTGTGGCCACCAGATGAGATTTCAGTGATACTAAAATATTCCTGGCATGTGGACTCATAACTCTTGTATACTCCTCTAGAAGGCGAATCTCAAAGATGAGTTGACATAGCCCCATGAACAAACATCCTACCGGATGTTTTCTTAAGCATTCTGAACAAAGTTCAACTGCCCTTTGGGAGAGAACACACATTTCTTCCTAATTTATAATTTTTGGAATGGTCCCAACCAAAAAGTCTGAAGAGTTCATTAGAGGAAGAAAACGTCCAAATATAACAATACTTGTCCATTATTTCATAGAACTGCGGAGTTCTTTTTAAGTATCTCAGCAATCAGTTACTACCGTTTCTTGAGGAAGGCAGGGCATACTAGCCTCATCGTAAAGCTGTGGTAGAAGAAACAGAAAAGTTTACTCTTCTGAGATGAAGAACCTTCCCGGAAGAGGGTTAGCTTTGGAGAGAAAGTGTTAAGAATCTCAGGTCATGCTCAGCAAGTAATGCAATGCATTACTAACATTAGCTTTGCACAGGAACAGCAGGGTTAAAAGTGATCTATACTGACTTTTATGTTTTCAAATATGGGTTTTGTGGAGTTTGCTTTAAAACATGAAGGACCTAGAGAGTTAGAAAACCTGTAATAGTCCTGCAACTCAATGTGGAAAACATTTATGCTTGGTTTAATTACATTAATACATTTATCTTACATTTCTTCAGGCCACTGTAGCCGGCCGGTAGTGCAATGCAGACCAGAAGCAAATAGAGTAATAGTTTCTGACTATAGCCCTTCCCAGCAACATCACTGCAACCTGGTCTAAGTGTTTCCCTGCAGCTTAAGCCAGGTTTGGTTTTCCCAGGTGCCCAGGTGTGACTATGGGATATTTGTGTCAATTTTTGTGATAATCATCCTTGTACCTTTGTTTGTTCTTCATGTTCACTGACTAGAATCCCTCTCCCTGAACCAATACCATTTAAAAATGTATAGATGCTTCTCTTGCTGCTGTGCTGCTATCTACTCCAGCAGGGACCATGGTGATGCACAGCCACTCTGCTTCAGCATCACCAGGCTGATGAGGTGGAATATGGTGGACCCTCAGGCCATTGAAAATGCATTAAATATATTATATATTGAATACATACACTTCAATTGAAAACAAAATATGTATATATAATATGCCTGAATATATAAACAGCAACATAAGAATAATATAATAATAATATTACCATTCATGAACCCACTGGCCAGCTTAGTAACCTTACTCACATCTTTAAATCACTCTGTTTAGCCCAGCTCAAACCTCCTCCCCAATGGAGGCAGTAACCACTCGCCTGAATTTTCCATTACTTACTGCCTTGCCTTTCTTATAATTCTCTAACATATATGTATAACCCAAATGAATATGGTATTTAGTTTTGCCTGGCTTTGAAGTTTACATGCATGAAATTACAATGCATTTGTTCTTCTCTGACTTGCTTGTTTTGTTTATTATATAATAGATAAGACTTTTTTGGAGTTATTTTAGGTTTATAGCAAAATTAAGTAGAAGGTACAGAGATTTCCCATATATTCTCTGCCCCCACACATGTATTAACGTCCTTCATCAGAAAGGTACATTTGCTACAATTGATGAATCTACATTAACACATTATAATCACCCAGAATCTAGCTTCCCTGTACTCTTGGTGTTGTACACCCTATGGGTATGGACAAATGTAGAGTGGTATATAGCTGTTATAATAGCATGCAGAGTATTTTTACTGTCCTAAAAATCCTCCATGCTTCACCTATTTGTCCCTCTCCCCACATTTAAAAATACTAAAGTAACCTAATAAATTTTAAAACTAATAATTACCTTTATTCTTCTTCTAAATTATACAGCATCTTAAAAGTGGCTTAACTCCAATCACCCACTTCCAGTAGTGATATATGCTTCACTCAGTTCAGTCTTCAACTTTTAATCTTACAAATTACTCATATTGTTAAAATTTCATAACTTTCTATTAAATTATATATTTCTATATATTTACAATTTTCTTTGCTCACCATTCATCATTTATCTCAGACCTTTGTCTTTAAGAACATTCTTTAGAAGTTACTTCCATGTGACTCTTGGGATAATAAAAATCTCTGTTTTTGTTTCCTAAATTGTCTTTATTTTGGATCTTATTCTTTTTTATAAATTATTGACTTTAGAGAGGAAGGGAGAGAGAGAGAGAGAAACATCAATAATGAGAGAGAATCACTGACTGCCTCCTGTACATCCTCTACTGGGGATCATGCCCAGACTGGGAATCAAACTGTGAACCATGACCTCCTGATTCATAGGTCAACACTCAACCACGGATGCACAGCAGTGGGGCTGGATCTTATTCTTAAAAAAGGTTTGAGTGGGTATAGTATCTGGCAAATATTTTAAATGCCAGTTACTTTTTCCTCTGCACTTTGAATGTCACTGCACATGCTACGCCTTCTATAATTTTTAATCACAGCCCACTTCCGTAGGCCATTCTGGTCTCCAATCAAGGCAGGGTTACAATTTGTTGACAAGCATTTTTTCCTTTGGCTCTCATTGCACCAACAAACCTCATGGAAATTCAGCTTCTCCTTCAGAGTCCCTATACTAATCCTGGGAGTTCCTGGGGATGTCTCACGTAGGCCCCAAGCAAACCACTTCTGCTCTCCTGTGGCAGGTGCCCTTTTCTTTGATGGACCTCACATACCCATAAACCCTCCTGAGAGGATGTAGCACTGCTGGATGTGCCCACTGCACAGGGTGATCTCCATGTCATGCCAGGTTTCCTGATCTCCAGACCCTGGCTGGTGCTCTTCTTATGCCAATGACAGGCTGTGTTCTCTGATCTGTGATGTTTTCTCTGTGAAAGGGAGAAAGAGCTCTCTCTCTCTCTCTTACTCTTTTATGTTATACTGGCAGAAAAATAAAAGGTCTTACAAGGATAGAAATTAAACATCTTTTGATTCTTGTTCTGTTTGTTAATAGTTTTTAGTCTGATCACACATCTTTCCATAGCCCCAGACATACATGTGTGGAGAGGAAAAGAAAGAGGGTAGGGGGTGTGGAGGATGAGCCTCTGTTCTGTGTGTGTGTGTGTGTGTGTGTGTGTGTGTGTGTGGCAGGGGGAGAGGGGCAAAAGAAAATGGGGGAGGTTTTGGGAGAACTTGAGATGTGGAAGATGCTGAATAAGAGATACCATGCTCTTTTCAGACAGGCCTGTCCCTCAGATGACTAATGCGTTATTATGGGCTAATCCTAAATCCTGTCCTTTTCTTCAAGATAACTTTTTCCTGGGAAGTTCTTGCTCCCAACAGATGAGTCGTTTCCTGGTGGGTCCATCCTATAAGCCTTTCCTTTATACCCAAGCACACCTGAATCCCAGGCTGTGGATCTGTGTGTAAATTTAAGCTGGAGCCTTCTGAACTGCATAAATTTGAGGTTTTATATGTATATTTATTTTAATATTACACTATCTGATTCTTTGCAGCATCTTAATTTGCTCTACATTGCAATACAAAGATTTCTATTATTATTCCAACTCTCCCTACTGAGGCACATACCATTTATTTGGCTGGCCTCAATCCTATCCCCATACTTTAAATATAACTAAGCTCCTCTCTCTTCTATTTGTTGGTGATTTCTTCTCATATTTTAAAAAACGATTTCTCCTGTTTTCTTAATTTCCTGTTTTCTACTTGTATAGTTTCTAGCTGTGTTTTCAGATTTTGAAAGTTTAATTTCTTGAGGTCTGTTTCTTCTTTTTCCCTGTTTCCTTCATTGGAGAATTTTTTGCATTTCCATTCTTTTTCCAATGTTGTTAAGACTTTCTTTGATGGTTTACTCCTGGTCCTTTTCATATATTTAAAAGTTAATTGAAAAAAGATTTTTCAGAAGAAATTGAGTCTGTCTTATTTCAGACATTTTTTTTATTTTAACTTTAAGCTAATTTGAAGCTTACACATATGATTTAATCTATTCTGCATTGTCAAATGAAAATAGGGACCATGCTCACTGTATTGCAGCTACAGCCTGGTAAAGTGGTCCTCACCCTCGTGGCTCAAATGTTGGCCACCACAAGTGAGACCACCACTGACCCCAGGGAAAAGAAAAGAAGTGAAGTCTCTACTAACTAAGAAACTTGGCTTGAACTTGCAGAAATACAAATGTTTTGGGGGTTTTTCTCACTTTAATATCAGAGTTCAATAGTAAAATTCTCTATTTTGAATGATCACATTTATCTTCAGAGCTCAAAGTACCATCCAAACAAATCTGAAACATTAATAATCTCTATCAATGGAATCACCACCCTTAGAGGCAATGACAGGTTGTGTGTGTGTGTGTGTGTGTGTGTGTGCATGTGTGCTCATGTGAGTAGAATATTAGCCATTTTCTATTTTAATTTTGCCACTCATGAGCTCTTATATGTGCCTGGGATTCTATATATACCTTAGTATATGTATGTTTGATATTATGTACAGTGATTTAGAATTCTGTCTTAAAATACGCAGATATCTACAGACAACAGTTGAATCTATTTATTCCTGAATGTGCTAGGTTGCATGAGATTGTTTTTTAGCCTTTATAAGAACCTCCTTACTCTGACCTTAACATTAGAAAAGACAGTATAATCCATCGCTGAAAATGTGATAGCGCTGGCTCATCAGTCACATACAAGTCATCCGTAGAACAATCCTTTCTGCAGAACAGTGTGCCCACAGCGGCGTCTTACCTGGTGGCCAATGTGGACTTTTCTACCCATTTCTGACAACCATGCTCTCCTCTGCAGTCTTTCCCTCTCCTGCTCCCCATGGAGCCTGGTTCTTTGGAGGGTTTCTCTTCCTTCGGCCCTTCACCATTGGCCTTCTAGGTCAACTTTCACACACGTCCTCCCTTCTCCTCCCACAGTTCTACTCCTCTTTATCCTTTGGCTGAGCATATCCATCATATAGTTCAAACAGTGTTTCTTCTCCCCTGGATGAAACTGAAGAGGCTTCTCTCAAAGCTCTTACTGGTCCAATTTCAGTGCCAAATCTCCTCAGGACAAACAGATTTGAGCACAGCTAAGGTCTGTCTCTTGCAGGAAATCTGCCATGATTTAATTAAAAAGGCCCTCTGTCTCTCAGCTTGCTCTCAGGTTCAGGGAAAAGGGTCTCCCTTTTGTTGTTCAGGCTTTCTAAGTGGAAGTTCCTGGAGAAGGAGGGATTGTTTCATGTTCCAATTGGAAGTAAGAAGGAGAGAAAAACCTCTGACCGTCCACAGCTGTTGAAAACGAATTTGAACACATCAACAAACCCATCACAGATGGTGTTGGGCAAACCAGAAGTGGAAAATTGTAACATTCCTTGGTATGTTTTGGTTTGCAGCTTATTGGCTTAAAATGAAATTGGGAAAGTAGATCTCGATGGGCAGAAGAAAGAGGAGTGTCAGGTCCGCACGATGACATTTTCCCAAACCCTCCTTGAAACAGTCACGCATGTGGGTGGTTAGTGAGGAGCCTGTGGCTTTTGAAAGAAGCTGCGTTTGTGGCAGACTTCAGGCTAATTGATCAAATAATCGTTCACTCTACACCTGCTCAGCTTATTGGACATTTTCAATGCTTTCTGCACTCCATTGTGCTCTGGAGTTAGGAACCTGGGGTTTAAAATTTGATTGTTGATATGTGTGGTCACTTGAAATATTCCTGGATTGTCTCATCTGTTTTTGGCAGAGCTTAGTTAGAAAGTTAAGCTCAAAACTCTTAAGGGAAATTAATGCTAGTGCCAGCTTTAAATATTTTTTGGAGATTAAAAAAAAAGACATTCATATGGAATTTTTTATATTGGTAAAATATACATTTCAAATTTAAATGGGACATGGGTAAAATCACCACTATTTATTGGGACTTTAGCCTATTTTTACATGAACTTTAGAATATACCCTGGGGTAGTATCTAATTTTCATAATCATGTATTTGACTGCCATTATCTAGCTTAGCTTTCAACTTTTTGTGCAAGGGACGATGATCAACCAATGGAGCCACACCATCCAAAGCCCATTTTTAAATTGGATTGTTTGGTTTTTTTGGTGTTGAGTTTCATAAGTTCTTTATAAGTTTTTCAAAACCTTATCAGATGTATCATTGGCAAATATGTTCTCCCATTCGGTAGGTTGTCTTTTCACTTTGTTGATTCCTTCCTTTGCTATGCAAACACTATTTAGTTTGATGTAGTCCTATTTGTTTACTTTTTCTTTCGTTTCTCATGCCCGAGGTGATATATCAGAAAAAAATATTGCTACAAGAAAAGTCTAAGGTTTTATTGCCTATATTTTCTTCTAGGATTTTAATGGTTTCAAGTTTAACATTTAAGTCTTTAATCCATTTTGAGTTCATTCTTGTGTATGCTGTAAGAAGGTGGTCTCATTTCATTTTTTTGCACACAACTGTCTAATTTCTCCCATTTATTGAATAGACTATCTTTACCACATTGTACGTTTACTCCTTTGTCAAATCTTGATCATAAAGGCATGAGTTTATTTAGGGTATCTCTATTCTGTTCCATTGATCTCTATGTCTGTTTTTATGCCAGTACCATGCTGATTTGATTACTATGGCCTTGTATTATAGTTTGATAGAAGGTAGTGTAAGTCCTCCAATTTTGTTCTTCTTTCTCAAAATTGCTGTGGTTATTCAGGGTCTTTTGTGGTTCCATATAAATTTTTGAACTATTTGTTCTAGTTCTATGAAATATGCCATTGATACCTTGATAGGAATTGCACTGAATCTATAGATTACTTTAGGTAGTATGCACATTTTAATTCTTCTTATCCATGAATATGGTATATGCTTCCAACCTATAATAATAAAAGTGTAATATACTAATTAGACCAAACAGCCGAATGACCTTCCGGACATCATTCCAGACGTCCTACCGGATGAAGCCATGGTGGCAGGGGCTGAGGCAGAGGCAGTTAGGGGCAATCAGGCAGGCAGGCAAGCAGTTAGGGGTGATCAGGCAGGCAGGAGAGTGGTTAGGGGCGATCAGGCATGCAGGCGAGTGGTTAGGGGCAAGCAGGCAGGCAGGCAGGCCAGCGGTTAGGAGCCAGCAGTCCCAGATCTGAGAAGGATGTCTGACTGCAGTTTAGGCCCGATCCACCCCCTCCATGAACAAATTTCGTGCCCCGGGCCTCTAGTTATTTATATCTTCCACAATTTCTTTCTTCAATGTCTTATAATTTCCTGAGTACAGGTCTTTTACATCCTTGACTAAATTTATTCCTAAGTATTTTATTTTTTTAAGCAATTGTGCATGATGTTGTTTTCTTAGTTTCCCTTTCTGATAGCTCATTATTGCTGTATAAAAATTCAGCTGATTTCTGGATATTTATTTTGTATCCTGCTACTTTATCAGTTCTAGTTTTTTTTGTTTTTTTTTTTTACCTCCTTGGTTAAATTTATTCCTAGAAACCATCAACAAAGCAACAAGAAAGGCCACTGCATGGGAGAACATATTTGCCAATGATATTTCAGGTAAGGGTTCAATCTCCAAAATATACAGAGAACTCATACAACTTAACAAAAGGAAGATAAACGATCCAATCAAAAAATAAGCAAAGGATCCAAACATACACCCTTCAAAGAGGACATACAGAAGGCCCAGAGACATATGAAAACATGCTCAAAGTCACCACTCATCTGTGAGATGCAAATCAAAACAACAAAGAGATACCATCCCACACCCTTCAGAATGACTATCATCAACAAATCAAAAAACAACAAGTGCTGGCTAGGATGTGGAGAAAAAGGAACCCTCCTGCACTGCTGGTAGGAATGCAGACTAGTGCAGCCACCGTGAAGAACAGTATGGAACCTCCTCAAAAGCTAAAAATGGAACTCCAACTAGACCCAGTAATCCCACCTCTAGGACTACATCCCAAGAAACCAGAAACACCAATCAGAATGGACACATGCACCCCTATGTTCATACCAGCACAATTCACAATAGCTAAGATTTCTAAACAGCCTAGGTGCCCATCAGTAGATTAGTGGATCAAAAGCCTGTGGTACATCTACACAATGGAAAACCATGTGGATATAAAAATGAAGAAACTTTTACCATTTGCAACAGCATGGATGGAACTGAAGAGCATTATGCCAAGCGAAATAAGGCAGTTGGAGAAACACAAGTATCTCATGATCTCACTCATATGTGGGATAATAATGATCAACATTGCTGGGGTCCAACCCCAGCAGGTCCAGGGGTCCCCAAAGGTGTGGACGGAGTCGGCGAAGAAGGAATGACATGGAGACAGCGTTCAGTTGATCAGCAGCCTAGCCAGGATCTCTAGCCAAGTTCTGGTCAGGATCTCCAGCCAGGTGCTGTGTCCATGTTCTCTTGCTAGGTTCTCCAGCCAGGTTCTGTCCAGGTTCTCCAGCCAAGATCTGTAGCCAGGTTCTGTCCAGGATCTTTTGCCATGTTCTCTCACTAGGTTCTGTCTCTAGGTTCTGTCTAGGATCTCCAGCCAAGTCCTGTCTCTTGGTTCTCTCTCTAGGTTCTCTCAGTTCTAGTTTTTTTAAAAAATATACTTTTATTGATTTCAGAGAGGAAGGAGAGAGAGAGAGAGAGAGAGAGAGAGAGAGAGAGAGAGAGAGAGAGAAACATCAATGATGAAAGAGAATCATTGATCAGCTGCCTCCTGCATGCCCCCTACTGGGGACTGAGCCCACAACCCAGGCAGGTGCTCTCACTGGGAATTTAACAGTGACCTCCTGGTTCACAAGTCAATGCTCCACCACTGAACCACACTGTCCAGGCAGTTCTAGTAGTTTTTGGTGGAATTTTTAGGATTCTCCATATACAGTATTATGTTGTCTGCAAATAATGACAATTTTACTTCTTTCTGTTCAATTTGGATGCCTCTTATTTCTCCTTCTTGCCTGATTGCTGTGGCTAGGACTTCCAGTACTATGTTGAATAAGAGTGGTGAAAGCCAATATCTCTGTCTTCTCATTCTTAATGGAAATGCTTGTAGTTTTTTTACCTATTGAGTATGATGTTGCCTGTGGGTTTGTTATATATGGATTTCATTATGTTGAGGTATATTTCCTCTAACCCCACTTTGCTGAGAGTTTTTTTTTTATCATAACTGCATGCTGAATTTTTATCAAATGTTTTTATGCATCTATTGATATGATAATGTGGTTTTTATCCTTCATTTTGTTTATGTGGTATATCAGGTCTATTGACTTGAGGATATTGTACCAATCTTGTATCCCTGGAATAAATCCCACTTGATCATGGTGTATGATCTTTTTAATTCATTGATAGATCTATTTTGCTAATATTTTATTAAGTATTTTAGCATCTATGTTCATCAGATATATTGGCATATAATTTTCTTTCTTTGTCATGTCTTTATCTGGTTTTGGAATTAGGATAAAACTGGCCTCATAAAATAAGCTTGGGAGTCTTCCTTACTCTGGAATTTTAAAAAAATTTTGACAAGGCTAGGTGTTAGTTCTTCTTTGAATGTTTGGTAAAAATTCACCTGTGAAGCCAGATGGTCAAGAACTTTTGTTTGGTGGGAGTTTTTTGATTACTGCTTCAATTTCACTAGTTGTAATCTGTCTGATTCTCTGATTCTTCCTAATTCAGTTTTGAAAGAATGTATATTTATAGGAATGTATCTATTTTGTCCATATTATCCAATTTGTTGACATACAGTTGTTCGTAATATTTTCTTGACAAGTCTGGTTAAAGATTTGTCAAGCTTGTTTATCTTCTCAAAGAAACAGCTCTTGATTTAATTGATCTTTGTATTTTTTTTTAAGACTCTATTTCATCTATTTCTGCTCTGATCTTTACTATTTCATTTTTCTTACTCACTTTATTTGTTGTTCTTTTTCTAGTATAAAATGAGATTGCTTATTTGAGATTTTTCTGGTCTTTTGAGATAGGCCCGTAATCCTATGAATTTCCCTCTTAGGACTGCTTTCACTGTGTCCCATAGATTTTGACTTCTTGTGTTCTTATTTTTGTTTGTTTCAAGGTATCTTTTAATTTCTTCCTTGATCTCATGGTTAACCCATTCAATGTTTAGAAACATGTTATTTAGCCTCTATGTCTTTATGCATTTTTTCAGTTTGTTTCTTATGATTAATTTCTGGTTTCATACCATTATGATCAGAGAAGATGTTTGATGTGATTTTAATCTTTTTAAATTTATTGAGACTTGTTTTTTGTCCTTATATGAGGTCTATCCTAGAAAATGTTTCATGTGCACTTGAAAATAATGCATATTCTGCTGCCTTGGGGTGAAATGCTCTGAAGATATCAATTAAATCTATCTGAACAAGTGTATCATTTAAGGCTGCTGTTTCCTTGTTGATTTTCTGTCTGGAAGATTAATCCATTGATGTCAATGGGGTGTTAAAATCCTCCACTATGGCCGAAACCGGTTTGGCTCAGTGGATAGAGCGTCGGCCTGCGGACTGAAAGGTCTCAGGTTCGATTCCAGTCAAGGGCATGTACCTGGGTTGCAGGCACATCCCCAGTGGGAGATGTGCAGGAGGCAGCTGATCGATGTTTCTCTCTCATCGATGTTTCTGACTCTCTATCTCTCTCCCTTCCTCTCTGTAAAAAATCAATAAAATATATTTTAAAAAAATCCTCCACTATGATTGTATATCACTGTCAATCTCTTCCTTTATGTACATCAAGATTTGCTTTACAAATTTAGGTGCTGTTGGGTGCATAAATGTTTCAAGGGTTATATCCTCTTGTTGGATTACCCCTGTTATCATTATGTGGTGTCCTTCTTTATCTTTTACTATAACATTTGTTTGGGGTTAATGGCCTCAGATATCATTGTTGCCATGTCTCAGTAAAGCCTCTGAAGCTTAGACTCATTCAATGCTCATAAAAGTATAGCTTAGGTTTTTAAACTTGAGTCCTTAACCTACAAATGACCTGAATAATGTAAAATAGTGTTTTCTGAAATGTGAGCTATAGAATAATAGTATGTAGGAATATTCATACATGTTAATCACTCACACAAAGTTCACTTTTTTAAATAAATTTGGGAAAGTCTGGATCAAACAAATTTAAACAAAAATTTTTATTGAAACCATATAATATGCTAAGATGCCTCACGGTTCTAGATTGCATTCGGGCAATAAATATTTATCCAGTTCCTACTGAGTGCCAGAAACAGCACCATGCATTGCTCAAAGAAACGTCAACAAATCAGACGTGGTTTCTGTCCTCACATAGTTTCCAAAGTAATGGGAAGAGAGTGTTAAACAAATAAAGACATAAATATTTTTATAGGAGGATGTTGTATTGTGCTATGAAGAGAAAGATCAAGATGCCATTAGAATGAGGAAAAAGAGATACCAATGTAATTGGAGAATGGATTTAAGAACGGTCTCTAAAGTAAGTGAAATTTAAGCTGAAGAAAAAAGAAGTAGGAATTAGTAGAAAAGGGGGCATTCCAGCCCAGTGAATAGCAAATCCAGAGTTGTGAGGCAGGAAAGCGTTTGCTATCTGGGAGAAAAGAGAAGGTTGATGTGGTCAGGGTGTGGTCAACAAGAGACCCAAGATGAAGCAGGAGAAAGAGTGAAGGGTAAATTCATGCAGAATCTTCTAGGCCACATGAAAGATGGTTTTTATTTTAAGTGTAAAGGGTTTTAATGAAGGAACTGGAGTTTAAAATACCATTTTCCTGTAGAAAAATATAGTTTACATTTTGCATTCCCAAATGTATTTGACCACGGAAATATTTTGATGAGAAATTTCCTGGGAGCAATATCTTTGGAAAACACACTGCCAATGCCAATGCTTTAATAAACCCAACTCTAACCAAGGATGGTGTCTCAGTTGGGACTTTTAGACTGCAAGTGACAGAAAACAGTCAAAGAGACTTTACCCGTTCAAATATGTTAATCAGAAACATTCAGAAGCAGGGCCACCAACATAGATGGATTTGGGGACCACGTTTCTCTTCATCTATCAGCCCTTCCTGTCCCTGTCTTGGTTTATTCTGAAGGCTCAATACTATGGGCCCAGAAGCTCCAGGATTTTCCACTGTGGTGGCAAGGTGGCTGAATCATCTTCTCATATGCTCCCAGACCACATACCAGTGGGAAGAGAAAGGAAGCCTCTTTCACAACATTCCCAGAAAAATTCCCTTGCCTCTTGCTACTTCTCATTGAGGTGCCCATCTTGGAACCAATTACTCAAACCAAAGTAACAGGGCATGTGGATCAGTTTAAGCCCAGGTAACCTGCAGCCTTGCTGATTTGGATTCCAAAACATAAATCTAGGAAGACTCCTACAAGGAAGAACAATGCTGGGGAGGCAGAGAGCTAAACTCTAGTATGGATTTTGTCCATTTTAGTGTTTTAAATTATGTGGATATATTTGGGGTCCTCATGTTGCATTCCCAGTTGAAGTGTAAAAGGGAAAAGCAATAAAGTATTTAAGAAAGCACAAAAACACTGTGCTTTTTTGTTTTTTCTGGGTAGTCTTGGAAATATTATGGAACAATGAAGTAGAATACTTGTGTTATTATTATTACTAACAATTTTCCCCATCAATGACCCTTTTCTTGTTGTTGTTGCTTTGCTTTCATTTATGTGAAAATTCCTCTACTTAGACTAGTGGATCACTAAATAAATGTCATGTGCTTCATGTAAATTACTGGCTGCAGCCCTTCCATTGTGTGTGTTCTAAATATACCTTTCACATACACACACACACACACACACACACATATATATATGTTTCAAGTATGTCCACATGTGTATATATATATCAGTATAATATATAACCTTTACAAAAACATAAATCTTGGGGATTATAAAAATGATTTTATAGTCAATGCTCATATTCTTTAATCACAATGTTCTCTAGAGTACTCTTAAGACAGTCATAAATATTGGAATTTTCTAGTATAAGAGGCAGTGAGTCAAACTCCTGAGCACATAAAATAAATTTTAGAGATATAAAAGGGGAAAATGTTTTTTTATGAGAAGATGGTAAGGTCTGAGTGATCAAAATAGACTTAGGTAAACCATGGAGCTTGCATAAAAACCACAGATCAAGGAAAAGCTATGACCCTTGCAATATCAACTAGCAGTGTATTTTTAGTCTTACAGACGGTAGGTAACACTTTTGGTCATTTATACTTTGTTCCTTATTTTATGATTGTCATCTAAAAATAGTTGAGGCCTTAGCAGGGCAGAAATTATTGTGGAGGGCTTTGTGGATGAAATGAGACTTTGGGGAAGTTTTTGAAGGGGGCGCTAGAAGTGCATGGTGAGAACCTAATAGGAAGATAAACAGGGGCAAAAAACAATTTGGCAAGTGGAATCTCAGCGTTCCCATCTCAAAAATAGGCACTGTTTCCCTCAGATCTCAATAATGGCCTACAGCAAATTTCTTTAAGCTTTCCAGCCTGGTAGACAACCCAGGCTAAATTAAATTTTTCTGATTTCATCCTGGACATTTGTGTGCCTACAAATTCTCTTCTCATCCTAGAGAAAGAACAGAACTAGATTTGCCTTTAGAAGCGAAGAGAATGGCGTGTATCTTCTTCTCCTCCTCCTCCTCCTCCTCCTCCTCCTCCTCCTCCTCCTCCTCCGCCTCCTCCTCCTCCTCCTTCTTCTGTTTTTCGTTCTTTTGAATTGGCTTTTAAATACTCCTTTTCAATTCCGCACAAATTTCAAATGTCTGAAAGCAGGTAGGTTTAAGTATAAATACTGCATAAGTGTACTTTTTAACTTAGCAATCATTAAGTATTAAAACACTTAATATGCAACTTATATCTATCAGTTGTCCTGTGATATTTTTTGTTGTTGATGTGCTTTTATGAAAGTCCAAATACATGTTATTCATAAATATCTTTATCTTTGGACTTTGTAAAACAAGGAGATTAGTTAGCAACTATTTGTCACACAGCTCTATGAAGTAAAGAGAACATCTTTGGAAAGTGTATTAGAATTATTTTTTTAATATAACTTTTGCAATCATCCCTGAATCACACAAAATCCCATGCAAAATCCCATGCATAATATTCTGGAGGTATAATGAAATTATTCTGAGAATTTATCAAGATGTATTAATTCAAGCTATACATGTAAATGAATAATGGCCCATATTCTTAATAATTACTGGAATATTAAGTATTACACCATCTTTATGCTATCTTTGTTTCAAATGATAGATTCTTGCACTCTATATAAGTAAGAATATTAACATTAATATGTCTAGTTAATTAGATTATTCTCAGGTGATGCATTAATGTACAAATATTTTAAATGGATGCCAGCATATCAAAGCTATTAATCATCAAAGTATTAAACTGTCATTAATGTTAAAATTTTAAGGAGGCTTTCCCCCTGAGATTAATAATCATGAATCTAGTTGTTTAGAAACATGGGATCTCTTTTTTTGTTGTTTGTTGAAACATAACTGACAAATAAAAATGGTATCTATTTAAGGTGTACAGCTCATATAGTTACCATTTTCACTCTTTTCTCTCTTTTTTTGTGGCTAGAACAAGATCTACCCTCTTAGCAAATTTCAAGCATACAATGCAGTGTTGTTAACTACAATCACTGTGTAGTATCTTATAAGAAGAGGTCAATGGCCATGTAATACATTTTGCATTGAACACATACCTGAGGATTTTAATCTGCCACAATTTTTTTAGTTTTCTTTTTCTTTTAGAGCCCACAAATAAGTGAGATCATATAGTATTTGTCTAACAGCATATAGGATTTGTCTAACAGCAAGGAACTTACGATAGAAAATTGGATAGCAAAGATAATGATTATAATTTATAATTTAAATTCCTTGTTGTCCCTAAGATAAAGGCAAGTGAATTTCACAATTGTGCGCAGCAGCTGCTTTTTCTGAAGTTGGGTATAATCAGCCAAGTTATAATCAGGGTAGGCCAGCTTGAAGAACAGCACTCCAGACCCAGAAACAACTGCATCACATGAAGAAAAAAATTAGAGCCTGCGTGGTGACTGGCAACCAAGAAATATCCAGCTTAGTTTAAGAAGAAGATGAGCCTGCAAGTCCAGAGACCTGGCTTCTGGTCCTGACTTACTAATTTGTGTGATATTAGCCAAGAACGTCAACTATCTGGGCATACATTCATTTTCTCATCAAGGGAGAGAGAAAAAGAGAAAGAGAGAGAGAGAGAGAGAGAGAGAGAGAGAGAGAGAGAGAGAGAGAGAGAGTTTTCTGTCTTCTATATTCACTTCTGTGTGTCAAGATCCTATAATCTATGGGGGTGAGGAGAGATGAAAGCACATGGATCAGATAAACACTTTTGAAAACTTGTAGAACTTGCACCCATGGATGTTGCTGTGTTGCTAAAATAAATACTGCAGAAGGTTCCATGCCTTGGATCTGAATGGCATCAACAACAATGGCTGCCAGAATCCTGAGGAATGGCTCAGTGAAAGGAGCATCCCTCCCAATTGCACATGTCCCACCACCAGAAGAGAGCTAGGCGGGCAGTTGTAGAAAGCTGGCAATTTTCATGACCACCTATGAAACTCCTTTCCTGGAAACTAAATTGTTCCTTCCTCCCACTAGGCCCTTCCATCAACATGACTGCAGCAAGGAGCAACCTGGCCTCAGTTACTGGGCCAGCGGTGGGCTCAGGAGCAAAGTGGACTAGTGAAGCTTTTGCTCAGAGATTTGGACAGGGCATGTACAGAGATAAGTAACTTTTCCCTCTGAATGGCTGACCTTTTAACCCTTGGGTGAAACTAACGGTCACGACTTCCACCATCTGGTACAGACAAGGGGAAGGCACTAGAGAGGAAGAGAGAAGGATCAAGTGCTTATTCAGCGATGTGAATAGATGCGAAACAGAGAGAGCCTTGCTAGTTGTGCAATTCGTCTTCCGGTTCTTCCTGAGACCCAGTGGCATTCCTGTCCCGGGGTTCTGTGAAACAGCCCCGGATTCTTTTGAATTATCATCAATGAACTTTTTTCTTAAGTTAATTTGAATTAGTTATGATTCTTATCAGGTTGTGGAGCTAGAGCCAAATATGTGTTTGATTATCAGTTAAGCTTTTAATATTTTTTGTAACTATATTAGAGTTTTTTGTTGATAATTATTAGACACTGAGCATTAAACATAGATTATTTTCTTTAATTCCCCTAAATTCTGTGAAATAGGCACTATTATCCCCTATGCACAGATGAAGAAACTGGTTTAGAAACTTTTTCGAAGGCAGCCCAAGTTTGACAACTATAAAGCAGCGAGTCTATTTTCTAATAGACTTCCATTAATTGGATTCCAACTCTAATCAGTTTAACCTCAGGCCAAAGCTTTTAACCATCTCGTAAGATTAGGTAAGATATGCCTTGCCAGTGGGAAATCTGAGATAGAGGAAGTGTACAAAATGCTGATTTTCTTAATAATTACCAATTTTCCAGAAAAGGAAACTAGTATGGTTCTGAGTCAGGAATGAAGATATGAGGAGGGAGTGGTTGGTGTTTAGGGGAGTCTGGTATCAAAATGTATCTTGTTATGACAGATTCCGTAATTCTAAAAAGCAGATACGTGGGGTTTTTAAGGAAAGGAAATTATGTGAGGGTTAGTCATTTAGAAGTAAAGTCTATGCATCATTTGGCTGGTATTTACCCAGTGCCAGAGGTCAAAAGCTACCCCTTCAAGCATTAGTGGACTCTCCCTCGATGAATTTCTCCCAGACTGCAGGACCTTGTCACTCTTCTCAGGCCTAGCAGTGGTGCCTTCCCAAGTACATTTAATCACAAACATGCAGTTGGCCACAAACACATTCCTGTGCAATTCCTTCATTGGTGTCTTCTTAAGAGTGAACTGAACTGTTAACTTACTTTTAAACAAAACTGAATAGTTGAAATGTCTGACTGCTTCCTATCAGTTTAAAAAATATGAATTTGTACAACAGCTGCAACTTGTTTCAGTAGAATTAAGTTTTACCCAAAGAAGGACAAAAAAAAAATTTGGTCTGTAACAAGGGAAGACTAATGTTCTCAATGGAAAGAAATGAATATCCCCACAGCTTTTTAATGCCGGTTAACATAAAAATGGCTTTGAAGATTAAATGAAGAACATCCTTTCTATTATAATTCATCTTATTTCCAGATGACTAGTAGTCAGCCCGTAAAGATGGTAAATTTATTAAAGAAAATAGAGGAGAAGGACTGGAAGTATACTACAAAAATTCAACAGCAGTCACTATAAAACGGCTGAACAAACTTTATCAAATGTCATGGCTGCTTTACAAAAAAAATGGCAAAAATATACCTTTGAGGTCTTTCTTCATTGAGAGCCTTTGCAATCTTTCCCCATGAGTGAACTAATTGGTATCTTTTCAACTGACCTAAGTTATATAACAATAGTGAATAGATGTATAATATTTTATAAGCCACTCATAATCTACCGCTGCAAATTATCAACACTCCCATACATGTGTAGTGCAGTAGCAGTAAGAGAGGAGCTCCTGCAGCCACTGGCTGGAGCTCTTAGAGCCAATATATGAGCTGAGTCATGGATTCATGGTCAACCCTTGCTCTTTATATTCAGCACTGTGCATTTTCAGCCCACATAGAGACGATCAGGCTCTTAGTAGCTAATTTGTTCATCAAATCATTCAATAAGTCATTCAGAGGATGGGAAAAAATGAGTCAAAACCAGCTATCAGATGTGACTCTTACTTAGCTCTCCCACTTGGGTTATGGCTTCACCACTGTGTGGCTCAGCTTCATTAGGAACTGACATTTCCCCCCTGTTTGGTATGACTGCCCATCCCCAAAGAAGTGAGCCCAATCCACACTAGCTAATGTCTGAAGGCCTTGCTGTAGATAAAACCACCGTGCATTCCGGATCCATTCTCAATCTCTCTGAGAGACTGAGAGTGTATGTATGTCAACAGGTTAGTTTTCCAGGTGACCAGGTGACTTGTATATATTTTTTCCTAAGAACTTCCAAGAGCTCTTTCAATGAGCAATTGTAAAGTTCAGTCTTTGATGGTAAGCAACAAAAAAAATCTACTCTCTCTCTCTCTTTTTTTTAAGCAAAAGGGGTTTATTTGGTTCATATCTGAAGCTCACGAATGGAATGGCAGACAGCAGAAGGTTAGGTAGCTTGTCACCACTATAGTGGTAAAGAATAACCTGGGACCAAGACTCATATCCTTGCATCCTTTACTCAGGTCCAGGGAGACAGCATCTCATTGGCCTGGCCTTGACCACATTCCACCCACAGCATGCACTGGGGCTTAGAGAGGCTCATCTGATCCCCGGACTCTGTGTGGTTTCTGTTTTCTAGATGGACCCTGACTGATATACCATGTTAAGTAAGTTTTATTATACGCCTGGTTTGGCTAAAATTTTTTATTATGAATGGGCACTCAATTTAATCAAAGACCTTTTCTGAACAAATTGAAATGACATCTCTTTTTAAAATTTTAATGATGAGGTGATGTATGTTCATTACTTTAAGAATATGAAACCACCCTTTCACTCCTGGGATTAGTTCAATGTGGTTATGATTTTTTATGCACTGTTATCTTTGGTTTGCCAATATTTTCTGAGGATTTTTGTGTGTATGTACAATACACACAAGTTTGGGTTACAGTTGCCCCTTTTTGTTTGTCCTTATGTGGTATTAGTCATGAAACATCTTGGAAAAAATTAGACTATGTCTGTCATCCCTATTATTTTCCTTTCTGGCCTTTTCTCCTCCTTGAGTAGCTGCTATTGATTATCTTTTCATTCTCTCTGCCTTTGCCTTAGATCTCCATCATCTTTAATTTGGGCTATAACAAAGGCTTCCTTCCTTACCCATATAGCTATCCAACATCCTAAATATAGCTATCCAACATTCTAAATATCATACATAATAATATTTCTGAAAACTTATCAAAGGCAAATATGTGCAAACCACCAATGGAATAATGTATTAAAGGAAAATTTTCTTATAAAGTCTAAAAAATTGATCAAAAGTTAAAAAATTAATCACAAATTCTCAATTATAATTCATCTTTTATACAGTCTTTTAAAATTTATAACATGTCATAGATGTTCTTTTTCTATGTTCTTCTCCTTCCTAGTTACTCATGTAGTCAACAGGCTTAAGTTTGATGAGTCTCTATGTTTAGTCTAATGTTAAATTTTATCTCAAGTTTATTCAGTCCATGATATCTTTGTTTGTTATTACTAATGTCAGTACTTTTTTGGGGAAAATATTCTGTTAAGTAATAAAAGAAAAATGCAATAAAACATAACATATAATTTTTAAAAATTTCTATGCTAAGTTGCTAACATAAATGATATAGTAAGCACTACCACCGTAAAGGTAACCTATACCCTGACCGGTTTGGTTCAGTGGCTAGAGCATTGGCCTGCAGACTGAAGGGTCCCGGGTTCAATTCCGGTCAAGGGCACATGCCCGGGTTGCGGGCTTGACCCCCATTGGGAGGCATGCAGAAGGCAGCTGACTGATGATTCTCTCTCTACTTTTCCCTCTCCCTTCCTCTCTGAAATCAATAGAAATCTATTTTTTTTTTTAAAGGCAAAAAGGTAACTTAGTATATGGGTACAAACATGCAAATTTAGAACATAAAAGGCAATTGTAGGGTTTTCAAACATGTCTAAAAGTGTGCATTGTTTGAAAATATTAAAATGGTCAAGGACTCTACTTGCAAAAACGGTTTCTTCACCTTAAAAATAAATCTAAACTACTATGCATGCCATTCAATAACATTGGCAATGCCAGCTTCCTTTCCAGCTAGAGCCCTCATTATTCTCACTTCCATTACCTTATGCACCAGTCACATTTTCAGATATGCTTGGTTTTCATGCCTCTTTCTATGTGACTTGTTACCAGTCCAGTTTTACTACTTCATCTTCTCTTCTTTCAAAGGCACTCTACTTTTCCCAAGTCATTCCCAACATGAATCCTCCTCCTTCCTCCTTAAGCATCCCCAGAATGAATTGGTTTTTCCACTATGTCCCCAGAATACTTCAGTGTTATTTTTTTCTTTCCTGAAACTGTAACTTTTAGTTGGTGATAACTGTATCAGTTTAGGGCACCATATAAATAAAATCTCCTTTTAATATTTCAATTAAATAGTTTGAGCATCATTTAACCTCTTCCAACGATTTCTTCTTGTTCCCAGGGTCTACATTCTAGAACAATTCTGAGAATAACAAAAGTTCTAATAACCGTTGACACTTATATAAGGCTTACAATGTGTGTTTTGCATTACATGCATGCATTTGGTTGTGACAACAACCCTGTGAGTAGATATTATTATAACACCTATTTAATACAGCAGGATAGTGAGGTAGGGAAAGTAACTTGCTCAAGGACACACACTGGTCACTGGTGTTGTCAGTGATTGATAACCAGGGTGGCAGCCAGCCTGTGGGTTCAGGGGATTTAGCCTCAGAGTAAGAGAGAGTGAGACCCCCTTCTCACGTCATGATCCATCCTGGCTCCAGGGCAGTGAGAACTGGGGAGGCAGCGGCTCAGAGACGGCTGAGTGTTCCACCTGGGCACCACAGGAAGCCCATGATCTTAACATGTCTACGGGCTTCTCAGGAGATGCCCGAGCCGAATCCACACGGGAAAGGCTTCAGCTGGGAGGGGACTGATGAGGAAAGCACAGGGGTGTTTATGTGGTTGGGATGATCTCTCTGGGGATGTCCAAAAGCAAGCGGGGGAGACTTGGATAAACTGTCAGTCTTCCATTACAAGAGGCCCAACCCGTCAGGAGACACCCAAACCTGCATGGTTATGAGTATGAGACTCCAAAGTGCCCCTAGAACCACTTTACTAGCAGGTACACAAATGATCTTCTCTATTATCCACAAGTAGCTTTCAGAATATGCATGATTATCTCTCAGATGTTTGAGAAACTGGAACTCAGAGGAAAAAATAGCTTCCTCAGGGCCAGGGTTCTTGTGGGGACTCAGTCACAGCTATTTCTGACTCGAACATTTACTGCCTGTCCACTGTGTATACTATCTTCCTGTAATGATGAAAAAACAGAAAACTCACACACACTATTGTATCTTCTCTTTGACACAGACAAGCAAAACATTCCTTTCTTAGTACTTGGCATTTCTCATGATCTAGAAATTGGAATTCACTGATAATTTCATAAAATGAAGTCCCCACTGCAGAGTTGTATTCTCACCCAAGTTAGATAAACCTCAGTATGCTGCTAGAATCTGGTGATTCTCAATGTGGTTTTCTTTAGAAAATGTGAGTTCAGGTGTAGCTATCACTTTTGATGTGTGAGTAAATGCGTGTATATATCCCAGCTGTTCACCATCAGCTCATATGGCACACAGATGAGAGCAAGACATTTCCCACAGTACACAGCCCGGCCTCTTACAGGTATTGTCTTTCATGTTTATGACAAAATGTGTTTCCCAAGACATTATGCTCTTCATAAATCTGGACATTATCCTACTTAAGAAATTCTAGGAACCTCCTTTATTTAAAAAAAAAAAAAAAAGATAAAGAAAATCCAGTGGACAGGAGAGAGGGTGTTATAATATGACCAACAGAAATATAACTCAATCAGGGGATTCTGTATTGAATTACATCACCTTCATATCAGTTCTGATGACTCCATAATTCAGAAGAAAAAGAAGGGGGAAGATTGCTTACGACCAAAGTTAGCAGTTTCACTAAGAACCGGAGTTCAATTGTCGGCTGAGAATACGTGGGCCAGGGAGGCATCTCTCACCTCAGCCCAGGGGTGAGTATTCCCTGGGGTGGGCTAGTCCCATCCGTGCGGGCTCCTGTTTCTCTCTGAGCGCATCTGAATGGACTGGGCCGAGCTGGTGTAGGGATGCCATCTTCCCTCCCCCGTACCTCATTCTCACTGGCTAAAAAATCAGCAAAGTTTCAGAAAAGAGCCCCCTTCATGGAATTAAAAATTTTAATCCTCATGTTGCACAATTGGGGTTTTTTATTGGAATTCACAAATGTAACAGATTTATATAAATGTATAATTTTATAAACTATATGTATAGCAGAAGGGGAGGGGAAAAAAAAACCCAACTATGTCTGGGAGTCACTGCCTTATAATTATGTAAAAGTTTCCAAACTAATGGCCTGAAGGAATATATTTTGCCAAGAATGTTACCCTCTAGTATTTTAATCCCAATAAATTCTATGTGTCTCAGAAAATGAATACATTCTTTTCAAACATTGTTAATTTGTTAATGCTCATGATTTTCTCCATATTAATTTGAATCAAAGTGTGATTGAAGCAAAATTAGTTCCCAAAAGAAGCACACTGCAATTTGTACTTGGTTAGAATCCAAATAGGTTGTTTTAAATATTTGAGGTTTTCTTCCTTTTTTAACTATCATGAATAAACTACTATTGCACAACATGGATGATTCATTGATTAAATAATAAAACTTGGAAGTAAATTCAATAATGGAATAACAATGAAAACGTATGAGGGTGTGCCAATATGTATTTCATTGAAATGGTTGATGCTTCTTAACAAAGAATGTGTCCCCGCATTGGAGGCTGCTGCGTGGGAGGCTGACCCACTGCCTAAAATTTAGCAAACTGTTAGAATGGCCTACGAGGGAAAATTTGTTGAAACAAATCTTCAAGTCAGCACTCGAGTCTAAAAATGTTGCAAAATGAATTCCTGTCCTGTTCCGTAGCTAGGCACGCATTATCCAACTATTCTCCCACCCCTCCATGCCGCCCCTGTCTCCAGATGGTCAAACTCTTTTTGTATTCCTAAATGCAGTTAATACCACCTTCTCTATAAATTCCCCCCATGTCCTCCTGGCTCCTTTAAAGTCAGTTCTCTTCTTTAAATTCCCATGTTATTACCTATATCTTTCTTAAGGCATATTTACCCCTCACATTTGAATCCCCATCATATTTCCCCTACCTGATTCTAAAAGCTCTTACAGTTCAGCTTTATTATCTGATTCATCTTTGAATTCTTCTCGGGGCTTAGGGAGTACTCTCCACAGGTCGCAAGCAATATAAAGAGAGGTTACAGTTATTGAGAGTTTGTTATCTGCCAATCAGCCTGAAAGGTGTCACCTAATCCTTCAAACATCATACAAGGTAGGTACTATTATTATTTCTATTTACAAGGATGAGATCCAAGACTTCAAGAGAATGAATAACTAGTAAGTATTGAAACCTGGACTCAAACCGAGGCAGCATGACTTCAGTGCTCTAACAACAACAACAGCACTAAATCAGGAAAAATGAACTTACCAGTAATAAATGGAATCAATACAAAGCAAAGGTTAAGATTATGTTTCTCCACCATCTACTACAAGCTCATTCAAATAATCTCCACTTTTCATGCTCTAAAGCAGGGGTCCTCAAACTACGGCCCATGGGCCACATGCAAATACAAATATTGTATTTGTTCCCGTTTTGTTTTTTTACTTCAAAATAAGATATGTGCAGTGTGCATAGGAATTTGTTCATAGTTTCTTTTTTTTAAACTATAGTCTGGCCCTCCAATGGTCTGAGGGACAGTGAACTGGCCCCCTGTTTAAAAAGTTTGAGGACCCCTGCTCTAAAGTTTCCCTCTATCCATGGTTTTCAGGTCAGTTTTGTAAAAATATCTTTTTATTGATTTCAGAGAGAGGATTCTGGAGAAGGAGAGAGGGATAGAAACATCAATGATGAGAGAGAATAATATATCAGCTGCCTCCTGCATGCTCCTCAGTGGGGACTGAGCCCACAACCCGGGCATGCGCCCTGACCAGGAATCAAACCATGACCACTGAGCCACACCGGCTGGGCTCAGGTCAGTTGTATTCTAATCTGTCAGAGTCAGCATTTAAATCCAGGCTTATTAAAGTCCAAAGCCATGTGTTAGCAACCATTATGCTAGGACTCCCTAGTCCCTTCACACTTTATCCCCGTCTGCTGTGGTCATTAGAACTCGTTTCCACTATGTTCCCCTGCTGCCCCACTGAGCAAGTCCTAGAGCCTCTCCCTCTAAAGCTTGTCTTACCTATTCTCAGGCATCTCATTTCTCCCCCAGCCTCCTGTTTCCCAGGTCAAACACATCACCTTTTTCATTCTTTCCTGAAGGTCACATTATTTAGGCCTTGCAACGTTCTTGCTGCTCCTCTATGTGTCCTCTTCAAGTTATGCACACATGATATTAATATTACGTGACTGCTTTGAATTATTCAGTTGTTGATGTAATAATTGTCATGTGCGTTTTTCTGGAAACAATAATTGCAAGATTGCACAGGCTGACTCGGTAACTCTGCTATCATGAGCATGAATATAAAATAAACACAAGGGAGCAGATGAGAGTAAGGGAAAGTTGCTGCCAGCTGGAGCTTTAGAAAAAGAACAATGTTCTGTAACCTCAGGAGCCATTGAGCACAATTGAACCTTGTCTATTTTGGGCAACATATTAAGGAGACATGTAATAGTGTGGCTTCCCTCCCCTGCCTCTAGCTTTGGGGTATATGGAACTGATCTAGAGCATGATGGTATGCAGCCTAGCAATCTTGGTTGCATGGTACTTTGAGTTAGTGTATAGTTCAGAACTATTTTTGGCATTTTTCTTCCTTTCAAAATTCATAATGATATAGCAATCCTGGACACACATCTTTTCTATATTCCAACATTGCTGTGCTTGCTCTATAGAAATGACCTAACATGAGTTTCCCTATACACAAGGCATACAGATTTTATGAGGTTATTATATAGAGCTTTAGTATTTATCTTAGTTTTTAATTAGCCTCTGTTAAAATACACAGGAGTAAAGAAGAATTTCAACATTTTCTTGCACATACCAAAAAATACAATGCCATTTCTCACCATGTTCTTATGGGTTTTTCCTTTAGTTTGAATTTCTCAAACAGAAATGGTATAGAAAAGCAAGTACTGAGCAACTGTAAAACACAATACAAGTCTTAGTTATTGTCAGAACTACTATGATTGCCGAAACCGGTTTGGCTCAGTGGATAGAGCGTCGGCCTGTGGACTGAAGGGTCCCGGGTTCGATTCCGGTCAAGGGCATGTACTTGGGTTGCGGGCACATCCCCAGTAGGGGGTGTGCAGGAGGCAGCTGATCGATGTTTCTCTCTCATCGATGTTTCTAACTCTCTATCTCTCTCCCTTCCTCTCTGTAAAAAATCAATAAAATATATTTAAAAAAAAAAAAAAGAACTACTATGATTATAGTTATTATTTTTCATTATTAGGCAGAGAAACCATCATCACCACCACTGTCTTATTACTTTTTGGAATTTGAGCTTTTAATTAGCTAATTCTGGTGATGAGTTTCCAGAAGAAGCTTCACCTAATACTCAAGTCCATCTTGAATAGGTTCTTATTCTTGATCCCAGTATAATTTAAATACATCTCTGCATTTCCTTCTTTTGGTTTTGATTCTAATCTGCTCTCTTACTATTGTGTGTGCCTCACTGCCAATGCTGCCCTCCTTTAGAACACTTCTCAAACTTCAGTGTGCATACAAATCACCCAGAAACCTTATCAATAGCCCCATTCTTGGTAGACCTGGGTCGTGGCCAGAGATTCTGCATTTCTAACAAGTTCTCAGGAGATGCTGCTGCTGCTGATGGTTCTGAGAACAATACTTTGAGTAGACAACAACTTTATGTACATTAAGTTCTCTATTAAACCAAGGTAAGAGGTATCCTTGATTCCTCTTTCTTTCTAAATGCAGAACTAATCAGTCATTCCTACAACAAATACTTATATTTTTCATTCTAGTGCAGAGCCACCTACTTTTTTCCATTTCCACTGCTATCCAAGTTCATACTATTATTATCTCTCTTCTGGACTTTTGCAATAGTTGCTGAATGCATATCTTCACATAATATTCTTGCTTCCTTCTTCAATTCACTTAAATAGCACACACACAAAAAGGATTTTTTAAAATGCATTTCTAATCACAGCATTCCAGCATATCAAATACTTCAAAAGCTTCCCATTGACTTTTAAGATAAAATCCCAAATTTTTAACCTAAAAAAAATCAGCAAGATGCTGCTTACACTAATATCTTCATCTTTCATCCCTCTCCTTCTGGCTTTGATGTTCCAGGCCCTTTGGCTCTCTTTGGGCTATTAAATTTGCATCTTCCCATCCCAAGAGTTCTGCACATGCTGTTCCTTTGCCTGGAATACTCCTTTTCTTCTAATTCATTCTTTTAACTCAGATCAGTGTCACTTTATCCTGTTACAAGTACTTTAGTGCCACTTATTTCTTATTGGGGCACTTTTCACAGACAGAATTACATTATTAAATATGCAAATTAATTTCCTTCCTCTGAGGGCATGGATCTTGACTATCTTTTTCTTACTTTTACATATCTAGTCCTTACCCTTTCAAATCTAGTCCCTATGCCTGGCACATAGTAAATGTCAACAAATATTTAATAAATGACTAAAAAATAAAAAAAAGCTGAAACATTTTGGTCCATCTGTATCACTCTGTGAACAATAGAATTAGTTTGCCAATTTTCAGTGAACCACTCTATAACAATATACACCTCATTAAAATGTTATCCAGTCTCTTAGATGTATTCATAATGTATTTCAATATCTTTCAGTGTTCCCATGTCATTAATATGGTATCCATTTTCATCCAAAGTTCATGAGATGACTAACAGAAACTTAAATTTCTTGCATGTGAACCTCCCTCCCCCCAGCTGTTTATGTCTTTGAGAATTGTTTAATACGCTGCCCTAAACTGCCTCTTACTGCCTCGTACATTGTTTCTGAGGACACAATGTCTTGGTACCTGGTGAACTATTACATGCGTTTAAGAATCCTTTGTCAAAAAGGAAGATGAATTTCCAGAAAACGTTTGTAATTGCAATATTTGGGTATTCTAAGAAGCCATGGTTGATAAATTTCACTTGTGAAAATATGTGTGGGATCTCTTTCTTGACGTTCTACCACCACCTTGGGGAACAGGGGAAGCGAATGGAGGGGCTCCTGATGATGACGTGCACCCTGCGTGCCCCAGATGCTTGGGACCACACAGATGCTGGTCTAGGAGATCTCTGTGATCTCTTCAGGAAGCACTATTTTAGAAATATTTTTCAAGGTCTGGAAATTCATCCGTAACTTTCTGAAATCAGCAGAGAAGCAAAAATAATTTTGGAGAATTCATCTATCCATCTTCTGCATAGTAAACATGAAAGATAATTCAAACGGATAAACCAAACTAATAGTTTATGGCTTGGTAAACACATCTTCTGAAGGCCTGTATTCCTGTCTGACCCAAGACGGCCACAAGCAAAGACCTCAGTTCTCCCCAGGCTGACACATTATGTGTCTTCAAAGTGATGACTCAGTTTTATTTTAAGCCTGGAATGAAGTGGGGAACATTATTCTCCTCAGGTCCACAGTGGGCTTCAGGCCAGCAGCAGCTGTCAGCTCAGCGGGTTTCTGCTTGAGGCTCAATGCAGACTGACTTAGAGCCCTTGGCAGGGACGAATGAGAGCCCTGTGCTTATGGGAAAATACTTAAGTTGTCTGTTCTCCTTTTGTTGCTGTTGTTTTATAGTCCAAGTTCCACTTAACAGACGTCAGGAAAAAGCTGCTCCATCCTCAGTAGCAGTGGAAACATCCATTCTCCCTGGTACATTGCATCAACCCAGCTTAAATGAAGGTCACTGAACTCCTGAACCAGCCAACAGGGTGATGGTGGGTGCTCTGTAAGTGAGGGGAGTCGATTCCTTATTACCACAGGCTTATTCTCAGCCACATTCTGGCTCTTGCTCTAACTCTTACTCACCTTCTCACATGTACATCTCTAAACTTAGCCCATTCCCAAAGGTTTAATAATGTGGCTCTAAGCAGTCTTTTCACTATCATTTTCTTTCTTCTAACTAATCTCATTCCAATTTTTGTCTTCCATTGTCATTAATCATTTGAGTTGACACACGTAAGATGTTTAAGCTTTAATATTTTAGCTCAATTCCTAAGTTATAAACTAAAATAATGGGGTAACTAAGGTAATCAATCTATGAGCGAGTCAAGAGGCTCAGTTGGTTCCTACAGAGTGTCTGAAGATTTGTTTTTGTACTATTTTGGATATTTTCTTCTGATTTTGCTTTCCTTCCTAAGATCAAATTCCAAAGTTATATCCACAGAGGATCATGGGACATGCTAACACGCACTTTCACGTTGTCCACTTATGTGTTGTGGAGGCAAATAAGGGGTTTGTAAATGACTCACAGAAAATAACCTCTTGTCCTAATTCTCTCTCCTCTCCTTCACTCTGCACATGTATTTCTCTCCTCCTCTCATCTTTCCATTTCACTTATAAAACCTTTTCATTATTCTCTTCATTCACTTATTTAACAGCGTTATGCTGAGGTAGGTCTACCACGTTTCAGAAGCTGTTCTAGGCACTAGAGATGTAATAATGAACAAGACAGAACTTTTCCCTGCCCAGTTTACATTCCAGTGAGGAAAACCAACAATAAACAAATAAAGTCATAATCAGGAGAATAAGGTTTGCTGTTATAAATACTAACTAGAGGCCTGGTACACAAATTTGTGCATGGGTGGGGTCCCTTGGCCTGGCCAGTGATAGGGCTGATTGGGGCCCTCTTGCCCAGTCTTGATCAGCCCAATGAGGGCCGGCTGGGATCCTCCGGGACCAAAAGGAGGGACCAAAAAAAAAACCAAAAAACACAAACAAAAAAAAAAAACCCATAAAAAAAACAAAAGGAGGTTGCCGAAACCGGTTTGGCTCAGTGGATAGAGCGTCGGCCTGCGGACTGAAAAGTCCCAGGTTCGATTCCAGTCAAGGGCATGTACCTGGGTTGCAGGCACATCCCCAGTAGGAGATGTGCAGGAGGCAGCTGATCGATGTTTCTCTCTCATTGATGTTTCTAACTCTCTATCTCTCTCCCTTCCTCTCTGTAAAAAATCAATAAAATATATTTAAAAAAAAAAAAAGGAGGGACTGTGGGAGGTTGTCTGGCCAGCCGGGGGAGGGATTGCAGGAGGTTGGCCAGCCCGTGGGAGGTTGGCTGTGGGAGCGCACTGACCACCAGGAGGCAGCTCCTGCATTGATCGTCTGCCCTCTGGTGGTCAGTGTGTGTCATAGTGACCGGTCAACCGGTCATAATAGTTGCTTAAGTTTTTATATATAGAGATAGACACTGGTTTCTTTCTACTTGAAGTAGACACTCTACCTAGTGTTCAGAACCATCTCTGAAGAGTGGTATTTATGCTGGGATTTGAAGAATGAAACCAACTTGCACATGCAAAGAACCTGGGGAAAGACATGTCACGCAGAGGGTAACTCAGGGAGCAGGAAAAAGCTTGTTGTATTTTAGACATGGACAGAAATCCAGAGTTACTGGAGGAGAACTCAGAACGTCCCCTACGGAGCCAGGTGAGCAGGGCTGGGGCCAGATCACACAAGAGCCCTGCAGCTCACAGCAAACTCTTGAAGACCAATGTTAAACTGTTTGTGAGGAGTAACTTTGTGAGCGCTCTGGTGGTTGACAAGCAAAACCAGGTGATAGTTCCAAGGAAATCATCTACTTGGTACATTATGTATAGACATGTTCAGATTGGACATGGGGTAAGCATCAGGGGAGAAATTCAAGGAAATCCATTCTCAGTACTGTTGTCCATAGAGAAGTACCCAGAAGAACCAGCTCTCTCATTCTCAAGAGGATATAATGCAATATCATGTACACAATGTTGTATATTCCAAAACTTGGAATGTGTTCCCTATATTATTTATAGTCTATACTTCCACCCCCTGGACCACCACTTATCTATATATTCAAGACCTATTTATCAGGCATCCCAGCTAGGCAGACCAATGTAAGTTTCTAGGCAAATTTGGTTGAAACCAGCTTATTTGAATATATACTAAAATAACCTCAGGAAACTCATTTACATTTTTATTCCCATGGTTCTTTTCCATGTGGATGCCTATTGAGTTTATACGTTGTACAATATCTCACATCTGTTAGTATTTGACTTTTTTTTTTCATTCTTAATATGCTCTCATCACCCTCCCTGGTTACATGCTAAAATGTGACCATTTGATTCCTAAATCTCCCTCTTTTACTTGGTTTTTGTCAGAGGATTACCATCAAACTCCTCATGCTTCGGCAATAGTTTTAGAAATTTTAAACACAAATGTACTTTCTGCATTATTTTCCAACAAAGCTTTTTTTGTTTTGTTTTTTTAATCCTGCTTCAAATGAACAGTTTAATTGACTTCCTTAGGCTCTTTGAATAACAGGTTGAGCCAAAGGTAAAATAATGTATTATTATTTTCATTATTGTATTTCGGAGCACGTGACTAACTTTCCTAGTTCTCTGGTGGAGAGAACTAGGAAAGGTACATACAAAGCACCCAGATGGTGGAACAACACATGTTGTATGTCTTAGTATGAGAAACAGCTCAAGCAAGTAAACTATTCCCAGATGCTTATTACAATAGTCCAGGTCTGGAATAATTATTGTGCTTCTGGCAAGAGACAAAGGTGGAAAATGGGCATTTAAGTAAAGTTAACATTAAAGACGTTATTGCATTCTTTTCTGAACATAATCACCTGTAACTGGAAACGTAATGATTCCACAGGTCATGTTTTTTATTGATTTCTGTTAGATATTTGCATTTGTTTGACCCACGTGTGAGTGTAGAATGTTGCTAACCTAGATATTCTCAAGAATTTAATAAAACCAAGTGGTAATTGCTAAGAGAGCAGTATTTTCAGAGTTTATAGAAGCTAATATTTCCAAAAATATAAATAGCATGCTTTTGTTAAAATATCTAAAAACATGTCCCCCCTCTATTACCTACACAATTTTTAAACCAATTGACATACATTTTGCCCACTTAGTGCAGACTAAACGTATATATCACTTGTGCATATATTTCTGAATTTGTATGGCAGGCCTCTTTTTCATGGCACTTCTTAACACCAAGTCACTATTTTTAGCTGGCATCTCAGTATCTCATTGATGATGCTATTTCCTCATTAATAAATACATCATTTCTCCTGTAGTAACTACCTAAATTATTTAAATATGTTTGTGTGTCCCAGAATGAAGATTATGCAGCACTAGAGCCTTTTCATTAACAAACTATTAGCATTTTAAAGAAATTCAGATATCAGTAAATGGACCAAGGCTGGTTTCAGCAAATACCTTGTTTCAGCTGGATACCACCTACAAAGCACATTCTGCTTCCTTTAGTAGCATAAAGACACATTTACATAGAAGAGACAGCTAATCAGAACTCCAAAGAATAGATCACAAATGAACTTCTCTATGCATACAGCTCTCCTGGCTTTGATAGTACAATGTATGATGATGGGAAGAATCCAACTATTTACCCTACGTTTCCTGTATGAATTTTATCTTGAAGTATCCAAATAGATATGAAGAAAAGTTTTCTTTTTTGTTTGTTTTTAATCCTTACCCAGGTATATGTTTTTTAAATTGATTTTTTAGAAAGAGAGGAAGAGAGAGAAAGAGAGAGCGAGAGAGAGAGAGAAACATGGATGTGAGAGAGAAACATCTATTGGTTACCACCCAAATGCACCCCAACTGTGGATTGAATCTGCAAACTTTTGGTGTACAGGATGATGCTCAAACCTGTCCAGACCAAATAAACGCTTTTATTTATAGAATAAAACAAGATAGCCAACTCAAGAAATGGGCTTTAGAAAGTCACCTAAAAATCTCCTTGATAACATATAGCTCAGGCCAGAGTGTCAAGATTTATATCCAGTTAATAATTTAAGAACTATCCTGTGAACAGAATTTCAAGCACCATTGCAAGGGCTTCTTTTTTTTCAGGATGGAAATTCAGGCTCAGGTCACACAGGAGTCCAGCAGCTTATTCATGCCAGAATCGCAGGCTCTAAGTCTCGTGAATCCTGGTCTTTTGTCCTTTTATGATAACTGCCTGTAACTTTGGTGCTTTTTCTATAGCAGTAGGAGGATGTCCCCTATGAGTCTACTGGGTAACAAGGGCATCATGTCAAAAATGGCTCTTGTTTTTTATTTTGGTTTTGTTGGGAGAAAGAACCCCAAAATGAACTCAAGTGAGTGAAGACTGAGGCCTCTCTCCCCAGACTCTTTTTAGAGTGGGGTTTGCTGAAGCCCGTGTTTGCAGGATGTCCGGTAGTCAGAATCACGACTGCCCAGTCAGTTTTTAAAAAAACGTTGGTTCTTCATAATTAGTGGGTCTGCGGGAAGAGAGTCTCTAAGACCTTCTTCCCAGGCTTTTCCCTGACTCTCCATGGCTTACAGCTCAGCTCAGAGAGGAGGAAAACTATGAGGAGAACAAATAGACTGGCCCCTGGTTGTGCTTTGGCCGATGGCCTGCCAAACCAGCCGGCTGATGCAGAGGCAATTTCCTTAGCATTTGCAGCCTCACACTGACTTCTGCACAGGGAAGTTGGGCAATATTTATTATTGAATGGAGCCCCGGGAGATTATTCTTGGAAGGAAAAACCTCTGTGAACCGTTGTGTGTTGCCTGAAAATCTCTTATAGCCATGGTTTCACAAAGTAGATGTGATTGCCTCCATCCAACACAAAAATAACTGGGAAAGAGAGGAAAATTATTAAAGCTTGCAAATCCAGACATGGTTTCTTCTCACTCAAGGTGATTTATATCTCCGGAGCACTGGGGTAGGGACGTGTGGAAATGAATGGATAGCTTTATGATACTGTGAACTGCTCTCTAAGATTCTGTGAAATATTGAAATGTAAAGATATCCATTTACTCACTGCTTATTTACAGGGGATTTTTTTTTATTTTAAGCTCCCTTTACATGTATAGTCTTGAGTCAGGAACTAGAAGAGATGCAAGGAGGAAAAAAAGCCTAATTCTTGACATTAAGAGGCTCACACTATTCACCATCATCACCCCTCCCCCCAATCAAACAATAATAGAAATAAATAAACCATCTGGAAACAATAGTAGTCTGATTTGAATAGTCCATTTAAGTGTCGTAACATAGTCATTCAAATAACACCTCTTGTCACCCTTTCTTTCCCTAAGTTGATCCCTGAGCAGGAGAAAGGGCTGCTGAGCACAGCACCTGAAGTTAATGGGAGGAGTCGGGTCCCCAGGCTCAGTGCTGTCTGCCACACTGGGCTCTAGGACAACGCCCCTCATCCAGCTGGCGCTGCTCGCTGTTTCCAGCTGAACTGTGCAGCTGGCAAGATTCACAGGCTGATCTTTCTCAGCGTGGTCAGGGCCGAGCCGCCTCCCTGGCAAACAAGCACCACACTGGCTCCTGCCTGTGTGCAGACCGCACAGGGTCTACCGCGGTCAGGGGTGGGTCTTGCCAGCTACTCAGTAACCCTTGGTACAAGGTCATATTGTCAAACAGTGTGCAAGCTCCCCAGCCAGAGTCCCAGCGGCTTTGAAACCCGGGGTGACTCCAGAACATTAACCTTGAGGTCTTCCTCTGCCTGACCAGCTAATGTCGCCAGGTCGCTGTGGGCACTTCCCAGCTGGGTGACTACAGGGTGTTTCAAAGGTGACCTTCTAGGGGCCTGAACGTGGCGAGAGCAGGGTCCTTCTCTGCCCTCAGTGTTTCCCTCACCTCCCTGGAATCTTCTCTCCTTTTCACCACAGAGAGGACATCAGAAGATACCTATCTGACCGACACTCTCATTTTTCTCTTCTCTTCTCCTTCCCACAAATTTCCGAGGCCTGAAAAGGGTTGGGCATTTTTTCTATTGCCCCCAAATTCTATCTTCCCTTTATAGTCACTTGATCCAGATGGAGCATGCCCTGTATGCCACAGTGAATCCCCTGAACATCCTTTTCATAAGCAAAGGCTCTGTGGAACCTGAAAATGCTACTCTCATAACAGTCTATTTTGGTCTCAGAGGCCAGGTACTACCTTGTACTTTCTCTTCACAACATCCAAATGTGCCCTCTGCCTAGAAACCTCTTCCCTCCTATTCTTCACACACTTACCTTCTGCTTATATCACTTCCCCACTTCTCAAAGCACCCCACACTTAAATCAGATCTCCATATACTCTCTCGCTGCATCCTCTTCTTTTCTTACTTAGCACTGATCTTGATTTGTAATTATATGTTTACTTATGTCATTTATTATTTATTAGTGGTTGAAACAATAGTTCATAGAGAACCCAGGAGGGGAGGGATAAAGAAACCATGGTTACAGACGGCAGGTGGTGGTTAGGAACCTGAGAGGAATACAAAGGTGCCATCCACCTCTGGCCATTTCAGAGCACTTGTTTCTTGGGGTCTACACCACATGGGCCCCGGCGCCTCCAGCACCCCCCTCCCCTGACTTGTGGAGAGCCCATATTCATGATCATTACTCTCCTTCCTAATCTCTCATTTATTCTTCCATTTCTTTTGCTTCCACTGTATCGTCCTCTGCCTGAGCCTCACCCCCAGAGTATTAGTCTGGGGGGATATTTCCCACTGGTTGGGAAGGGACAGATTATGGAGGCGTATTGGGAAGGATATCATAAACCACTGAAGAACAACAGTATAGAAAGCTTCTGGAATCCCATGTTGGACCACTGGATGCACACTTTTTTCTAGACACATGGTCATGGGGATGTAAATTAGCTGTAGAAAAATGAGTCAGTGTGTTAAAAAACCAACCCAACCCACACATGCCCATGGAATGTGGCAGACTGGGAATCGAACCCTGGCCAACCTGGAATCCAAGGTTCACGAGCTTCCCTGTTACTAGTATATGCAGCTGCTTCGTGCTCATCGCTCAGCATCAGGACTGACCTAAATGCAATTCTCTCTCTGACACGGAGCTCAGGAACCATACTGACCAAGCCCCTATGTCAGTGGTTCTCAGAATTTCACCTTTGTTTTATCTCTCCCAACATACCTGTAAAACAAGAAGCTTTCCCATCAGTAACAGGGGCTTATTATGACAGAGAGGAGGCTGGATGGCAGTAGAACAATTGTGCAATGTAAAATGGCTCATCCTTACTGTGAGCAAGTTCGGTATGGTTTGCCTTGGGAGAAGGGCCCCCATACCATTTTTGAGAATCAATCCTATTAGGGCCCTTTGATTTCAGAAGCAGGGTCACTTGTGCTTTACTCCCTGCTTCCTGAACCTCTCATTATCCCAGTTTCTCTAAGACCAGGGATATCAGATTTATCCTGAACATACCTCCCCTGGTACAGGCCATAGCTGATCTTCTCCTACTTCTATGAGCTGCTCTCTGCTCATTCCTTTCCCCTCCATCCCTGTACTCTGCCAGACGCTTACAACACTAGAGTGGCCGGGATCATGCTTTCTCACTAACTGAAACGTCTGCCAACACTTCACCGTGAATCTTTGGCACATCTGTGTTGATGTCCTCTTCTTCATTTCTACTCAAATAAGCCCTCAAAAGATGTCCTTGTGGCCAGTCTGATTGCTGGGTCTCCATCATTCTAACCTCACCAACATTTGTCAACATTCCCACCACAGACATCCACATAATTATCCCTTGTTCTTTATTGTTACCTTGAACCTTCTTTTAATAGCTTCATCATGGATGAATGAGCTTTTAAAAAAAGAAATGTGTCTTCTTCACATACATTTTTTTATATAAATTCTTGTTTTATAGTCACAACAATTATGGACATGTTTTCCTTTAGGAGGTCCCCCGCCCTCAGTCTTGTCAACACTTAGATTTAGAAACTAAAGCTGTGGAACATTTATTTTAAAATATCACTATTGCCAAAACCGGTTTGGCTCAGTGGATAGAGCGTCGGCCTGCGGACTGAAAGGTCCCAGGTTCGATTCCGGTCAAGGGCATGTACCTGGGTTGTGGGCACATCCCCAGTGGGAGATGTGCAGGAGGCAGCTGATCGATGTTTCTCTCTCATCGATGTTTCTAACTCTCTATCTCTCTTCCTTCCTCTCTGTAAAAAAATCAATAAAATATATTTTAATAAATAAACAAATAAATAAAATAAAATATCACTATTGATATGTGTGAGTCTGTATGTTAACGTTTATGAAACCACTTTCATAAAAACATTAAACCTTTTCAAGGTTAATATCAGTAAGCATTCTCTGCCAGGTTAGGACCTGTTAGTTCATATTCTTGCTCTGAGAAATTTCCATTATTTTTTTCTCAGAACCCTTGAGAGTAGCTCTGGTAAGAACGTGTTGGTATGGCACAGTGTGCTGTGGTTGTACTGGGTGAGAACTTTGTCAAACACCTGTTCTATGAAATTCACTGAAGGAAAAACAACAACATTATCTGTATTGTGAGTTTTCTTTTGAAGAATTTATTTTTCTTTTGGTAACTGTAGCCATAGCAATTACCGGAAACAAAACTGGTAACTGATTTCCTGCTCCCTACTCAAAGCAGATATAGACTAACATTATACTCTGAGGAACTTAACATTAGTTTTTAGTTTTTCTTTAATATTTTAGTCTTCTAATATTTTTGCTTATGAAGGGAAGACTCACACAGGAACTGACAATAACAGAACATTTTAAATTAGTGACAACATGTTTTCATGTGCAGAGGTTTTGAATACCTGAAGTTTTAGATTATCATTTTCATGATACTATATCTCTATCTCTATCTCCATCTCTATCTCATCATCTATATCTATACCTATGTCTACATCTATATCAGCATCTCTCTCTGTCTATGTCTAAGTGTATCTATTATCTATGTCTATGTCTAGAGATAGATACAGATATAGAGAGATAGCTTCCAATCTCAGTAAGCTGATATGGTCAAATACATGCAGTTGATTGTGCTATTTCCGAGAAGTTCAGGAAAAGGTCACATCTGAAAAGTGAGCCCTCTCTGCATTCTGGAGAAAATGCCAGTTTGGAATTTTCATACTTCAGACACCCCTACCCCCGCCAATAAAATATAGGTTATATGATTCTAAAGTTTTCAGTGAGAAAGTTTTGCTTTCATGGCAGAAGAAAACTGCAAGTTATTATAGCCCGTGATGTGTATTTAAGGATAATGGGAGATAACACATAATTTCAACTTATTTCTGGAGTAAATTAATATGATTATATATTATTTCATACCACAAGAGTAAAATTATTCTTTCATAGAAGTTGATTCATCTCCCAGATGAACTGGATTGTTAACTATTTTGATCAATATTTTCGATTAATACCTCTACCAGACAGATATTTTAAGAAAAGAATAAACTCACATTTGTACGAATCCTATTTCAAATTAATAATAAAAAGCAGGTAGTTTGCAGGGTGTGTGTATACATTAGTTGGAAATGGAGGGGAGGGGGGCCCATCAGTGGTTATCTGTCCACACAGCTGACCTAGAAGCACAGTCACTAGAACATTTGAGATTCAGCTGTATAGACCAGTGGTCGGCAAACTGAGGCTCGTGAGCCACATGCGGCGCTTTGGCCCCTTGAGTGTGGCTCTTCCACAAAATACCGGCTTCTGTGCACGGGCCATGAAGTTTCAATCGCATGAAGTTTCAACCACATGTGCCCGCATGTGGTTTTTGTGAAAGAGCCACACTCAAGGGGCCACAGAGCCGCATGTGGCTCGCAAGCCACAGTTTGCCGGCTACTGGCTATAGACCGACGACCACTAAAGACAGTTTATATATGGCTGCCCTCCTGAAAGAAAGAAATGGAGACATGTATGGGAGGCCTTTGAATAGGTGAGGATGCTAAGGAAGACTTAAGAACTAAGATCCTAAATTAATGGTGAAGGATGTGTTTTAGAGGGCACAGGCAGGTGCCCTCTTACTAAGAAATATTCAGGAGATTATTAACCATAAACTGACTCAAGATAAATTGAGTGCTCTAATTTAACCAGGTAAATGAGAGAAAGAGTTAGAATTGAGAAATGTGCTTTTGCTTACATTACGTGGCTAGCTTCTTCCAGCTAACCCATCAAGTGGAAGATGTCCTTCCTAAAGGAAGGAAAATTTAAGCCTATAATATAGAATATCATAGTCCTTATGTGTTTGGGTTTTTTAAAAAATGCAGAGAGAACTGGTCTACTGCCCACACTCACTGGAATTAGAATCTTGAGCATAGGTCCATTAATTGAAGCATATAAAAATGATTATAGTGGTTCTGCCTTATCTGTGGAGGATTCATTTTAAGACGCCTGAAATGTAGAAAATACCAAACCCTATAAATACTGTTTTTCCTTTACATACATACCTATAATACAATTTAATTTATAAATTAGGCACAGTAAGAGATTAATAACAATAATAACCTACAACAAAACAGAACAATTATAACAATATAAGCTATATGGTCTCTCTCTCTCTCTCTCGCTCTTTCTCTCTCTCTAAAAATACCTTACTGCACTGTTCTCGCCCTTTTTTGTGTGTGATAATGTGAGATGATACAATGCCTATGTGATGAGATGAAGTGAGGTGAGTGACATAGGCATTGTGATGTAGTGTTAAGCTCTTATAAAGGTTACTGGAACACAAGCAATTTGATATTGCAACAGTTGATCTGATAACCAAGATGAGTAAGTGACTAACAGGTGGGTAGTGTATACAGCATGGGTACACTGGACAAAGGAACGATTCACATCTCAGGAAGTACAGTGGGATGGTGTGAGATTTAATCACACTACTCAGAATGGTGTGCAATTCAAAACTTACGAATTGTGTGTGTTTTCTGGAATTTTCCATTTAATATTTTCGAACCACAGTTGGCCATGTGCAACTGAAACTGTGGAAAGCAAAACCATGGATAAGGATTTAATTTTTGTTTGGATATGTCTCCTTGGATGAGGGAAACAAAAGAAAACATAAACAAACGGGACCACATCAAATTAAAGAGTTTTTGCACAGCAAAGGAAGCCATCAACAACACGAAAAGACAACCTACTGAATTGGAGAAGATAATCACCAATGATATATCCAATAAGGGGTTAATATCCAAAATATATAAAGAACTCATACATCTTATCACCGAAAACACAATCCAATTTAAAAAATCGGCACAGGACCTGAATAGACATTTCTCCAAAGAGAACATAAGATAGCCAATAGACATATGAAAAGATGCTCAACATCACTAATCATCAGGGGAATGCAAATTAAAACCACAACGAGATATTACCTCACAACTGCAAGAATGGCTATCATCAATAAATTAATAAATAAGAGTTGACGAGGATGTAGGGAAAAGGGAACCTTCATACACTGATTGTGGGATTGTAACTAGAACAGACACTATGGAAAACAGTATAAAGGGTCCTCAAAAAATTAAAAATAGAGCTACTATATGACCCAGCAGTTCCACTTCTGCGTATTTATCCAAAGAAATCCAAAACACTAACTCTAAAAGACATATGCACCGCTATGTTCATTGCAGCATAATTTACAATAGTCAAGCTATGGAGCAACCTAGGTGTTTCTCAATAGATGAATGGATAAAGAAAAGTGCCATAAATATATAATGAATTATTACTCATCCGTAAAAGGGAATAAAATCTTGTCATTTGTGACAACATAGACGGATAGAGGGTATTATGCTAAGTGAAATTATTGAGAGGAAACACAAATACCATATAATTTCACTTATATGTGAAATCTAAGAAAACAGAACAAACAAACAAAAGAGAATCAGATTTACAGATACAGAGAACAAACTGATGGTTTCCAGAAATGAGGGTTTTGGGGGGGTTGGTGAAAATAGTAAAGGGAAATCAGAGAGATACTTCCAGTTATAAAATAAGTAAGTCATGGAGTTGTAATGTATAGCACTGGGAACTTGTCAATAATATCATAACTTTGTATGATGACAGATGGTTACTAGACTTATTGTGGCGATCACTTTTTAAGGCATATAAATGTTGAATCACTATGTTGTAATATTGTATGTCAACTATACTTAACAAAAAATAAATTTAAGAAAAAAACTATTAAATCTCAGTAAGAACAGTGACAGTCTGTGGTACTTGAGCATGGCATACTCCCTCCTTCCTCTGCACCCAGCTCAGTGTGATGCAAGCTCCAATACAGGTCAATGTAGCCAAGAAAACAAGATTCCTGCTCCCCCCTTTCTCACATACCAGCTCTCAATAGAGGACTATGGTATCTCCCCAAGTGGGTAGAACACCAGCACTTCTCATCCCCCTCAGCTTTCTGCTGCAGAAACTATATTCTAGGTGAGTGAGGTTGAGCTAGACTATTTCATAAATTTCTGCTAATTTTAAATATAATTCCATGAGAGAGACTATTCAATAAACAGAGAAGAGCAATCAAGATCAAGTACAATAGAAGGGCACACCTCACCCACACCTGGAGTACCCAGCTCAGGTGACCAGGGAGACTATGCCAGTGGGCCCCACATAATGCCATTCTACCTAATACATAGAAACACACACAGGGCTGCTTTCAAATAAACGTCCCAAATGAAAGAACAGAACAAACTCCAGAAAAAGAACTAGCCAAAATGGAGACACCAATCTACCAGATACAGAGTTTAAAACACTGGTTGTAAGGATGCTCAATGATATCAGTGAGAACTTCAACAAAGAGATAGGAAACATAAAAATGGAGATAGCAAATTTTTTTTTAAAAAAAGTCAGAGATAGAAAAAAAATCAGAAATACATTAACTGAAATGAGGAGCACATAATGGGGAATCAACAGTATAGTAAACAAAGCAGAGGATCAAATCAGCAATTTGGAAGATAAGAAATCAATAAGAGAAAAACAGTTAGTTACCTACAAGGGAGCAACCATAAGACTGTCAACTAATTTCTCAACAGAAACTCTGCAGGTCAGAAGGGTCTGGCAGGAAATATTGGAAGTGATGAAAAGCAATCATGATTAGTCTACCCAGCAAAGCTATCATTTAGAATCAAGGAACAGATAAAGAGCTTCCTGGACAAGGAAAAGCTAAAGGTTTCATCACCACCAAAGCAGTATTACAAAAAAAAAAAATGTTCTTTAAGAAGATGGAGAAAGACAAAAAGTTTAAATAATATAATAGCAATAATTACATATCTATCAACAATTACTTTAAATGTGTATGGATTAAATGCAACAATCAAAAGACATAGGGTGGCTGAATGGATAAGGTAACAGACCCTTACATATGCTATCTACACTAGATCTACTTCAGATTGAAAGGCAAGCACAGACTGAAAGTAAAGGGATGGAAAAAGATATTTCATGCAAATGGAAATTAAAAAACAACAACTGGGATAGCAATACTTATACCACACAAGATAGATTTTCAAACAAAGACTATAACAAGAGACAAACAAAGAGCCAGATATTCCTCTTCTGGGTATTTATCTGAGAATCCCAAAACACTAATTTGAGAAGACATATGTTCACTGCAGTATTATTCACAATAGTCAAGATAAGTAAGCAACCTAAGCATCCATCAACAGATGAATAGATAAAGAAGAAGTGGTGCATATATATAATGGAATATGACTCCACCATAAAAAGAAATCTTGCCATCTGCAACAATGTGGATAGACCTAGAGGGTATTGTGCTGAGTGAAATACTAATAAGTCAGATAAAGACAAATGCCATGTGATTTCACAAATAAACAAAACAGAAATGATCTCATAGATAGAACATTTTGATGATTTTCAGATCGGAGGGGTTTGGGGGGAATGGGTGAAAAAGGGGAAAGATAAAGAAGTACCAATTGGTAGTTAAAAAACAGTCATGAAGATGCAAAGTTTAGCATAGGGAATACAGTCAATAATGTATAACTTTGCAGTGTCAGATGGGTACTAGATTTATCAGGGTAATCACTTCAGAAATTATATAAATGCTAGAGGCCCAATGCATGAAAATTCATGCACTGGGGCGGGGGGGGGGGGTCCCTCAGCCCAACCTGCACCCTCTCACAGTCCAGGAGCCCTCAGGGGATGTCCAACTGATGGCTTAGGCCCACTCCCTAAGCCACAGTCTGGCCTCCTTCTGCAGGAGGCGACCAGCAGGCCGATCTGGGGACGGCGCCGGCCCTGCCTCCCCAATCGTTGCCACTGGTCACCGCCATTCCCCCTTCCCTAATCGCCATTCCCTCCCTCTGCCCACTGGCATGTGCCTTGGTGGCCTGGTGCTGCCTGCCCTGACCCCCTCACCCCACCACCAACCAGTCATTCCACCATTTGGTCAATTTGCATATTATGCTTTTATTATATAGGATGAAACTGAAAGTAATATAATATTGTATGTCAACTATAATTACAAAATAATTATTTAAAAAAGAAATAGTAAGGAAATTAACATAACAAGCCATAAAAATATATATTAACTCTTCTTTCTTCTCTTAGTTTTTTGAATATGTAAAATAACATAAAGAATAACTATAAGAATGTAATATATGTAAATGTAAGATATATGACAATAATTGCAGAAAAGGAAGAATAGGGAAAAGAGTTATAGAGGAGTAATAATTCTATATCCAAATTAAATAGAGTTAGTATAAACCTGAATTTGATCCTGACAAGTTTAGATAAATATGATAAAACAACCACTGAGAAATAACTTCAAGAGTAAAAATAACATTAAAAAAATTAAATGAGTAATTTTTTGTTATTTGGGTAAGACAAAACCTTCTTAGATATGACAACTAAAGTATGGGCAATAACAGAAAAAAGATAAATTGGACTTCATCAAAATTAAAACCTTTTGTTTTTTAAAAAGTACCAGTTAGTATATAAAGAGATAACACATATAATGAAAGAAAATATTGCATTGATAATAACTTGTATTTAGAAGGTATAAGGAATTATTACAACTAAATAATAAAAGACAATCCAGTCAAAAGTGGGCAAAGGAAGTGAAATGACATTTCTCCAAAGAAAACACACAAATAGCCAATAAGCCCATAAAAAATGCTCAACATCACTAGCCATCAGAAAAATACAGGATACAGTCAAAACCACAATGAGATACCATTTCATATCCACCAGGATGGATTTAATAAAAAAGTCAGATAATAATAAATGATGACATGTATTTGCAGAAATTAGAACACTCCTCCATTTCTGGTGGGAATGTAAAATGATGGAAAATAATCTGGTAGTTTCTCAAAAGGATAAACAGAGTTACCATATTGCCCAGCAATTCCACTCCTAGGAATACACCTAAGAAAAATGAAACATTATTCCTCACAAAAACTTCTACACAAATATCCATAATAGCCCCAAAGTCAAAACAGATCAAATTCATGTCCAATAAACAATAAACAGAATGAGAATTGTCTATCTATGAGTATGTGTGTGCATGCATGTGTATATATGTGCCTAATATGATATATGATTCCATTTATATGAAATGTCCAGAATAGGCAAATCTAATTGGGTCAGAAAGTAGATAAATGGTCGCCTAGGGTGGTAAAGTTGGGTCAAAATGGATAGTGACTGTTAATGCATATTGGGTTTCCTTTTTAGGTAATAAAAATGATACAAAATGTATTGTGGTAATTGGTTCATAGCCCTGCGAATATACAAAAAAACCTATTGAATTATACATTGTAAATGTATGGTGACCTGTATGGTGAGTTATATATAATAAAGATGTTATATTTAAATAAGTTAGTGAATAAAATATATAATGAAATGTGCAATATATAATACATCTTTCTCTGTAGAGATAGACTATTTTATAAAGTTCTGCTAATGTTAAATATAATTCCATGAGATTATTCAATAATCAGAGAAAATATAAAGCTTTTTATAATGACAAACTGAATGTAATCAGGCAGCAAAATATGAAGAGACCTTAAGAATTAGGAGGTTTAAACTTATATAGTGATGTATAGCAATTATTCCTCAATAAAACCTAATGCTGCACTTGCCCTTATGCTTTAGATTATATATTAAAAGAAGAAAAACATCAGACTGAGATTTTTAAAAATTATGGAACTGTTTGCAGTTATTTTACAGAAAAGGTAAAATTGCAAAAAACGTTATTTACATTACAGGAAAATGATTGTTTTCCCCCAATGGAGAAGTAACCGAGCAAAATAATTTTGATAAGATTTGTGATTCCAATAATAATTTAGATCACAAAGAGTAATAAGTGTATTGGTCATAATCTCCTGCTTGTGTGAGCCCCCTCAAGAGTCCTTCCTATGGAATCCTGATGAAGTCATACCTTTACAAACATCATTTCACCAGCATCTGATATATGATCTTTTTAGTTTGATTCAGATAGGTTGGATCAGACAGGACTATGCTGATTAGAGGGGAGAAAAAGGGTGTGCTCCAATCAGAGTAGCCAAAACTTAAACAGACAAGAACATTTCTTTTAGGGATTGATTAATTTAACATGTTACAAATTTATAGAGTCAGATCCACTCACCCCAGTAGAACCCCGAAAGATTCTCTGACCGGCAAAATGCCCAACATGGCTTTGAGAACAGACATGTACATTACATGACAGCTGTTTGCATTTTTTAATATAAGGGGGAGAACTTTTTGCTTTGATTCTGGCAATGACATATTATCTTTGGCCAGCAGAGCAGAGATATTGTGGATTAAGATGAAAGGTAAAAAGAGCAAAAGGTAGATCACAGGAAGCAATCACAGAGTGATGATAAAACAGAGCAGGAAATGCTTATTTAGACAAATGAGGTATATTAAAGGCTAAAACCATCATTCATGGGGATCCCCATCCAAAAAGGGATTTTTTAACTAAAAAATAGATTGAGATAAAAACACAGGTAGCTTTAAAAAAAAAATGTATGACGCACAGCTACAGTCTAAAACCTCTAATGCTTAAAAATATTATGTAAGAAATATAACATTAATTAAAATTCCCTCCACCACACCGAAATAAATGCTACAGAAAAGCCCAACACTGGAGAAAGACATCCCTGAGTTTCAGTTTCCTTATCTATAAAAATCACAATAAAAATACTTGCTAGTTTGAACTTGTGACCTCTGAGATTCTTTCCAAATTCATTTTCATGACTCTACGTAAGATATACTTATTGTAAGTTCAAGGTGTCACGTGTACCAGGAGTATAAGAATTTTAATAAGTACTGGAGTGACTTCAATACACAATGGGATGAATCGTTTGTGATGGACATTTATGTGTATGGTGGAGGGAGCCTTCCCACAAGGCTTAAATCATACTGCCATTTTCCTAAGCAAATTCTAATAATGAATTCTCAAGCTTAGCTACACATGAGAATCGGAGGGCTTTAAAAAATCCTCATGTCCAGGCCACACCACAGACCAATTAAATCAGGATCTCTGGGGAAGGGAGCTGCACATCAATATTTTTTTAAAGCTCTGGAGGGGATTCCATTGTGAGCTATGAACAATGAGCACCAATGCTTCATGTCAAAAGGAGAAAAATGAGACCTCCCCTAAGCGAAATGATTGAGTTTAGCTCAAGGGATTGGTGATGAAGCCAGGACAAGAGTCCTGGTTTCCCAACTCGCCATCCTATTCTTTCCACTGCACCCCTGTCTTTCAGTCTCTCCTTCGCTCACAGTGCTGCTTCTAAAGGGGCCTGCCTCTGGTCTTAATTTCAGGTCTTCCATTCAGTATCTATACACCCCGCATAACAAAGCTATGAGCGGTCTCTTCCAGCACGATATTTGCATATTACATTCTTTTTTAAAGACATGGCTTTCTTACGCTTTCCAGGTTAGAGGTGACCCAAATTCTTTCATCTTATTAATGAGAAAATTGAGCACCAGAGACATTAAGCAGCGGTTCTCAACCTGTGGGTCGCAACCCCTTTGGGGGTTGAATGACCCTTTCACAGCTGTCGCCTAAGACCATCGGAAAACACATATATAATTACATATTGTTTTTGTGATTAATCACTATGCTTTAATTATGTTCAATTTGTAACAATGAAAATACATCCTGCGTATCAGATATTTACATTACGATTCATAACAGTAGCAAAATTACAGTTATGAAGTAGCAATGAAAATAATTTTATGGTTGGGGGTCACCACAACATGAGGAACTGTATTAAAGGGTTGCGGCATTAGGAAGATTGAGAACCACTGGACATTAAGTGACTGGCCTACGGTCATTCAATCCAAAACTGAAACTGCTTAACTTTTTATCTAAGTTCTTTCCATTCTTCCAAGCCTCCACCTTGGACAAGGGGAATGTTTCTCAGGAGACACTGGAAACCCTTTGTCAAGAAGCCAACACACATGAGTCCCAAGAGTAGAGAAGCTGAATGAGGATCAGGCAGTGGCCTCATTTGCAGCAACCTTACTTTTTGTGTTGGGGGGTGAGAGAGCCCAAGGTACTGCTGCAGCTCACACTCGTTATCGCTTGTATCCTGGCTCCGCTGCGCAGGGTTAGCAACTCAGCCCACATTGAAGTTGGCAGCTTGGGAAGCAGGAGTGACCCTTGCAGGTTCTAGATCTCCCCTGTGGGTTCTGTTTCAATTAATTTTTCCTTCTTTCCCCTAATGTCCATTCTCCTTTCTTAACTGTGTCTCTTCCAAACTTCAGATTCTTACATCAGACATAGACACAGAAACAATAAACAACAGCTTCAAATAGTCTATGGAACCAGCTCTGAGAACCACATAAGGTCAAATACCTACAATAACTCATGTATCTATATTTCCTATGGCCTATTCCTTTCTGATCGAGACTCTTGACACATACAGAGGGGGAGGACTGTGAAACAATCAATTGACTTCTTGGTCATGACCCCTGTGTCTACAGGCACACAACCAGAACTGAAAAACTTCCAACCTGACAACACCAGGTCTTCACTGACCTTCTGACAACAACCTGCTGGGGCAGAGCAATGACTGCCTCTGTCCATTTGCTACTGTCTCCATCTCTGTCTATGACATCTGGATAGTGGCCTGTTTTGTATATTTGCTTTGCCGGCCTGCTCCTGTGGGTGTTTGAGTTTGCATCCTCCCATCTCCTCAAATCCAACCTACAATAGCTTTTCCAATAACCCTTACTTGGTCTCCATTTTGACCATTTCTCTGATATTTTCCATGACTTTCTCTGGTTTCCATGACTTTCCTATCTCCTCAAGCATGTTTGTCCCATTACTAATGTTCTTATTTGTGCTGCTCTTTACTCTTTGTTAAGATTTTGTTTTTTGAATTTAGAATGCTACAATTCTTATACCTCTTTTTATCTATATAAGGATTATTGTGGAATTAGGAATGTAGTAGAGGCTCACTAAATAACCATGGAAATGAAGAGATATTTATTGAAGGTCCACTGTTTATATGTTAACATGCTTATTTGGTTGGAAGGGAGCTGGAAACTTGCTGTCCTGCATATGCTTTCAACAGAGCAACAGCATTAACTCAGAGCACTGTCTGTGGACCTTTACAACGTCTTAACACCAAGACCTGGCTGATAATTTTGTTCATCATTAGTTGTAGAAATATAACTACCATATAGTCACCTTGTAAATTTCCACAGCCTTTTTGAAAGGAAAAAAATACTTTATACCCAATGATACAATATTAGAGAATATATTTTTGAATAATTTATTTTAATTTTCTACTTTTAGGACAAAATTAGTAATGTTTTTAGAATAAGCATATGACACATTATATGACATATATTATTTAGCCTTGCTTTTGAAGTCTGAGATGATGGACTTGTTTTCAAAAGTTATAACCTACAAATGATTGGCTCTTTACACTTACAATCTATGTTTATAAATGTTTATATAATTTCTCTGTATATTTTAAGATAAATTATGTTATAATTCTGATCTACTGTAATAAAAAGTATGCAAAATGCAAATACTTGACACTTGAAAAACAAAATAACTTCCCTTTCAGAGATACAGAATTTTTCACTTAAGTATACATGTATGTATGATATGTAGATAGATAAATAGATGGATCTTCATTCCATGAATGAAGCTTTATATTCTGCTCAATTTTGTATTTAAAAGTATAAGAATTTTATATCAAAACATTTCTTTTAATGCCCACACATTTTATTCCATAATTATAATTATAGCCTCCCTCTCCATCATTGTCATTGCCCATGATTTTAATAATAATCCTATATAATGAAAGCATAATATGCAAATTGTCCCCTTGACCGGGAGTTTGACCAGGGGCAGAGCCAGCTGGCCAATGGCCCATGGCCCCTCCCCCCAGCCAGCCCTGCCCCCAAAGGCTGCAGCAGGCAGCCGGGGGAAGGGAGGCCCTGGCTGGTAGCTAGCAGCCAGTAGGGACCCTATCCGTGCATGAATTTCATGCACTGGGCCTCTAGTGGCAAGATAAAAAATTTAAGGCAAAGTTGCTTAAAATATAAGTACATTTAAAAATTTCTGATATATATTGTTTGCTTTTTCTTAGAGATGATATGTCAATTATAGTTTCATTAATAATTTATTCTCCTTTTTACTCCGTCAAGTTGATAAGCCCAAATTATATAATTATTGCTTTAATTTGCATTTCCTCAAATCTACAGTTCCTAAGTTGGCCGGCTGGCTCCGCCCCTGGTCAAACTCCTGGTCAAGGGGACAATTTGCTTTCATTATATAGGATTATTATTAAAATCATGGGCAATGACAATGATGGAGAGAGAGGCTATAATTATAATTATGGAATAAAATGTGTGGGCATTAAAAGAAATGTTCAGTTCAGCAGGCTACACAATAGATAAACAGTGATAGCAAAGTCTGTCTTCAGAAGAGGGAAAAAAGCATGATTTTGAAATGAGAGCAATAGAACCCAACACAGTAGGACAATTGCAGAACAATAATTCTTCCCCCATCCAAAATCCATGGTAGACAGGGAGGAGTGAGATTTGCCTAAAAGTGGGGATTAAGTTGCTCTGAATATCAAGTGGAGAGTAGGACTGTGCTAACAGCTTTGGCTGGGACTCTGCAAATGTTAGATGTTATAACTAACAAGGCACCGAGCCAAACATTATACATCAAGGCTGATAAAGGAAGTTGGAGTAGAAACTGTAGAAGTGTCGGTCGATAGTTTCACAGCTTTATTGAGCTCAAAATGAGATCCCTGAAGACAAAGACAATGATTAACACAATCTATTACAATAAAAAGGGAGATGGGTTAAAGATTTACTTAGAAGTTATACATCAATCTATTCTAATCTTATTTGGGAGAGGAACTATACAAGCCTTTTGAGCACTCCAATAGAGCTACACTTAGCAAGTTCATGGTTTGTTTGATGGAGACCAGCCACATGCTCTCACTCCTTGGCTCATCAGAATCCTTTGAGGATTTCATGACTGCAAAGGTGCTAAGCTATTTTCTGAAAAGAGAAAGCATAGAGCGTGCACTCCTCTTGCTTTGAACGGAAGTCAACTTGTTTTGTAGGCTTGGAGCTATTATTGGCTTCTGAGAGGAGATGAAATTTGTAATCACATACAAGCTGTGAAGAACCTGGGTCATTCTGAAGTAGTTTACACTCTTTTTAGAAATTCTTTTGGACTCACTAGAATTCTGGTGAGAAAAATCTTCCTCTAACCAAGGGAATTGCCCTTCCTCCAGGAAGACTTGAGAACATGGCAGTTTTGATAAGGGAGTGCTAATATGGCAAATGTGTGAGGTGGCTTGTAGACAGCCTATACCCACAGCTTTTCCAATATCCCTGGGAACCTCTAATTGGCAGAATAGCCTGAAGTCTTGAGTTTTGCCCAAAGTTCAAAGAAGGGGAAAGAAAACCCAAGAGAGGGGAGGATTTCAATGGCAGAAGAGAGATAATATAACATCAATAATTCACATAGGAAGTTTCTAAGGATAGTGCTCTCAGTTTGAGTCTTTAAAGTCCCCTGGGCCCACAAAACTGGGCAGAAAATTTTAAGCCAATCAGTTGCTTAATATTTCTTTTCTGACATGCAAGGAAATAGCCAGAGAACATCTTAATATTTCCTACTTTAGACCTAGCTGGAAGAAAAATAAAAGAAGCACAATATATGTAAATAACTCTTGAGTACACATGTCAACAGAGTCAAGACATTACGTAACATAACAGAAATGTTGATAATCTGCCTGAGATAGTGGTGCACCCTGTTGTTCCATGGACGTAGTCTTGGCCAGTCTAGCAGCTCTTTAATAAGCAAACAAACAAACAGAGCAAAATCCTCTTTACAGATTTGAGTGACTATCCTTACCCAGGAATCTAGCTGGATTGCTTCTATTATAGATTTTCTGTCCTAGTTTAGAGATAATTTCCTGTAATCCAGACCTAGTGGTTGTGAAATGGAATAACCACAGAACATTTACAAGTCCCTTGAATAACACATTCTGCCTGGGAAATAGTTTCCTGCCTTTGGCTACATCTCTGAAGCCTAGATCAGGACATCCTTGGACAGAATGTGCTGCCCTGACACTCAGGGTGGGCACGGAGTAGATAAGACTTTCAGTTCCATCTGCATGTCTAGGTGGCACCTACACTTTATACTTATTTTCAGAAATGAAGGACAATACAACTCCATCTTACTAAGTCACAGTCCTAGTTGTGGGAGATCAGATGTATTGGCCTAGAACAAGCTTTGGCAAGCCTCTAGGAAGAATGTCTTTTCTGGTCCTGTTGAGTATGTTTCCAAGATATTTCCTTAGTTCAAATTGGGGTCATCCAACCATAACTTCTTATGGTAGTTTATTTTATTAACCAAACCTTGCCTTTTACCTGGGTATGCCCAGCTCTGTCTGAGTTTCTGAAGCAGTTAAACATTTTAGAGTGGATAAAATAAAAAATATTTATGGCCACTGTGCTGTAATCACCCTTTGTGAGAGGGTGATGATAGTCAAGAGGTGACATAGTAGGTAAGTAATGGAAAAAGAGAATTGTTCAGGATTTCTTATGTTCCCCATTATGTCAATAATGAAATACTTTAGAGTCAGTTCACAAACAGTAAAGCACAACTCAACCAGTAGGAATGTTTCTACACTTAGGCAACACAAGCAACTGTGCATGTTTAATTACCATCAATTTTCTTCACCATCTCAGCATGAAGAATTGGATTGACAATATTTCACATGGCATCTCTGTGTCTTAAATTAAACATTTTGTATGATACTACTGAATTATTATAAGCAATTTTAGAGCAAGTAAAAGTTGTCATAGAACTACAACAGTGCTCTACAGACAGTAAATTTTAATCGAAAAATTTTTGCTATCTCATTGGTATGATTTTATGGATATCAAATAGCTCATCCTATCACTTCTTGGCCTTTTGGCTAAGATCAAGTGTAGTATCAAATAGCTCATCCTACTCCAGCACACATTTAAATAGTTTCCATCCTAAACACTAGTCATGTCACTTGATTTCCCAAGAATTTTATTGTGAATTTATTCTAACTCCTTCTGAACTTTTTAAATTGAATTTATTGGGGTGACATTGGTTAATACAATTATATAGGAGTCGGGTGTACAATTCTATAATATATCATCTGTATATTGTATTGTGTGTTCACCACCCCAAGACAAGTCTCCATCCATCACCATTTAGCCCTTTTTACCCTCTTCTTGAACTTCTTGACTATAACTTTTATACAGGCATGTATCTGTTGCTTAAAACCAAATTTCAAGTGGCCTTGTTTACATCCAGAATAATAACTTTTTGGCCCAGGATTGCTCATTTGCATAGCTAGCTTAAGTAGTGAGTAGTTGAACCTTCCCTGAAAGGCTTCACCACTTGCACTATCACAGTGTTCCTTTTTGATATTTAGAAGAGAAAAAAAATGCACATTAATTTTCATAAAACCCAGGGAGACAAAAGATTAGTCAAAGTGGTTATGGTCTATATCCTCCTATTATACATAGATATTCAATGTTGGAAAGAAAATGAAAAATTTCAAATTCAAAAAATATTGTTTTCCAACTGCTGTAATCCCAAGGGAAATACCAGGATTGCAATAGAAGAGAACCTGTTTCTAATTGAGAAAGCCCCGCCCTGCTCACCAGCTCTGCTGTCTGTGAATCTGCAGCCTTTTAAAGTTGGGGGAAATCCACTCCCTAGCTTCTCACTTCATTATGAAGTCTTTGAATAGTCTCCACTCCTCTCTGGCTCTTTCAAAAATAATTAGTACCCTCATCAATTTCCCTGCCTTTGCTCATTTGACAAACAAGTGCCATTTGAGTGAAATGTTTGCATTCTCTACTGGGCAGAATTTGGGGGCAGTTTCTAATTCTATAGCTTTCACAGCACTGATGTTCCCAAGAGAGTCATAAGTGAATTTGTGGTAACTCAAGCAGTTTTTGACAACCAACAGTGTTGTGTTACTTCTTTGAATTGGCCTTTTATTTCAGTGATTAACAGGTGTCCGGCAGGAAGCTCTAGTTTCAGCTCCATTTAATTCAACAGCCTGCTTCTGCTTTGCTACCAGGCTTCCAGAAGAGTAACTTGACGTCCCCATATTTAGGTATTTCAGAAATGACTTGGCTAGAAAAATCTGTCACATAGCACCAAGCAGGCACTGTTTGCTTTTACAATTTTACAAAGAGAGTAATTTATTTCAAGCTATATCTAAACTAAAAATTCTTTTTTTGTATTATATCAGAACTACATAATAAATTATGATTGTTAACCAATAAGGCTCATTCTGAATCATCAGCCTGAGGATGAGTCATTTTCCTCAATTTCTCTCCCCTGCGCCGCCCCCCCCCCCCCCAAATGTCTGAATTCCTATTGCAAATGCTGATCAGAAAGGAGAGTGGAGAATCTAATAATGATTCATGTTACTGTGTGTTTTTTTAACAAACAGTTGGTTTGGAGGGTTAACAAAGAAAGAGTTTGTGAGGGGGCAGGAAAACTATTGAGAGGTTTCCCGAATTGCTTTGATGCCCCTTTAGACATCAAGCATGTGTGAAGCATCTACTGTATACTGAGTACTGCAGCTGTCTCTGGATGAAATACCAAGGAAAAAGCCACTTGTTTCTGCCTTTCTGAGAATGAGAGACAGGCCAGTGACACATGAAATAAAGAGTAATACAAATAGCTAAAGGGGTCAGGAAATTCAAATAAAGTAAGTGGCACCCTGGAGTTGAGACTGTCAGAAAAGATCTTTTTTTTACTTTGAGGAAAGTGAAAGGAAAGGCACTGAAGGCAGAGGCAAGGACTCTTGGAACCAAGTATATGGACCACAAAGGTAAGGCTGAGTCAGCGGCTCATGCCGAGAGTAGGACAGCATTTGAGTGGCAATGGAGCCAGCTATTCTCAGGAATAATGGCATTTGTGGTGAAGGAGAAACTCTAATTTCTTAATAAGATAACTGATGCGGAGAAAGATTTTGTGTATTTCATTACTGAAATCTGGATTAGGCTCGATGTTCACTTAGAAAAAAATCATTTGAGGCAAAGAATAATAACATGAACAATCAAGGAAGTGCTCAAAATCAACCAACTTCCATTGGTTTTCCAGGGATTGGCATTAATTAAAAAAGACGGAAATTAATGCATTTGTTTGAGTTCTAAGTAACTTTAAATATTATTTCAGAGTCACGGTGGCTATCCATGTTTCCAAATGATTCACCTTAAGTAATTATAAGACAAAATTATTACCTGAGATGTGATCAGATCCAGACACCTAAGTCAGGAAACCTACAGAGCGGGTTATGGACATATTCCACCCCTTATCATGACACTTGCAGCCCTGGAAAAAAAAGAGGTGGGGCTTCTTATTCACAGGTTAATGGAATTCACTGCAGTCAGTCTTCAGAGAGATCTCACCGATAATATAACTGTTTGAAAACAAGAGTTGTCATTGTAAGATCTGGACATAAAGTCAGGATTTATGGTCAGTGCAATATTTGTGATGTGCCTTGAAGTATGGATTAGGCTTTGCTATAGTCTGATATGCACTGGAAGACATTTTAAAGGCAAAACTTGGCCCTAGTTTTAATCAATGGTTTCTTCGCTATCTAAAACAGAAGAAAGCATTTATCAATGCATCAATCAAAGTTTCAGATATATCAGAATGTAAAATTATTTAAGGGGACTCAAGGGAGCCATTGCAAACTGTCTACCTAAAATGACTTCGATGTTATTTTTATTTTTAATGTGAATACTAAAGTTATCTTATGATAGCAATTTTGTGTTATACTTACTCAAGGACAGATTCATGACCCTGCTTTCAAGCTGAATTGAAACATTAGAGAGATTCCAAAGTATAAATAAAACCATGTAATCAATACCACCCTTTTGACAAGACTCTGGGAAATTAATTAGAAATTCCATTCCGCTTAAATGAAACATAAATTAATAAGATTTCCAAAATGGAGTTTACATGTTGTATTTCAGCTACATCCTCAATGTTGTTTTCAAAACATAGAATTTAAACTATAGCATACTACCAGTAAACTGAGAACAGTGCCTACTTTGGAACCAGTAGGAACACCTCCATAAGCTACTGTTTTTTATGCATTATTTTCATGTTAATTCATCCATTCTACAAATATCTATTTAGTACTTATCGTGCATCAAAAACCATGATAGATGCTAGGAGACAAAAAGAAGTAGGAAGGAAAACCAATTTTGCCACTATCCATTCTCCATTTATTTCAAGGTATTCCTTCAAAGTTTGGCCCATGATTTTTTTTTATGCCCTGCAGAATCTAAATAAATTAATGCATTGTTAACCTAGGTTGACTGTTAATGGAAAGTTAGAAATTAATATGCCTCCTGGTCCTTTTAATATTGATGTTATAAGGGGGCTACTTTAGTTAATCCTTAGTATTTGAAGGACAAGGAGTCCTAAAATAATTTCTAACTCAAGAAAGCGATTGTACCATATTTCAGGATGTCATAAGAGAAAGTATAGAGCTAATTAAAGACAATGAAAGAGCTGAGGGTAAGCCAATGTCTCCCTTGATTCCAGGAGTGAGAAGGAAGAAGACAAAGCATATAAATAAGGCTACACACGTGACCAACTTCAAAGCCAGGCATGTCTAAGCATTTATAATATTCTGTAGAGAAACGTGTGTGTGTGTGTGTGTGTGTGTGTGTGTGTGTGTGTGAATCATGTTAGAATCTCTGACAACCACATTCAGTGTGGACATAAAAAGCAATCCAAATTAAATGGACAAAAGAAAAGGGAGGCCTGTGTTACCATAACTCCTCCATGTGAATAGCAGGACACAGGTTTCACCTTTTATGGTAAATGTGAATATGTTTTAAATATTATGGACAAAGACCGAACCAAGAGGAATTCTCACAAGGAGCCCCACGTCGACTGCCTGTAAGAACTGCAAAGGTGTGAAGCTTGTATTACCAACAAAGACAAGCAAGATAGGAGTGCGGGCTTGGGCGAAATAGCGTTTTGTCTGTCTATATGATGATAGATTCACAGGCTGTGAAACATGTGGGCAAAAACATCTGAAAGCTGCAAATGTAGGTCTGGACAGGAGGAGTTGCACGGTTGGCTTAGCAAGGTAGATCTGGGAATGATCTGCATCGGCCAAACGATGCTGCTGTAGCTGGGAGAGTGTGGGGTCTGCCAGGGAGAGCGAGGTCTGGGCACCACGTAATCCAGGAGTCAAGCCAAGTTGGAGCTGGCCCCAGACACAGAGCGTGGAAGGCTGAGGTGGGAGTGTGGAGGGTACCTCGCTGGAGTCTGGAGTTTCAAGATTCTGTATCTATGCTAATCCTGCCTCTTCCTATGGCCAGGGGTTCTCACCTTAGAAGCTTAAAACTATGCTTACAAAAATTGGGACAAGCAAACAAAATAGAGATGTTACCATAGACCAAGCACAGTGAGGATGGGCAAATGGGCAAGCATATAAATATTTCTTATGTTTAGGTTACTCTGCTTTTTAATTTTAGGTAATTTGTTACAATACCTTTCTGTGCTGCTAGAAGCACAGGTTTGCTTCAGGGTTGAATTTCACTTGCTTTCACTGATATTGTGGATGGATAGTATGAATCGGCACTTGAGAATCTAATTCCCTTATTCTGCGCAGAGCACTTTGCTAATTTCCTGGGTAGCACAGATGATGGCTTTGAGGAGTGGCCGGTCTGGCTGAGAAACTACCACCGGTGAAGAAACACTGAGCAGAGTCGGAAATATGCACAGTTGAGGAGTAAATTGTGAGTTAGAAGTCAATTGCAGTTACAGAATTTCACCATTTGCAGGATCAGTGCAGGCTAGAAAAATACTGGGAGGGTTAAGGAAGAGGATTCAGAGCTGAGCTTTGAAGGATGGGCAAGACTTGTCTTGACAGGGAAGGAGAAAGGCATTGCTGGTATGAGAAATGAATGCAGATGGAGTAAACGTGGCTTATTGGAGGTCTGGTAAAATAACCAGGCTCTCAAGAATAAATGGTGGAGAACCAAGATGGCGGCGTAGGGAGCGGACCTGTGTGTGCTGCTCTCTCACAGCATCATTGAAACTATCAACTATGAAGTAAACAACCGCCACTCAGAACCATGGGGAAGTTGGCCCAGTGGGAGATCTACAACTGGAAGAAAAGAAAGAAGCGCAGTGAGACTGAGTGGGAGCTACGGAGGCACCAAAACCAGAGGTACGCAGTCACACGCCACGCGGGCTGCAAATGGATTCTCGGTTTTTTACGAACCCTCGAATCCTCTGGGCTTGCTCGGGGCGGGTCTCTGAGGCCCCAGATCCCACAGGGAGAGGCGGCCACGGCCTTGCAGTGGTGGGAGAGCGAGGGAAGCTCTGACACGCGGCTGCTCGCAGGCACTGAGGGACAAGAAGTCCTGGTGTCCCGGGGAGGCGAGGGGCGCGGAGACGCCATCGCTATTTCCTCCACGCTGGCGACTCCCTGTGACCCCGCCCTACCCTCAGGGCTGTGCCAGAGGCACAAGAGGGAATGACTGTGCTTTTACAAACTCTCAAATCCACTGAGCTGGTTCGGGCGGGTCTCTGAGGCCCCAGGCCCCAAGGCGAGAGACGGCACGGCCTTCCAGCAGTCAGAAAGCGAGGGAGGCTCTGGCGCTCGGCTGCTCGCCGGCACTGGGGGACGCAAAGTCCTGGTGTCCTGGATAGGCAAGGAGCCGCTGAGTCTCCGCCCCGGCGACTCCCTGTGACCCCGCCCTACGCAATTTACATTCCCATCTGGGCTGTGCCAGACTCACAAGTAGAAACTCCTTTGCTTCTGCAAACTTTCAAATCCACTGAGCTGGTTCAGGCGGGATCATGAGGCACTAGACCCTACGGGGAGAGGCAGCACGGCCTTGCAGCCATCAGAAAGCGAGGGAGACTCTGTTGCACAGCTGCTCGCCGGCACTGGGGGACACAAAGCCCTGGCAGAGATTCAAGGGGCCGCGGAGACTCAGCCAGTGAGTGTTATTTGCTCCGCCATGGTGACTCCCTGAGACTCAGCCCTAATCAATTTACATCCCCATCCAAGCTGTGCCAGGTGCACAAAAAGACCCACCTGCGCTTTTGCAGCCTATCCCAACAAATTACAGACTTCAACTGCTCGCAGCCATGGGAGACACACTCAAGAAGCAGACCCAGGAGAACCAGGATGGCGGCATAAGGAAGAGACCTGTGCGTGCTACCTCACACAACAACATCGAAACTACCAAATATCAGACAAACACCTATCATACAGAACCATGAAAAAGTTGGCCCAGTGGAAGCTCTACAACTGGAAGGAGAGAAAGAACATTGAGACTGAGTAGGATGTGACACCAAGTACAAAGCCCAACCCAACAAACTGCAGATTTCAACTCCTCGCAAAGAAAGAAGCGCATTGAGACTGAGTAGGATGTGCAGAGGCACCAAGTAAAGAGCCCATCCCAGCAGGCTGCAGATTTCAGCTCCTTGCATCTGGGAGGGATGCAATCGGGGGGCAGAGTCAGGTCCGGGGCCGGCCAGGGCTGGGCCTGACTGGGCCGGCACTGTGGAACTGCTGTACCAGCAAGAGCACAAACATGCCCACTGGTCCCAGTCTCTTGTGGGGCGCTGGGGGACAGCAGACAGGCAGTCTGTGCACTTGGTGGAGGGCAGGAGTGCTGGATGTTCAACCACCAGGAACGCCTAGAGATTCTGTCTGGTGGGGAGCCGCCGGCAGGGGACAGAGGGACAAACTTCCTGTTTCCCCGGTAAGGCTGGGATGGCCCCGGTGAGGTCGGGATGGGCCCGGTGAGGTTGAAACGGCCCCCGTGAGGTAGGGACGACCCCGGTCAGGTTGAAACGGCCCCGGTGTGGTAGGGACAACCCCGGGCAGGTTGAAACGGCCCCGGTGTGGTAGGGACGACCCCGGTGAGGTTGAAACAGCCCCCGTGAGGTAGGGACGACCCCAGTCAGGTCGAAACGGCCCCGGTGTGGTAGGGACGACCCGGGTGAGGTTGAAACGGCCCCCGTGAGGTAGGGACGACCCCGGTCAGGTCAAAACGGCCCCGGTGTGGTAGGGACAACCCCGGTCAGGTTGAAACGGCCCCGGTGTGGTAGGGACAACCCCGGTGAGGTTGAAACGGCCCCCGTGAGGTAGGGACGACCCCGGTGAGGTTGAAACGGCCCCCGTGAGGTAGGGACGACCCCGGTCAGGTCGAAACGGCCCCCGTGAGGTAGGGACGACCCCGGTGAGGTTGAAACGGCCCCCGTGAGGTAGGGACGGCCCCGGTGAGGTTGAAATGGCCCCCGTGAGGTAGGGACGACCCCGGTGAGGTTGAAACAGCCCCCGTGAGGTAGGGACGACCCCGGTCAGGTTGAAACGGCCCCGGTGTGGTAGGGACAACCCCGGGCAGGTTGAAACGGCCCCGGTGTGGTAGGGACGACCCCGGTGAGGTTGAAACAGCCCCCGTGAGGTAGGGACGACCCCAGTCAGGTCGAAACGGCCCCGGTGTGGTAGGGACGACCCGGGTGAGGTTGAAACGGCCCCCGTGAGGTAGGGACGACCCCGGTCAGGTCAAAACGGCCCCGGTGTGGTAGGGACAACCCCGGTCAGGTTGAAACGGCCCCGGTGTGGTAGGGACAACCCCGGTGAGGTTGAAACGGCCCCCGTGAGGTAGGGACGACCCCGGTGAGGTTGAAACGGCCCCCGTGAGGTAGGGACGACCCCGGTCAGGTCGAAACGGCCCCCGTGAGGTAGGGACGACCCCGGTGAGGTTGAAACGGCCCCCGTGAGGTAGGGACGGCCCCGGTGAGGTTGAAACGGCCCTGGTGAGGCTCAGACGGCCCTGGTGAGGTTGAGACTACTCCAGTGAGGTTGGGACAAATAAAGGGGACCAGTATGGACTGATGAACAGGGGTAGATACAGAAGCAGAGCAACATTGAACAGAATGTTAAACTACAGTGGGAAGCCTGGGGAGGGTTGGGGGGGGGGGCGGATTAAGAGACCAACTGAAGGACTTATATGCATGCATATAAGATTAACCAATGGACACAAGACACGGGGCGGGGGGGGGCGGGGGGTAGGGGCCGGGGGAATGTCAAGGGGGGGAAAAAAGGAGACATATGTAATACTCTTTGTAATACTTTAAGAAATAAAAATTATTAAAATATTAAAAAAAAAAAGAATAAATGGTGGCTGTGTAGAGGTTGCGGAAGCTGAAGTTATCTGGATGGAGGACTTGGAAAGCTGGGGTGAGGTGTTCCCAATTTTAAGCTAAGCGACTGGCCGTTACCTTTGGAAGGTGAGGTCTGATTGAGGCTGCTGATGTTGCTGATTTAGAAAACCAAGGGAGCCTAGAAGCCCTGGAGGAGGTCCCGTATTCTTTTCCCACGCCAGAGCTGACCAAGAGCCAGCTGTGCAGAAACTCCTTCATTTCCCCAGCAGCCAACAGGGGTCCCTGCAGGAAGGAGCACCATATGCCTCTCTTCTTCTTCTCCCCAGGCTAGTAGCTGCAGTTCTAATGTCCAGTCCAGTCTTTGTATCGTTAAATGAAAGCTAAACATTGAGCTCTTAGCGCAGAATGCTGCTCATGGTCAATGGCAATCAATCGATGGTGTGGCCTCTCATTTCCCTGCATATCCTAATTTCTCCCTCCCACGTTGGATTTTAATTTAAATTAAAACCCAGTTTAAATGCTATCATGAGATTCTTTATTTTTTAAAACTGCTTCTGGCTCTCTATTAGGACAGCAGCGGTTTGCAAAGTTGGTCCCCTGACCAGCAGCATCGCCATCACGGGGGAGCTTGCTAGAAATGCCCTTTCTTGCGTCCCACCCCAGCCTGCTTAATCAGAAACCCTGCAGGTGCGGCCCTGCAGTCTGTGTTTAAAGTGCCATCCAGGTGATTGTCATGCGTCCTAAAGTAGAGAACTACATACTCACCTACAGGATGGAGTGGTAACTCCTTAGAACAGCACCCAAGTTTCTTCAAAGTCTATTTCTAATTTACTTCCCCAGCCCATTTCAGCCCTGGCCTGCAACCCAATCCCAGCCCTAAGCACACACACGGGCTGTAGACACATGCACAGTTTGCTGCGTCTCCAAACCACACCAAACTCTTTAAAACATCCCTGGGTTTGTGTTATCGTTCCCACAATCTTGTCTAGACTGCACTTGGCTCACTTAGGTAAACCCCTAGTTTTCTTTTCAAGTCCACCCTCAATATCCCGCGCCTGCGGCAAGCAGTTCCTCTGGCCTACCGTCCCGAAGCCCTTTGTTTATCCTGCTGATATAACAGTTATCACAATGAACTGAAAAATCAGTTTATCTGTCTGTGAGGATTAAGAACAGGAGTCTTGTTGCTCTCAGCTCTGAGTACTTACCCACAGGGAGAGTCAGCCACCAGGATTCCACTCCCACTCCTGCTGACCTGAAGGTGCCCTGGGGCACGTGGCTCTGCCTCCCCCACCCCACGTCTGCATATGTAAATGAGGGGGTGGGTTAACACTGGGATCTACATTTCCAACAAGCCCCCAGGCTATTTATGAATTCTGAGGCCTGATAACCACCGCTGATGGCCTCTCTACCTATAAAAAAAAGTTTAAAAGCCTCCAGCTATGTATTTAGAAATATTTCATCTTCCTTTGTTCTTGCCACTTCTAGTTAATTCAAACTCCTAAATCCCTGGCCTACATATGCATAAACCAGCCCAGGTTTCCTCCCTGCCTTCAGCTGAGACGCACCTGCAGACAGGTCTGCCTTCTCTCAAGTCTGTGAAGGCCCAGCAAAGAGCTTAAGTGGAAGCTCCTTAAAGTTATTGGTAACTTTAGCGAAAGAGCTGAAGTAAGGCCTGCGAAGGAAGAAAAAAAAAGAGAAAGTGTTGGACACATTTTTGTTTGTTTGACCAAACAAAGAAATTAACAAATCAATAAGCATGTATTCTAATAGTTAAATTAGCCCCCAATTAAAGATCAATGGCTTAGCCTAGTGGTTCTCAATCTTGGCTGCACATTAGAATCACCTGGGAATCTTGTTAAAATCCTGATTTCTGGGCCTCATCAATAGTAACAAAGAAACACAATTTCCGGAGGATGAGGCCCAGAAATCAGGATTTTAACAAGATTCCCAGGTGATTCTAATGTGCAGCCAAGGTTGAGAACCACTGGCTTAGCCTCACCAGCCCCAGTTTCTCAGGGGCTGGCTGTTACAGTTTTTGCAAAGTGGTAAACACCTAGGAACGTATACATGTGAACCCGAAGAATATTCTTTTCCTTATCAGCGATGGCTGAGTCAGTGGCAGAGGCTGGCCACCCACGGTACCCTGCAGCAGCAGTTTGCTACCAGCAATGATTTGGTTAACCTCTGATTAAACATAGGAATTTAAAGCATGAAAAGGTCTGGAACCCGACACAACCCTTTGACACCATGCTGTCTGTCATTAATGATAATCCAGCATTAGATGTTCAGCTTTGAAAATGAAATTAGACGACTTCAGTTTTCAACCCTCACCCTGCTGTACTGTAAACTGAACCCTGCTGTGTTTGCAGACTTCCTGATTTACTGCTTTGCCTTTTAACTATTTTCAGGCAAATGGGAGTTGGGGGCAGGGTAAAGAGTCCAGGGATCAAATGAGTACAAACAAGCCATCTCAACTACCATCAAGGGAAGCGACTTTCTGCTTAGATAAGCCACCGGGTCAAAAGAGCTTTATTCCCACAGTTCATTTAATCTTCCTTTTTTTTTTTTTTTTTTTTTTTTTTTTTACAAACTAGGTGTACAAATTTTTTTGCTGGGACATCATGCAAGAAATATTCGGTATCCTTTTTCACTTCCTTTTAAAAACAACAGCAATAATGTTAGAGATCCCTGGGGTCCCTACTAAGTCTCAAAGGTTATTTTCTTTTTTAACAATACATTGGTGTGTCTGAGGGCTCCACATCTCATTTCACGTACAGTGCGGTGTTCAGAGCAGGGTACAAGATATGTCTGCTTGTTGAATGAGCAAAGGACCAATTCTGCCTCCTACTTCAATAGCTGTGGTTTGCATGTAAAAAATTTTAGACGACAATAAAGTTATAGGCTGTTGACCCAGACCTCTTCTATTAACCTGGATTTGTTATTCTTAGGTTCACAGTGTTTGGCTCTTGAGTCTGGAGATTCCACTCCATTCCCACCCCATAGCTCTTTGGCTAGTTGGACTTCGGGATCTCTCAGCCCTTAGCTGGGTTGACTCCTGGGATTCAATGTCCAGGGACTCCTCCTTCCATCTCCACCCTGAGGAAACCCCTCTGGGAGGACTACAGTTCCACTTCCCCATTCTCTGAGAGGAGAGAGATTTGGTCATCATAGTCCATCTATTTGGGTGAGAATAGAGGGTTTTCTTTGGCTCCTCCTCAGATATAGAGATTAACATAATTTAATCATTTTATTCTGTTTACCAACACTGGATCACAGCAATGCAAAAACTTTTCAAACTTTAATAATAACCTCCATGAAACTTCTGTTTCTAGTCAAGTGCTTTGACATTACCTTGATGTCTACTACATCAGCATGACTTTGGGAATCTGTAGGCTTTGATGACCATTATTTGTAACAGCTTTGTTGTGATGTAATTCACATCCAGGAACTCCCACCATTTGTAGAACTGATCAGAATGGCTCACTGTGCCTAATCTGCTTGCACAAAGAATGTGGTTGGTGCTGAACTCCTGCTCTCCTGTGGGATTCTAGAATTTTTGTACATCCTGAGCAGAGAGTCTGGGTGACCAGTCTCCAATAATAACCAGAGTCTCTAAAGAGCTTTCCCGCTAGACAACTTCTCACGTGTTATGTGAACATGTGGCTGGAGGATTTATGCATCCCGTGTGACTCCACTGGGAAGGGCCTCTTGGAAGCTTGCACCTGGTTTCCTCTGGGCCTCACCTCATTCACCTTTTGTCTTCGCTGATTTTACTTTGTCGCCTTTCATTGCAATAAATCATAGCCCTGAGCACAACTGTATGCTGAATCCTCAGAGTTATCCTAGTGAATTCGGAAACTGAGGGTAGTTGTGAGGATCCCCACCATAACCTTCAACTGCTGGTTTCCACTAACAGTTGCAAACTGATTGCTCTACAGTTTTTGACAATGCCCTTGGGCATAAATTGCTCCACTGTTTTATCCAATTAATGTCTGGCCCCTTCCTAGGGATTGCCAGCTTTGAGGCTTGGTACACCCCATCAGGGCTCCTCTTAGCTAACTCTTTTTCTCTTTCTGTTTAACTTTCAGCTGTTCTACCATTTTGCTTATTGCTATTAGTATCAGGGAGCCACCAATTTTTCTCTCAACTGCTTGCCACCAAAGTCACCAATGTTTGTGATAACATCTTCAGGGCTTGAACTTCCCCACAATTTGTTCTAAGTGAAGTCTGTTTCCTTAGAGAAACAAAGAACTTCAGAGCCCTCTGATCTGATGGCTACCTACCCCACACCTGTTGGGTAGAACTTTTATTCCATGGCACTGGAGCTAGGACAGGCCTGTCCTTCCACAAAGACACCTGTTCTCCCAGTGGAGAGTACTGGGTGGGGAGGCAGCCCTGGGTTCTTTTAGCTTCAGTGAGCTGGGGTGGGGCATTGGGACCTGGTCTTCTTGGCCTACCACATCTAGGGTAGAGTTTCTGCCCTATGAGTGAGGGCAGGGTAGGGAAAGCAAGTCCCAGCCCTCTGAGCTGTGTTGGCCTGGAAGAGTTTCGCAACACAGGCTGGGGGAATGAGTTTCCTGAGGTGAATTTGTAGACCTAGACTAAGAGTGGGGGGAGAGGGAGCCCCATCTTCTTGGCCAAGGCTGCCTGGAATAGAGCTTCCATTACATTGATCAAGGGAAAGGGAGGGAGAAGATTGTAACTCAGATGCTACAGGCTCTCACTGTTCTTGCTAAGAGTTAGTAGATTTCTTTAAATAAATATTTCCCGGCTTAAAGTTTCCAGACACAAGTGTTTTTTTGTGAAAATTATTATTTATACTTTTCATAAATTAAATGTTTATTTCACTGGGGAAAGAGTTCCCTGAGCAACTCACACAACCATCTGCAAGTCCTACTTCTGATCATATCATTATTATGCCCCAAAATGTCAAAGTCTAGACTTCCTGCTAAAATAAAATCTATATTTTAAAACTTGATTTTCAATGCCCTATATAATTTGGTGCCATATGGTATTACCATAATCAAGATGGAGCAAGTCTGGTGTTCCTTGAATATATTTCATGCTGTTCACTCTGTCAAAACTTTCATCTCCTTTTATATTATAACATATTTACATTCTTCATTTCTTTCATACAAGTACTCCTTTTTGAATCCTTTGCTAATTTTCCAGCTCATAGTTGTCTCTTTGTATAAAATGTGCTAGAACTGAAAGACAGCAATCACTTTCTCTTTTTCTAATTCTGTACAAGTATTAATAGATGCTCTTATTTACCACAGTAAGCATAACACCTGACACATAGTAGGTACTCTAGAAATATTTCTTGTTCCATGAACAAAAGGCTGAATGAGAACAAGTCACAGCAAAAGTGTTGAAACAAGGGCTTTACCATTTAAATAAAACTTTCTCACACATGCATTCCATTTGCTTGTCCCAGCAAACGATGTTAGTCAAGGTTGTCATTATTACTCCCAGGAGGAAATTGGGGCTTTGAAATGTAAGATTCCTACCTAAGATCATACAGATACTGAGTAGCAGTTGAAGATCTGAGCCCATAGCTCTTCTAAGAACCAAACTCTTCCTATATTGAAAGGGTTCAGAAAAAGAAAATACCTTCTACCCCTGAGATCTGCTCATTTTCAATTAGAAAGGGATAAGGGTGATTTAAAAATAAGAACAAAATAGATAAAGAAACCCTTTTTTGAATTTTTTGCTTAGATATTTAAAATGTAGACTTAAAGCTTCAAAAATGAGTATTGGTTACATAATAGACAAGAACAAAGTAGGTCTATTCTTCACAGAAATGTTCTGTGCTAACCTAACCCCATGGACATTTTATTACAGTGACTATGTTGTTTTGAAAAATAACTCATTCCACTGGAGATGAAAGATAAGTGGCTGCAGTATGTGGAGCAAAAAGGAGAACTTTTGTTGTATGTATGAGCAAGGCTAAGGTTGGGTTAGTGCGGCTGAAGGAAAGGATTTGGGAAGGAATTAACTCCTGGGTGGTAGTGTATGCTATTTAGAAATGATCTTTCTCCCTTTCTCTTCCTTTCTTTCTTTCTTTCTTTCTTTCTTTCTTTCTTTCTTTCTTTCTTTCTTTCTTTCTTTCTCTCTCTCTCTCTCTCTCTCTCTCTTTCTCTCTCTCTCCCTCCCTCCCTCCCTCCCTTCCTCCCTCCCTCTTTCTTTCTTTCTTTCTTTCTTTCTCTCTCTCTCTCTCTCTCTCTCTCTCTCTCTCTCTCTCCCTCCCTCCCTCCCTCCCTCCCTCCCTCTTTCTTTCCTTCCTTCCTTCCTTCCTTCCTTCCTTCCTTCCTTCCTTCCTTCCTTCCTTCCTTCCTTCCTTCCTTCCTTCTTTCTTTCTTTCTTTCTTTCTTTCTTTCTTTCTTTCTTTCTTTCTTTCTTTCTTTCTTTCTTTCTTTCTTTCTTAGCTGAATCACCTATGTAGTCATTTACTAAGAGCTACTGTGCTCCCCAAAGTCCTGTTAGTCAACACTCAGATTTTGTTCACAACCACACTTGGCATTGTGTTTGATTTCTCCACTTAGGGAATTATCAACAAAGGAATCTTTCTTTCTTTTAAAAAGATGTTTTTATTGATTTCTAGAGAAAGAGGAAGGGAGCGAGAATCATGGATTCAATAGCACAACATTAATAGACTGCCTTCCCTGCATGCCCTCTAGTGGGGATGGAGCCTGCAACCTGGGCATGCACCCCAACTGGGAATCCAACAGGCAACCCTTCAGTGCACAGAATGATGCCCAACCGACCAGGCCACTCTAGCCAGAACCAAAGGAACCTTTCTTATAGGTGTTGGTTAAGAGATTGAAAAATGTCTCTATTTGGGTTGTTGGAATGGCAGAACCAGTATCATAACATTGTACACTATACACTGAATCCTGAACCTTGAGCATCGTTTTCCCCATCTTTAAAATGGGCATCATATTGCTACTTATGTGTTCTCCTAAAGATTAAAAAAATGTGAACCTTTCTAGCAAAATGCCTGGCATGATATGTGCTCAGGAAGGTTCTACTGGCCTGCCCTGCCTTTTCATCACTGATGTGGTCTAGATGCGGTCCCAGGTCCCCTGATTGGTTTTACTAAATTGGACACAAACATATAAACAAGAGATTTGATGATACAATACTTTAAGGGGGCTTGGATTTCCCCTCATTCACTTATTTTAATCATGTCTTTATATTGGTGGTGGGGTGTGGGTGAGTAGTGAAGCAAACTGTAGGAATGGTATATTTACAGGAGACTATAAAGATAATAGGTAATTTACCTTGTGTGTTTTCCAGGTGAAAAATATTTTCATGTCCATAATCTCACTTGATTCTCCCCAAGCATGATGATGTAGATGGACTTAACTTCATTTCACAATTGAAAAGAACGAATTTCAAGAGGATCAATGATACACCAAAAGTATTAGAATGAAAATATTCATGTGGGTGACCAAGTTTTCTATGGAGAGAAAAAAAGTGATTATCTCACAATCCCTTGTAGAAAGAAAGTATGCAATAGATAGGAATAGGCGTCATTTGTTTATACTTGGGGTTGATGAACAAAATTTATTTGGAGACTGTACTTGCAATTGTACTTGTACAATTACTTCTCACCACTGGTGTCAGATACCTTTCTGAAAAGAATTTTCATCCTCCTTTTCTTGTTGCTCCTTTAGAATTTCTAATGAATACTTACCAGATTTCATAGTGAAAACATATACTTTCACTTATATAGTCATTCACACAAAAAGGACCTGGTGAATAACAACAGGAATTTGGGATGGTATAGAAGAGTTGTATTTTATTGACCATTTCTTCACTTTTAGTTCACTTTTAATGAATGAGGTGAAAAGCTGAATGAATGGGTTGAAATGTTATATTTGATCAATATACTAGAGGCCCAGTGCATGAAAATTTGTGCACTCTGGGGGGGGGGGGGGGTGTCTCTCAGCCCAGCCTGCACCTGTCGCAGTCTGGAAACCTTCAGGGGATTTCCGACTGGTGGCTTAGGCCCACTCCCCTGGGGGGATCAGGCCTAAGCTGGCAGTCAGACATCCCTCTGGCAGCCTGGGAGCCCTTGGGGGATGTCCGACTAACAGCTTAGGCCTGCTCCCTACCATTAGTCGGACATCCTTAGTGCTGCCACAGAGGTGGGAGAGGCTCCTGCCACCATCGGTGCACTGGCCAGCCATGAGCTGGCTTGTGGCTGAGTGGCACTCCCCTGTGGAAGCGCACTGACCACCAGGGGGCAACTCCTATGTTGAGCGTCTGCCCCTGGTGGTCAGTGTGCATCATAGCGACTGGTCGTTCTTGGTTGTTCAGCTGTTAAGATCAATTTGCATATTATCCTTTTATTATATAGGATTTTTATTCTCTTTCTTTAACATTAAATCTCTATGAAGATTCTGACTACCTAATGGTTTACTTTTTTAAATTCTTGGGCCTTTCATCACTTTATTATTTGATGAAGACCAATATTTATGTGGCTTGTTTCCAGTTGCAACAAGATGCAGATGACAGTAAATAATTACAGTATTCAATTTCATAAACATAGGAAAATTTCAATAGTAAAATATTAAAGACCCAAAATTTTTAAAAATCAAGATAAAACATTTGAAAGTAACTTAGACAAACCTGAGCTTGGGAAAAATAAATGAAATAATGTGAATCTTTTTGGTTTATGGTTCTATGCTAATAATTGAATTGTTTGAAAAAATATTTTCTTCACATTGCACACTATTATTACTATTATCATTATTTAATTACATAAATAACATAATTTTATTTTATTTATTTATTTTTTAAAATATATTTTATTGCTTTTTAAAGAGAGGGAGAGGGATAGAGAGTTAGAAACATCGATGAGTGAGAAACATCGATCAGATGCCTCCTGCACACTCCCTACTGGGGATGTGCCCGCAACCAAGGTACATGCCCTTGGCTGGAATCGAACCTGGGATCCTTAAGACCGCAGGCCCACGCTCTATCCACTGAGCAAAACTGGTTAGGGCATAAATAACAATTTTAGAATGCATGGCTACAGACAAGGAAATTTAACACGAGCTTAGTAGAGAATATCACTCCTCCTTGGAAATACATATTAAATTGTATTCCAGGTTCACTGTTGAGGAAATTTAAATCTAGATTTATTTTTAGTTTGATTTTTGCTAAAGATTAAAACTCCCATTTTTGAAATTGTTGTCTCTGATAACATTGCCCAGAACACTTGCTAAAGATAAACACAATGGAATCAACAGAGTAATGTGATATTTCCTCATGGAATACCAAGTTTATCCCTCATGGGACACAAAATCTATAATCAACTGTCAGGGTTGGGAAGATCTTTCTTACACACTAGATTGATCTGATAATCCATACCATGTTTGGACATATTTTATGTATTACAACTTATGTTCTTTTACTCGTATGGCAACTGATGGCTTTGTAAACTTTTGAAACACTAGAGAAACAAACACATCGGCAGAATGCTTAGGTTTCCGTAAGATAGAAAAAGCAAGATACTCAATGACTCGCTGTGATGATGTGACAAGAGATTATTTAATTATTCTTGACATACTCCCATGTAGCCAAGAAGTGATCTTAATTTGTTAAAGTCCTGCATTGATTTAAAAACAAACTTAAAATAGAAAAATGTATTTTTCTTATTTTAATGAAATAATAGAGTTTTCAGCATAACAGCACACAGTACTTCTTGATACAACAATGAAAATGAAACATTGCAATTTTGAATATCCAAATGGAGTTTAGTTTTCAGTCATTGTGCTTCCATGATATAAAACTGGATTTTTAAAAATCTCATGTTTTAAAAATCCATTTCTTCATGAGAAAATTTCTTGAATATCTGCAGCTTTTTAATCATACACTCTTTTTCCTCCTATATTTAATTTTATTTATATTTTGATTTACCTTTATTATTGAAAGTATTACAGATGTCCCCTTTCCCCCCCATTGACCCCTCTACCCCACAACCCTCCCCCTCAGGCCTTCACAGCACTATTGTCTGTGCCCATGGGTTATGCATATAAATTCTTTGGTTAATCTCTTCCCATTGCCCCTCCCCACTTCCCTCTGAGCTTCTCCGTCTGTTCTATGCTTCTATGTCTTTGGATCTGTTTCTTTAGTTTTATTGATTGGGTAATGATTTTTATTATTATAGATCGAGGGTTTGTAAACTATGTCCTTGAGCCAAATCTAGCCCAATGATGTATTTGTGCATGTTGTGAGCTAATAAAGACATTTACATTTTTAAATGGTTGAGAAATTTTTAAAGAATATTTCATAACACATGACAACTATCTGAAATTCAAATATTCGTGTACATAAATAAAGTTTTGTTGGAACATAGCATGCTATTTTACTGTAATAATAGTACTGAGCAGTTGGGACAGAGCCCATATGGCCAACCAAGCTGAAAACATTTACTACCTGACCATTTACAGAAAAAGCTCATTGGCCTTTGAGATAGTTACCTCTAAATCACAGATGCCCTGTTCTCTCCTGCCCCCCGCCGCCCCCCCCCCCCCCCCACACACACACAATGCATTCTAAGAATGTGTCCTGTGAAAATGTTTTCATTCCAAGCACTTTGATTTATGGGAACTATCATTTATATTTTGAATATTCTTTTCAAGTTTTAAAATTATTAGGAAAACAGACTCCTATCTTAAGCATCAATATCAGGATAGTTAAAAAACAAAAACTAAAGACAACATATTGTGTAAAAATAAATCCCATGGCTTAGATGTACTTAAATCCTATGATCACAAATATATTAGACTGATACTTGAAGCACCCATACTCTTGTTCCTTATTTCCCACAATTGGGCTGAAACATTGATATAGTCATTATTAGGACATTTGTTGTCTCCATGGTTGATACTATTATTCAGAGTGGCATGTTGGATCATTACTGAAAAGTGATAGAATCTAGAGTTAACTTAATTTTAATAATTTGTATTATCTTGACTGGAAATTCAATTATATATCACTTAACAGTATTATGCCTAACTGACATCTTATCTCTATGATATGACATATCTAACATTTTACACACTGTTCTGTATTTTCCAGAGGAAAAGAGCTCAATTGAAAATAGCTTTCAAACTGCAGATTCTGGAAAGGTGAAAGCGTGTGGGGGTGGTAGATAGAAGGAAGAAGCCAGAGGGTTTAGGCTCCTTGACCTTTGTCCCTTTCAGCAAGAGAAGTTTTGCTTTTGTTTTCTAATATTGCAAGTCTTACATAAGGTTTTTTAAAGGTTCTACTGTTGCTAAATGTGATGGTTTTATACTGTGTCAACAAAACCTCAATCAGAACTACAATTTGCAGAAAATCCTTCCCTATGTGATTCCAAATTAGGGCTGGCCACAAGGGAAGGTTGCATTTTTTTTGATAGGAACCTGGAGAGGTAGCATTATACTCTGAACTTCAGTGTAGGGAGGGGCCAGCTCATGCACATTGTCACTGATCTGCCAGATCACCTTGTTTGCATGAGGCAGCAACTGGTTCCACAGCTCCTTCAGCTTCTCCATGTCCTGAGCAAATCCCAATGCAACACCACTATGATGAAGGGCTCCGCAGCTCACTCATAACCATCTAGGTTGGAGATGGTGAGGAGCAGAGGCAAGTTCTAGCTTGGATTTCTGTTGTCCTTGAGAATTTGTTTGTCCATACTCTCCCTGCTTCATGTTCAGGATGTCTTTCCAGATGTTGATTCTGCTGACCTGCAAAAAATAACTTTTGCCCACTACCAGACATAGATGCAACAACCTTCCATAGACATCTTCAGAGCTCACACCTTTGTATATGGTATAATATAAAAAATAAGTCCATTATTTCAAACCATTTTAAAGAGGCTCTGCCTACCTAATGGAATCAAAGCAGGTACACTAAAAGTGTTAGAAAGCTGCTCATCATCCATTCACTTTGTTTCTTTAATGAGGAAATTGCAATCCAGACTAAATAGCAGCAGTAGCAGTCACTCACCCTCCTCACAGGAGTAGTACTAGTGAACATTTACCCAGTGTTTATCTATAAATACATCAACATGTAAATTACTGAATCCTCACTATAAAATTATGAATTAGTGTTACTGTTTTTCCAATTTTTAAAGGCAAGAAAAATGGAAGCAGAGAGAATTGTAAATGAAGGCTTGAGGTTACAGTTACTGAAATGGTGAAGTTAGAAATTGAATCAAAGCAGGTTGACTCACTCCAAGCACTTAACCATAGCTTATCTTTGATGGCTGTGTTTTGTAGAGATGTAATAAGAAGAAATTTCCCCAGCTCTCTATTTTTCCAGGCAATTGCTGGAACACTTCCCAAATGTTTATTTAGTACTCACTATAGGGTCTCTTCTTGACAAGCAGGACAAATATAGTTCCTGCCCAGATGGAGCCAGCATCTATTGTTCTTCGCCTGCACGTGTGAGTGAGAACTGTGCTCCTGTTTGAGGATACGTTTATAGCTAGCTCTCTCCTTCTCTATCTCTCTAGGTAACTGTATTTCAATGCATTCAAAACATAAATATATTGGAGATGATTTGAAGAAAAGCACAGACATTTAGACAAAATGTGTGAAATGACAATATAGTAAAAATTTTGTAGTTCCCCAAATATTTAAAATAGCATTTCTGTTTTTACAAGTGTAATCACATGTCATGAAAATGATAAAACATATTATTTGGGAAGAAAATTATATAGGTACATTTCTTTTTTTAAAGATTTTTCTATTGATTTTTAGAGAGAGCAAAAGAGAGAGACAGAGAGAGAGAAACATTGATTGGCTGCCTCCTGCACAACCCCTACTAGGGATTGAGCTTGCAACCTTTCAGTGCATTGGATGACACCCAACTAACTGAGCCACACCAGCCAGTGATATAGGTATATTTCTTGATTCACAGATGAATACATTGGTCAAATACATACTCAGGTTGACCATATATTATCATGAGTAAGCCATACTTACACTTTTTGGAGAGCCCTGGTTGAGCTCACTCTGAAGATTCTTGATAAAATGTGTAACTGACTATAAATTAGAGTCATTATTAAACCTGGGTCTGAGGTGGAACTCATTTATCCAAGAATTGTCTTCCTAGAAACCTCAAGATTCTATAGCAAGTTCCAGCTTTAGGTGGCCTTTGAAAAATACGCCTTTCTTTGCTTGTAAAATAGATGCCTTAAGTGGCAAAAATAAAACAAAACAAAGCAAAAAACAAAAGAACAAACAAACAAAAAACCACCTGAGGTGCCTCATTAGTCAGGTTGCGATGCAGAAAGTAGCTTTCAGTCCGCTGGTGCTGTCAGTAAATGTCATTCTGCCATTCGTCACTTGGGAGGCTCATGAGAGAAGTGACAAGAGATGAATGAAGCCAGAAGAAAAGAAAGGTTCACAAGAGGTAAGAAAGCAGTAGAATTGGACTCCAGATGGAGGCAATTGCAATTACAAGTGGCAACGGGAGGGTGACTGGCCAACATTCGCTCAGCGGTAGTATCACAGATAGGACTGTGGGGGAGGAGATTGAGCTCTTCTGGTTGATTAGCCTCAAAGGGAAGCAGGAACACTAAGCCTAACTCTGTGTGTTGTTGGAGGAAGGTACCTCCTCTCCCCCTGCTTTCTGTTTCCATTTGTGCTGCATCCCATCCTCTCTCTGCTATGTGACTCACTATTCCCCTTGTCGTGTTTGGTGGCTTATTTGTAGAATTTTCAAGTAGGATTGGTTTTCTATTATAACTTTCTCTCTCCCTTTCTCTCTGGGAATCTCCTGGCTGTTGAGAAGATGGGTTCAGGTTGACTGCCAGCAGCAATGGGATGGCCCTTCTTCTGGGGAAGTTCAGAGGTTGCCCAACATAGCCTATGAGTGGAGAGGAAACCTGTGTAATGTTGAGGTTCCCCATGAAAGGCCACCATTCCTTTATCGGGCACTGACCATCAGGTCAGGCCATCCTGGAATTTGGATGGAAGTATTATACTCTGTTCTCTTACTGACAGGTCAAGAGAGATGTGGGAGTAGTGAGGAGGGGAAGTGGAAGATGTGGGTGTAATTAAGTAATTGGTTCCCTTTTACCTCATAGGAGGTAGATGCTGCCCAGGCTATGATGCAATGATACATCCACTGTCTGATGTCACACATTCAGACCTCAGGGATTCCATCAGCGCTGCAGTCTGCCAGTGGCATTGCCATCTTATGATACACTGAGTGTTACAATACAGTGAACGTTACTTACAATGCTCATGACACGAAAGAAGCCACGTAGGGAAACTTGAACAGCTTTCTTGTAGGTTTTAGAAACATATGCTCATTTTTCTTTGGGTTCATTTCTCCATGTCTCTTATCATTTACGGTGATGGGGCTGAGTTTGGATCTGATACAAGGGTGCTATCAAGTGTGCTTTAGGGGACTTTTAGGTGAGAGTGTCAAAAGGACACCATTTGTCTCACAGTAATCAGCCTAGTTCAGCGGTTCTCAACCTGTGGGTCGCGACCCCTTTGGCTGTCGAACGACCCTTTCGCAGGGGTCGCCTAAGACCATCCTGTATATCAGATATTTACATTATGATTCATAACAGTAGCAACATTACAGTTATGAAGTAGCAACGAAAATAATTTTATAGTTGGGTCACAACATGAGGAACTGTATTTAAAGGGCCAGAAGGTTGAGAACCACTGGCCCTACTTGATTGCACAGAAGACCAAAGAGGGGCTTAAGGCCTGTCAAGTAACAAAGAGTGTTTTTGCCCAGAGCATCAAGTAAGCTTCCCTCTGGGTACCAGAATTGGCAAAAGGCATGTGGTCAAGGATGGGGTCTTTCTCAGTTCTGGCTGTTTCCTTCCTTGTCTCAGAGAAGGTTCTGATAAAATGGTTTCCTTATTCTCCCAAATGAATTAGCAGAAGCCTTAGGTCAGTGTTTCCAAGGAAATACATTCTGGCTGAAAGTGTGTTAATCTTTTGAATTCTGCTAAAACGTTTTTTTGTGTGACATGTGACAGTTTCAATTCACAAAATATCACCGTCTAGGTCAGTGATGGCGAACCTTTTGAGCTCGGCATGTCAGCATCTTGAAAAACCCTAACTTAACTCTGGTGCCATGTCACATATAGAAATTTTTTGATATTTGAAACCTTAGTAAAACAAAGACTTACATTTTTGATATTTATTTTATATATTTAAATGCCATTTAACAAAGAAAAATCAACCAAAAAAATGAGTTCGCGTGTCACCTCTGACACGTGTGTCAGGTTCGCCATCACTGGTCTAGGTTAACATTGGAACTTCTTCTCTCTTTGGGACCCTTTATTTTCAGGCCTCACTTATCTACTTATAGAAGGCCCCCCAGACTTCATCAATTTCTTTATTCAGACTGCCACCTTGAAAAGGTTCTGCAAAATGTTGGATTGTGCTGGTTACTCCTAGACGTGGCATTTGCCTGTCTGCGTGGTTCTGCAGCTCCCGGGGCCTGAATGCTCTGCTCATTTTGACTGTTCTTTCCTGGATGTGTTGTATTGACACAGGTGAGGGTTACATTCTCCTCCTTGAGAAGGGAAGGGTTTCTCACTTCTTTATCAGGGTCAGTGTTGAAAACTAGATCCCTCATTGCATAGCGCCGTGCAACAGATTCTCCTGCAACCCCAGGGCGGTCAGGTCGAGGGCACTGCGGCTAAGCGACTTCACACCCGCTATCATGTGGGATTTCGGATTTGGGGCCTTGCTTATCTCCTGGGGCTATTGAAGGCATTAGAAGCAATAGGATAAGCCACAACCAGGTTCCCAGCACATTTATGAGCATCGTAATATTATTTGTGCATGCCACATTCTACAGTATGCGCTATTTTCTTAAATGTGCTCTAAAGAGCAGGATTTTTGAGACTTTTGGATAATAGTTCAATGAGAAGAGAGTTCTGGCAAAATTAGGCTTACAGTTGTCCATATGGAATAATAATACAATAATTAATTAATTAAAATACAAGCATAAACTCTATTTTTTGTACTCACAACTAGAAACCTACTTTTGCCCCTCCCTTTATTATAATTACCTCATGGGAAATGGCTACTATACGACCACATTAAAAGAAAGTAGTTTGGCAATAAAAATACCTATTTAATTTTTTAATCCTGCATTTCTGGAATTTATTTGAATATGGGCTCTCCTTTGTTCTCATTATATCCTTTTTTCCCCCATTTGGAATGAAAATATTGATAATATTGAATGAAAAGCAAAATGCAGAACCCCATAATTGGTTGTGCTCATATAAAGGAAGAGAATAGACATCTGTTTGCACCAAAAGAGTAAGGACAGGAAGGGTCACTGAGGCAATATGCTACAGATTCATGTTCCCTATTTAATATCAGAATTAAGAAAGAGCAGTTCTCAAAAGACTTTATTGATCTCAAAGACGCACAGAATACTTGAGGGGGAAAGATATTATTAAACACCCATGAGTGATGTGTTAAAAGTACTCTGAGGATCCCTTCAGGCCACCTGGATAAGTGTGGTGAACATTGCTGGGTTTCATCAATAATTGCTTCTCCTGTTTCACCAGACACACGAAAGACCATGTGTCTCACTGATGGCAGGACAATGTGATGAGCACTGGCCAGTGAAGTGTGACCAGAGTGACATACTTCACTTCCTGGTTACAGCAATTAAAGACTCTGCAATCACCCAGTCTCTCCTTCCCTGCACTTGTCACCAAGAAGTCCAGAAGCTTCTGAAAGTAAAGCAATGAGATGAAGAAATGTCCTTCAACTTGGATCCCTGAGTGACCTTGTGGAGTTGAATCCCTGAGTGACCTTGTGGAGTTCTACCTTCCCACATCCCATCACCCACTTACTTATCTCAGACATAGAGCATGAGCAAGAAACTCTTGTTTACTAAAATGACTGAAAATTTGAGATTGCTTCTTACTGCAGTATGCTTACGCCTCTCCTATGCATTGTGGGGGGATGGTAAGCCTCTCTACTCTGTGCTCCCCCTTTTAAAGCCCTCCCCTACAATAATCAGAGAAGCTATATGTTGGTTTGTTTACCAGACTGGACTTCTAAAATAAATTTTCTTAAATATTTCCATTGTTAAAAAGATTGAAATTTACCATTAAATATCATCTCCATTTTTAGAAATACTGAAGAACTACTCAAGTGAACAATGCAGTAAAGTTACTTCTGATAGTGATGGAATCAGATATAGAACTCAGATTTATCTTATTTTATATTTATTTTATATTATTGTGCTATAAAGTTAAGGGTTAAAACTACAAATATTTTAAAATAGTACAGAATGAAAGAATAAAAATTAATATCTATAGGCCCACCACATAAGATAAGTGCTTTATTTTTTCATGTAGTTTTTTTCTGATCTTTTAAAGTGATAACAAGAGAAATAATAATCTGTACTTATTGAGTCCACCCAGGGCCAGACACCCAGCAGTTAAAGGCAAAGCTCTTGGAGTGGGGCTGCCTGGTAAGCATTCCTACTCCTACGCTCATCTGCTGAGCGACCTTGTGCGACCCTCTGACATCAGAGTCCTCATTTTTAAAATGAGGACTTACTATGGTTTTATGGAGATTAAGTAAATTTAAAATATAGGTAAAATATTAATACTTGGAAGAGTACCTAGATTACTGTAAGCATTCAATATTATTAAAAATTCTACTTTTCATTTTTCCCCTAGTTAATGCTCACCTGCTATGCAATAGATATTACAACCCATCTTATTATAGATAATGTAAAAAAGGATTAGGGAAGTTAATAATTTCTCAAAGTCACACAGTCAAAAGGCAGGTAAGATTTATTCCATAAACTGTTCTCTTAATTACTATGATGTAAAAAATATGCCATTTTGTGAATCATTAATTAATTAATTAATGCACAAATAACAGGTATTTATTTTTCTAATTTTTTCACTGGTATAAATATCTTGAATACAGTGAATGTTATGATGAATTAAATATACTTTTATTGAATATGTTTGCATGTTTTTATCATTGTTCCTTAGGATTGAAGACCAGAAATGATATTAATTAGTAAAATAATGTTTTTTACAAGTCTTTATTCATACTCTTAACATTCTATCTCAAACTGTTTTACTCTGCCTCCCAAATGTGCTATCAGAAAAGAAAGTATTTGCTGTTCAGATTTAAAAGGAGAGGCGGGCGCCCTAACCGGTTTGGCTCAGTGGATAGAGCGTCAGCCTGCGGACTGAAGGGTCCTGGGTTCGATTTTGGTCAAGGGCATGTACCTTGGTTGCAGGCACATCCCCAATAGGGGGTGTGCAGGAGGCAGCTGATCGATGTTTCTCTCCCATTGATGTTTCTAACTCTCTATCCTTCTCCCTTCCTTTCGGTAAAAAATCAATAAAATATATTAAAAAAAAATAAAAATAAAAGGAGAGGCGGGCTAATTACTCACAGAGGTTAAAAACAGGGGCTCTCTGTTTAAACCACTGTATTCCAGTGAGCCTTCTTCAACCAGTAATATTTTATTTACTGTGAAGTTTTAGGATCAGGTGCTCAAATCAATATAAATGGCCCTGAGCCCTCCTTTGGTTGAACCAAAAACTTAAAGCCACGTATCTGCATGGCTTTGTCCTCTGCCACCTTTTCTCCTCATGGCCCACTCACTCTGGGAAAGTCATCCTCAGCTACAACTTGTCTATCACGGCTCTTCGCTGAAGTCAAAATCTCCATATCTCCCAGTGTCCAGCCCAGACCCTTCATTGGAGCAGCACCCCACGTGTCCACACATGGTCTAAAAACGCCACCTGTTGTTTCCTTCTGCATCCTGAACCCAAACTGTCTGATGCTTTCCTCATGCCCACCTCCAGACCACTCTCATTTTTTTTCTGAATATGGTGACTTGGTGATTGGAAGTAAACATCTACAAGATTGCTCAAACCTTGGTCCTGGCTCCTAAATATTCGTCAAATCCACCCTTTCTCTGCACCCCCTCTGCAGCATGTATCAGCCCTTGACTGGGATCAATAAACTCTGGTTTCTCTGTCTCCTACCTAGTTCCCACTCGATTCCACCTTCACATTACCTCCAGAAAGACAGAATATCTCCGTCCTACCACAACACCTCCCATTTCACATTCCTGAAGGTTCTCTACTTAGTGTATATGATGAGACCACCTCCAGCGTCATCCCCTGCGCCCTTCCCCAACCCCGCATGCACTAAAGTAGAGCAATTGTTTTGAAGTCTAACTATAGGTTAGAATCACCATGGGGGCTTTTAAGAAAGACCAGAGCCAGGACCCATGCCCACAGCCTACAATTTCATTGGGTTCAGGTGAAACCTGGACATTAGTATGTTTTGAAAAGCCCATCAATGTGCTGCCAGATTGAGACCCACTTCTTCTCACCAACTTAAGCTATTTGAATTCCCCCAGCTCTCTTTTTCTCTCTTGCCTTTCTGCCAGGGAAGCCCTTGCTTCTTATTTCAGTCTTACAAACCTTAACTCATCTTTAAGTCCTTGGTAAAAATTGCCTGTGGCACTGAGAGAGGACAGAGACCTGCAGGGACTTTGGTACCCCTGCCCATGATATGTCAGCTTCCCTCCACCCTACACGTTTTCTCTTTTGTGAACAACTGACATTCTATCCATCTTATGTAAAGTGCTATACAAACACAGCTTCAAGCCAGACACCTGTGACCAGATTGCTGTCCCTAAGACCCTCCTAGCCAGTTATTCCAAAGCCACAGGTTCAGGTGTCCAACCTCAGCACTCTCTTCTGTCCCTTGGGGAGACCGGAGTGCTGCTTCCCACAGGCAAACCTGGCACCTTGCATTTTGGCAGCTCTCAGACAACTCGTCATCATGCTGTACAGTAACTCTGCATCTGCAGGTTTTCAAGGTCACTGGATGGGACAACATTCTAAGGTGGCTACAGCAGAATGACTGTCATTGTTGTGTCCCTACTGTCTGACCTAGCGTCTGGCCCTATAATAGATACTCAATAAATGTTTCTCCAATGAATGTCTTTGATAACCGACCCAGCTGCATCCCTAAGGGACTTAGGTAGGTGAGGAATCAAGTCATGAGGCAATAACTCTCCGACCTCTTGAATCTCAGCTTAACTACCAATTTCACCTTGGGGTAGTGTTGCATTTCTGTTATTCAGCTTTCTTTTCTAATCTTTGCAGTGTATCTGGAAAATATCCTTTCCATGTGTTCGAGTTTAAGTGGAATTGTTTCAAGACTCATAACAGCGATTTCTGCTTCTGGAGTGTCCACTGTGTGCTTACCCCAGTCTCCCTGCAGCTCGGGAGTTTGGGATTTATAATAAGTTCAGGATGTGCATCTCTCCAGTTTCTTTACATCTAAATAAATCACATTAATGAAAAGCCATTATTTACTGTGTTTTTAATAAGGCTTATCGTCCTTAAACTGGGATAGTTAGAAAAGTCCAATTTATTTCTGCTCTTCTTACGGGAACACATGCTCCTTAATCTTAATTAGCTTGTAGGAGTATTTCTTTATTCTGTAATTTCAACTTGAGTGAAGATGTCTGAGTTCGTTGGTTGATAATCCTTACACTTGACCCTGTGTACTCTGCTAGGGCCCCATTAAGCAACAATTTCCCCTTTAGTTTGGGGGTTAATAAAAATAATAGTACTAGTACTAGTATTACTGCTATACTGATAGCCTGATTTGAACCAAGCAATGAGCTAAGTACATGGTATGCATTATCTTATTTAATACTATGGCTAAAGTTCTCATACCTACAAATCTGGGACCTGGCATTGCACGCATGGCCTGAACACCAAGCTGGGGTCCCTGAAAGGCTGCTTGGGATCTGGCTGATGCATAGAAACATCATGCTGCACTACTCTAAGCTGGCGGCATAAGCTGCTGGATATAGCCAAGAGGTGGCTCCAGAGAGTTCTCATGCACCCACCACCCACCCCAATCATAAGCCACCCAATGCAAGAAGGTATCTGAGCTTTTCAAACCAAAATATTTTCTTGTGTTTTTGTATTATTTACAAAGTATGTAAGAAAATTGTAAAGAAGTGTTGTTTAAGACATAATGTGGGGTGGGTAGGTGGGAAGAGATCAATCAAAGAACTTGTATGCATATACAGTGGGGCCTTGACTTACGAGTGTCCTGACTAACGAGTTTTTCGAGATACGAGCCGTCTCTTGGCTGATTTTTTGCTTTGAGTTGTGAGCTAAAATTCGGGTTACGAGCCAGCTTCAGATACCCCACCTCTAGCTGGCGCAGCTAACGTCACAGTGAATGCCACAACATCAGCCCATCATCATGTGTCTCACTCTTTCACTTTAAGATTTGACATACGAGTAATTTGAGTTACGAGCTCCGTCACGAATGAATTAAACTCGTAAGTCAAGGCCCCATTGTATGCATAACCCATGGACACAGACAATAGGGCGGTGAAGGCCTGGGGTGGGAGGTCAATGGGGAAAACCAAAGGGGGCATATGTAATACTTTCAACAATCAAAATTAAAAAATAAAAGACATAATGTGAATTGTTGTACCTAGTAAATTTAACCTTGGTATATTTACATTCTGGGAAGGGTTATTTTTCAACTAAGAAGCATACATTGATAAAGTAAGGGCTGTGTTTGTTGAAAGATAGCCCCTTAACAGCATATCGTGTCCAAGAAATTTTGAAAAATATTTTAGATTCAGAGCTGATTGCCCTATAATAAATAACACTTTATGTAGACATGCAAATTTATTAGTTAATGAGTTAAAAATACACCTAATGTTTATTGTCTAAATTTCACATAGGTGCTTGTTCAGTAATGTCAACTTCTATTTTACAATGTTCAAGAAAAGTCATTATTGACTAACATCTCAAAAAAATTCAATTTCTTTCTGAGTATTAGTGATTCTGCAAAATAAGAAATCTTTCTTTGGTGGTGATATATTGATATTATTTACTTGCTTTAGCAAATAAAATATCATATATTGTGTTAACACCAGGAGAGTTGTATATTATTAGTGATTTTCTGATAATGGGGGAATACTGTGTTTGGACTCATATCATGGACTTTATTTTAATTAAAAGTGGACTCATTCTCCCAAGGGAAAGAATTTTATAGCACTCTTTATGCAAGAAGATAAAATTGCCTTTCATTTATCAAAAAGTTTTCCCCCAAGACAGCTTGATTTCTGTAACTGGTATAATAGTTATTCTTTTGTTTAAATTTAACACTACCAAAGAAACTGAACCACATTTCCCAAGGATGACTAATTGTTTGATAAAGATGTTAGTGAATGATTTTTTCCTCTCCCCTGCTTTCCCTCCCTCCTGCCCCCTCTCGTTTTCTTTTAGTCTAGTCTCTGAAATTTTCACTGAGTACATACAGTCTCTGAATTTCAATGAATGTATCTGAGCTCATGCTGCCTTACATCCCAAACCTACAGTGTGAAAGAAAAACTAAAATCAGCCCATACCAACAACAATAAAAGAAAGCAACAAGAAGAAATAATGTATTTGGGACATACAGTATCAGCATACCCTTTATCTGTATGATTAAACCACTTCAAATCATTCCTTGTCTTGCGGTACTCCCAACTCCGCACCCAAAATTGAATGCACATGAAAGACACCTGGTGTTGAATTCTGATATGAAATGCAAACCAGATGGATTTTGTTGAAAATGTGGTTCTCGACTCTTAAGCTGAAATGGGAAGTTGATTTGTTTAAGTGACATCTACAAATACACACTTAAAAGACAGCTTTTGTTGGTCAGATGTTAGGGCTCTCGGGTCTTGGCCTATTGCAAGAAGTTGTCCTATAGAGTATTTTGCCTTGGAAGATTAAAAAAATAGAACTTCTGTTGACACATAGTATTGAAAAGTACAAAAAAAGTTCCTCTCCCCTCCCCCCCAAATTTTGAGACAGTATCATTGCTTTAGCATAGTAATTCAAGTCATCAAGTGGCGGGAAAATTAAAGGCAAATTTTAATCTCAAGATTTTTTCAAAGCGGGGGTCGGGGGTGGGGAGAAACTAATCCCAGGGAATTTATATGCATAGCCCATAGACACACATAATAGTGTGGCGAAGGCCTGGGAGAGGCATGTGCAGGGTGAATGGAGTCAATGGGGAAAAAACAACACAGGGGGTATCTGTAATACTTTCAGCAATAAAGGCAAATTAAAAAAAAAACATATACTAAAGCAAACTGATTTTTATGAAAATAAATTTACTTTTATGTTGGCAAAAAAAGGCTTTTTTTCAAATTAATGATATAATTAAAATGTAAATTATAATATTACCAAATTTTGAGTGCCTACTTTGTGCCAAGCCCCGGGTATATAATAATAGACAAGCAGATTTGGTTCTTATCCTCATGCAGCTTATTCTTGTAAAACTATCTTGTTAGTTGTTTACAAACAACAAATCAAGACTCAACTTGTTGAAGAGAATAAATCTAACATATCAAATACCAATTCTGCACCAGGACTGAGCTATGACCTTTTCCCTCTTATGAAAACTTCCCAGTAACCCTGCAAGGTAGTTACCATTATCCTCATTTTGTCAGTGGGAACACTGAGCCTCACAGAGGTGAAGCAGCTTGTTTACGGTCACACAGCCAGCCAACTGAAAAGGGCGGAGGCAGGTCTGATTCCACAGCTGGACATCGGAGTTTAGTGCCATCTCTGTTAGATGGAATTTTGATTCAATAGGACAATTTGCTCTTTCATTCTGCCCCACTAAGTGACTTAACTTTATCAAAATAAATAAGATATTGCAGATCACAAAATACCAGCTGAACATAGGGAAACCTGCTCTTCCAATGTTGTCGTTGGCCAGTGGAACATTGATTTTTTTTTCTTTGATTCTCCTCATAGGGCTGAAGAAATTGAGCAAATGCACCTAATAGATTTTGAAATTAAAAGTCCAGGTAAATAGGAAGATTTTGTTTATTTTAAGTTTAGAAAATATACCAATATTTAATCATTGGAGTTTGATTGTCTTGGTTATTTGATGGTGCCAGGAGGCTGAGGTCTTTGCGGGGTAAAGTGGGCAAGGTGGGCATTTGTGAAAATTTGTTTGCACTTAATTTTATTATTTCCTCCAGAGAGATAGTTCCCATGGAGGCTCAAGTCCTTCCAGGCCAACTAACATTAAACTTGAAACTTATTTTTTTCCTATAATTTCTGAATTCTCTCTATAGCCTACTGGTCAAGGGCCTTCTAGCTTTTCTTTTTAATACCTACAATGATAGAAATCTCACGACTTTTTGAAAGAGCTCATTCCATCTTTGCTTAGTTCTAATAATCAGGTCATTTTTTCCCTCAAAATTTGACAATGCGCATGTAATTCCTAGGTCTAGAACCTATTTAATTCATATTCTATCCCATACAGGACATATCTGTCTTCTGTGTGGTAGCCATTCAAATTGATAACAATTTAAAAATAAGTATCATGACCTCTATCTGTTACTTTTGTTAAATATCCCTAATTCCTTCATGTGTTCCTGGACCAACAGAACTTGGAGTTTCATCTCTTGAAATAAAGATGGTAGCTAGAACTAAGCCCCATTTTCCTACTGTAATTTTATAAATAGTATATCAATTCTAAACTATTTCCCCTTATGCTAATATTTCTATAAAGTGAGGTCTAAGTTCACGTTAGTTTATATTGGATGTCACTTCTTAATTTTGGCCAAAACTGAGTTTACTCTGAACTCAAAACTTTTTTTTTTAAGCCTTCAGTTCTCAGCATTACCTTCAATGTTGCTCTTTGGATGTTTTCTACCAGTCTAATTTTCCTTCCTTTCATAGTACCTGTCTTTTCTCTCTGCATGTTTTTAAATGTATCTTTGGTGTTTTGTAGTTTTATTATGATATCCATAACTGTAGCTTTATTGTCTTTCCTAAAGGTAAGCATTTATATCATTCATTGGTTTTGGAGCTTTTTCAGCCATTTTTCTGCACATTTTGCCTTTCCCATATTCTCTGAATTTCCTGTTTCTGACTCTCCAATATGACATGTTAGACTATTTTATTAGATCTTCTGTGTCTCATTACCTCTATTTTGTTTGTATTTTATTGTATTCTGAGTAATTATTCAGATCTATATTTGTTACATTAAGATTTTTCTTTTTAGCTGAGTTTGAATATGCATATTTTTATTGATTTTCTAGTAGTTTACAGATATTTTTATTCTTTGGTCCAATAATTCTACTTTTAAAAGTTCATACAGTGCATAAAGATCAATGTATAAGGATGTTCATTTCAACATTATATATAAACAACCTGAATTTCAATTTATCAAAAATTAATTAAATAAATACTGCTTAACATAATAGATTGCTATGCAACTGTTAACAAGAATTAAATGTGTGTAGTGTGTATATATACATACACACATACATGTATGTATTTAATATGTATACTTGTAGTCACATAGAAAATGTCTGGAAGGGTAGTAAGAAACCTTGAAGAGTGATTATATTTGAGGATGAGTAGGAGTCTAAAAGGATGGGAAAGAATCTTATAAATTTTACTTTATAGCCTTCAGTTCTTATGGATATTTTTCCAAAATTGGTTTTCATAATGAGCATTCCCTTCTATAATTAAAATATATTTAAAACATCCTATTAAATTCATCTCCTCACCTCATTTATCTTTTTGTGTTGTTGTGGGAGGCATACATCTGGCAGATGGTCAATAGGTTAGATAGCCTCCTCTACTTCATGTCGTCTGAAAATTGCTTAAACATGGATTCTATAACATCATCAGTCACTGGTAAAAGTTTGGAATGCCTTTCCGAAACCTCCTTCCAGGGAGGTCTTTTCAACTGGTAACCCTGGCACAAATGAAAATTATCTGAATCCATATTTCTTCCTTTCCTCTTTTCTTTCTTTCTTCTTCTCTTTTCCTTCCTTCCTTTCTTTCTTTCTCCCTTCCTCTTTCTTCTTTCTTTCTATCTCAATCTCCATCTCTCTTTCTTTCATATATGTGTGTGTACACACACACACACACACACACACACACACACACACACACGAAATAGCTCAAGGCCAAGCATATTTATTTCTTTTAGACAAACTTAATATAAAAATATTGACATTCATTCCTTATTTATAAGAAAATATACCATCATCTTTCCTGTACTATCAAGATTACTTGGGATTATTGAATTGTAAAATCCATATTTAGGTCATTTTCCAAATCTTTTAAGCACCTCATTTTATTATGTCATACTACAAAAGCATTCGTGACCTACGTTTCCTTCTTGATACTCATAAACTTCAAGATATAAGCCCAAAAGCGAGGACCATCCTGGATTAAGAAGAATTGGAGCTACAGGTCACATAAAATCTTTGGTTTGAGTCCATGTCATACTTTTTCAATGTATCATCAAGTTAAGAGTTCAAATTAAAGATGAAGTCTGAACTAAATTTTGCAAAATCTGGAGAGAGAAATGAAACTGCTTGCTAAGAAAGAAGAATTTTCCGTAGTGATTAAGTTGGATTTTTCCTTGAGTGATGCTGATTCTGAATATACAAAATCCCCCCCCCAAATGCATACCATAGCTCAATTTTGAAAATGAAAGGTATTTTAATACACACTGCTTTTATAATTATTCAAAGTGTGTGTATACTAGTACATGTTTTGGGGACACCTTATATTTTTGTGAGTTAACAGAGTCAAGAAGGTGACATGTGCTTCTTTAGTTACTGTTCATTTTCAGCTCTGTAATGTATTTTCCAAAACTCTCCAAGCCTTGTGGGACACTACTGACGATCGCTGGAAGACCATCCAGAAGCTTCTTTCCTCTAAGCTTTTCTATTAAATTCCTGGAGCAAAACTGGACAATTCTTTCCAGCCATTGTTTTGATTCAGTCCATTCCTAGGTTCTATGCGAGATGTCAGTTTGAAGCTACACATCTTTGTGTTGTTATAACGTGTTACCTTTGGGATCTCTTCTGCTCCTTCTCCACATTCCATGAAGTTGAATCATTTAGCTCATCCCAGTTGGGTTCAACTATTTTGGAGAATCAGGTGTGAGGATTCTGGACTTTGGAATCCCCTGGATGACTTTCAGGGGACAATGAACATATCATTTTAGGTCACTTGTCCCTAGGAAGTCCAGAGAATTTGCTATTAGAAGTGTGATTTTATTTGCTTCATGCTTTTAAATATATATAATTTTCTTATGACATGGAAACTCCTCACAAATCAAAATCACTTTTTAGGTGGGGTAAGCCAACTGAATAGATAGGAATAGTAGAAGGCCTAAATAAAAATGAATATAGTATTATTTTTCTCATAGATGGATCTTGGTTTCCTGACTGCTACTGAATTAGGCTCCATGAATAAATGACAAAATTTTGTAATTTCAGAATCAAGTCTAACTGAGGTACTGTTTACAGACAAAATTGGCCTGGCTATTTTTACTGATTTGAGTGTTGAAACTAAAGTCACACACATCCCACAAATTAAAAGTCAGCAATAGTTGCCAGAAGGGACCAATTTTTTCAGGTAAACTATCTTGTGAAGTAATTGAAATTGTTGATCTTTTTTTCCTTCTATAAACTGATAAGGTTGTAAAATTTAATATAATTATGTCTGCTGTTGTTAAACACTTTACAAAATTTATTTTTTTATTTTTTCCTTGATATAACCATAAGTTAGAGGAATTGACATTGCTAACTCCATTTTGCAGATGAGAAATGGAGGCTTGAAAAGGTCAACTAACAGTACCAAGTTCACCCACCTAATAAGTGAAACAGTTGTTATTAAAATGGAGCTCTAGATCAATGCTAGACTCCAAGCTCAAAGCCATTAGCCCAAATAAATTTTCAGTATTCACCCTTCACACATCACATGAGCATTATATCTACTGGTTTGTAAATACCATACGGAAGAAAAGTCAAGTTTTCAATTCAATGCTAATCTATCTGATACAGGATTTTTTTAAAGAGGTAAGTGGCCCACAGTAGAAATCACATGGATGTTACAGGTCAACAGTTAGAATTTTAGAGATGCTTGTACGAGATCTGGTTCTAATTAGTAGTTCATTGTGAAGAATACTAAACACAGACAGGCACTCAGAAGTAAATGAAAAAAGAAAAGGCCACTTTATCCAGTGGAAACCGTCTAAAAATTGTCCCGAATAAATTGCTGCATACCTAACAATTTTCTCCTGGTGTTTATTACAGGATGTTGTCAAAGTATGCCTATTTGGTTCACAGCCAAAAGTTTTGCAATTTCCCTCTGATCTAAAAACATTCTTGTCAAATATTCTTTTGCGTCATCAGCTTTTCCAGACATCACACACTTGAGTCAATTAAAATAAAGTTAATTGCTATTTTTTTCCTTTGTCAAATTAAATCATTCCATATGGAGGGGTTTTGCAGATTGCTGGAGAGATCTTTCAGGAAGGTGAAAGTTCAGAGGGAAAGGCCAAGACACTGTTTTACTTTTTTGGAATAAAATAAGTGATCTCTTTCTAAAAATAAGAAATGTCATTTTAAAATAATCTAGATGCCAACCCTTGGATAAACAATCTTTTGAGTTTCCTAGGGCTTTACTTAAGTGTGCCCAGAGAGGAAATAAGTAAAATTGATCATCATAGAGAAGTCATCCTGAGAGCTTGCTCTCTTTCATAACTGTTTAATCATGTTATTGTATTAATTACTTTACTTCTTTATTTAACTTTTAAACTACGCACTGGGAAGTTGAGCTATTTTGTGGTAAATGTATGTAACATTTACTTAAAAATATTCATGTGTTCAAATAACTTATTGACCTTTATTTTGAGCCCTCTCATGTGGTTCTCTGCATTTCCTTAGGTGGTTCAGGACCAGAAATGGTTGTAAGTTTACTATGTTCTTTTTAGGTTGCACCGGTAATGTTATTTTAATGACTTGTTATTAATATAAAAGCTACTATTTATTTTATCTACCATGTATATTTTGCTGGAATGTGAAATAAGTTTACACATTTTTCCCTGAACCATTATCATAGTCTTATGAGGTAGAAATTAGTCCCATTAGGAAACTGAAGTCCAGAGAGGTTAGGTAATTTGCTCAAAGTCACACAGCTTCAACTGGCAGAGATTCAATCCTTTCTCTGCGTGTGAAACAATTATCTTCCAAAGCTCAACTATGTATCCTGAATATAGTTCTTAGTGTAGGCCAGTGATGGCGAACCTATGACACGCGTGTCAGAGGTGACACGCGAACTCATTTTTTGGTTGATTTTTCTCTGTTAAATGGCATTTAAATATGTAAAATAAATATCAAAAATATAAGTCTTTGTTTTACTATGGTTGCAAATACCAAAAAATTTCTATATGTGACATGGCACCAGAGTTAAGTTAGGGTTTTTCAAAATGCTGACACACCGAGCTCGAAAGGTTCACCATCACTGGTGTAGGCACAGAAATGATCAAAAAGTTATATTTACTGGGGATGAGAACTGACTAGAAGTTTTGACAATATTGAGACACAGCCAAACTACTGCCCCGAACAGACATGAAAGAGTATACAATGGGAGTTTTAAGGATACTTGTGCCTGTCCTGATGGCAGATCAGAGGAAATGTGCCCAGATGGAGGCGCAGTAGAGAGAGAACACGGTTGGGCAGGGCCTGAGTCAGGAATCATCCATCTCTTGCCAGGACATAGTTCCAATGTACTATCTGGATTCTGATCATCATGTAGGAATTTTTGGCACCACTTTTTAAAAAGAGAGAAGCGTACTCCATTGTTACAAGGTTCTGCACCAACAGAAGAACTTTACTATCTTTGGAAACATTTTATGCCTTAAATTTTTTTGCTCATGGAATTCATCTTTAAAATTGCTTCTACTCATTACTGTCTTAAAATTTTCCTCAGGGTAGATATCCTCAAAAGAATGTAAAACCCCGACTGGTAGACATTTCTGGAATAAAACAGGATAATATTTGGCACACGCTTGTGCCAGAGTGGTATCAGTGATAAGGAAGGCGCGTGGTATCGGAGATCCAGCTGCAGCTCTCTTCACAAAGAAAAAGAAATTGCGACGATTTTAAGGAATGAAATCAGATCACATCGCTCACTGTTCAAAACTCTCCACTGCTTCCCACAGGCCCTAGGACAAAACCTACATCCTTGACATACACTGTAAAGACCCACAGGCCATGGTCGCTGCCAACTTCTACCAAAGCCTTGATCACTTCTGGCACCTGACCCCTGCCACGCTGGCTGTCTCCCTAGCACAGCAAGCGCGTGCCTCCTTCCTCCTCTAGGACGGAGAACTACTGCCCAGCTCACTTCTTCCGATTAAAGTCTCCTTAAAGTCCTCTTCTCACTACCGTCTGGCCACTTTCCCTAAAACGGCCCCCTCATCCCCTGCCCTTTCATTCTCACATCCGACCCTGCTTTATTTTCTTAGTAGCATCTTTAGTGATCTGAAACAAAATTAAATGATTAAATAATCATTAAATTCTTTACGCATTAAGCCTCTCACAGAAAAATACAGATTCAGTGATGCAGAGAATACACCAGTCTGGTTCCCAGTCTAACATTTACTCACTGTATTCATGAATAAACAAACAAACGCATGCTTAGGAAGTGACTTCTAACTCCCTCTCCACACTCCCAGTAGGGCTCTGTGTCTCCCTGTTTCAGAGGGAAAGCCTAAGAGAAAGAAAGATTCGTCCTTTTATCAACCAAACGTTTGCCCTCTAAATCAGGACTTCCTCTCCAGGGTTGTTGACATGAGAATATCCTCTGGCTTCAGGAGAAACACCATCTCCAATTAGTCATTATTTATTATCCATGACATATTTTTCTATCTTATTACTGGGCTCCCACAGACTCACCCTCCACCCTACCCTGCATATGGCTTTGCTGTTGTTCTGCCTTGTGTATGGTCAGATTCACCAAAATAATTTTGGATCGTCTGCTAAGTTGCCTCAGCTCCACTAAAATGTAACTATGAGTAATTCCTTCCCCCAGGCCACAGATGGAAGTTCCCAAATATATATTCATAGTCAATGCCTTCTTGTAACACTAGTGCAATTGTTGATTCCGTTTTTAGATGTACATTTAGTCAGTACTTGCTCCCTGGTAATATTGTCTTTCTAAACTGAGTCTTCCGTTATTCCTGGCATACTCGTCATGTGCTCAGGGGGCCATATTCACCTCGAGTTGGGGATGACACCTTCACTTATCACTGGTTATTCTCTTAGTTTGTGAGGTGCCCTTCAATAAATGTTGGAAGAGTTTTCCTTTCTCTTTCCTTTTTTGAGAACTTCAGTCTGCTCTTTGGGAACCAAGCCCTAACTCCCATTTACTGTTTTATGAAGGAGGACTCTGAGCCTTCATGCAAAGAGGACCCAGGTAATTTGCCTTATTATCCCAACAACCTGAGGTGTTAATGATGAATCAATTCTGTCTGGGTTCGCTATGTTATAGTCCGCATTCCGGGTGTGACAGAATCGTGGACAAGACCTTAGTATTATAGAAACATAAAAATACTGGAGTGTGTTCACTTCTTAATGTTCCATTCAATTTCATATCAGAGTGACTAGCAGGATACTGAGGGTTTGACACAGTGGAGTCCCAACTGAATTGTTCATTCTTTGAAATGAAATGCTGACTTTGTGTTTAGCTCTCCATGGTGGCTCTACAGCATTTTCCGCACAGTGGGTGCTCCATAAATATTGACTGGTTAGAGTTTGGGATTTCAAGTGTCATAACTTGGGGGGTTATTGGCTCTGTATAAATACATCTGTGAACTACATATGTAGCTAAAATTGAATCTCTACCTTGAAACATTTCCATTCAGCTTCTGGTCCAAGTTACACAGCAAACCCTCAAGGTTAAAAAGTGTCCTTTTCTTAGTGTTCCAAGTCTATTATTGAAGGCCAATAAATAGTGGTTAATAATGAAGAAGTCTTAAATTTCAGGCATGTTTCTGGAGACTAAACCTAATAATGTTATGAAGTGGAGGCAAAGAAATATTATTTGTTTTAGTCATAGTCACTGAATATCCAAGGGAAGCACACATATCATGCCCAGCAATGGTTTTGTGGTTTGATCTTGCTTCCTTCAATAAAGGAAGTGGTACTTAGAATAATACAATTTTTTTGTGGTTACGGTCTACCTTTTAAATAACAGATATTTGTAATATTCTAAATCAGGTTTAAGATACTTGGGGATAGACTGTTTTAAGAATGATCATACAATATAGCTTTCCTTAATGAAACTGGTATTATTGTTAAACACTGATACATCTATAATCAATTCATTAAAAGGTGAGTGAAATGAAGCTTTGATAATTAAGTATAGTAAACTAGACAAATTTCCTCCTCTGAGAAAATAAGAATATATATATATATATATATATATATATATATATATATAATTTCCTATATAATAAAAGCATCATATGCAAATTGTCCCCTAGACCGGGAGTTTGACCAGGGGGCAGGGCCAGCTGGGGGAAGGGAGGGAGTACCTGGCTGGCCTCCAGCCACTAGGGACTCTACCAGTGCATGAATTTCATGCACTGGGCCTCTAGTATATAATAAAAGCATAATATGCTAATTAGACCAGATGATCTTCCAGACAAAGCCAGTGTTGCAAGGCAAGCCTGGGTCCCAGGTGCCAGAGGGAAGCTGGTGACGGCAGCCAGGGGGAAGGAAGGCCTACTCTTGCACAATTTTTATGCACAGGGCCTCTAGTGTGTGTGTGTATGTGTGTATGTATGTGTGTGTGTGTGTGTGTGTGTGTATATAATCTTAATCAAGATATATTATTTCAGTTCTGCTTAACTCCATAAACAGTTACTTAGCTTGTACCAAATACTAAACCTGGATCTAGGTTTACAAATATGAATTAAAACTAGTCCCTATCGAAGAGTACATACAAGAGAGAAGTGATTTCAGAGTGGGGTCCCTATACCAGGGGGTCTGCAAAACAAATCTTTGATTGTAGGAAGAAATATTAAAACTTCGGTGTCTGTCAGTCTAAAAGATAAAATTTAAAATAATAAAGAAGAAATCAGTAAAATATAAAAGCCAGCCCTGACTGGTGGCTCAGTTGGCTGGGCATCATCCCATGCAACAAAAGGTTGCTGGTTTGATTCCCAGTCAGGGCCATACCAGAGCCGTGGGCTCCATCCTGGTAGGGGTGTGCAGGAGACAGCCGGTCAATGTTCTGCTCTTACACTGATGTTTCTCTCTCTCTAAAAGTCAATAAAAATCTTTTTTTAAAAAAAGCCAATGTTGTCCAATGCAAAGGAAGTAAGACTTGCTAATCATCCACATGATCCCGGTTCCTTGGCTCTCTCACATTCAGCCTGAGAAATTTTGGAGGAAGTGGTCAGAGCACAAAAACAAATATCTATACCTTAGTGTAATGTTTAAAGTCATAGGACACTGAACCAGACTTTACACCATTTTACTAAATAAGACAATTAATGTTCAAAAGACTCTTTTGAGGCTTGTTACTTAAGGATGAAAAAAAGGAAGTACTTTTAGGGATATGCTTATTCTTCCTGCCATAATAAAATGGCTAAGATAATACACAGAAAATGATATAAAAATATGGTTACATATTTAAACGCCCGCTTTTATCATAAAATCGTTGCAAGCTGCACAGATTGATACAAATGAATAGACATTACTATTAGAAAGAAGCCCCCCAACTTGGAGATTCTGCAATGGAATTGGGAAAAGGCACAAATGTTATTAACATGTTTCAGCTGATGGCATTTTCTCAATGCTATTTCAATAATAAAATACACAAAGAACTCCTTATTTTATAAACCACCAAAGGAAAGATGTAGCAGAGATGATGCATTCTCAGCAGAAAGTAATTTTGTTAATAAAAACAATGTTTTGTGGGAATAACTGTGAAGTGTAACCACTGGTGAAGCAGCTGCTCTTTACTGGAATGTTTCAAAAAGATTCCAAGGAAATATTGAGCAGAGAACATCATTTCCTGAATCCTTCATAGGTAAGCTATTTAGGTAAAAGAGTGCATAAATCTAGAAATGCTTAGAGTGCATAAGCTCTTAAAGAATATCCTCCATATTAAAGCAAGGCCGCTAAGATATTGTAGAATTTTAAGAATACTTTGTATTGAGATAAGGAGTAGTTATGAAAATCTTTCGTATAAACATGTCACCATTAGAGAGAGAAAATACTTTAAAGAAACTTTTAAATTAGCATTGGTGGATTTAAAGCTAAGCTACACACTTATTCTTCTACATAAAAGATTATCCAAAATTTGTTGATGATAAATGGATATGACTAATATAATAACGAATGGTATACATTTTTAAAAATTGACCACATTTTAAACAAAGTTGACATTTGAAGAAATATTTGTTATGAAAAAATAATTTTGAAAAAGGAAATTAAAAGATTTTTCCAGGTTAAACTATTTTGTTTCTGAAATTGATATGAGTGTGTTTATTTTGAAACATTAATCTCAACACAGTTTTTTAAAATTTGGAATTTTTTTTCACTTGCCAAAATTCTTATAGCCCTGGCAGGGTGGCTCAGTTGGTTGCTCCCATATACCAAAAGGTTGCAGGTCAGATTCCCAGTCAGGGCACATTCCTAGGCTATGGGTTTGATCCCTGGTCAGGGCATGTACAGGAGGCAACCAATTGATCTTTCTCTCTTCCTTCCTCTCTCTCTAGAAGATTAAAAAAAGAAGCACAAATTGAAATTACAAAATATCCATGAGGATGTAAAGTACAGCATAGAAAATATAGTTAATAATATCGTAATAACTATATATGATGGCAGTTGGGTATTTTTATTATCAGTGGATCACTTTGTAAATTATATAAATGTCTTACCACTGTATGTACACCTAAAACTAATATAAAATAGTATTGAATGTCAAAAATACAAAAAAAGGGATCCTATAAGCTGGTAGTTAGATCTATAGGTTGGATCAAATGTAGGTGCTGTGCATGCGCTTCTGGACAAAAACAAATAAACAAACAAGCACACAGTTAGAGAATGGTAGGTTTTCCCAGTCAACAGCCTTTGCTAGCCTATATAATAAAAGCCTAATATGCTAAGTGTCTGGTCAACCTGTCAACTGTTCAACCAATCAAAGCGTAATATGCTAATGATATGCTAAGGCTGCTTAACCGCTCACTATGACATGCACTGACCACCAGGGGGGCAGATGCTCCAACTGCTAGGTTAGCTTGCTGCTGGGGTCCAGCCAGTTGGGACTGAGTGAGATGGGCTGGACATGCATTGGAGACCTCCCAATGCCTCTCTCCAGCTGTCCAACCTCCTGTGTCCTTTCCCAACCCCGATCGTGCACCGGTGGGGTCCCTCGGCCTGGCTTGCACCCTCTCGCAATCCGGGATTCCACAGGGCAGTGGTTCTCACCTCATCCTCCGGAATGAGGCCCAGAAATCAGGATTTTAAAAAGATTCCCAGGTGATTCTAATGTGCAGCCAAGGTTGAGAACCACTGCCTCAGGGGATGTTGGAGAGCCGGTTTTGGCCCAATACCACAGGCCAGGCCGAGGGACCCCACAGGTGCACAAATTCGTGCACGTGGCCTCTAGTGTAGAGATAAATGCCAAGGGACACCACTTCTGTCTGCTGTGGGACTTCTCAGAATCTTGCAGATCAGAGACAGCCAATCAACACAATTTCACTGATCCCTTTCTACACAGCAGGCACCCTCTTCGGGCAGCTTATTCCAATTCTTAATGTACAGTCTCACAAAAGCAATAATATAGGAATGAATAATCCAAGAGAGACTACAGTGGAGGCTTTTGTCTTTTTGTACAATAATGGAAATTCCCATGACTCCCTTTCCCGCTCCACTGTCCCAAGACATGCTGTCATCCTGCCCTCTGGGTCTCCCCTCCGGGGTGAGCTCAGGCCAGTACTGCTGCTCGCTGAACACTTGACTCACTAGACTAATCACTAGTTTGGGCGTAGGCCGCTCAAATATTATCAAACAGTTTTGTCATGCTAGGATCCAGTGCTTGTTTCTGTTTTTTTCCCCTTATACTTTAAACAAAAATCCTTAATTTTGAAGAAATGTTATCCACATGATTCTCATTAGTATATCATCTGATGTTCTCTTTACATGAGCTCTTTGATGTTTTAAAAAAATGTGCCTTTGTAATCTTTTTGTTGAAAGCAGGAAGGCATTCTTCTTAAAATATAAACTCTCAGGAAAAAAAATTTGACTTGGGAGATCATTTTGAGCTCCTCCTGTTTTCATTCATGTGTCATGGATCCCTCCATCCAACCACCCACCCAACCAACCAAATATGACTTACCACCTAAGCTATCTTAGTATAATGCCAGGTCCTGGAAACACAAAGTAAAATAAGACACAGAATAAGAAATCAAGGAGTTTATAGTCTGGAACAGAAAAAGACAGAGCACATCATTAATTGAGTTTCAAGATTGATATAGGCACAATTAGGTTTTAGTAACACAACACTAATTAAATTTGATACCTGCCCAAAATGCTCATTATCTGGAGAGGGAACAAGCATGTTAACAGTTGACTAGAATGCAAGTCACACTGTGAGAATCCTGTAATAGAGGTAGAATTAAAATGCTGCGGGGGCATAAAAGAAGGGGGAGTAATTGAGTTTGGGGAAATTTGGGTGGACTTCAAAGAGGAGGCAATTTTTCCTTGTTGTGAACATTCATAGGCACAAATGTTGGGGACTGAACCAGGTACTTAGATGTTGTAAAGTGACCTAGGTGTGGCAGAGCGGAGCTGTTAAACTAAGTGATGCTACTCATTATTTCGACACACCCGAAAATCACTGGGAAAAGTGGATTATTCTGTTCACATTCAAGATTTCCAATCTCAATGAAGTGTTTAATAGCACTCAGTAAAGTTGGGACTCCTCTGGCCAGTTAGTTGTCTGATTCCCCTAAGTGGCTATTCTGAACCTATTTTCAAACACTATTTAATTGAACTGCCTATAGTCTCATAAAGTTTCCTTTCCTTCCACTTCCTCTATAAAACAGAGGCCATTAGGTGGCTGTTCTTCCTATGGCAATTCATTCCCTCACAGGATTTTTGTGTTTTGTTTTAGAGGAAGAGACATTTCTTCTGTACAAACAAAGCCTCTTCTCACTCCACTCACTCTTAACCCTGCGTCCCCAGCCTCCTCAAACACTTGCTCCATCCAGGACCTTTCTGGCTCTCCTTTCAGCCTCAGCTCTTGGACAGGCTCATTTTCCTTATCCTGTGGATACACTCACACACCTCTCATCCTACAAACCATCCTATCGTGTTTCTGTCCCTCTAGCATCCTATCTCCTTCCATTCTCTGCCATATTCTTGAAAGTATAATCTTAAACCCAAGCTTCTCAGACTTTAATGTTAATGTAGAGTCACTGAAGAATCTTGTTAAAATGAAGATTCTAATTCGATAGTCTGGAGTGGGGCCTGAGATTCTGCATTGCTAACCAGTCCCCAGCCTGGAAGGCTGTTTGAGAAATTCTAAGTAGTAAGGGTCTATCTAATTCTCCTCAGGTACTTATTTCCCATTTATTCAGAATCCTCTTTTCATCTGGCTCCTAACCCTCTGCCTCTAATGTTGCCTCATCAAAATCACCAATTTCCCCTTAAATGCCAAATCCAATGGACACTTTGCAATCACTCTTTGAGTTTTGCATCCCTGATTCTTAACGCAGTCTACTATGATGCCATTCCCTCCTGGGTTTCCTCTTGTCTATCCAGCCATAATTTCTCATCTCCTTTTTGAATTCTCCTTGTTACCTGCTTCTTTCATTTTTTATGCTCCATCAAGTTTTTCTGAGTTCCAGTAATTTTTATTTCTGCCTAGACACTACAGATTCCAAAGTCTTCCACTTTAGTCCTGCTTAAGCTCAGACTCATGTATCCAATTGCCAAACTGAATCACTAGCATGTCAAACTCAACATACAAAACCTAAATCACCAGCTATTTCTCTAAGCCTGTGTTCCCTGTTTTAGACATTTGCACCACCTTCTAGCTAACTAACCAAGACAAAAATAGGGAATGACCTTAATCTCGCCCTCACCTTGTACCTGATCATTAAGTTCTTTTGATTCTTTCTCTTTAATATCTCTCAAATCCAACTTCTGCAGTCCATTCCCATGGTCACCGCTGACAAAATCAGGTCCTCGTCTTAATAGGCTTGTTAATACTGTCCTCACTGACCCAAAGTTCTCCGGTCTTACCCCCTTCCAATGCATACTGATTGCAGCGAGTACAGTCTTTCTAATGTGTGCAAAACCCTGCGTCGTCTCCCTCTAACAAGAAAGTAAAGCCTTAGCTGAGGAATGTGACTTGAAGTCCTTCACTACCTGGCCATATCACCGCCCCATCTTCTGCTGCCCCTCCTTCAAATAAACTTTATAGTCTGTTCACAGTGAATGACTTGGAGGTCCCATAACTCCATGATAACTGACATCTTTATGCCTTTGCAGTTCCTCCTCTGTCTCCCTATCAAGTACCAATAAACTTTCAAAATAAAGCTTAGAGGCCATATTCTATGAAATGGATGATGTAAATTGAGGGAGGCCCAAATGTTTCTTTAAATTTAAAAACATGTATATATAAAATGTACTACTGAGTAGTATTACTCATTTTTTTTTACACACATTATCACACACAACAAAACACAATACAGTCTTCCACGGACTAATCACTCTTGTCTCACTATTCTCATTGCAACTCAAAAAAAAAACTTATATCAACTCTAGTAATTTTAAAAATTTTGACTGCTCATTAATGTCTACTTGCTTGTTTTTCTCTCTAGTTTTGAGTTTCTTATGCCTTAATCATCTGTATCCCCAGTACCTTCCTAAAGCTTCATCTGGATGCCAGTAACTGTTCAATAAATATATTTGTTAAATATAATCCACACTCTTTAATTAAATTAAAACTATAAATAATTTCCTAAAGGAAAAGCTTATGTAACTATATTCCTGCATCTCATTATGACTGTTATGGCTCAACCTTTCTCCTAATGGAAATATTAAAATTAATCTGCAGCCTTAATGAGTTTCCTCTCTAACCTTTTACACCATTGTTTTGCTGTTTAGACATTGCCTTAGAGTGCACACAAATGAATATTTTCTGCTTATAATATTTTGGTACTTTTTTTTAGCTGATTCTGGTTCCTTACAGCATATCTAGGGAAAAGATGCATTGAATTTTTTTTATTTATATAAGAGAAACTTAGGTAGAGTAGTCACAGTTCTGTTGGCATAAGCAGTTGACGGTGGTACCCTTTAGTTCCCACCATCACAATATGCACATAGACTACCTCTGAGGGCCAAGATGGAGGGGATGGACAGCAGGAAACAGACTGGTCTTATGAGTGGATGAAGTAGGAGCTGGCCTGAAAAGGGTGGCATCAGAAGTCCTTCTCCTCTCCACCAAAACAAAGCAAGACAAAGTAAAAAATCCTTTCACATTTTGATGAGAGTTAATAGTCAATTTTGAGATTGTTTTTCTTGGTTTAAAAGGCAAAGCCCTGGGAGTTAGTAACCTTCACCACTATCTGTCATCTGGGATGAGTCTATTGTTTTCTTTCTTGAAAGAATGCAAGAGATGTAATGACTTGTTCAGTGTCTGCAGTTCCTAGGAATCCTTTTAGGATGTTCACTCTCATAACCTCAATGGCTAATTTAAAGTAAGTAATCAATAAAGCAATGATCAGAAGAATACATGAGAAAATATTGACCTTGAATTGGAAGAAACAATTTTTATTAAAAGAGCCAAATCAACTGAAAAAGAAGGCTTCATTAGAACCTTGAGCACTAAAACAGAAAATAAGCTACCCAAATATATATCTAAAATAAAAAACAATTATAACTGTGTAACAAAATGAGTATTATTTAATAGTATATTTCATATATTGACATTATTTTAAAATTAAAAGAAGAGTTAGATCTTCCTCACCCTCACAATATATATATATATGTTCCAGCAAAGTTGGTAATGAAGTGGATTTCTGAGGTGACTAAAGCTATAAATTTGGGCACCATTTTTTTTTTTTCTGGAGAAGAATGGGCTAATTTTAAAGTGTGAAAATAAATGGTTTAAGAGACTGGTCAAATCTATGAGTGTTGGATTTTATATAAATAGAAGATATTTCTTAATTTTTTAGAGTAATTCAATTTTGTTTAACAAATATGAAAGGTCTACTAAGTACTGTGGGGCATTAAAAGATGAGTAAGAAGCAGACTCTGATAAAACAGTAGGGAATATAAGACAAGGCTCCAAAAATATGTTAAGAGCTGTAAAGAGTATGTGAGTGGAGGGAGGGTGACAATTAGCAGAGGGCATCAGAATAAGTGTCATGAAGCAGCTACTATTTTGATGCACATAGAGAACTGTTGAAACTTGCCATTCTGAAGGAGATGAACATTATTTTAGGGAGTGGTTCTGAAACCTTAGATTGCACAAGAATCTCACATGTGTGGGTGGGTGGATGGGGGGGCTGTAATAATCTATATTAATTAGCTATTATTACAATAATAATGCTTAACAAAACACCCTCAAAATTTAGGGCTTAAAACCAACCCTTAGTGTTTCTCCCGATTATGTATGTAGCTGGGCAGTTCTATTAACCTAAGCCAGACTCAGTTGATCTCATCTGAGATCAGTTGTGTTTCTGGGGTCATCTGGTGGGTCAGCTGAGGGCTGGATGAACTGGGTGGTTTCTAATCCTCATTAGGCTACTCCGAGATCTTTCTCCTGGCACTTTTCCTAGATTGGAGCTGAATGGGTCTTGAGACCTAGGCTCAGAAGTGACACACAGGTACACCTGCTTTCTTTTCGGCAAGAGCGAATCTCAAGATAGCCCCTCATGGGATGGGGAAACAGACTCCACCTGTTTATGGGATGGGTGGCAAAGTCACATTGCAAGGGCATGTACAGAGAAAGGGAAGGGTGGGGTCCTTTCTGTAATCTGTCTAGCACCAAGGCTTCTTCGTTTTATTTTTCTTTCTTATTTTTTTAATCCCCACCTCAGGATATTTTTCCATTGGTTTTTAGAGAGAGTGGAAGATAGAGGGAAAGACAGAGAAAAATATCAATGTGAGAGAAACACATTGATTGGTTTCCTTCTGCACGAGCCCTGACCAGGGCCCAAGCCGGGGAGGAGCCTGCAATGGAGGTATGTGCCCTTGACCAGAATCAAACCCAGGACCTTTTGATCTGCAGGCCAATGATCTATCCACTGAGCCAAACCAGCTAGGGCAAGGCTTCTTCATTTTGATTGGAATGTGAGTAGGTGAAATGGAGCTACCAGGCGATGCAGGCTGAGGTTAACCTGACATGTTTATTTCAAATGTAGGCAGCCATGAGGAAACACTGAAGAGTTTTGAGCAAGGAAGAAACATCTTCAAAGTCTGGCTTTAACAATAAGCTTGTGTGGAATCGGGGTGAACAGGAGCAGAGAGTAGCAGGAGAAAGGGTCTCTTTTCCATTCATGTAGGTGCAAGTTAAAGAGTGTTCAATGTGGTGACAGTGGGGGCAGAATCAGGAGAAAGGTAAGAAGCTTCCTCATAAGGACTGAAATGGTAAGACTGCTGGTAGGCCTGGAGGCACAGGCGGGGAGTTCTCTGCCTTTTATACCAAACTCATATTCAACACTCATCCTATTGTTCTATGGGCAGAGTTCCCAGGTTTTGTTGTCAATTGACATATGCTAACACAGCATTTGATAATTGGCAGGACATAATCACACAGTGGAGATGTGGGACTCCGACTCATTGCTTTGATCGACCATCCTGATGAAGCTAAGCTTTCTTATCATATCCCAGACTCAAAGATTTTCTAAGATTGAGGCTTGAGTTCATTCAGTATGTGTTGTTTTTTTTCCAGTGATTCCATACTTCATAGGTCTCTGATTTTAAAATATTTATTTTAAATGATATAAGGTTGCACAAATATGTTATTTTCAATTTTATTTAAATCAAATAAAATTGTGATTGATGTGAAGAAATTTGCATAGAAACCACGAGTTTTATTGAAATAAAAATTTAAAGACAAAATCCTAATACCTAATTATCTTATCCTGAAATAATTAAATGCAAAGGATATACACATGTTAAATTGCCAAAAACATGTAGGCATTACACAATGCACATAATGAAATCATAAAACATTTTATATTGCTTTATTATAAATAATTGGAAAAAATATTTCATTTCTCAAACCCAGATAACAAAACAGTAAATATCATGCTTTTTTTTTTGTTATTTCATTTTATTTTTGTAATATGACTTGAGGAATAGTATTTCTTATCAAAAGACTGGTTTAAAAAATCTGTAGAAACACAAAAGAATTAAACACTCACTTTCATTCTTTTAAATGAAGGCAATCAAGAAGGTTTTTAGAGGGGGAGACTAATCAGTACTATGAAGGAGTCATCAAGAATAGAAAAACTGTGTAATACCTGCAAATAGCACGCATAAGGCAAAACAAGGTCGTATACAGATGCATACATATAAAGACTTGATGGTAAATTTTAAAAAATACTTTCTTAAAAATGTGAATAGCTCTATTCTCTCAAATAGAGGAGAGCCATAAAGGCATACCAGATCAAGTCACCAGGTTTGAAATCGGTATTGTTGCTTTGAAGAAAACTTTTATTTTTCTAAAAGGACACCCAATATGTATTTCAATTTTCTTATCTTATGTTTTGATAACACCTGTTCACTATTGTAAACTTGAACACTTAGAGACAGTAGTAACTTCAAACTCACTTAAAATAGATTATACCACAGGCATATCTTCATTAAGAAATTTATAGCAACCAGCAGTCAAAATTTTTTTATTCAATAGGTGACTATGATTAATTTTTGTGTGTATTTTCCTTATGCATAATACAGAGTTTTGCCAATTTTTATCACTAATAATTTTAAAAATCTGAAATTGCTTAAGAAAAACAGAGCCTGAGGGAGAAAAACATGAAGAAATAATGTATTTCATAAAGTAGTGTAGTAGATTTCTTTGAAAACTTGTGTTTATTGGCATCAATTAAGAACAGTGTTGCATATTCCAGATTAAACAGCTATTAGGTTTACTGTGGATATAAACACGCTATATACAATATATTTCTTTTACTTTTCATAGACTTCAAAGTGTATCTTTTATGGAAACTGGAACAGGGTAAATTTGGAAAGCATGTTTCAGTTAGTTAGCAAAAATTAAGTTAGCATGAAATAACAGGGTGAAGAGCTGAAGATCATTATTTAAAAATAATGTAGTTACACTCACATGTACACATGCAAGAAAATACTGTAAAATAAACTGTTCCAGTTTACTTGGTTTTACTTCAGTTTAATACACTCTAAAAAACTGCTTTCATGTAGGATATCATGGGAAATATTAAATGCACGTATATTATTTTAAGAGCTTGATGATAAATTTCACATTCGTTAAACTTTACTCAGGCTATAAATATATTTTTATATCAGTCAGTCAGTTTTTAAAGTAAATGAAAACTATAGTGGGGGGGGGGATAATTTTTTACCATATAGGTCCATACTTGATAATGTTCTTTTTTTTTTCTGAGGACTGTATAAAAAAATAAAAGAGTAAGAGAGTCTGTCCCGACATCACACTGTTAGCCTTCATGCACTACAATTCATTATGATTCAACAACATGGAGTTTACACTTGAAGATGGGTAAACTGAAATCAATGAGTAAGTATGACTTAGGAATTAGGCTTCTGAAATTCATTATCATTTAACCGACTCAGAGAGCGATGCTGTGCTTCCCGAACTTTTACTAAAATTGTGCAACAGTATAAAAGGATTGTTAGTAGGTTTGCATAGAAACACCACCATTTCACTGGTGTGACACATCTTTTCCACGGGATTATGAAAGGCCTGCTTCAATTCTTCATGTACATTCTTTTTGTGGGTGGTTCATGTTCTTCTTCTTCAGTTTTACCTGAAATCAACCCTATTTATCATAGTTCCAAAATAAGATCCAGTAGTAGTTTGAAGCGCGGGGAGCTGAGCGGTTCCTTCCCTTTTGAAAGCATGACAGTGAGTGGCATCCTCAACAGCCAAGCCACACGAGCAGGGTCACCCCGAGCACAGACCTTTGTGAACTCAACAGGCTCCACATCCACAGTCAAGAACCTGGCTGATTTCACAGAACTGCTGCCTGTTGCCGGAAGGGGGACACATGGTTTTGCTCCAGAAGTTTTCAAGCTGTTTCTCATCTGGTAGCGTCTCCAGATTTCTTTGTTGTTTTTATAAACTGCTCCTGAGATCGTGCCTTCAAAAATCCAAGGGTCGGATCATCATGGTTGCGGAATGTAAGGAGTAACTGGGCCCTTTGAAGTAATGCCACTTTATCCCATTCAGTTTGCCCAGGTTTTGTCCCGCTGTATAGAACATTCCGTTTAGATTGGACGGACCACAAGCATCAAACCACCAGCCTGAATAAAATAATTAGTTAATAATGAAAGAAAGAAGAAACAATTACAAAGAAATTGAAACACTTGGAAATTAATGGCATTAACTGAGGGAAATGTGTTCATACTTGTTATGATCGTTTGCAAATATGTAGTGGGCATTCAATAAATAGCTTGCCCTTAGTAGAACTGTTTTAAATGACACCTGGTTTAGGCATTATATGAACAACCAGAGAGAGAGAAATGCTCTCAGGGAATCAAGTGTCTATGTCACTCCATTGGGACACATTTCCCACGGAATGATGGGAAGCTTCTAGGTTTCATTAAATGGCCTGGATTTATTTGTAGGGCAAATAAAATGCAGATACCCTTAAGAGGCATCCCACCTTAAGCCTATTATCGGGAATAGGACAATGATTATTCTTGAAGAAATTCAGAGGTTTAGACAACTGACATCTAAACAGAGAGAGAGAAAGAGATGTTTTTCCATCTGTTTCATAATTCTGCCAAGAACTGGCCCTCAGCTGCTCCTGAAATGAATTGGAGACTGGGCAATGACTATGAGGCTCAACTTGAATTTGAATGTCTAGCCCTCTCTGTATGTAATAGCAATATGGGAAGTATTCATCAGTAGTAGCCATGTAGTTCCTATGTAGCAGTGTTTTTCTGAGATTGTTCACGTTCTTTCGAAACCTAGTAAGAGGAAAAACAAACAACTTGATCAGTGACATGGGGACCCTATGCTTGCATAGCTCTCCATAAGGATAACTCGGTACTTTATTTTTGTAATGAATTAAGTTCTCAGATTTTTAGATAAAGCATAGTACTTTTTCTTCTTCTCCTGAAGTAACACTGCTGAAATCTTCAGGGAGAAAGTGATGCCAGAGACATTCTGGCATATTTTTACTTGGATACAGTTGACCTCCCTTTGATTGCAGAGTTATACCTAAGGGACTAATAGCCACAGAGAGAGAAAGCTGTGCAGCTGATGTTTAACTGTAACACGAGCATCATCCTGCAGAAACTTTAAAAAAAGTTAAATGGAGAAACGCTAGTTCTCATTTTTCAATTTTGGAAGATGCATACAGCTGGGTTGTGTTTATAAAGTCATACTAGAGACATAACAAGCTGTATTCATTATCAGCTCATACTGGGGAGCAGTAAGGTATGCTGATGACCTGGGAGAGATGCTGTATTCAGTGCCGTTTTACCAACTGCATGCAAAACAACATAGATGTGGAGGCGATGAAAACACAGGAACAAGAAGGTTCTTTGGCAAGGAAGGAGGAACTGTAACATTCCGCCTTTTGTCTTAAGATTAATTCCTTTAAATATTTCTGATAAGTACAACTAGCAAAAAATATGTTATTTATGTTACAAAAGACATTCTAATATTAGGGAATTCATTTACCCTGAAGACTCTCAAAGGAGAAAATGAAACCAAACTTGATTGCTACGGAGTTTCAACTTTCTCCTCCTTTCCTGTGACCTTGAGGGCCTCTTTCCATCATGTTAACGAGCCTTTCATAGTTTTGCAAATGTCCACCAGGGTCTCTGAAGCAAAATCAGCCACTCTATTGTTGAGAACTACTGAAAATCATGGACTGGTCCTCCAAGCCACATGAGGGCACTTAAGAGTAAAAGTGTGGTTTTGTTTGGTTTCTAGAACGTCATAAGAATCCTGGAAGACCGTGGGAAGGCAGATGTCTGTTGCAACAGCAGCCTGGCAATCCACAGCACAGGCCAAAGGACACATTGGTTGGGAAATTTCACATGAGCTTAAGAAAATGACAAGCAACAGTAGGGATACATGAGAGTATTGACTAAATCGATCTTGCGTATGTTTCTAATGAGTACAGCAGGAAAATGTTTGTAGTAGGTGAATGACATTTTAGAGACATTGAAAGAAGACCAATGGCTGGGTTAGAGTTAACAAGAAAAATGGTGGCCTGAGGTGAGAAGGCCTAACGATCAAATCACAGAGTCTTGTTCTGAGAAACAGAAAGGCCTGGTCTATACGGGCTCTCTGGCGTGCTGAGCTACTTAGCGCTACACCGAGCAGAGTTCACTCGACAAATGACTGACAAGTGAGGACGGGCTTCCTGACAGGTTGACTGGCTTTGACTCTGTCTTCTTGTAAAGTCTCTAGGATCAGAAGTAGCCTTGTTTACTAAAAGTTGCATTTGATAAACCATCCATGCTTATTATATTCATTTTTCCATTATTTCTTCATTGAATATGCCATTATTGTTAAGTGCTGTCACACAACACTCAATAAGACAAATATAGTCCCTGCCCTCATAGAACTTACTTCTAACGTGAAAAACAGACAAAAGTAAGCAAATAACTAAATACAAATCACGAGCAAAGAAAGAAGGACACACAGAAGCATCAGGGAGCTGTAAAGGAGACTAGCAGGAAATCTACTTGACTTTCCAAGGTCCTGGAAGAAGCTGATATTGAATGAGACCTCAAGGATGAGAGGGAGGCAGCCACGTGAAGATGGAAAGACTCCTGTAAGCAGAGGGTAGCATCTGCCAATGCCATGGAGAGGAAAGAACGCTTCGAGCTCAGGGACTAAGAGAACATCAGTGTAGCTGGTATGGTGAACAAGAGGGACACTTGCAGGAATAAAGGTGAGAAGTGGACAGTCTTGATAGAAAGTTAAATAATTCTCATGGGAAAATTTATAGTTGATTCAGTCTACTTGTCCATCATCAGGTGAACAAGTAAAACATTCTCTAGGAGTAGGAGTCAATATTAAATCAGGAAAACTAGATCTTTCAGGTTAGATGTATAATAAAATATTATGTGGAGCCCTCATTCTGTGACTATAATCTGCCGAAGCCATCCTGAGGATAAGTGGCAGCAAGATAAAGGGGAAAAATTTGAATCTAGAATCAACTAAAAAATGTTAACCAGTAGGAAGACAAAGGGATCAGATTAAGTAAAACAAAGTTACTGACATTAAGGAGTACACCATGTTTTTTTGTTGTTGTTGTTTGATTTTAAAAAGCATGTTTTTATTGATTTTTAGAGAGAGGAAGGAAGAGGGAGAGAGAGAGATAGAAACATGGATGAGAGAGAAACATGGATTGGCTGCCTCCTGCACACCCCCTTCTGGGGATAGAGCCCGAAACCCAGGCATGTGCCCTGGCAAGGAATTAAAACGGTGACCTCAAGCTGCATGGGACCATGCTCAAGCAACTGAGCCACATCTGCCAGGCCATAGTTTTGTGTAAGAAAGAGACAATAGACTGTTTAAAAAAATGAGATGACAGCCATTAATACAGAGCTTTTTAAAATCTTATAAACAGCTTGGCTGGTGTGTCTCAGTGATTGAGTGTCGATTGTTGAACCAGGAGTTCATGCTTCAATTCCTGGTCAGGGCACATGCCCAGGTTGTGGGCTCAATCCCCAGTGTGGGGCATGCAGGAGGCAGCCTATCAATGATTCTCTCATCAGTGATGTTTCTATCTCTCTCTCCTTCTCCTCTTTCCTCCTCTCCTCTCTGAAATCAATAAAAATATATTTAAAAGAACAAAACAAAAATCTTATAAATAGAGGCAGAAAGTCTTGCTTGTGGGCCCATAAGGCCCACTCATTTACCAACTGAGCTGGGTCCTGAAGGGTGGGTGTCTCTGGACAGAAAGAGACTCGAAAGAGAACATGTATGTACTCTCAGACAGCCAGGGAGAGTGTCTGCCAACAGCCTGGGCTGGCTGGAGTGCCAGTGGGTGAGGGGTTGGAGAATAATAGCGCTAGCACAATAAATAGGAGTGACAACACAAAGGTTTTTATTATATTAATTTTTTTTTTGTAGCAATGGGGAGCCTGTGAGCACCAAATCAGAAAGGAGAAGACCCAGACAGTGATGCTGACTTCAACTAATAACTATGAGCTTTTAGTCAAGAATATATATAAAATGTTATTTTTGAACAGTTAATATATATCGAGGACTCTGCTAAAATATTTTTATGCACTTTCTCATTTTATTCCCCAAATAGCCTTATGTGGTATGGCTAGTACCACAGTAAAGGCACCAATGCTCAGGTAGTTGAAGGAACTTTTCTAAGAACACACAGCCACAGCTCCATTCGTAAGATGTGCTTTATAAATGTCTGATCAACAGTTTTCCAAGCACAGCTTCAGGGATCAAATAAGACAATGCGCTTTTTCCTTTGTTCGTTATGTGTCTGGGAGTAACAAATAAGCAACATGCTAAACAAGTTAAGCTAGAAGGCACTTTAAGTTTGAAAGAACTCGGTGATGTAAGCAAAGGAGAGAAGAAAGCAGCTTCCATCGGCTGCTGGGACAACTGATAACATGTCTCAAATGTTTTAAAATTGGCAACTGCTGAGATGCACTTTGCCAAGCATTTTTCTTCATAACCTGTAACCTCATGTATATTTTAATAAGAAATGTGAGATGCATGCTTCTAATTCATTTACACTTAACTCATTAAAATTTAGTTTTGTAATAACTACCCTGCGCTTCCTTAGGCCTTTAAAAATCATTCAAGTCTTTTATCTTTGAAGCAGAAATTCGTATTTTATCACCCATACATGAAAGTTTGCCAAAAAATAGGAATTTAATTCTAAACTCGGTATTCAGGAAGTTCAAATTTATTTAAAAGTCAGGAAACCTAACTCTCAAATTCTGATCTAAACAAAATGTCTCTCAACACGCTTTCCTAAGGTAACAAGTATAGCAAGATAAAAAGATATATCTGTTTTTATAGGTTCCATTCATTCATTTTCAATGCATGCACTCTAATCATCAGTATGCAAAAGAGCTTGCACAGAAAATAAGATGTTCCTCTTTTATCACCAAGGATGAAGCTGAACTAAACTGGTTGGTGCCACTGTTATCAGTGGGATCATCACAAAATACCTTGTGCTGAGTCATGTGCACAATGTTGGCTTTAGGCCAAGGATGTTGCTTCCCCGCCTCGCCCCCCCCCCCCCCCCCCCCCCGTTTCTCTTTTTTTTGTTTGAAAGATGAAAAGTTATTTATCTTGGCGAGTAATCTTGAATTCATTTAAAACCTCTAGGTATTCTCTTACTGTCTCTCCCCTCCCTTGGACTTCATTTCATGTCAAGTCCTCATTAAAACATGCTGCAAAGTAGGGTTGAATTCTTGTGTTTGAACGCCATTCCTTTAACAGAGGCAGAGGGAGGAGTGGACAAGGTGATGGCTTATATGAAGGTTGCGTTCAAGTCCTATGCCTGACACTAATTTTGTGACTTTTGGATAATTATCTAACTTTTCTGCATCTCAGCTCTTGCCTAATTCAAAGGGCTTTAGAAGAATTGTGTAAGTTATTAAATACAAATTACTTAGGATAATGCAAAAAATGCCTGTTAGACAGCAAGACGGCAATAAATATTCACTATATCATTGTCAGAGTAAAATGCAAACAAAATTGATTATTTCTCATTGATTGTCAGTTATTAACCTTTGGTAACAACTTTGTGCTATAGAGCTATTGATTCTGGTTCAGTATCCAAACTTATCCTTTGAAAGACATTTTCTGATTTTTTTTTTTTTTTTGCTCTTTTCCAAGAAGTGAAAATTTCCCCCAGAAAACAGGAATATAGTCCTAAACTTTGTACTTAGGATGTGAAAATTTATTTGAAAGTCAGGAACCTAATAGTCAATTTTTTTTCCAATTTAGAAATTTAGTCTTCTGGGGTTTAGTTATTCTTAATATTTAGGCCAATCTTCTATATTCATCGCTTTGTTCCATGTGTACATGCAAATATTGCACATATACATACTTATGTATCTTTAAGTTCACGCAATGTCACATTCATACCCATGTTGATTTATTTTTATGTCTTCTCATCAGGATTACTTGTAATTTAGTTATGTCCTTTCAGATTCAGGGAAAACATATTCATTCATTTAACCAACATTTATTGAGCACTATGCTAGACACGAAAGATACAATGGCAGACAGCATGAAGTCCCTGCCTTGAAGAAATGTAAATTTTTGTGGAATAGGTTTACAGATTATGTAACAAATAAATTGCTTTGACATAAATAGTGCAATATAGATTTTTGTGGCCAACCTTGAATTATCAACATGGATCTTTTCTTTCAACGTTTTTGTCTTAAAATCTAGGGAATGCCAGTTATCTGACAATGCTTAGCACATCCTTCTTGGGCTATTAAAAACTCTAAGATGATCCTATTTTCCCCCAAATCTTGTCACTTCAACCAGTTAGAGAAGCTACTAATTTCTTGCATTTTCTTTGTCTTCTTCAAGATTACATAGAAGATAAGACAAGCATTTATCAACTCTAAGCTGTTAGCATCTGCTAAGTTCTAGGGTGCATAAAGAAATTTATGTGTACGGCTTTATCCCCTTTCAGGACTGAACTGAGAGATATCCTTTGTTAGCTTTAGCAAGGCTTGTCTGCAGGCTGACATAGTTTATGCGTGGGAAAAGACACTGAAGTTTACCCCACAACAGATTTCTCTCTGCAGAAGATTAGGCCACATTTTTACATAGCTTTTATATTATACACTAAATATGGAAACTGTGTTGAAAGAAGAGTAAGGTAAGAAAAAGAATTTAAAACAATACCATGTTTTGTTTTTGCTGGCAACCTTTAGTAATTGTAGTTTTTAACAGACTTTTAGAAATACTTATTTTGAAGAATGCTAATGTAGTACCACAGACCACATTTTCTTTGAATGTAAGTTTGCTTTGAATATGACAATCTAGTGATAAAAATTTTTCATTTTCATAATTTGGAAGTCAGATGTTCTTTGCATATTTATTTTTATATATAATAAGTCCATATTAAAAAGCATGTATTGAATGAGATTACTTTTTCATTTTCTTAATGTTAAACAGTAGGTAAAACATTACATTAATAAGAAACAGATTCCTTTCTTTGGGCTCAGGAGGGCACAGTAGGAGCTTTCCTGTGGGACTAAAAAATTATTTCCTACAGTCATCTTAAATATATCCTGCCTACTACTTAAATATGCAGATTTGTCACCATATGCTATATAAAGGGAAAGAACTTACAAATTTTCCTAATGTCGATGGAATCATTGAGCACAGATTATTTCTGGTTTATAAATCTATGTTGACAAATCATCTCTATTTAAGGATTAATAGAGGGGTCACATCCATAGAAAACGTGTGTGGAAATTATGAACTCAAAATATAGTGTTTGATTTCATAAGAAATGTGTAATGAAACATGAAAATTTTTCAAAGTTTAAATTGGATGGAAGAATTGCTGGCTTTTGGGTAAGGCAGGAATAGGTACATATGCTTCTGTGAAAGGAGCCGTAACACACGGTGGTACCTATTCCTATTGATGGAAATGTGCTTTCTCAGCCAACTACACCTCCTTTCCACCCAGCCATGCACTATGAATTACAACCCATGCACTGAAATTACTCTTACTGCAGCCACAGTGAGGACATGGATAAGGGAATCGCAGAACCAGAAGAACATGGAAGGGACAATCTTTTCTGGATTCACAATTACAGGGACATGCCTAAGAAAGCTCTTTCATACAAATAGCCTTAAGCTCTCTCGGTGAAGGTGTCCATAACTAGAAATGCACAATCCTCCCTGGCAATCCTTCCGACCTTTGATCGTGGACACCCCACCTACGTTACTTCTCCATTCCTGCCACAGCTCTATCACAGGTTATATTGTGTCCTTAGAACTTGCAGAGTTTTTTAAATTGTGTTATTTTTTATTTACTTTTTCTGTGGATGGTCTCCCTCAAGAGAGGAGGGTTCTAGTCTAACTTGCTCAAATCTCTAATAGTAGTTGACCCTTCATGCTCATTAAACTATGTTATTGTTAGAAGTTAGGAAGTTAGAATGTTAGAAGAAAGATCAAAATGTTCTACCATATGTCTAGCTGAAATACCTTCTGCTTTCAATTAAGCCCACCTCCTGTTGTTCAGTGTTGGACAGATAAGGGTAAACAATGATACCACATTCTCCAACTATAATCCCTCCATGTACTTGAAGAAAACTATTGAGGACAGTTAGTAGGCAATAAATCTTACTTTACCCTAAATTCCTTTTAGAAGAAACAAAGCAAAAACATAAACAAGATAAAAAAGCTTTAATTGATGATGACAGAGAACTATAAATTATTAGTTTCAAAGAATATGGAATCTCACTGCTTAAAAAAGACTATTTTAAATAGGCAACAGGTTCAAATTCAATTTTTTAAAAAGGAAATCATTAGATGAGGAAGTGGTTCTGAGAGAAAATATGACAGAGAAAACAGAGTGATGGGGAGGAGCTAAGTAGATGCAAGTTCCAGGCAGTACTCACATTACCTGAACTGTCACATGCATCCTTACGCTCTCCAGCTCTTAGCTATCTAAATTCCACACATGAGCTTTGTAGACTGAAGAGCTTTGCAAGACCTGGATTCTTTCAAAAGGATTTTTGATAGGGTAATGGCATTTGTTACAAAGACACATTTACTTAGAGTATTCCAGCCCAAGCAATGGAAATTTTCTCTCCCCAACATATGTGTTTATTGGTGAGTAAGAAGCGGGTCCACGAATGATTATGGATGAAAGAACATGACAAAGTACACTCATTTGAAGCAGAAATAAAACCATAAATCTGAGCAATGAAGTTTTCACATCGACAACCAAGAGGTGCATTCTTCTCTTTACTTTGCTCTACGTTTTCATTATTATAACAGAACTATGAACGTATTGGATGCTCTTCTAAGGAAACATTCGAAAGATTTTACTGTTGGTCTCTCATGTGTTGTATTTATTTGGTAAGAAAAATTATCTGTAAAAATAGACATGAAGAAAATGAGTGTGTTTCGGTATTCAAATGGGCAGAAAAGTGGACAATCAAAGTCTTTCTGTCTTTGTATCAAGTTTCTGATAATTCCCTTCATGGGATCAGGAAGGTAATAAAAATAAAAAATTTCTCTCTGGAAAAAAGTTTAAAACCTAATCTGTCTGTGCTCGCTTTGGCAGCCCATATACTAAAATCTACCATTAAAAATATTTTAAATTTCTAACAACTGCTTTGGGGAGGGGATCATAAGATTACATAGACAGGACTTTTAACTGTTTGATGAGGTTAAATGTGATGCCAAATGGCATGTTTCAAGCTTAAGAAGAAGGTTTTGATAGAGGCAGAGTCATACTGGGCTGGCATTGATAATACTACAGCTGGTCTCATGCTGAAAAGATGTTAATATAAATGGAGTGGTTGCGGTCAATAGAATGTCATTTGCTGTAGTATTAGTGGAGATTGTGGTGGGGGTGGGATGAAGGTAGAAAGGCTTCTCCAAAACCTTCTCTCCATACTCTTCTATGCTCTGTTAATTGATGAGAAAAATGTCAACCTAATGATTCATTTCATTGGCTTCAAAATTTGAAAGCGTTTTAAGGGTTACAAGATGGTTATTCATTCATTCATGCACCATATTTTTTATTGAGCTCCCATGTGCAGCAATCTACTGCACTAGATGTTAAGGATGAAATGATGAGCATTAATTTACTTTTGTTTTCCTTCTGTGCAAAGTGGAGATTAGAGTTCCTTTCCCTACTTATGTCACTGAGTTTGGAGTTCAAGTATGGCAGTACAACAAATAAGATAGCATGTGATAACAATGCTAATAGTATCACATTTTGGGAAGAAAAATGTTAGATTTAAACAGTTTTGGCTTTTTTACTGGAATGAAAAGGTGTTTTGTTGTAGAATAAGAGAGAGAGAGAATGAGAACAGTTGAAGGTAGGAGTGCTAGCTATTCCATTAAGAGGAGGGAATAACACTAAACCTGTGAGGAGAAACACTGGGCAAAAAGCTTCCTTTACAATTTTGTTTGGTGCCAACTCCTTCTCTGCCAGAGCCTATAACATTCTTGAGCCTCATGATTTGCCAGTGGGGGTTAGCTTAGTGCTTCTCAGACTTCAGTCAGTCATCTATCAACTTTGCAGTTTTTGCCATAGCTGCTTAGAACTTTTATTGATACTTAATAAAAATAAAAATAGTGTTCTTTAAATCAATGATTTGTTAAATATCAAATAATGTGAATACTTGTTAACGTGCAAAGTTTATATCATTCCTTTAACTAGAAAATCAGTACCACTTGCTATAATAAAAGGTAGCTATGAAGCTCAATATAATTAAAACAGAATCACTTTATTTAATTCTAGGTAGGTGCCATTGCCTGGTCAAGGCCAGGAGCCTGCGAAGAAAGTTTAGTTTTTTCTTTGCTAAGAAGGGTAATTATTGAGAAAGTGCACAGGAATCATTACAGATACACTAGCATCAAACTGAGAATTTTCCTTTTACATAATCAGAGTTGGAAAAATACTAGAAAGGAAGGTGATAAAAGGATTAACTTTCTTACCCAGAGATACAATCTTATTTAATGGTCTCTCTTACACCAGCTCCAATGTCTTGCAGAGGTCAATGGCATATAATGCAAAGTCCTGTATAGCTGTTCTTAACTGTATGACTTTAGATTTAACTATACCTCTTTATTCTTCTTATTCCATTTCAACAGAATTGTCAATGAACTCTCCTATGCAGTTGCAAAACATTTTGTAAGATTCCCCCCTCCCCCCGCCCACCCCTCACCCCATTATGCTGCATTATCAAATTATTGTTTATTCCACTATGGGCATCAGTATGATTATTGAGTAGGTAGAGTAACTGGGATTTTAAGAGGCTAAAGAATTTATTCAGGATGAAGCTTAGCACGCCCCCTCTTAGGTATGGGGGAGGAGGCAAATGCCTAAATGTGCTGGCATATCTTGCAGAAGGGCACATGGGAAATTAGTGGGCAGAACAAATGATCTCTGGGGACTTGCTCTTAAGTTTCCCGACCAGAAGATCATAGTCCTTTCTCATAGATAAGAAACCTCAAGCCGCAAACCACTAAAACATAATGCAGAGAATGGACCCATAGGACTTACCTCCTGTGAGCATGAGGGCGCATTTGCACAGACAGTTGTCATTATCGGCATCTTTAGTGCTGAAATCAGCGCCATGTATGACCAGGCTGCTCTGCTGTCCTGCTGTCCCACTGTGACCCTTCAAATACAACCTGAAGTTAAAAAAAAAAAGGGGGGGGGGAGAAAGAAAGAAAAATAAAGATAAGCCATTTAACAAAATAAGAAAACCCAGAGGACTGGTTTGTTGAATGTATCACTTTTTCATTATTTTTTCCCCCTCTTTTCTTTTAGGGAACAAATTTATTTTTTTTCCAGAAAACATTAGGAACCATAAAAACCAAACTCAATATTTGGCAGTACCAAAAACAAAATACAAGTAAAAATAACATTTAGACATCATGGTTAACCTTAGAGAAACATGTTTTAAAACACCAGGTTTAACACTCTCCTGCACAGAGTAAAACAAGTATACTCCACTGTGCTGAGATGGACTTTTAAAAACTGACATAACTTTTTAAAATTAAAAGAAAAAAAAAAGCACCCAGTTCTAACTCTGGAATCTCATCATTTATAAAATAACATGTTCAAATGTCCATGAAAATAAACAGCTGGTAAACCTGAAAACAAATCTTTCACTGAGTGAAATCAGATTCCATAGGATCTAGTGCGTGAGAGCTGGGGAAGGACAGCTCTGGTCCCACTCAGCTTCTACCAGATACAAACAAATGCAAAAGGAGTTCAAAATAAACTACTCAACCAAACTCTGTAGAGGAGCAGCTTTCTTTCACAAAGTAAAAGGAACCCAGTTCCACAGAGTTGTGTGTTCTGGGAGCACAGGCCAATTTTACTCCCAAAATCCCAGAGTCTTGCACTATTGAAAAAAAGTAATTTTTGTCTTGGAGCAAGTCTAATGAAGGCACAAAATTCTACCCTCCGTGTTTCCCCAAATGATACTTACAATGCTCTTATCATCCTTTCAATATGACTTCAACCTATTAAGAGGTAACATTCTAAATATGTAAAGGTGTAGGAGGAAGTTCCCGCTCATCTGCATTAGCACGGCCCTGTCTATTCTCTTTGAAACCCTTCCAGTCAGGCAAGCAGGATCCCTCGCAGAAGATTAAAAAAAAGATTCCCACTAGTCATTAAGCAAACATAGCCTTTGGTGCAGGAAGACTTAATATTTACAATACTTCCAAACGTTTTATAATTTAAGAATAAACGCCTTGCCTAAAGCTAATTTCACAGCCCCTTAATGTTATAATCTGGACATTTTGTTTTGTAACTCTCTTTGGTGTCTGTCTCTTCTGGCTTTTTGCAGTACTCTTGCCCTGGAGGAACCCTTGAGAAAACTTTCAAATCAAGGGAGCCCTCTTGGTAGGTGAGCTGTGAGCACTCAGTTGAAGGATACCATTACTTTCCCGGAAAGCCAGGCCTGACAGACTGGGACTCCCTGGGTTCTGTCTCTTCTCTCAAACAAAATCTCAGGCTGAAGATTTAGAGAAAGCATTTCTCTCCCAGCCATTCACACGGAGGGAAATGCTGTTTAATTTGGTTTTGTACTTCTTCAAGGAGAGTTTTAGTTAAGGCTTGAAAGTTGTGACTGTCTCTCTTAATGCTCAAGCCCCAGTAGCTGTATAAACATTGCAAGAGTTCCTTTGGCAGCATGACTGTTAGACTCCATTCTTTTTTTTTTTTTTACTTTATTGTTGACACTATCACAGATATCCCCCTTCCCCCCTCCCTCACCTTTTCCCACCTCCACCCACCCTCTGCCCTTCCCTCTGGCCATCACCACAAAGTTGTCTCTGTCCATGGGTTATGCATAATGTTCTTTGGCTACTCCCTTCAGAGTCCATTTTTAAAAAAATCTAAGAATCTTGTCACTTTCAAGGAAAACAAAACAAAACAACACTTTCTCCAGGACCTTGCAGAAACTTGTTCCTTTGTTCACACAATAAAAAACGATAAGTAGACTTGTTTCTGTAGCCCTTCTTCATCTTCACAGCATTCGGCAAAATCTGCCCAGTATTTTCTTGTACTCACTTCCAGCACAAATGATTTTTTTTTCCCCTATGAAAGGTCATTTACATTTGACTCAAATCCTTTGTGACTTGATTGGCAAGTTCAGATTTAGCTGCTCTCTCACCACCCATCTGGGTCTCAGATACTGGTTTGTCTACCCCAGCTCCTCACTACTCTCTGGTACCACCTGCTGGTCATTTTTTCCCTTCTGCTGGGTCATTTTGATTTGATCTGTCACCAGATTCCAATTTAGCACCTTTCTCATTTCCTGCTTGTGCTGCCTGCTTTGGGGTAAGCTGTGCCAGGTCCTTAGTGCTCTCACCATGTCCTGAAGATTATATTTTCTGAACAACGTGTAATCTTTCACAACACGCAGGCAACAGACAGTGTTAATGATTTCTACTACCACGGTGTTCTGTGGATTGGTAAAATCCACTTTGTTTTCTGAATTGAGGCTTCCTAGGATTCCTGCCAATCTTTTGATAACTCTTTCTCTATCCATGTGACTTTTATTTCAAGATTTATATACAATGTGAAATGGACCTTTATTTGGAGCTTTAAACCAGGGTTCCTAAAAAGATACCTTTCATCCAGCTGGCATGGCTCAGTGGTTGAGCATCAACCTATAAGCCAGGAGGTCATGGTTCCATTCCTGGTCAGGGCACATGCTCGGGTTGTGGGCTTGATCCCCAGTGTGGGTCGTGCAGGAGACAGCTGATCAATGATTCTCTCTCATCACTGATGTTTCTCTCCCTCTCCCTTCCTCTCTGAAATCAATTAAAAATAAATATATATTTTAAAAGACATTTGTCATATTTTCTCAGAAACCTTGCATGTCCCTGAGATGGGTAACACTGGAAGAATAATCTGGATCTCCTTCCTCTTGGTTTTGTACACATCCTGGAGAATATGATGCACCAATTTCCCAGATTCTACCCCCAGTGTCCTGATGGAGACTACGCTGTTCGCTCCACTCTCCACCCACTGCAGTCTTCTTAGCTTCATCTCTGTAGATGCCTTCATGTAACCAACTGCTTTCTTCAGGACAGCCACCATGTCACCATCTTCTCCTCACTCCAGAGGGCTGCTGATCTCTGTCTGTAAACTTTTCAGGCCCATACAAGCCGTTGCCATATTCATTGAGCAGGTGTATGCTTCCTCCCTACACTTGCCCCTCATTGGCATTGCAGGTGATGAGAATGCCCTGCAGCCCGTGTCCCACATGCCGGGGTCACTGCCATTGCAGCAGAGGTACTGCTCTCAGAGTCCCCACTCCTGCTGGCAAGGGCTGGTTACCATTTTCTTCCTTCTTTGAACTCAGCCCTTTCAACAAGCTGCTACAAGACCCAAGCTCTCTGAAACCTAAAAAAAAAGGGGGGGGGGCGGGAAGAGATGGAGGGAAGGAGGAGGGAAGAAGGGAGGACTCCAAAATTACACCAAGATGCTATGGCTTGTGTGCTTGCTGTTTATTTTACTATGCATTTTCAAACTCATATGGTTCTCTAATAATGCAGGATTGACAGCAGAAAATGGGTTTATTTTATTATTGTGAGTATTAATCTCTAAACAAAAATGCCTTTAGAGTACCACTATTGCATATCACTCACTGTGCTAATTTAAAAACTGGTGATGTGCTAAATATTATTATTAATAGTGACAAGAATAACAATTCTTATTGAGTAAGGACTTGCTCTGTGCCAACCTCTCTGTGAAATGCTTTGCAGCTGTTATTAAATTTAATTGTGACATTGAATTTGTGTTATGGGCATCAATATTTCCATTTTTCATAGCAAGGCTTAGATATGCTAAGTAAGCTGGAATTACGCATTCCCTGGATAAATGTTTGTTGAGCACATACTATATTCTAGAAATTGTTCTAAGTACTTCAGATATAGCAGCAAACAAAAAGACAAAACAACCATGTCCCGAGGGGCTTGCATTCCGGTGGTTTCCCTAAAATTAAGTTCAAAATTCCAATTGTTTAACCTCAAATACGGCATTCTTCAACAGCCCTACCTTATTCTCTATTTCTTACATCTGTAATACTGCCAACAATAAAAAAATATCTTGTGGCACAGGGGTTGAAAATCACTGGGGTAAAGGATAGAGATGGAAAAGGTGTGTCTTGTATATGATAGTTGTTAACAATAATGAAGAAACAAGGATAATCAAAATCCTACAATAGAGAAGTAGCTAAACAGGCTACTGATCACCCTTATCCTATATAATAAAAGCCTTATATGCAAATCGACCAAACGGCAGAACAACTGGTTGCTATGATGTGCACTGACCACCAGGGGCAGATGATCAATGCAGGAGCTGACCCTGGTGGTCAGTGCACTCCCACAGGGGGAGCACCGCTCAGCCAGAAACCGGGCTCATGAATGGTGAGCGCAGCTGTGGTGGTGGGAGCCTCTCCCACCTTCACGGCAGTGCTAAGGAGCAGCGAGTAGGCGGGCGATAAGGAGCGAGGGGTCCCGGACTGTGAGAGGGTGCAGGAGGCCGGGCTGAAGAATGCCCCCCTACAGTGCACAAATCTTGTGAACCGGGCCTCTAGTAATATAATATATGTCACCTAAAAAAAAAGATATGTACTGGAAGGCATGGAAACCTAGTCAAGATATAATAAGTGGAAAGACAGTTTACAAAGCAGTATGTTCCATTTATGCAAGAGAGAGAGAGAGAGAGAGAGAGAGAGAGAGATATGGAGGGAATGAGAGAGAGAGAAAGTCTGGAAGGATATACAGAAGATGTTTAGAGAAGTTTGATAGTCTGATTCAGGTAACTTTTCACTTTCTTCATTAACCTTCTATAATATCTGAATCTTTAAAACTAGTGTATTAATTTTGATTTAAATAATAAAACGACTCCCATTTTAAAACCAAAAAAAAAAAAAAAAAAATCAACATGAACCCAAACCAGGAGCTCTCCAGCGCTGTACCTGGAACAAGGGATTTGTGAAATACTACGCTGCAGTAAAAAAGAAGGAGTTCTTAACATTTGCAACAGCATGGATGGAACTGGAGAGCATTATGCTAAGTGAAATAAGCCAGTCAGAGAAAGACAAATACCACATGATCTCATTCATTTATGGAATATAATGAACAACATATACTGATGGACAAAAACAGATCCAGAGACAGAGAAGCATCAATCAGATAGTCAAACCTCAGAGGGAAGGTAGGGGAGGGTTGGGGGTAAGGGGGAGAGATCAACCAAAGGACTTATGTGCTAGCATATAGGCCTAACCAATGGACACAGACAACAGGGGGGTGAGGGCATGAGTTGGGGGGTAATAGGGGGTTAAGGACACATGTAATACCTTAATCAATAAAGAAATTTTTAAAAAAGGCCTTTCTAATTGGGGTAGAAACTTCTTCAACCAGCATCTCAGATTACTCTTCACAAACTGCTGAAGGATAACCTTTCGAAGCATATTGGTCTAGAATTAAAAAGCTAGTGTACAAATCACACTAGTTGTCTAATGTAGTTGATGTCTGCTTATTTCCTATTGATACTATGCATTCTTTCATATCCAGCTGGGCACTCGAAACAAACAAACACTTCAGTGGCTCCTCAGGGCTCCGAGTCTCTGAGCGAGGGTTGCCAGTAACTTCAATTTGATACCTAAGGTCTTCTCTGTTTGAGACTTTACCCCTCTACCTAACACTCTGCTCCTCTGACCTTATCAAAGTCATCCAGCAATAGTTTCTACAAACCCCTGCATGTGACCACTTCTGTGCCAGAGTCATATTTATGAATCCTACCCACCCACAGTACAGCTAGTGAGTGAACAATACCTCTATTTGAGTGAAAAACTACCTGTACCCAGGCCAGTTCTAGACAAAATTTTACATCCTCATTGAACAGAAATATTGAGGATCAATTACTATTTGGAGCTATATGTATTTATGTTTTAACTTGTGTTTGCACCTAAGTATTATATGTATATACATATATCCCATCATTATTTTGAGATTTGATATTATTTTTAGCAAACGACAATACAATTGTATGTTTGTGCCAAAGGATTTTACAAATGTCCTACAGAGATTTTGTTTTTTGAGCCAGAGCAAAATATACAATAATTAAACCCTAGTCAAGTTTTCTTGGTTTCAATGATTACTAGGACTTGTAGTTAACAGTAGGCTGAAGGGAGCGCTTCTAAGGCTGAATTATCACATGCAAGCTTGCATTTTAAAATTCTGAGAGGCAGGCTAAAACTCGCTGGTGATACAAAAGTGTAGAAGTTTTTAAGGGCAGACTCACACTTTGGTTTTGGGTAACCTATGTGGAGGTGGGTTCACCAAGGAAAGGTGTGGTGTCAACCAATGGGAATCCTAGGGCATGTTACCTGGGTAAATTCACCACCTTCCAGAGCTGATCTGGAGTTTTAATTTGATATCTGATCACTTTCTCAGTCTCTCCAAGACACACACACACACACACACACACACACACACACACACACACACACAAAACTGTGGGAGACTTTGTCAGGTCTCCATTTATAGTCAAGATAAGAACACATGGGGGCCCAGTCTCCTGGTCTCCTTACAGAGAATTTCACACAGAAAGCCAAGTTAGAATTAGAAACTAGGTTATACGGTGAACACAGAATCAGAGGAGGGTGAAAAATTCCAAAATGAAGTAGCTACGACTGTTAGCCTGACATCTCCTGCCCCACGGGGACTGGATGAGTTTAGCCCTCGGGTGCTCTTGTAGGAAAAATACCAATTCCAACTCTGATTGTTGGATTCTCTCTTATTTGTCATGACTTCCCTTCTTTCTTAAGGTGAGTCAATACCATTTCCCTGCAGTAGCTTTAAGCTCACTATTAAGGAAAGACTTTCCAGGACACAATGATATTCTACAGTGTCTTTTGCAGGTAAGTCAGTACAAATGTTCAGCTGATATTAACTGAGTGACTGCTTTGTGCTGGGTATAGTTTATACTTTTATCCTTTCACATGAGGATTAATGGCTAAGCCTCATCTTTTACAATGGTTTTTCGTGTGCTATCAAGGCAACAGAAATAAATACACAATTACAAATTCAGGACACAGAGAAAAACAAAAATAAGAAAACAAAAATCAACCCAAATCTTCTCTGAATATGACTACTCTTGATATTATGGTTTATATACACTTAGTCTATTCCTTAATAAAGTAGAAAATATTGTTTATTTTAAAATATAAATGTAATATCTGAACATATTCTTATAAAAATTTCAAATAATATGTGTAAAGTTTTTGTCTACAGCTCCATCTCATCTACCTCTTAGAGGTAATTACTTATGTCAGTTTTGTACCCTTCAAATCAGTTTCTCCTCATGCATAAATACAAATGAAAATGAAAGCAAACTTTATGTTCTTTATAACATGTTTTCATATATATAATTTCATGAGCATTTTCCCATGCCATTATATAGTCTTCTCCAGTATCATTTAAAAGCTGTTGCATAATATCATCAATTGTCTTTATGTATCTCTAAATGAGTATACAAGTATACATGTTAGGATTAGAATAAGGGCTACAATGTTTTTTCCTGACCTTCACCTCTACGAACCTCATCAATGATTTGTAAAAGGGTCTGTGAATAAAAAAAAAAAAATACATTTTCCAGATCCATTTAAAAAAGATTTGAAGGTCAATCTTCTAGTCCTGGCAGCTTTTCTCTGTATTATTGCAGAAGTCTTACAACTGGTCTCAAAGCCTTTCATCTTGATCCTTCCCATGCTCTCTAAACTGCATGGTCCATGTGGCTCATTCAAAAATATGTATTTCTCCACACCTACACTCTGGTTAAAATGCCTCCGTGTTCTCCCAACACATGAAGGACAAAGTTCAAACCAAACTTATTGTGGTTTACAAGGATTTTGAAGGTCTATCCCTCCTCTACCTTCTCCACGTATTCTCACCCTCCTCACACAGCTCCCATGACTTGTTCTTTTCTGCACATGGACATCATGCTTCTGACTTACCAAATGCCTGTTTCCTCAAGGCAACACACTCTCTCATTTCTCTGTACAGTATATGTGCTGCCCCCTCTTCTTGGAACACCCATTCCAACTCTGAATAGCTGCTGAAGTCTTATTCATTCTTTAAGGTTTCAAGTATAACCTCAAAGGACACCAGAGAGATAACTTTATGATAACACATATTGTGTATACACTTGTGGTTTTACTTGTCTTCTCCCACAATAAGCTATGAACTCTATTAGGCATAAACTGTGTCTTATTCACCTTTGAATCAGCAGAATCTAGAACTGTAGCTATTACAGAGAAGGGGCTCAATGTTCACTGTATAAATGAATGATTGGTGTGCTAAGTAAGTAATTTTCAGTAGGCTAAAGATAGCAAGTAAAAGCTAACTCAAGTATAAATAATCCAAATACTGAAAATATAGCTGACCCATGTTTTCAGAGGGGTAGCTTTTACATCTCATTTAGCCAAGTAGTTAAGATCCTACTTCCTTGCTATCCTACTCAAATAATTAAAACACACACACACACACACACACACACACACACACACACACTTCTATATCCTTCTTGATCTTTCCAATTATTTTTTGTTCTCATTATCTTGGAGACTCCCAAATATGAACACATGTTTAATATATTATATTGATATAATAAAGTAAAAAAAGCAGTCTCAATTCCTATTAGTTTTATTGAATGCTTTATTTGTATTGTGTGCGAAGTCAACTGATATCAGAGAACAAATTAAAAATAAAAACATAGTTATGATAAATCTTTCAAATAAAATTATTTGGAGAAAAAAGCCTAATAAGGTGTAGAAATATTTTCTATGGTCCTGCTCAGATTAGGAATCTTTAAAACAAGAAGCAGAAGCAGAGAAGAGTCCTAAGATAGTACAATGTAAACACTGGTTTATGTTTTGGTCGCTGATTTAAAAATAGAAGGGACCAATATTTTAAAGACTGAGTAGAACTTGTAATCTATATATAACAGTGTTCATCCTCCTGATGTCTATATCCTCAACATGTCCCAGAGGAGCTGCTTATGCTCCTCTAAGGAACAAGTCCCCTCTGAACAGTTATTCTCTTGCACTGGGAAGTAGAGATGGAGTATCATAAAAATAGTTTTTCTTGACGTCATTTTAGGAAGTTTTCAAATGAGGACAACTATTCTTCCGTGGAATCCCACAGACATTCTGGGAGCAACTATGCATCAAGGACAGGTCCTCTGCACAGTTAGGGGGCTCAGGCTTCCGGAGCAGCTATTTAGCTGGCATAGAATAGCAATTATTGACCCAAAGCCAACAACCATATCAGGTTATTTGATACAGGCAAACTAGGGGCCAGCTTTCCAGTAATGCCAAGTATTTTTAATTAGATAAGAAACATTTAAATTGAGGCTGGAACAGAATATTTAGGTGGTTCTTTCAATAGTGGTTCTGGCTCATTTCTGAAGTCCTTATGCATATTTAATTAGCCATAGCTTTCTCTATTTTGCTAATAAGTGTTCCAAATGGACCTTCACTTCACAAAAGAAAAGTCAATATATAGAAAGGCCAAAGTTAGCTTTGCATCTGACTTTAGTGAAAGGGAATTTGAAGTGTGAGTCATTACAAAGAATACTTCCTCCAGAATAACACCATGGGAATCCTGGACATTTATTTTTTGCCTTTAGCCAGCGTAGACGTGGCACCCATAAAGGATGATATGGTAGGACATAAAAACAAATGTGATTCCAGAACAAAGTATTTGACTTATGGACAGAAGTATGGAAGATGCCAGAAAATAAAAACAAAGTAACAACTATAACAACAAAACTCCAAAGAGTATGATTAGATGTGACCAAAAAGGCAGCCATGAAGTAAAATCATGGTTTATCCTTTTACACCCATTTTTTCCCAATTAAGGGAAAAAATTTGAGTAAGATTTGATCAATAACAGTAAAGAATTATTATCCCACCAACAGTGCATAAGGCTTCCTTTTAGCCACATCTCCATGTTCACTGCAGCACTATTTAAAAGTCAACATATGGAAACAACCTAAGTACCCACCAATGAATGAACAGATAAAGATGTGGTACAAATATAAAATTAAATATTATTCAGCCCCCCAAAAGAGTGGAATCTTGTCATTTGCAACAATATGGGGATGAACCTTGAAGGTATTATACTAGTGAAATAAGTCAGGAAAAGCCAAATATTCTATGATCTTTCTTATATGTGGACTCTTAAAACGAAATAATACAAAATCAAGTTCATAGACACAGAGAACAGATTGGGGTTGTCAGAGGTGGAAGGGGGTTAGAGGTGGGAGAAATGGGTGAAGGGGGTCAAAACATTACAAAAATAAAATTTAAAATGTAATTTCAATAAGTAAAAGATTAAATCCTATTTCTTAGTAAATTTAGGACAATAGTGAGTTCTATTATGGAAGAACAGACTTTAAACTACACCATTTAAGTAATTCTATAGTTCTGTAACTTTCTTTTCTTTAAGATAGGCAGCCCAATCCCCTGCATCCAGATTCTCACTAATTTTGTCTGCTTAAGAGACTGCCATACTTCTCACATTTTTATTTCTTCGCTGTATTGTGGGGGGTTGGGGGTGTGGGGGGCAAGAGTCCCTTTCATTATCCAAGGCAGTGGGAGTTGTATGTATGACAAATTGAAGTTTGGCCTTTAAACAGTAGACAGACTCTCAGATATGTGAACTTTAAGGTCTTACATACTGACAAGCTGAGCAGATTTTATTTTGGCTCTGAGCTCTCTCCCTGCCACCATATGGAACTCGTTTGTCTTTCTAACAATCACTTGAAGAAAATGCAAAATGACCCCCATGGTTCTCTTTCAGAGCCTGGTGGTAATGACTCAATCTGACGGAGTTTCCCAAGACTGCTGTCTTTTGGTTGCTGCTCCAGGGCAGTCTCTGCTTTACCTACCCACCCCTGCCCTGTGCTGCCCTACTGACAAAGCTGGGCACCATTAGCAATGATGGGTGTTACAGCATGTCTTTCTGGACTAATTTAAATGATATAGGTCATCTTTTGGTAAAAATAAAGATAATACCTCTCTTGCCCATCTATATTTAGAGAAAATATTAGCATTTGTTTGGCATTATGAAGACGTTGAGTGGTATACAAATAATTAGTATTGTAGGAAAAAGGCATGTATTCATTCATGTATTAGCTATCTCTGTGAACTACATATATTATATACATAACAGGCATTCAATAAATATTTACTGAGTCAGTTATGAACTAAGAGTTCAAATTGCTTAGAATTTAAGTTTTCTTCATCTCAAAAGATGGTTTATACATAGTAACATTTTAACTCTAATCGTGTTGTACATTTCTAGTCCCATGAGCAATTTTTTCTGATTTGAAATATTAATGACCTAATGCTCTGCTCAAACCATATTGGGGTACTGCCATAATGAGGATGGAATTCGTTTGTGGCTGCCAACAGACATGTGAGGAAATAGCTCATGGAATAACCCATTAAAGTAAATCCTAGAGAGTTCATATGAGAAATGAGACCATCCAGTTCTACAAAGGGACCTCCATCTATAAATGTGTCCATTCTATTGCATTATTCCACCTGGAACCTGGGCATTCATTAAAAAAAATGTTTCAAAAGTTTTATCTTCTTTGTTAGAGGAGAGAGGATTTATTGTCCAATGTTGAATCTTAGGACTGTGATCTCTGTTGGAGGAGGCTCTATTAAGTCTGTGTCATTATGTGCAACACTGTTTTTCACATGTTGTAGATATATAGCCTGTTACTCTGTAGTCAGTGTACCTATGAAAAAATGAATGAATAAATGCCTATGATAGATAATTAGATAACAATGATCTATACTCATAGACCCAAATCTGTAAGTAGAAGAAAAAGTTCAAAAGAAGCTTAAAAACAGGGTATAAGTAGGAAGATCCTATTAATGCACAATTTGACTAATCAAGAATTGAGGATATGAGATTTATGAAAACTTTAAAAAATATGTAAAGATCAGTAGATTTAGGTGATTGGGTACAAAATAAGAATGAATGAAGGGAACAACTGCAAAAAGTCATTACCCCAAATTCTTCTTTGTTTCCTTCCTCTCCCCTCTCCCTAATAAATGAATAAATAAATAAACAAACAAACAAACAAACAAATAAATAAAAACTAGCTTCTGAAGAATGTGTTTTGAGAGAAACACTAGCCCCTGAGGAGCTCACTTGTGCCTGGAGAGGAGGTATAACAGAACAGAGTTTGGGTTTGAAACCTAGGTCTGATCCTTCAGGATCCTCAGTTTCCTCATCTGTAAAATAGCTCTAATAAGAGTAATGTCTTTCTGTCATTATTGGGAAGATTAAATTAGGTAATACATATGAAGTCCTTAAAAAGACTGTCACATGTAAATACTTGATGAATATTAATGAAAACTTAAAGAAACTAGTTCCCTAACCAATAACCATAAAATACACCACATCTCAGTAAACATGAGTTAGATGAATGACAATATATATTAAACCAGTATCAATATATACGACATTGATAGACATATGCAAGCATACTGAGAGTGATAAAAATAATGAGAGAGACATAGGTAACTAAGACATGCATGTAGGCAATAAACTGGACAAGTTAAACATGAAAAGGGCCAATTTTCTCAAATTCAAAAGGCCCCATTTCCTTTGAAAGTTTTTTGTCTTATATAAAGCAAGTAAATGACAAATACAAAGAACAAGAAACTAAAGAACTGCTTTGCTGACTATCTAGATTAAGGTCTACTTTATTTTGAACCCAAATGCCTGAATATTGATCCTTTAATTCAAATGTTTATTCTTTAATAAGTTAAAATTCCAATCTTTTGAGAATGCAAGCTTTTCTTGCCATTCAATAATGTGCATTACTGACTGAACCCATCATGTGTTCCCGCCCCCCTTTTTTTTACCCCTATTTGATGCCGAGAAAAATCTCTGAGCAGATTCCCCATGAAGACCTGTACCTTTATTTATTAAAATCTTTCTTTATCACATTCCATCTTCCTTAATTAGTGTCAGTTGTTCTCAGATGAAACTGGATCATTGGGGAATGACCAGAATTTGTGTATATTAACCTAACCATTATGCTAAGAAGGGGTGCATTATCTTATTTGCTTTTAAGCCTCAGATGCCCTGAGTTAGATATGTTATATATCTTTGAACATGTTCGGTGGAAGTTGTGCTAGTGCGAAAAAAAATGCTGGAGATAGTGAGAGCCATGGAAATCTATGCTTCTATTAAGAAAGATACATTTCCAGAATTACAGAGGGGGGGAAAAGAAATTTCAGAAAATCCAGTTTCTTTTTTTCTCTGATTCTATTATTATTATTTTATACATTAGCTTTCATTATACATGCATAAATTCTACACTAATTTTTCATCTATTTAAGTTCTGAAGATCTCTCTTTTGACTTAAAAATATTAATACAATGTAGAACTTTGATAAAGATTAGTTTATCAACCACCCAGTTCTTCTTAAACTCTTGACACTGGAAACAATGACTCCTATTTCAAAACCCCAGTAAAACAAAGTTCTCAGTGTTTCCCAATGACATGAAGATTGCGTATGTTCAAAACTCATGATAAATTCTTCCTCCAAAGAAAATACAGAACTCGCATATTGTTATCTCTGAGTTCCCATTTGCATAGTGATGAGAGAGTACACTCTATTCCGTAAATTAAAAAATAAACACATAAAAAAACTAACCTATTTTCATGAAATCTATGACAATGAAACCATATTTCCCAAAGTTCAGCAATACAATGTAGTGATTTTCTGTTTTTAGTTCTAAGTAAAGTAAAGTTCTTTCAGTATTCCTCTCCTTTTCTAAGAATAAAAAGTTAGTGCCAAAATGAATTATGTGGCACTAAGACCCCTGTAAAAAAAATACAAACAGTCCCTTAAATGCATTTCAATTCCCTTGGCAACACGTGTGGCTGACAATCAGTTCCAAGTGAGCGGCTCACGGACTGGACCCTCCTCTGGTGCCTAAAAGACCAGGCCAATGGCCATCTCAGAGAGTTTATAGGGTTGCTCTTTTACCAAAAACTAAGTCAAGACCTTGTAAAAGTTGTGATTGAAATTGGTGATTTTTTTAGTATAAACAAGTTCAAGGGAGGAAGGTTTGTTCTCTGTTTTATTTCTGTTTAAAGAGCAGCAAGAAACTTTCTTTGCAGCATCCCTGAGGGGACGACAGAGAGGAAACGGTGAGTAGAATGTTGAAAACCATTGAGAGACATTGCCTGAGGTTTTTTTTTTGCAGAGAGGAAATACTTTCTTTTGTTATACTTGGACAATGCGTCGCTATAAGTTCCATAAATAAAGCTCCAGCATGCATAAGCAGATTCTTTTGTTGACCAAAGTCCTCAGTGTGCTTATTTCTCTCCACCAGTAGTGTACGACAGTCTAAACTCCTTACCATGGAAAAAGCCCTCCGCTTCCTGCGGCACAGTGAACCCTGCATAACAAGATGCATGCTATTCTCTAAGGCAGTCTCTCTCTCACTTCTGGGTCTTTGGTCACATTATTCCTTCTGGCTGGAATGTGAAGACCTTCCTGCTTTGCCACCATCCTCCATACGAACAAATGCTCCTCACAAACACTTACTCATATTTCACATGTTCGGTGGAATCTCCAAGGAATTCCTCTAGGAAGCCTTTCCCAGCTTTTTCAATCTCTTCCAATGTATCCCATTCAACCTCAACCCTAGTCAATTGAGAACTTTTCTTGAGTGCCCAACTATAGACTGATTACAAGGGTTCTTACCCAGGGACTGTGAGTATGGAGCTTAATCGCACCTATGTGTAAGCAAAATTTTGTGCTTGTTCAAGTACTCTGGAGAGAAGATCCATAGCTCCATTAATTTTTTAAAAAGGTTTGTGATTCCTTGATAAACAAGGAAAGGACAAAATAAAAACAACCAACCAGACACGCTATAAAACATATTGCAGCTAGATATTTTGTTGTAAGCCACCTATCCCATGTTTTCTTCCTTCTCCTTAACTATTAGCCCAACAAGACCAACAAACATGGTGTCTCCTTTTAGTGGCATTAAAGTGTTATTTCTATATTAGCTATCACCTGGGTGTACTTGGTAGGACTGAGGTATCTGGGTTCTAGCCCAAGATTACAATATCTACATATGGGAGTCAGAAATACACACTTGAATGAAACACCCTAGTTGACTATATGAACACTCAAGTTTGGAAACAACTGAATAGCACCAGGAAAATAGTAGCAACCTGTAAATTCTTGGTTACTGGCTGGTTGGCTGGCTGGCTAATGAATGAATTCAGAGTATGATTGGAAAAGAATTATAATAATTTTTTTAAAAGTAATTTTAGTAAATTCACATAGATTAAAGCAAAATATCCAGTTAAAAGAGAAATAAAACAATGCTGGATATAGGACAACTACATATTTAATAATTATTGTTTATTAACAAGCCAAGGAAACAGTGACTTGATGTCTCTAGTTACCAGCATATCTTTTAGGTGAGGGGATGGTTAAAGAAGCACACAATATTCAGATGGAATTCTTCTGCTAAGGACACTATTCGTACTTATAAAATCAAATTACAAACAGGTACAACTATTTATTTGATCTTTAATCACATTTTTTATTTTAAAGCATAGGCCATTAAGATAATTATTTTGTAACAGTGATGGGACCTCTGATTGTTTACATAATGACTGCTGATCTTCAGATCTAGACAATTTTCTCTAGAATTGTTCATGAGGACACATGAGAGGAGAAAAGGTTGTTTTTTATTTGTGGCTAAAAATGAATAAGACTAAAATTACTCTTTATCCAGCTGTTTATTTGAGCTTCTAACTCAGGCAGGTAATAAAATAGCACTTTTAATTCTTTTAATAGAGAATGAGCAGACCAGCATAAATATTGGCATTCGGTAACATTAATGCCAAAAGAGACATACCTAAGCATGGAGTAAATGTTCAATTAATAGTAGTGAAAGTTGAATGTTATGATGCTACTATGTCAACACAAGGTTTGCAGTTGATGGATTTAATGCTGCTACTTGATACTTGACAAAATTATTTAATTTGGTTTTATGATGTTTACAGTTCATGTGTGTAAGGGTCTTGTAAAAGAAATACATCATCTAGAGAAAAAAATAACTATTATTTATAGGGTAATCTATATTTTATGTTGTTATTTTCATCATTTTAATTAAAAAAATTTACTCAAAAATATAACAAAACACTTCATTTGAAAAAATACTAGTATACGCACCCCTATGTTCACTGTAACATTATTTACAATAGCCAAGTTATGGAAGTACCCATAAATAGACAAGTGGATAAAAAAAGTTGTGGTACATATATACAATGGAATATTATTCGATGCTAAAAAAGAATGAATTCTTACTATTTGTGACAGCATGGATGGACCTAGAGGGTATTATGATAAGTGAAATAAGCCAGACAGAGAAAGACAAATAACATATGACTTCACTTATATGCAGAATCTAAATGACAAAATAAATGAACTAACAAAATGAAAAGAGACTTATAGATGCAGAGAACAGACTAATGGATGGCAGAGGGCAAAGGTGTTTGGGGGACAAAGGTGAAGGGATTAAGAAGTACTAATTGGTAGTTACAAAATAGTCATGAGGATGTAAAGTAAAGCATAGGGAATATAGTCAATAATATTCTAATGACTATGCATGGTGCTAGGAGGGTACCTAATATATCAAGCGGAAGAACACTTTGTAAAGTATATATGATTGTCTAACCACTAAGCTGTATACCCAAAACTAATATTAAATAATGTTGAATGTAATTATAATTGAAAAATAAAATTTAAAACATATATAATGAACTAAATCTTGTACTTTCTGATGAGCTCTCAATTATTCACCCAGGGGGGAGTTCTATAAAATCAAAGTTCATTGTCACCTAGTGGCAGCTATCAAAATTGCAAGCAGAGAACCTAGTTCCTGTAACCCACAAATTACTTATCAGGGACAGTAACATGGCATCCTTTTCCAGGATCAGCGGGCCTATGGAATAAGGTATGTTGTATGTCTATCTTATTAACATTTTACTTCATTTGCTTGGCTCCATACAATATTGGAATTCTTGCATATCTTTTCAGAGTAAAGAAAAAGAGCCAGCAATTGAATACATCTGGGACATGAGTCCCATCCATGCAACAATACAATAAACTAAAGGACACAACACTTCATTAAAAACCTTACATGGAAATTATAATATGCTGCCATTACATACTTCTGGGGACAGAAATGTTCACTTGTGGGTCTCTGAATTTTTGTCATTTAGATCCAAATCAGCTGTGTTTGTTGAGTGCATAAACATGCCTTTGTTGATGTGTCTTTCACATATTTATTAGAAAGTGCTTCTCTCCAGGCATGTGTGAAACATTGCAGAGACCCCTGGCCTCTGGATGTGGCATTCTGATAGCAGGGACTAGCCTATTACAACTCAGAGGGACAAGTAAGGACTCTGATAAAGACACACACAGAACCAGGGAGAGCACCTGGAAGGAGCTCCTTATCCAGTCCCAAAACAGAGCTCTACAAACTGAGTTTAGACTTAAAGGGTAAGGAAAATGAAGTCAGGCAAAGAAGTTAAACTGTTGAAGGATGGAAATTAAATTCTGTGGGGTTTTGTTTCACACATAATGTCTTGAACATTGTTGTTGCTCGTATTTAATGAACAGAGTAATCAAAACATTGAGCAAAAAAAAAAAAAAAACCCTTGATTGGAATGTGATACCAGACCTTTTAGATGGCTCTCGTCAGAGGCTCTCCCTAGGTGCCAGACCAAAGATACACTAGTGGTCTGGCTCTCCTTTGCTCTTAGCATCATGCCTTTCTTTATCCCCTTACAATCTATGCTTAAAGTATTGCTTCAGATTCCCTATAGATATATTTTATCTAACTTAATCAGTCCAGGGGAGCTGCAAAAAATAACTTTCCCAATAAGATATTCTAGGTCTTGCCCTAACCGGTTTGGCTCAGTGGATAGAGTGTCGGCCTGCAGACTCAAGGGTCCCAGGTTCGATTTTGGTCAAGGGCATGTACCTTGGTTGTGGGCACATCCCCAGTGGGGAGTATGCAGAAGGCAGCTGATCGACGTTTCTCTCTCATCGATGTTTCTAACTCTCTCTCTCCCTTCCTCTCTGTAAAAAATCAATAAAATATATGAAAAAAACTGTTTAAAAAAAGACATTCTAGGTCTCACATATAAGCCTACACATATGCTAATCCCAATTCTACTTCCAACGCTGAACCAGTTCTCCAGCTAATCCCAATTTGTCATTTTTCTATGGCAATTTAGGTCACACCTTAGAGGCCCGCCAAACTTCTCCAAATTGTTTAGATCCTCCTATTCCTTAGTAATATGTTCACGATTATGTCCATGATATTGCAATTACATGTCTGCCTGTGTACTATCCACCCCTCCCCTTATCCCATCACACATGTGTATACACATGCATGAAAACACACAAGCATGACTATACTGAAATCTTTGTGGACATTTTATTTCAGGACAGCACATAAAAAATGACAAATATTTTGTTCATTGAAGATACAGCCTTCATCTTTTCAGTGGTGAACAGCACTGGGAAGACCCAGAGCAGGGAGGGGATCACATGACATCTCCCTGGACTGTTGCCTGGAGGCAGTGCTAGCTGGTTCTAGCAACCTGTGCCAGCCTAAAGTTTCTAAGACAGCACTTGTCTGAGTCCTACCTGGCATTACACATGCTGGAACAGGAATCCTCTAGGAATCCTTAGACCTAACAGCACGGGGGCATTTTTTTTTTTTTGTCAGCTTGGAAAAATACAGGACTCTAGAGACTGCCATTAATCTGCATTACAGTCAAGATATTTTTTTGACCCTCCAAAGACCTAGAGAAAGCACAAAGTAATGTTGTAACACCATGCCTTTTTTCTCTTGAATATATCATCTCAGTCAAGGACTATAAAATATCATTTTGTTGAATAAAACAATTCCTTCTTGGTTTTTGGAAGTAACCCGAACAAAAATTATAGTCTAAATAAAAATAATACACCTCCCAATTTGGAGAAATACTTTGAAAATACAAATAAAACTACTTAAAGCTTTGAGTTTTATATCTGGGCTAAAAATTCAAGCGCATAGAAACTGCCAGGAGATTCCATATATATATATATTTTTTTCTACTTTGATCGTCCAAGAATGCTGTAAGAAATAACTTTCCTCTTAGACTTTCAACACATCTGCTACTGGTTCCAGCCAGAACCATGTAACCCAGAGAATCAGAGAAATGAAAACCATTTCACTAAAAAGAGTGAAATAAGTTTTACAATACCTATAAAAATGCACGGTTTAAATTTACATGAAAAGCTCTAGAGAATTCTTTTCAATCCACACTAATTTGTTTTGTCCTTGAAATACATACATGGCATGGGAGTACTTTAATCTCTCTCTCTCTCTCTCTCTCTCTCTCTCTCTCTTTAAAAAAAAAAAGGATTCTGGAATTGAAAAGACTGCTTCCTTACCTCCTCATTTTACTTCTGTAGACTTGAGACTTGGAAAAGTGAAGTAACTTATCCAAGGTCATTCAGAAAAGTATCTACAGACCCAAGTCTAGAATTTGTATCTCTTGAAAAGGGGGCTTTGGAGATAGGTACAGGGGGTTAGCCTGGGATAAGCTGCCACTGTCCTTTGCTCCCCAGGTTCAAGTCTCCCAGGGACCCTTAGAGTTTAGGACAGTGATGGCGAACCTATGACACGCGTGTCAGAGGTGACACGCGAACTCATTTTTTCGGTTGATTTTTCTTTGTGAAATGGCATTTAAATATATAAAATAAATATCAAAAATATAAATCTTTGTTTTACTATGGTTGCAAATATCAAAAAATTTCTATATGTGACACGGCACTGGAGTTAAGTTAGGGTTTTTCAAAATGTTGACATTCAGAGTTCAAAAGGTTCACCATCACTGGTCTAGAAGATGCATGCCTGTGGGGGAAGACAAGGGAGAAGGGAAAGGTGCAAATGTGCTCCCAGGAGGGAGAGCCCTGTGCCCTAGCACTTGTGAGATTTTGATAGTAGAAGTGAAGCAACAGCTGGCCCTCAGACCCGCATCAGACATGGTGATGTTCAGCAGCTGAGGTGCCCTCCCTGCTACTCTCCCTCCAGCTTGCCTTCCTCAGGCTGTAAAGGGCTCCAGACCCACCACCAGACGCTAAATGCACAACCCCAGGTAATGCAGCTACACTGAGGGAGCAGCTTTGCTCAGATCTCCCCCTCTGCGTCCCACTTTGGTGGCTGGATGTGCTGGATTTCTGTGATTTCCCTGCAAGCTCTTGGTTGTTCACCGCCATGCCAGCTCTTAACCATATGTGTTAGGAACCCTTTCTCTGATTTTCTACCTTCACCTTCCAGACCTCCATTTTTCCAGCTCATCTCACATTTACATAAATTTAAATTTGTAGGACAGATCCCTTATTTCCATAACAATCAGCATGTCCCTGTTTCCCAGACTTAACACCGATACAGGAAGTTGGTTTTATGGACAGGGAAGCCAGACCTCACTATTCAGCAGTTTCCATAGCTTCTGATTCCTATTCCAGATCCTTTCCCACTAGATTGTAGCATCTTTCCAACCTGACAAATTGTTATTTTTTTATAAGCACTTATTTTTCTGGATGTATTTTTTAATTTTAATCCTCACGTGAGTATATTGATTTTTAGAAAGAGAGGATGAGAGAGAGAGAGAGAGAGAGAGAGAGAGAGAGAGAGAAGAGAAGAGAAGAGAAACATTACCTGTTGCCTTCCGTATGGCCTGACCAGGGATCGAACCCAAAACCTTTTGGTGTACAGGACTATTCTCCAACCAACTGAGCCACCTGTCCAGGGCTGGATGTATTTGTTTGTAACTCTAAGTATTGGGACCAGCAAAGTTTTCAAGAGAAGTAAAAGGTCACTGTAAGCGCTAAACTGATGGACACTCTTACTGAAGTATTTATTATAGAGATCAAAATTTAATTATTTATCAGAATTGAAGGGCCACAAAATAAAAAATAATTGTGTACATAAACGTAATTATAGTCTATAAAATTATTTCTGAGCTGCAAAGCTTATTTTAACCAAGCTTTACAAATACTTTAATTTATAGGACAGAAAATGGAGATCCAGAGAAATCTGAGGTGTCCATGAACATTCATATTATTAAAGATAGAAATAGGATTAGAAGAAACATTCTATCTCTTAGAATATGTGCTTTGAGTGTATTTAATTCTCAAAATTAATGAATGGATTTTCCTTTATTGAGGAATAAATATATGATGAGAAGTTAAGTGATCAAAGCTCAAATCTTGACTTCTACTCATATTATACCTGTGACCTTGTGCAAAGTACAATGCCTTAGTTTTCTCATGTGAAAACAAGGTGTCTGGTACATAGCATGTATTCACCAAATATTTAGCTATCAACTATTAGGCCATAATTTGGCTAATTTAGGTATATATCTTGAATTTTGATTAAAATGGTTCCTAACCTCTAGGCTTAAACATAATGGAAAAAGACACACACAAACACACAGTTGTTTAAAAATAAAAACAAAACACTTGTTAATGAGTTTATAATAGAATATGGATACTAAGTAGTTAGCCACAGAGAGTTATGAATATAGGAGAGTGCAGAGCATCCAAATTAGCCTGACAGCAAGGGTGATGCATTTCTCTGGCAAATCAGAGTAGGGAGACATATATGGGTGTGCTCTCAGGATCAATCCATGTGGCAAAGGGAAGAAAGCAGGACTGAGCAGAGGGAGAAGGTAGACTCACATCACATACAGTCACAGTGAAAACCTCAGCTAATCTCATGTGAAATTCTGGACCCCAACTGGGGCAAGGGGATCTTTATATTGACCCGTCATTGAGTGTAATTTCTCTGCAGGAAGGAGCAGCGACTTTGGTGATATGACTTTCTTCAGCCACAGGCAATGCCCAGGTAGGGGACTTTGACTATGAGCTGTTAGCCAGCAACCCAGGAAGTGGGAGGAGTGCATCTGAAGGGAGGCAATGGGTTAGTGCATCACAGTAACTTCTATAGTAGTTATCAGGGAAGACTTCCTGGAACAAGGGAGGATCTTAAAGATTTAGATGTGTCCAAAGCTGGGTTTATGTATATATAGGGTAAGGATATAGCATAAACAAAGGCATGGATGGTTTAAGGAAATTGCAAGTAATTACTGAAACACCATCATAATGAAGGAGTATCTGGTTAGGTGAGGTGAGGGTGAGAGTTTGATAGCAACAGCTGAATAAGTAGGTAGTGGCCAGGTCATGAGAGTTTTAAATGGCAGACTTTAACATGTACATATTTTACATTGTTGAAATATATGAAGGAGAGCAGAGACCAAGTCAGACTGTCTTTTAGAAAAAACATCCCACAAAAGTGTGGAAGATATATTTGAGAGCATCAAGACTGGAGACAGGCTGGGTGTCAGATGACGAGGACCTGGATAATACTACCTCTCTAGAGGAAGTATTTAATAATTTCACACTGATTACATGTTATTTCACATGATGTGTTCATCATGACACTCTTACATTATTGTTTTTTCTTATTTATATTCTTCTGGGTTCTATAGATTTTATTTTCTACTGGAGAAAACGATTTAAAATGTCCTTAGAGGATAAAAAGAAAATATGTGTATTACATGTACATTTTTAAGCTTATCTATCCATTCACAACATTTATTTTTAATCAATATGTGTCTAGAGCAGCGGTTCTCAACCTGTGGGTCACGACCCCTTTGGGGGTCGAACGACCCTTTCACAGGGGTCGCCTAAGACCATCAGAAAACACATATATAATTACATATTGTTTTTGTGATTAATCACTATGCTTTAATTATGTTCAATTTGTAACAATGAAATTAGGGGTCACCACAACATGAGGACTGTATTAAAGGGTCACGGCATTAGGAAGGTTGAGAACCACTTGTCTAGAGCATGAGAATTTTTTTCAAATTAGATTTATAGATATGGCTACAGCTGTAAGATAAATTTTTAAAATATAATTTCTGTTAAGATAGAATATTAAAAAAATAAAACTCTCAAAGAACTTCTAAATTTAATTTGAAAGAGGAAAAACACAGAAAATGTGAAAATATAAAACAAAAACTTAGCATACATCCCAGAGTTTTGATTTCAGTTGAATTTGAGCAGGTCAATGACCTAACATCTCAATTTTTTAATCTTTAAAATGTGTCTAATAATGTGTCAAAAAGCCATTGTCAAGATTAAATGATAAAGTGCTAATGATCATTTCATAAGTTTTAAAATACTATAAAAACATCAGTATTCACACTTTAATAATTTATTTAAACAAGGCATCCTAATTTGGAGAGAAAAACAATGAGCAGAGAAGAAGCACCAAAAGGCAAAGCTGGACATCTGGAGTTCTAACCTCAGGCCACACATGCTTCGCTGGGCCTGGGGAGCCGTCCTGGGCAGGAGTGAGTGATGATACAGGTGGAGAGGGAAGTCACATGGGTGTCGCTTCCCTTTCCAAGCTTCTGTTTGGTTTTCTTAGTGTGCTTATTTTTACTAAGCTTATTTTAACTAAGCTTTCACCAGAGCAGGCATTATGTTTTAATGAGTTCTAGTTTCCCGTTTGATGCCAACATGAATCTTAGTACTTAATTACACGAGAAGGCGATGATTACAGACCTATTTTCTGCTGAGTCTTGGCAGGAAAGAGGACCAGAGCCATCAGCTTTATGACAGCAGCATAATAAAGTGGAAACCACATTGAACTAGGTAGGAGTCACACATCCCATAGTTGAGTCCTTCTCCCTCCTTGGGAAAAATATTGCATATTTCTGAACCTCAGCTTTCTTTTCATTAAAACCAGAGGTTTGGAATTAAGTTATTAAGTTCCTTCTGGATTTATAGTGCTGATTCTCAAGGTTCATATTACTCCAGAGAAATAAGAATGGGGATCCCAGAGTGTATGCTTCACTCTAGCCGGGAAGACTAACTTTTTAAAAACTTTTTATTAAATTTATTGGGGTGACATTAGTTAATAAAATAATATAGGTTTCAAATATACAATTCTAGAATACATCATCAGTACATTGCACTGTGTATTTACTGTCCAAAGTCAAATCTCCTTCCATCACTATATATTTGACCCCTTTACCCTTTACTACCCTCCACCCCTTTCTGTCTGACAACCACCAAATTGTTGTCTGTGTCTATTAAATTTTGTTTGTCTTGTTTGTTCATTTGTTGTTTTTGGTTTTATTCCCCACATATGAGTGGAATCATATGGTTCTTGACTTTTTCCATCTTTTTGATAATAGATCTATGGGTCAAGATCTGAATCACACAGTATTGAAGGAATAGGAAATGCTCAGTGAGAGCAGTGGGGGAGAGCAGTGAGACACTCAAAGAGGAGGTAAATGTTCTTTCTTCATGCAGGTGCAAGAATGACATTCCTACAGTACACTCTAAAGCAGCCATGGCAAACTACGGCCCGCGGGCCAGATTCGGCCCGTTTGAAATAAATAAAACTAAAAAAAAAAAGACCTTACCCTTTTATGTAATGATGTTTACTTTGAATTTATATTAGTTCATACAAACACTCCATCCATGCTTTTGTTCCGGCCCTCCGGTCCAGTTTAAGAACCATTGTGGCCCTCGAGTCAAAAAGTTTGCCCACCCCTGCTCTAAAGCCTATGTCAGATACCCACAGTCCTCCTAAACCTGCCCAAAGACTCTTTGTCCCTTTAGTGTCACTCCAGCCTCGCAAGCACACAGATGCATGCGTACACACACATACACACACACACACACAAGAACTGAGAGACATTTTGGAATGGAACCAAAGAAAATTCTTCAGGAGCCTAGAAAAAGATTGGACTAATTATTTGCTAGTCCCATTGTCAGGCTGTCTGACATTAGCCAAGTTTCATATAGTTTCAAGTTTCAGGTCAAAACATTTATATAAGAGTACCCCTGATGTTTTACAGTGGTTTTCCTTGTTATGAAAATCTCAAAATATTGACCTCCTTGGAAACATTTCTTCTTACACTCCATTGCATTTTATAAATGTCTCTTTGGTTTCTTGAGTTGCCATTATGTACACCATCCTTCGCTTCCCCCATGAGACTATGAACTCTTTAGATCTATTTCTCATCCTCTGTTGATGTGGTGACATCATTACTGTTTGTTAAGAAAATGATTATTATGTCTCCAAGGATCCAACCCCATACATAACCCATTAAAATAAAATGTGATGTGTTCATGAAAATGTTATAGATTCAAAGTCCATGCTATGTCTCAAAAAGACAAATAAGCAGGAGAAACAGTTGAATTAGGTGGTGGGGGCCACACAAGTTGGAAAAAAAGCAGAAGGCTCTGGTTGCTTTCACTGCATTTTGTGTGCAGCAATGTGCCAACCCTTTAATGCACACAATTGTGTTTCCCTAACCGATGCAGCACAGCCACAATACCCAGAGTTTAAAATCACTGCAACTCTCATTTACTGATTACAAAACTGAGGTACACACAATTACTAATGATGTGCCATATACCAGGTATTGCATAAATGGGTAGTGACATAAAAGTAACTACAATGTATTTCCATATGTTTAGTGATCTAGTTAGTCACAAAGCTGGACTATGAGGCCTGGGAGACTATAGACCTCATCACTGACCGCAAAATTGCTAGTACATAGCAGAGTTCCCAGAACATAGAGGTAACATAGTGAGTGTCAATGTGTTTCTTTTTCTAGTATATGAGCCGCTCATTGAAAAAAATCAGAGATTCTAACAATTAAGTATATAGATTTTCTACTTTCACATCTGCAATGAAGAACTGTATATATCGATGCCATTATATGGATTTATTTTTGCTTCCTACATTATTTACCAAACAAATCTAAATTATGCTTCACCTCAATTTTTATGCCAATTCATGCAAAAATATAAAATTTTACTCCTCTTTATCAACTTCAAAATAATGTGAAAAAAATAATAATTTAAGAAAAGTAAATAAATTACGTATAAGTAGAAGATCTTTTGATAGAGGGAGTATTTATTTCAAGCCATTGCATTTGAGTCAGTTCTCTGTCATCAGGTTTATGTTTATGAATCCACTGAACCTTTATAATAGTAACAATAATAATAATATTGTGCTTGACTTAATTCCCTATCTTCAAAAATTTGAGCCAACATCAAGATAATCAGTCTGTGAGAACTTTTAAGAAGTCTTTATAGGTTGGGTGTTTTTTTGTTTTTTTTATCTCTTTGTCAGAGGCCTAGAAAAACAACCTGATTTTCAATTTGAAGGATGCCTTTCATCATTTCTTTTTTTCACACTTCTCCACTAAACTAGTAACTGGCCAAGGCAGTTAAATACTACAGGGAAGGAGGACTTACCTATAGTTTTGCTTTTCATTTCCTATGTGGAATCTGTCGTATTGCGAATAGGCTTGGTTTCCCTCCCAGTCCATTAACTGGATTCTGAGTGTGTACTGCCTTTGACTTGTCATGGCAAAAATAAACTCATTCCCCAGCCAGTATTCACCCGAGGGATTTCCAAAACCCTGTGAAAGAAGACAGAGAAGCAGTTGTTACTTCAGAGAGAAAGGTTTTTCATGTCCAGTACTTAACTATGCTCTAAATGATAATTAACATTTTTATTTTATTTTATTTTATTTTTTATTTTTATTTTTTTATTTTTCGCTTAAAGTATTACAAAGGGTATTACATAAGTGTCCTTTTTCCCCCCCCGCCCTTGACAAACCCCTACCCTCCCTTACCCCCCAGTGTCTTATGTCCATTAGTTATGCTTATATGCATGCATACAAGTCCTTCGGTTGATCTCTTACTCCCCTCCCTCCTGCCCCCCAACTCTCTCTGGCCTTCCCACTGCAGTTTGACAATCAGTTTGAGGCAGCTCTGCCTCTGTATCTATTATTGTTCAAAAGTTTGTAATGGTCTTTATTATCCATGAATGAGTGAGATCATGTGGTATCTTTCCTTCATTGACTGGCTTGTTTCACTTAGCATAATGCTCTCCAGTTCCATCCATGATGTTGCAAATAATTAACATTTTTAAAAGTAAAAACGATTTTTCACATTTTTACACACAGTCTTCAATTACTTACTCAATATTTCCCCACTGTTTCCTCCCCTCCATTGAGAGTTACATCTAATTCTTATTAGAGTAAAACTTTATATTCACATCTGTGTAGATTAGATGTTTTTTTGATTAATCTGGTTAATAAGTTTAATCAGTAAAAACTTTTCTATCATAGCTTGCTTTTGAAAATGTTTATGAAATACTAGTTAATGGAATATTTTAACATAATTAAATATTTCCAATGAATTATGAAGGTACTATCATAGAATTATTTAACAATATTGTTATTATTTGTGTTTTCATTATTATTCAGTAGTCAAATCATGCACAGATAAAACTTAAACAGATTATTAGACCTTTGACTGCTCTAGTTTTAACATTCTCATTATTTAAAATTTAATTTTCAATTGCAGTTGACAAATATTATTATATTAGTTTCAGCTGTATAATACAGTGATTAGACATTTATATACCTTCCAAAGTCTAATACCCATCTAACACCATACATAGTTATTACAATATCATTTACTATATTACCTATCTTGTACTTTACATCCCCATGACTATTTTTATAACTGGCAACTTGTACTTCTTAATCTTTTCACCTTTTTCACCCCTCTCCCCCAACCCCTCACTCATCTGGTCACTATCAATTTATTCTCTGTATCCATGAGTTTGTTCCTATTTTGTTTGTCCATTTATTTTACTTTTTAGATTCATACATAACTGAAATCATATGTATTTGTCTTTCTCTGTCTGATTTATTTCAGAAGAATATTTTCCAGTTATACATTCAATAGGGGGGTTAATATCCAGAATATATAAGAAACGCATACAACTTAGTACCCAAAAATTACAATCTGATTAAAAACTGAGCCAAGGACCTGAATAGATATTTCTCCAAAGAAGACATACAGATGCCCAACAGACATATGAAAAGACACTCCACATCACTAACCATCAATGCTAATTAAAATCACAAAGAGATATCACCTTATACCTGTCAGAATGGCTGTCATCAATAAATCAACAAACAACAAGCATTGGTAAGGATTTGGAGAAAAGGGACCCATTGTGCACTGTTTATGGGTTTTTAAATTGGTGCAGCCACTATGGAAAAAACAGTGTGGAGATTCCTCAAAAAATTTAAAAATAAAACTACCCTACAACCTGGCAATTCCATTTCTGCATATTTATCCAAAGAAATCCAAAACACTAATTTGGAAAGATATATGCAACCCCATGTCCATAACATTCACATTTTAAATAGCAATCAGAATAGCAATTGTGAATCTAGGACTATAATCATTCACTGACATGAGTTTAGATTTTGAGGCTGAAGACTGAACATAAGAGCTAGTGAGTGAAGCTAGTGGCTGCTCTATACCTGAATCCCAATGTCTGTATTTTCTTTAGGGCAATCCCAGCCACAGGTTGATAAGTGTTCAAAACAATATCTTTGTGAGGAATAAAAATGTTGTCTCCAAAAGAAAGCCAACTGTTAATGTTGGAGTTGCGAGAGGAAAATAAAGAACCCTAAGTCATTCTAGACTTTGTGTGTTCATAATTGTCTCAGAAATAATTCCTTGGTAACATGTGAAATTCAATGTAATTTTTGACCTACAGGTTAGTCTTCTGACCAGACTATGAGCTCCTTGAGGACAGAAGTTGTCTTGAATTTGTGAATCCTCATAGGATTCACATGCCAGTGAAATACTGGCATGTCCAGACACACTTTTAAAGCTATTCTCCAACTTAACTTAGTTTTTCATTAACTGAACACCCTTCGTCAGAATGTTCTGGGTATATGGCCCCCTGAAGACCGTCTATCTATAGCTCAGAGTAAAGATGTAAGACCCATTGAGGTCAGTATTTCAGGGGCTCCTTTCTTTGTTCTTAAGATGCACAATTCACACTTGACAAAAGTCCCACAGGAACAGGAAATATATATTTTTTAAATATATTTTATTGATTTTCCACAGAGAGGAAGGGAGAAGGATAGAGAGCCAGAAACATCGATGAGAGAAAAACATCGACCAGCTGCCTCCTGCACACTCCCCACTGGGGATGTGCCCGCAACCAAGGCTCATGCTCTTGACCGGAATCGAACCTGGGACCCTTCAGTCCGCAGGCCGACGCTCTATCCACTGAGCCAAACCGGTTTGGCAGGAACAGGAAATATTAAAGCAAGCTAGGATGTGCCAAGTATTTTACACATACTTATGACAGTTGGTGCCACATCCCAGTGAGAAGGGAGAAACTTACCTTCTCCAGTGAATAAGCAAAAGAGAAAGTTTTATAGGACTGAAGTCAAAGCATTAGTACACTCTCAGTTGCTGCAGCCACTGGGAAGAAAAAGAAGACCGGATGCTCCTTGCATTTCCTCTCAGCTCAGACATGTCAAAACCCTCTCTGTAGCCACTTGACGATTCCCTCTTCCATGTAGTCAGAGGAGATTCAGCAATTGCACTAAATGTGAACAGGAGGCTGGGAATGATGAGGTGTTAAGTTTTGGGTCACATATTTCCATGCCGCTGAAAGCATTGCATGGATAAGACTGGCCAGCTCCCCCAGGGAAATGTGCAGAGACCTTGAGCCTCAGAAATGGATGAGCATTAGTATCTTTCCTAAAGCCTCCATCCCCATCTTGGCATGCAGGTTTGCTTCCCTCTAAGTGAGATTAACATCCGTTCCTAAATGGCTGGCCTTTTTTTCTCACTGAAAATAGAGGAAGAAGCAACTGAAATGTAAGCAACTACATTTGTTTTGAGAAACCAAAATTCTATATCATGCACCTTCCTGAAAAACTATCTACACATGCTCTCATTGTGGGAGCAAAACCTTGGGCTACAATGAATCAAAATGGCAGAGAGAGAGAGAGAGAGAGAGAGAGAGAAAGAGAAAGAGAGTGTAGGGAGGAAACCCTCTAATGGCTGAAAGCGCAGTGATGCAGAAACAACTGTTCTATCATAAAGATGAAAAGTAAATGAAAGAAGGGGAAATGGGTTCCCACATTAGTAAACTGTCTATTGGATAATTTATCAGGCAGACCGCGAATCTGATGCCTAGCAACAAAGGCTTGGCTTTGATTAAACAGCTTCTACTCCCTGTCCCATTCTAATTTGAAACCTTTCTGCCACATATGTGCTGTGGACTGTCCGACAATATTTCTGAGCCTGTTTCCTTCTGCAAAATATGGATAAAATGTTGTTTCCATATAGAATGTTTTAGAGGAAATGAAATAATAGACCTAAAGCATTTAGGTAAGTGTTGATACATGAGAAGCCCTTAACAAAATTCTAGTTGTTGTTGGTATAAAGTATATATCACAATACAGAGTAAGTTTCTGTTTACTTGCTTCTCTCCCATGAGATTATGAGCTATTTAAGGGTGAGCAGGTTGGTTACTTTCTACTTAGTATGAGAAAGGGAACAAAAATAATAACCCAGAGTCTTGTCTTAGCCTAAAAATTAATAAGGGGATACATAAAAAGTTTTTGGATGCTAGGAACTAATGTATTCTTATGACAAGGATGAGTGATGGTTTATACAAATGAGTACTAGCATTTTAATCCTAGAAGCTAATCTCTATATATAAACCCTAATATGCAAATAGACCAAACAGTGGAACAACCAACTAACCAAAGCAGTCGCTATGTCATGAGCTGACCACCAGGGGGTGTGCGCAGAACATGGTGGGCGTTGGCTGTGGCAGGTGAGCAGGGATGCCAGGTGAGCACCAAATGGTGGAGGTGAGTCGGGGAGCCAGACCAAGGCAGGGCACCGGTCACTGTCATCGAGGCGAGCCTCTGGTGGTTACTGAAAATTCTTTGCTCCTGTGCGTCATGGGAGGGGCCAGGTGGGGGCGCGGAGGATGGGCCGAGACCCACCCCTGTGCCCACTGCAGCCTTGGGGCCGACAGTTCCTTTCAAGGTGCATGAATTTGTGCACTGGGCCCATAGTTATTGAATAAGAAATCAAAACCAACAGGTTGCAATTTGGGCTAATCTATGACATAAACCAAAGGGTAGACTACTTTCTTATTCTTACTTCTGGTTCCTAATACTAAAGAAAAGCTGTCTCCTTCAACTTTTCTCTGTTCCTGCTTAGTTTAATCCTGTTCTCTTTATATCTCATAAGTTGTAGGATCTACAAAAGAGGTAATTTTTGAGATCTTAAACCCATACCAATAAATTGATAGCTCTGACAGTTGCTTTCAACCAAGAGTGCATATCAAAAACAGCTGTGGAGCATTTAAAAATAGAGATGACTTGTTTTCCCCCCATGCTGTTCTGACTCAGCATGTCTGGGTGGGTTTAGAGATCGCACATTTAAAAGTTTCATAGCTGAGCCTGCTGTATACCAGTGGTGAAGATCCATACAATCGTGATGGGAAATAGCTATTCTTAGGGCAAATTAGAAGGAATATCTTAACCAGATCAAATGATCTAAGTGGTACACAGGGAAGAGATAGGTGTAAAAACTCATATTATATCCACGTACATATTAGAAGGCAAGTTTTAATTAAGTATTATGGACTGTCATTTAAAAAATTCATATTCACACTTGAAATACAGAGATGGACATTAAAAATAGGTTTACACATTATTGCATATATAGCAGCTTGCCACAGGTCTAGATTTTATTCCAAATAGCCTGTAATATCCATAAAAATAAAAATAAAAGCTTGAACAAAATTCAGTGCTGATACTGAAAAAGCAACAAGTCCTAAGTGAATAAACAATAGTAATAAACATAGAATTTCTTCTTTTTCATAAATGAAATCTAAGAATGCTATAGCATATTATTTTACAAAAAATACTAGAGGCCGGGTACACCAAATTGTGTGCGGGTACAGGTCCCTAGGCCTATCCTGTGAACAGGGCCATCTTCTCCGGCTGCCAGCAGCGGGTCCCATCCCCGTCCCCTGCACCCACTCACCGCCACCCACCCCGGTTCCCTGTTTGCCATCCAGCGATGGGAGCATGACGACCAAGGGAGGGACCGAGAGGTTGGCCATTCCTGCCCACTTGCTGACCCCACCTCTGCTACCGGTCGCCCTCTGTGTGTGGGGCGACTGGTAGGGCAGAGGCCTTGGCCTGGTGCACCCGCCCCCCACCCCGGGTCCCCGTTTGCCATGGGCAATTGGAGCCTGCTGGCTGGGGAAAGGGACCGAGAGGTGGCCAGTGCACCTCATAGTGACTGGTTGAGCAGTCGTTCTGTCATTATGGTCCCCGGGCTTTTATGATATAGGATTGCTTAGCTATGCCAATCACAATCACATGAAAAATTTTTATAACATAATTCAGGTAGATTATTATTTCTATTTCTCCTTTAGCTCTTTAATAAAAGGCAAAAAGGCAGTAAAATTTAACCGAAACTAATGCTGGCTTAAAATTGGCCTTAAAACCACATTTTGCTTTAAAAAGGCACACAGAGGAAAGACCAATATCCATTAATTTTTGCCCAAACTTGCAGAAATGTTCAGTTGTGGTTTGTATTTTTCCAAGTTAATAAAATCATTGTCTCAGATTTTGTTTTGTCTGATAATGCTCATAGGAAGTGTTGACGTTTTATAGCTGAACACAATTGAAACCAGACACAGTCCATGTATCCTAGGGGTTTCATCTCTTTTCATATAACTAATTAAAGAAAACAGATAAGAAGTCAAGGTTACTGAGCTGCGTTGTCCAAAGGTGCTTTAATTCACAATTCAATCGTGTGTCTCCTCTAACTGCTGAGACACTCAGCCCAAGAGAGAGCAAAAGAATGATTCCTTTCCACATTTTAAATTTCTTATAGATTTTTCTCTTTTTAATGTGAAGATGTTAAAATGCAGTTGAAAATGCGCTCTTAATTTCTTTCCAGAAACAAAGAACTCCCAGAAGGTATGGTGCTCAGACTAAAATATTTGTATTTATAGGAAGTTCTGTTTATGGGGGTAATTTTTTTTTTTCCAATACAAAGCCAGGTTGTCTCCAGGGCATTAGTCACTACCTTCTATAAAGTTAGGCCACTAGGGTACTGTTTGGAACTCCTAGCTTGATTGGACTTTATGTGCAATAGTACTGCTGATAAGTGTTATTGCTGGAGGCCACTAAATAGTATCCTCATGGCTTGAAGGAGTTAATATAGTTCCCTAAGTGCCTCGTTAAAAGGGGCCACTCCAGACTTCCCTCTCGCCAAACATCTTTACAAATCCATAAACCAGATTTTGCTGAATCTCCTCATAAGGAAGTTTAAGTGAAAACAAAGCTCAGGTAAAAGATCTTTGCGGGGTTAAGGCCAATGTTAAGAATCAAATGAGTAGTAAATCCTCCATGTTGAGAGGTTAAAAAATAATAATATATAATATACATTTGTAATTTCATGTGTTGATCATTTTAACATATTTTTTTCTGGAAACTGGATGAGGCAAGAGACAGTCCTTCGGTATCGGCCAGTATGAAGGGAAGGAGAGAGGAGAGGCAGAAAAGAAGGCGGGGTGGAACTCTATTTCTACACTCAGAGCCAGGGAAAGAAGTGAAGCGTCTTAGGTTATACTATGGTAGATTGGTGAAGACTGAGGAGGAAGTGGTGCATGCCAAGAAGTCTCTGTTTTCCCAAAGGATGTACACGCCCCAGCAGCCAGTTTTGAGGTGGGTGTGATTGATAAGAACTGGCAGAAGGAGTCTACAGCCATTCTTGGTGGAGTCATGTTTTGTCTGTAGGTGAAAGAAAAGCTCGGGGGGAGACAACTGAAACACTTCCCACCATGTGTTTTGGTGAAAGTTAACCACGTTGTAACATATGATGAATTCTTTCAATTAAAACAAAACAAAGCAAAAAAAAGTTGTCAGACTCATTTTTGCCAAAATGTTTCAGAATTTTGGAGCTTATCTCATTTTCTGCCCATGCAGAATTGACAGCTGATAAATTGTTCTAGTTTGAAGAAAACATGATAGTCTTGCTATTTTTAAAAAGGGAGAGGGGAAATGTCATAAAAACTTTGATTAGAAAATAATTCCTTTTCATTCCAATAATGAAAAAATGCATGACATAAAATGCATATAAGTATATATTTGGCATATAAGACATAAATCAATACCAGACTTCATATGTCAGTCTCTCTTACTTATTGTGGCTAGTTTGTTATGGCAGCAGATTTCACTATTTTGGAAAGTCATCATGATGACAACTTTATATTCATTTTTCTATTATCATTAATATTCATAATAATGTACTGTAGATTTGCCTAAATCTACATGTATAGTTTGATTCTCAGATGACTGCTTCACATCCCATTTTAGTCATGAAAGTAATCATGAGTTAAGGTGGTTCACAAGATAATATTTTTGGCAGAGTTAAGTAAAAATCTGTCAGTCTTTGGGTAATAAAAATAACTACTGTTTATTGAACATTCAGTGCACCAAGTGCTTTATTTGTATCTAATCCTCACAACATCCCTTGCAAGGCAGGTGAGGTATTATTTTTACTGAGAAAGTTAGGTATGTGTGAAATGATTTGCCAGAAATCACTTCATTGAAGACTCCAACAGTTAATATAATGCAAGGCCCTCCTTTAGAACTTAGGTTCCTTTTCTACCCTATCTGTTCTTTGAATCAGAAAGGAACGTAGAGCCCAACTGGAATTTCAACATTCCAGTTCTCCACAACAACCGTGAAACATGGTGCTTTACCTTCCACTGGCTGTTTCCACTGATGAGGCTCCTCACCACTTAATAGGCAGCCCATTCATGTTGGAAAGAACCATTAGAGAGTTTTGCTCAGACGCAGTCAAATGTGGCCTCTCTGTAATGTTCCTCCATTCATTGTGGAGATTCCTTCTTTAGAACAATGTTGAAATGCAGATTCTAAATCAGGAAGTCTGGGGCGGAGCTTCAGATTCTGACAGTGCTTGTGCTGGAGTCCCTGGATCACACTTTGAGTAGCAGGTTCCGGTATACATACTTCTATCCAGTCAACTAAGCCACTAGCAGACAGGTTTATACCTTATTCTTTTTTCTCCAGGTTAGATACCCAACTATTCGCTTGCTCTACATATGGTTTCTAGATACCGCCCATCCTGCTTGTACCTTCTGGGATACGTTCACTCTTTGGAAAATCTCCAGAATTGAAAGAATATTCTTGATGTAACCAGACCATGGCAGGCACTAGTTAGATTCTGAATTTTTGCAACTAAAAACTATTATTAAGTAGACTGCATATATAAGGCTTTGTTTTTGTTTGTAGCCAGCAACATAAAATGAGCTTATAACCAAGAAAATCTCTCCATATTTCAAATACTAGGTTCTTAAGCTAGTCACCTTTATTCCATATTCTCACAGTTAATTTTGCATAATTTTGGTCTAGGTAAAAGACTTTACTTTTATCTCTGTAGAATTCTGTTTTGTTGGCTTCCTACCTTTCTATCTTGGGTTTATTGTTTATTAAAGACATCAAGATTCCAATTTTGTGAAACTCCAAACTTTATTCACCCACATTCAGAGTGTTCAACTAAGTATCTGATAAAAATGTTGTAAAAACAGAGACACCACTTGAGATTTCTCTTTATTTATTAAAACGCTTTGTTTACTGTTATTCAACCATCTGCGAACCTACTGATGAATAAATTGTGATGTTGACCAACCACAGTTTTTACACATTGTTTATAAGAAAAAACTCAGGGCATTTCTCTTCACCTTTTTCTTTACCTTCTTTCTGAGAGAGGAATTTATCAAAAAATGGTCAAGAGAAGAATTATCCAGACTTAGATGTAAAAAAGTTAAGAATTAGTCCATAAGTGAAAATCCCCTTCCATTACTTTGCTTTGACATTCTGTCAACAGATTTTAATACTTAATATTTTAGGCTTTTGGTATGTGATTACTGGATTATGAATTATTTAAACCATCTACTATATTATCTTGGAAAAGTTCATCTTCCAACTTGTTCATTTTCCTCTTAAAATAGAGACAGTATTAACTATAATTCACTATAGGTTTGATATAAAAATTAGAAAAGAATTTATTATAGGGATGGCACATGTTAAGCATTGAAAGGTTAGCTGTGAACATAGTGATGATGATAATGATGCCTGCTGTTATTATGGAGATCCCAATGAACCATGCCTCACAATTTACACTCTCGTGTACTCCTCTCACCTTGAGTGTGGACTAGCCCTGTCATCAACTTTAACCAAAAAAAATACAGAAAGAAAGAAAGAGAAGAGAGAGAGAGAGAGAGAGAGAGAGAGAGAGAGAGAGAGAGAGAGAGAAAGGAAGGAAGGAAGGAAGGAAGGAAGGAAGGAAGGAAGGAAGGAAGGAAGAAAGAAAGAAAGAAAGAAAGAAAGAAAGAAAGAAAGAAAGAAAGAAAGAGAAAGGAAGAAAGAGAGAGAGAAAAAGAAAGAAAGAAAGAAAGAAAGAAAGAAAGAAAGAAAGAAAGAAAGAAAGAAAGAAAGAAAGAAAGAAAGAAAGAGGGAAGGAGGGAGGGAGGGAGGAAGAAAGGAAGAGAAATGTAGTGAATGTGAAACCATGCTATTTATGGGTCTAATAAACCTTTAAAAGGGCCTGGAAGATTCTATTTTTGTGCTTGAGGGATGCCAACTGCCACATAAAACGTCGCTGACCCTGGATTACGGTACATGGAGAAGTCTAACCCAGTCACTTGGAGGAGCTCTCAGTCAACATCCAGCAGTAACTTGCCATCCCAGGGGCCATCTAGTAGCTGTCCTGCTCCATAACCCACAGCCCTGCACAATTCCCTTGTCCTGGCTCATGTACCCAGCCTAGGTCTGAGTTCTAGCTTCCCCCACCCTCATTCAACCAGGAACAAATCCAGGCAATACATAACAGTTCACCAAAGAATTTCAGTAACACATTTTTCTTTCTAATGCACACATGGAAACAATTTACTAAAAATGATTTATGAGTGTCTTGTGTTTAATGAAAATAATGTCACTAATTTATCATTTTATTCTTAAATAACTAAAAAACATCTAAAAATACAAGAGTTTATCACATAGCGCAGTAAAGATAACCTCATGATAAAACATCAAAAAACTACTAAATTCTTCCATCTTACCATTTTATATTCTTTCCAGCCTCTTTGGAAATCCACACTTCCATCTTCACGATGCTGAATCACAGTCCAACCACCCCCATTAAGATCCATATTGCAAAATACCTGACAGAAAAGGGGGAAATAAAGTCAAGTAAAGAATTAGGTTTGTTTAAAATAAACATGTATCAGATATGTTTTAAAACAGAAATAAGATAGACAGGCCTATAGATAAAAAGAATAAAAATTACTATGTTGAAAAATGTTAATTTAGACGTGATTGGTTATTCGTCTTACATTTGAGTTATTTCTGATTAAATTCCATCAAAGACACATTACTTACTTATAAACAGTTAAATCTGTCACCTGAAAATTGTGTTTCAGACTATTAAAAAATTTAAAGATCTTTGTTTTAAATGGCAATAGGTACTTGTGTATGTTCTATTTTTTAAAATATTACTAAAGTTTCCAAAAGTACAGACCATTTTATCACCAAAATGTAAGACTTGAGATTTTTAAATCTTTAGTTAATTGAAATGGCAATATAATCATAATAAAGTTTTAGAAAAACAAATTTTAAAAAATCATTTGTAGTTAGCTATTATATATTACATTGCATATTAACTTTTATATACTTACATACTACAATAATTATTCTTGATGGTTCAGTGTTACATTAGAGGCAAAAATTTGTCCTTGGCATATGGAGAACACATTATTTGCATGAATTTTCGTCATGAACATTAAGAAGAGAATATGACATAATGTATTCCTTCTGACTGCAACAAGCATTTCTTTCCCATGAGGAAAAGTTATCCAACTCTTACAAAGAGTTATGCTTATTTCAATTATTCTAAATACAATAGTATTTATTCAGAAATTGATTCATTTTCCTCAGAGTCCACCCAAGGAGAGAAGCTTATCTGTAATGGGATTATCTTTGGAGAGCAATCACTGTAATTGATGCAGCACGAATGTGGCAGTTTGATTATTCAAGGGCCCAGCGATGGGGAACACCATTCCCCTGTCAATTGACTTCTAGAGCATTTTGGAGGCTGGCTAAAGGTGTAGATTTGATGCAACAGCAGAAGACAGGCTGTGTGGACATAGAGCTAAACTGATTAAGGGAAAACTTCAAGCGTTTTCCCTGAGGCATTAAATGTGGGGCACAGATAGTTTCAATAGTGACTACTCCTATGGAATTAAGAAGATGCAGGAGTCCACAATTTTCAGCCCTTGTGAACTGCAGAATGATGAAGACAGTGATCTAAATGAGAAATTTAAGGAAGAGAGCTAATATATGAGAAAAAGAAAATGATTATGGTTTTAAACATGTAGAGTGTAAAGTAGGATAGCCATCCAAAAGGGGGAGTTATTGATCAGTTAGAGATGATTTATTGAAGGTCTACCAAGGATAGACTATGGATCAGAGAATAAGGGAATAAGAAAGGAATAGCCATTAACTATAGGATGCTCTTTTTAAGGGTCAGATAATTTAAACTCTTTACATGCATTTTCTAATTTATCTTACAACAACCCTATGATGTAAGAATGATGATTATCCCCATTTTACAGATAAAAACCTAAGGCTTAATACTTCAATAATTTACCAATGGTTATTATTAATAATAAGTGCTGGACCCAAGATTTGAACCTCAGGTCTACCTAATTCAAAATGGATTGGGAGTAATATGCTTGAAAATAATAGTTGATAGTTTGAAGGTGGGTTATCTAAAGAGGAAAAGAAAAAAGTGGAAAGAGATATGTGTGGGGGAGGGGTAGGCAGGAGGACCCAAGAAAGGGCTTTGTAAAGCAACTGATGGAGATAAAATACATTAATAGCCTTTAAGAGGACAGGGACTTCATTTTATTTGCTACTTTTACCAGTTCCTAGAGCAGTGCCTAGCTGATAGTGTGCACTGAATGAGTACTTGTTGAATAAATAGAGATGCAAGAAGGAAAAAGAAAAAAGAAAAACTTATGCAAAACAAAAAGGGGATGAATTTTGAGTTGGGGAAGTGATGAACTTAATCAAATATTCCAGAGAAGTCAAGACAAACAAAGATTAAGAAAATACACCCTCAAATTTAAAACGAAGGCGCTATTAGTGACTTTGAAGAGAGAGAGTGCAGGATTCCTGTGACAATGAAATCCAGATGGCACAGTTTAAAGAGGGAACAGGTGGTGATTCAAGACAAGTGGCCAAGGTGGAACTTTCCTGGTGAAACTTAAGAGTAAGTGATAATGTCAAGAATGTGGTTTGCTGGGGGAAACTGATGGCACCTGTTTCTTAATTAAATGTGACCCTGCCTGGACTAGCTAATCCAGAATTTTTTAAATAGATTTTTATATTTTGATGGACATTGATTGCCTGAAATTTTGTCAAACTGTGTTTGCAAACCTATAAAGTTCACTTACATACTCGGGGCTAGAAATAACTCCATTTATAAATATAGAGTGTGTAGAGAAAACGATACTCTGCACAGTTTTTATTATATTATCTGTTCTTAAAATTCTATGAAAAGTTTTAGAATCACTCACAAAGTTTAGAAAAAGATAACCTTCCTTTTAAATGAAGATATCCAGTGACTTAAAAATGCTAAGATGTTTTGAGAACCCTTCTGAGAGAAAAAGCCAGAGCAAGTCAGCTACATGGGAGATGGAAGTTACTCAGGAAGACACTGTTTGGAAGCTGAAGTGCAGAGAAATGAGCGGGTTGAGCATTTACTCTATAATTCTTGTTAGGACTCAATAATAACAGACATAACAGGCCCCATTTGTTATTTATGGGCATAATAGAACTGAATGGCACTTTGGTCAGAGGATGGACTTGGGTACTAGATTACCTGTGTTCAAATCCCACTTCTACTTTCTCTCTCTCTTAGATATTTTGCAAGGACTAAATGAGTCAATGTATGTAGAGTTTTTAGAATTGTGTTCAGCACACATTAGGTTTTGCATTACTCACATCTCTTGGATGTATGTATGTAACATATAATATGTATTTATATTATGCACTATACTCTCTGTACATATCTCATATATTACAGTGCAATTTACTATTGTATATAATTCCATATAATGAATGTACAAAGCCCAAAATACAGGGTGTCCAAAAAAATGTATATATACTTTAATAGCTGATAGCTCAATTTTGAAAATGAAATGTATCTTAATAAACACTGCCTTTATAGTTATTCAAAGTGTATTTACACATTTTTGGGACACCCTATATCTATAAATTCAGTAAACTGTCCTTAAGATTACGACTACCAGCTTTTTGTTAATAATCCTGGCATTACTGATCTTTGCACATGCATGCTATTTTTTATTACCATGCATATATTTAAAATGTTGGATTCACTCTAGGAAAAAAAGAAACCGTGCTATTTCTAGTCAGAAGAAAAATAAAAAGCCAATGCTTAATAGATGAAGGAAGTTCAAGAAAAAAGGTGGTTGGTTTTAAAAGATTTGAGACATGAAATGACTTGAAAAGTTCATTTGCCATTATCATGTGGTCTGCGCTATCTTCCTGTAGACAAGGTCTTCCTACATTTACTATGCTGCTTGCATTTATTGATCATATGACTTGGGCTTAACTCTATCCAAGAAAAGATTGAACTGGCTCCTATCCCAGGCAAGGTCAAAGCTTCCAAGCATTAAATACCTTTTAACATAATACGGAGATTTAAACCCAAACAAAAAGTGGAAATTTGATTCACATAGTTCTTATTTTTTATGCTCCATACAAGTTGGAATGATTAGACTTGTGGATGTTAATTATTTTTCCATAACCTTAAATAAAAAAGGTTCAAAACATTTGTCATAGTCCTTTTCTAAGAATTGGGGAAATTGTGAACTCAGAAATAATTTTTTAATATTTTACAATAAGGAGATTTATAATTTAATGTTTTTTTTTAAATGAAAGTAAGCTAGGGATAGGGCATTTGGTTTCAGAAACTTATGAAATCAAAGAAAAAAATCTCATTTCCAGCTACTATGCATAGAAGAGAATTCAGAGAGGAAAATAACCACAAGCTATTAATAATATCAAAGTAAAAAAATGTATATATAATCTAATTCTCATTGTCTATGTACTTGAAAAATTAAGTAGTCCTAGAAAAGTGCCTTTGGCTTCCACATTACATTTGAAAATATAACACTTTTCTAACCTTTGCAGACATCCTTTCTTGGCAGGGAATGATGGCGGTCAAAACTGCAATTGCATAAAAATTATCTATACTTGCAATTCTTACTCTGCCTAAAATAGCCCAATTTTATTGATTGGCCCATATCCCATATCATAGATATTTGAACTTTTTGTTTTCTTTTATTTTTATATAGGTTTGCCTTGAGTTTCTGATCCTTGCTACAACTTCCACAAGAATCACGATGAGCAAAAATTTGCTAAATAAATCCAAAAGTATCACCAAACTTTATATCTACAAAGCACAATCTACTTGGAAAGATGAATTTCTAGGCACTTTTTATAGAATTGAAAGAATACCAATGATTTCTATAAAAACAGAAGAATAAAATGGATTATAGGGTGAAAGGGTGGCTTATAATCAGAGCATAAATCAATTTTACATAATTTTTTATAATAAACTATTCTAAGTCACTCATATAGGTTCAAACAGTGCTACTTTAGTCACCACTTAATAAGTAATTATCATGCTTGGCCCCTGTTAAGATCGCATAGTCTGCAATTGATTCCTTTGTTACAAAGTCTGTGTTCAATATCTAATAACTATATGTTTGGGTCAAGTTATTTTCCTAAAATAGAAATAATGGGAGCATCTATTTTGTAGAGTTGTTGAAGAGTAAACATGTGACTACATATGAAGTTCTTAGAATGTGACCTGGCAAAATATTAGCGATTAATACATTTGAACTACTGTGTTAATCAGCTCCTAAATGACATTGGGGGAATTCACACCATATTTGTTCTTACTAATGCCAAGCTATGTGAATATAATAATGGTTTTAAAACAAAATTTTCTACCTACAAAAAAATGCAGATATATCCAGCTAAAGTATCCATCTCCACATTAGACCATTACTACTTGTGAGAGGATTCATGATCATAAAGGAAACAGATAAAACAAGGGCATGCACACCGAAGTCAAGAAGTTATCAAAGTCTTTCTCCCTTCTGCTCAGTTATCTCCCCCCTCACCATACTCTGCCATTATTTCCATTAAAACTAAATCTGGTAACCGCCCTGACCAGAAGAGGAGTGAATGGCCATGGGGCCATTTCTACAGTGATAAAAATTTGCTTGTTACAGGCTGTACTAATTTCACTGCTAATCTGTTCAGGCTACAATGTTTTCCTAGGCCCAAATCTCAGAAGTTTAATCCAGATATTTAACATTTGTGGATTTAATATTTCAGATTTTATTTATTCAAGAACCCTGAAGCTCCATAATATGCAAAATTCATCACTCCTCAGGGGTGTAAATTTAAATCATGCAATCCTGGTGAAACCAACATAGGAGTCAGCCACTGAACTAATGAACTGGGTCCTCCAAGCCACTCCTTTATATAAATATGAAAAGCGCATTTATTCAAGTTAATGAGTTATTATTCAAGTTTATGAGTTTGAGCTGTTCAAGATAATGAGTTAAGATTGGCTATTTTTCTTTCACCCTAAAAGGAGCGTGGCTCTGCAAATGGCCTATGCATCATTTGTATCTCAAAACATTTTGAACTAGAATAGAGTTGTGGTTATACACGAATTAAAGGTCGTGGAATGATCAAAACTGTATTTGTAATGTCCGCACCATGGCCACAAGGCGTATTGGTGATGGAGTGAAAAATATTCTAAAAGTGTGCATGTTAATCTAAAAACTTTAAAACTTATTTTATTTTTATATTCATATATATCATAGAGTCATTAGGAGTCTAAAAGGAGGGTCACAGTATTTTTAGTTAACTGTATTGTCCTAATCAAGCTATATTACAGCTGAGCTAACAATAATTTAGGGGTCCTTCCAGGTCTTGGGCGGTTCTGTGAGTAGTTACACACAGCATTACGTTAGCTCCACTACTCCACCCCAAGACAGTTTCTGGCCACTTTACATGCTCTGTGTACTGTGGCACTGTGTGCAGTGTTTACATGCCTGTGTGTGTGTGTAAAATGAACTGAAGCTTAAGTATGATTTTAAGATATCAGCAAGCACAGTAGGAAGGCTTAATGTCAAAGGATTTAAAAGGCTCCTCCTATAACAGTGATGGCGAAACTATGAACTCATTTTTTGGTTGATTTTTCTTTGTTAAATGGCATTTAAATATATAAAATAAATATCAAAAATATAAATCTTTGTTTTACTATGGTTGCAAATACCAAAAAATTTCTATATGTGACATGGCACCAGAGTTAAGTTAGGGTTTTTCAAAATGCTGACACGCCGAACTCAAAAGGTTCACCATCACTGTCCTATAAGTTACCCTTTCTCTTTACTCCTAGACTTGCCATTGTAATGTCACAGCTTGTTTTTTTTAAAGGCCATGAAGCACTTGATTCAGTGACATCTTTCACTGAAGCCCGAAATGAAAAAACAGGTGAAACCAAACTTCTCTGGTAGGTGGCCAGGTAGCAATGTATAGACCTGTGCCTGCCACCTCTTCTCCTTGTGCTTTCTCCCCCACCTCCAGCTATATGCATGGCCTCTTTTTAGGGTAAAATTTTGTCCTAACAAAGGAAAAAAACAAACATTAAGCTAACTTAAACCACTAATCCTTACTGAAATCAGTAGAGAGAGAACACGGGTAGAGACTTTCCACCTTGACAATTGTGTGACATCTGACAAACTGTTTCTAAGATTCATTTCCCTGGCCAATCAAAGGAATTTAACCACAGGAAGACTAAATAAGTTAGGCTTACTTATGATGCACTACATAGAAGTGTTAATGTTACCATCAGCTGAACATTCATTCATTCATTTCAGCACATACTTCTTGAGGACCTATGATGTGCCAGAAACTCTGCTGGGTCCCAGGAAATCAAAATAGAAAGGTACATTCAGTGGAATACCACTTGGCCATATAAAGAAGGGAATCTTGTCATTTGCAACAGCATGGATGGACCTTGAGGATATGATGCTAATAGAAATAAGTCAGACAGAGAAAGACAAATATCTTATGATTTCACTTATTTGTGGAATCTAAAAAATAAAACAAACAAACAAAACTCATAGATACGGAGGACAGATGAGCTGTCAGAGGGAAAGGGGTTTGCAAGGTGGGCAAAATGGATGGAAGGGGTCAACCATATGGTGATGAGTAGATATTGCAGTGATAACTTTGTACTATATACAAATATCAAATTATTGGGTTATACACCTGAAATTAATATAACGTTATATACCAATTGTACTTCTATTAAAAAAAGGACAATAAAAGATAAAAGGATACAAGTCTTGGCCTTGTAGAATTCTGGTATGAGGAGGTCATGCAGGTTTGTTGGAGGGAACCAGGGAAGGCCTTCCAGGAGCATTTGCAGGCGCCCAGAGGAAATAGGGTCAGGGCTGGTTTAGGGGGAAAAGGGAAGAAAGTTGTTCCATCCTTTGAAGAAGCATTGCAGGGGCAGCCTGGCTTCTTGGGCTCTAGGGCAGTGGTCGGCAAACTGCGGCTCGCGAGCCACATGTGGCTCTTTGGCCCCTTGAGTGTGGTTCTTCCACAAAATACCGACTTCTGCGCATAGGCCACGAAGTTTCAATCTCACTGTACGTGCGCACCCGCACGTGGTATTTTGTGGAAGAGCCACACTCAAGGGGCCAAAGAGCCGCATGTGGCTCGTGAGCCGCAGTTTGCCGGCCACTGCTCTAGGGCATCTAGCTGACACTTTATATTGAAGAGCAGGGCTCTCCTCAAGGGTTTGTAAAACCCTGCTTCAAACAGACTGTCTCTATCACTACACGTCTACAGTATAATTATCTGTGTAATTGTCTGTCTTCGCCACACACTGGGAACTGTTTGTTCTGTATTATGTCCCTAGTCAGTGTATTTGCTAGTATTTGACTGGCAAATGAACAACATACACTTAATATGTATTGAATGAAGGAACGGATTGATGATTTAACGGATAAATAGGGAGAAAGAGTATATAAAAGAGAAATGACAGCAGGAAGATAATGGTTTCTTACTTCAAAGTTTACTTTGGATCCTGTTCAACATACTGATGAATCCTACCCTCCAACCCACTCTTTTAGGTAAATACGAAAAGCAAATCCTTTTGTGTTTAAGATAGAATGTGTTTCTCTCACCCCAGCAGAAGCAGTGATTCTGGAAATGTGTCCCTAGCCCCCTCTGCACAGTGTCTGGACTGTGGATGATGTGTGCCATCTGGGTCCTTGGGACTCCTTCCCGGCACTTGAAGTATATATGACTTCAACATGCAATCTGAATAAGGCAAGCATTTATAAGCAATGGGACATTCTAGGAATGAGAAAGAATAAATAAGAAAACTTTCTGTAAAAGAGGGATGGTAGGTGTGGGACTTGGGGGAGGTCTGTACAATAGATTTTCATACTTTATGGACCTGGGAAACAGAGTATTTTTTGAGAGAAAAGAGCTCAGGCATATATATTTTCAGTTTAACAAGCTCACAAATCAATCTGATTATTCAGCAATTCAACTAGGTTCTGTTTTACATCTCATAAACAAACACTTCTGGTTTTACCTTTTTGGGTTCTGGCATATTATTAATATAAATAGTGTAGATTCCACTTTTATTAAAACCAGCTTGATATACATCTGCACAGTCTCTAAATGGTTCCTCTTTTTTTCCTCCCTTTAGTAAAACTGCAAAAAAAAAAAAAAAGATTGCAATATATGAATAAAAGTATCAGTACCATTAGTACCCAAATGGACTTCAAGTATAACTAAGCAAATCTTCATTTCCTCCAAACAAATGTCAATATTGCATTTAATGAAAAATTTATCATAAAGACAATACTAGATTTTGAGGTGACTTACAAAATTACAAAGCTTAAGAAAGAAACCTGCAGAGCAATTTTCAACTGAATACTTTTTAAATATTTTGCTTAATTTTTTAAATCTTGTTTTTCTCTAAAGGTTCTCCAGAACATCAAGTCAACTGGCATGATTATGTAATACCTCTAATTAGTAACAATTATGTCAATATTCCTGCAAAATTTCGAAAAAATTCTTACCTACATTTGATAGGAAAGCTTTTTAAAGTGCAGAAGCATTTTTTGGAGGACAAAGAGATGAAGATAACAAATTCAAACATAAAAATACAGTATGGAGTCTTAACACTAAAAGTAGACAGGACTGTTCTCTCCATGGCTTTAAAATTGAAGAAGTTCTAGAATTTTTAAATTAAAAAAGACAACTCCCAAAATAATTATATTCAGAAAGTAGAAAAGAATCTCTGACCTAATTTAACTATCTAGAAAGACGAGGAAACTGAACTTTGTTCTTTATTCAATGCCCTATAGTTAAACTATGAGGTAGGTAATACACACAAAAATGAAAGTAAGGTTTGAAATTAAATGATATAGGGAAAGAGTTCCAAAAAAGCTGTAAATCCAGTGGAAAATAAATTTAATTGGAGATAGTCTGAAAACTTTATTTTATTTACTAAGCTTCATCCATTAAGTTCTTATTAATGAGATCAAGCTATGAAAATTACTCATATTTAATAGTATTTAGCTGTGGGTGGTATATTTATAAAATATTTATGATGTAGTATTTCCTAATAAATATATATTATTTTAGTAATTGGTTTCATTAAACCTTTTCTAGAAGATTAATAAGTTTATCATCTTGTTATAATTGTGTTATTTAATAAATATTTGCTTTTAGTCACTGAGTTGCAATGGTCTTTTATAATAAAAATAGAAAAGGTAAACTATGAATCAGTGCTTTTAAATTCTTTGTCAGTCTAAAATACTAGCCTGATTTAAACTTAAGATGCACGATGTTACTAATTTATAGGCAATTAAAAATAAACAGTCTAATCTTGGTAGAAAGAAGGACTATCTCAATATAAACATTTTAAATTTTCAGAAATACTTATATTTCAAGAAAATGAAATATCCGTATCAGACATGTTGCCACAACAAAAATTTAGAATTATTTAACAGTATCATGGTTTTTCTCTATAGCTCATGTCTGCATTAATGGTTTTACCTACTTGTATTAAACATTTAAACACCACCATTACAATTGCAATATAAACACAGAATAAGTAATCACAGGATTGCAGGTTTATATGATAATGAAGAAGTATTGTACAGAATATATGCAAATAGCAACTGAAAAATAAATACTTACTCAAAAGCCATCTGAAATATTGGGCATGTCAATAATTATATAAAGTTGTTATCATTGTCAAAAACATCCATGCAATTCACTTGTGCTTGCCTATTTTCAGCTAATGGACTGTTATTTTCCACAAAAAAATGTTTTAAGTTCTAAATGCTTGATTTTCTTTTGTTGAAATGTGGAAATAACCAAATTAGATACAAAAAAAAAGAGTTGAAAAGAAATACCAACTAAATTTATGATCTCTTAAGAGGATGAACAACACAGGAAGATGTGGTCAACGGAAAATCAATGGCAAACCCATTTTTCTTTTTGGGGTGAAAGATAGGGAAGGTCATTTATCTAAGTAGAAAATGCTTCTTCTCATTGCATATACCACTTCCTGCCCTCCCTTAGTTAGTTATCTAGGGAGAGTACATTCCCTTCCCACTCTTCTGCCACCTCCCTCCCCTTTTCTTTTCCTCTTCAGGAAGGTGTGGGTAAAGAGGCTGTTGTGTGGGAAGCTATTTCATACACATTTTAAATAACCAAGAAAAATTGTTATTATCTTGTTTTTCTGCAAACTAATTATATACAAATGATGTCCAGACCATGAATGTTATCATTGTTATGAATGTTTACAACTGGAAAAATGGCTTTAGGATTCTACTATAAAAGGTACAAGTAGTACTAGGATTATACTAAGGATTCGTTGCTATGGCAACATATCTAATACAGATATTTGATTTTCTTGAAATGTAATTTGGTATTTTTGAAAAACTGAAACACTTGCAGTCTTCCCCGAAGAAATAGTCCTTTCCTTCTAAGAAAATTAGATTGCTTGTTTTTAATTAGAGTATTAAAACATTTTAGAGTATTAAAACATTTAAAATCAACTTAAAAGCTTCATTCACAGCTTACTTTTGATATCTGTATTATATACTGTGGTTTGAAAAGGGCTCCTTCTGTAAGAGTAGACTGACCTTCAGAGTTTTTCTTTCTATTTTGATCTATAAAGTGGGGTGGTAATATACATTTCTGAGGCACGAGTCTGAATTATGTAACAGAGCCAAGAGATTGAATTACAGTAAGTACTCAAGAAATGTAGTTATTATTGTTGTTATTATGGCATTATAATATTATGGTATTAAAATATTATTGATAATAGCATTACATTACTATTTTCTCTTATGGAAGGATACTAGCAAGCTATGGAAAGCCAGCCAGTCTAGTTAATGGAGTGGTGGATGCTGTTGTTTCCTACCCTCAAATACAAATATTACAGCTGACTAAATACAGGGCAATTACAATTGACTGGTTACTGGTAGGATTAGAACTGGACTCTCCCTGTTAAAGTTGGCTAATTGGTGTATTTTATTCATTGACTACATCAGGTCATACCATCATTGCTTAAGTCTAAAAAACCCCACAAAACCCAGGTAATCTAATTTTGTGGTATACTGTAAGCTTTATCTGAATAGTTAACACTTAAGGATTATTTCAGATGAAATGATGTAGGAGGTATATACCAAAGTTGATTATAGAGGTTTTAATCTCATAATTTAAATTTGCAAGACTAATTATTTTCTTCATTAAGTACCAGAGAGTTCTGAAATTCAGTGTTATGATTAGCTATTGTAAGACTGGACACATAATAAACATTTTCAAACATAGAAAGACAAGAACAAAGATGAATTCACTGAAGATTACAAGTGTCAGAGTTATGGATAAATTTTTGTAGGATATCTTGAAATTAAAAAAAGATGGAAGATGTAAAAAGAAAAAAATAAATAACACAAATGGAGCCACTTTAAAGTGGAGCCGAGCTGCCATCCCAGAGGAACTGCCTTGCAAGTCTTACTTCTCCAATCTTTGGAATGTTAAAACAGGGCAAAATAACCTGTGGACTGGGCCTACAGTAACAGTGTGTCCCAAACACCTGTTTGTAAAGATACCAGGAAGTCAGATACTACGACTACTGGACTGATGGCTACCCAGGCTGAAAATTAAGAACACTGTTTAGAATTAGCATCACTATGTTAGCTTATCTGCACCAATAGAAAGGCCTTCCTTCTATTGATATAATTCTCCTTCCCTTTCTCATAAGTTCTCTTTGCTTTGTCTTCTAATCAGAACGCTGCTGGGTTTCTGCCTGAACCAATGCTTCCCAAAGAGCTGTTCTTTCTTGATTTCAAATAAATGCTTGTTGCCTCTCACTTTGGCCTTTTACTTTGAGGTTAACAAAGAATGTCTGGAGGAATGCATGGTAAATGACAAAAGGTAGATAGGGGAAACCTGATGGAAGAGGATGAAAGAAGCACCAACTGGACAGAACTGGGGAGAGTGATCTGGAGACCTGATAGAGGTGTTCAGCTATCTGTCAATGTGGTTAGACTTCTTTGTAATAATAAACCGGTTTAAAAGCAGGCATTAAAAAATAGATCTTTGAGCAGGGCCTGCAGACTGAAGGGTCCCGGGTTTGATTCTGGTCAAGGGCACATGCCCAGGTTGCAGGCTAGATCCCAGTAGGGGGCGTGCAAGAGGCAGCTCGTCAATGATTCTCTGTCATCATTGATGTCTCTCTCTCTTCTCTCCCTTCCTTTCTGAAATCAATAAAAATATATTTTTAAAAAATAGATCTTTGCATCTAAAAGTTCCTTCTTTGACCACATACTCATTGTTTCCTATCCCATTCTTTAATGCTTCATGACTTTGTCTTTTCTCTAAGTGGAGTCTAGATCCCATCATTACTACCAGTCCCTTTCTAGACTCCATTTTCTCTTTTTCCTAACTTTGATCTCAGCTTTAGAAAGTAAACAACAGTTGAGAAGAGATAACATCTGAACGAATAAGGCATGTAGAAGAGCATATCTGAACTACATTTCAAGTGCCTGGGGTGCCAATTCAAAGACTTTACCTACACCACTATCAGCAAGTAAAATCATTCTTTTCATTTAGTCTTATCTGAACAACAAAAATGTTCCCGATCTAAAGACACAAACAGGTGCATGTCTGTCATTCACCAGCCAACATTCAGTCAATATGCAACCGGAGACCCTGACTCCAGCAGCTATTGACTTTATCAGGCTCTTCCTTTCGTTTGTCCAAACAGTTTCAATCCAGATGGCATATCTGCCACCAGGCTGACTTCAGGGAAGAACCATGAAAGTTGAGGCAGAGGGTCACTTCAATTCAGATGAACCCTCAAGAGAAAACTTCCTGGAATGTAGAATTGATAGTTATGAGTCTCAGCAGACCTAGTAGAAAACACAGATGGCGATTAGCCTTGCTATCAGAGACAATGTAAAAAGCCAAAGCCCTTGAATCCTACTCATTTCCCAATAAGCTGCTATAAAGAAATTGATTCTTCAAGCATTCCTTTTAAATCTTAGAAGTGGCTCATCATTCATATCTCTCCAGTATTTAGCAAACATCAGAGTGAATGTGGATCAAGTTGCTGGTTTAAGGATAATAATCTTTGTAGTACTTTTTGGCCATCATCATCAAGGAGATTGTAGTACTAGGAACTGCCATAACTCTGTGATTTTCAATAGGACAGGTCACTGAAGTTCACTGAGCATATGGATGAAAAAACCCCGGCATATCTGACAATATGAAAACAATCAAATGATTCATTAGATTCTGTACACTTGAGACAGGTGTGCAGGCATTTCATGGAAAGCCCACTTAAAGACACTTCCTAGAATCTTAATTTGTTTGAAAGGACTTTTAGAAGTGGAAGAAGGTAATCCCTTATACTTCAAGGCTGTGGGACGATTAAAGGAAGGTTTGCAGGCAATATTCAATATTTCAATATTTTGTGAACATGTGTTAAGGTGAGAGAGACTTAACAATGATTTAATAAATACATAGCACATATATACATAGCAACACACATACATAAAACCTTTATGATTCTAAATTAAAAATTTCAAAGTTGATATATTTTTTTAAATATTTCTTTATTGATTTTTTACAGAGAGGAAGGGAGAGAGACAGAGAGTTAGAAATATCGATGAGAGAGAAATGTTGATCAGCTGCCTCCTGCACATCTCCTACTGGGGATGTGCCCGCAACCCAGGTACATGCCCTTGACCGGAATCGAACCTGGGACCCTTCAGTCTGCAGGCCGACGCTCTATCCACTGAGCCAAACCGGTTTTGGCCAAAGTTGATATTTTATCTCATATAAAACACTCGAAGATCATTTACTTGCTGCATTACTATTTTAAATTTTTTTTATAAAAAAAGGGCTGTTTACTCTCATTTAAATTACTTATGTGTAACTATTTTGTGGACAATCTGTCAGCTCTTAATTACCCATCATCTCCTTGGTAGAGCTATGAGCATGAGCTTAATAAAATCAACTAGCATGAACTGAACACTAATTATGTATACTCAACTCTGATTTCATGTGCTAAGTATGTTTCATATGCTTCACTTCATTTAATCCTTATAAACACTTTTGAGGTGGGTTTGTAAATACATTGCTTTATAAACAAGGAAACTGGGGCTCAGAGATACTACCCAACTTCACAAATACTTGTAAGGAACTCTTTAACTATGAAGCTGAGAATCTTAACTACTTCTTACTCACTTCTGGACTAAAGTCAAACTCAAATAGATCTCCAGTGAGACATCTGTCACGGAGTCCCCGGTGACACTTATCTCCACTGACAATGTCACACCCAGGGTCTTGGGGGAATTAGGACAGGTCTCAATTCTGAATGATTACAGGCTCTTGACATGGAAGCAGGCAATATGGGAGGAGTGACAGGAGGCAGATATGACAAGGAAGAAGATACTAGTAAATGTTGAAATGAGGGTAGAAGAGAGCCACATGTAGCAGAATTATCTGAGAGAGGGGAACTCTCAGCAGAAATGTAAAACAGAACTTCAAAAGCTAACAGAGGGTTATAAAGTAAAAGGCCCTTGAGAAGCCACACCGAATTTCATCATGTCCATTCCTTACAAGTTATGCCAACCAGGATTTAATAATTCCTATATATTATTTTCACAAGGCTAGTTACTTGATTTCCCAGCCTCTGGACTAGTTAGAAGTACACATTTAGAAGAAGGGCTGGTGTGGGGAGGAGAGAGTAGGCATGTGTGTGTGCATCTGTGAGTGTGTGTTGGTGTTCATCTGCTAGAATCAGGCATGAAAACAAAAAACAATTCATAGTAAAAGCTTTTTTGTATGTATGAGGAAAAGACAGTAAAGCTTTAAAAGTAAGCAAAAATAAGAAAGTATAGCAGTTTGGGACAGATTACATACTTTTCCAAAGGCATCAGGGTATTATGATACATATTGATTCATGCTGATGATAATGAATTTTAAAAATTGTAAAGCTTTAATTTTATTCAATCTTCTCTTCTTGGAGGAAAAAGTGAAGAGAGAATAAAAGCAATGCAAAGAAAATTTACCATCACAATGCTTTTTAATTTTCTTAAAATTAAACTGCTTAAAAAGATACATTGTAATTATATGGACAATAAATTAATCATTAGGTATAATACATAAATATGTATAAGTACATACATAAATATCATAATATTGAGACATATGCATAAGGTACATAAACTGTGAAATCTATGTGGACATGCAAACCACCCTATGGCAGACATAGGTGGATTACTAATATAATGGTACCTTTTTTTATTGTAGAATAATGAAGCAGCAAGTAATTCTATATGTACTTCAGTTTGATTAGTATATTTAAATAAATTTTCTAATGCTTCTCTAATGTGAAATTACGCATACATATAACTGAACATGTATTAAATGTGCATTACATTTAAAGCAACTAGTATTTTTTAAAAAAATGACTGACAGCTGAAAATGGATTTGCAGGCAATCTTTGTTTAATCCAGTAATCATTCATTTTTCACAAAATACATTTCCATGTTTTCCCTTTGGGCACCCAGATGGGCAGTTAGGAGTGCTACATGACCTTGCCATTTGTTCAGAAGGTCATTTCAGGTGTTTCATGTGTGTTAATTTCTCATGTAATGTTTTTTAGCATGACTGGAATATACTGATTTTTAACAAAAGATTTCCTATACATGTGGGAAAGCTTAAAACATAATATACATGTTTTGTGCCTTATTATGAGACAAATTGATTTCAGCAAGAGCCATTAAAAATGGAATGAAAGTCCTTGGGCAATGCTGTAAACGTAGAAAGTAGTTGCCAAATGCTTTTGAAAACTGACACACACATACACAAAAACCTTCACTTTGAAGTTTTAAATAAATAAAGGCTGACTGTCACCATAGGTATGGAACTTTGTTTCCTTTTCTTGTGGTGAAATATACTTGAAGAACAGTTCTTAACTACTAGCTGGGGTTCTATGTGGAGTCCTGCTCTGAACTTACGGTGTCCTCTGTCACTCTGAGTGATACAAAGCCACAAGAAAATATGGAATGGTTGATAAAAGTTATAAACTGTGCATGTTTGTTCAGGCCACCAGGAAAATTCCCAAGATGTGTGGCACTATTCTGCTAAGCAACCTGGCAGAAGTGCTGGGACTGGAATGCAGAAGTCTTGAGTCCTGGTCCTAGCCCATTGTGCCCTGCCCTCCAGGTGACATATGCCATAGCTGTTCTGAGACACTGGTGAGGAGGCCACCTCAGATTAAGTCCTAGTTTTAGGGACATGGGCTGCATTAATTACGACTGAGTTTGATTTATTTGTGCATTTGTAAGTGTGTACATGAGGCCAAAATAACTGGTAACACCTTCTATGAGAATCAAATATCCACTTAAAATAAAATCCATGGTTCAAATTCACTGTTCTAAAGGAAATCACGCTGGTTGTGAAAACAGAATGTTCAGACCTAAAATAATTGTGAGTACATGAAAGGACACAATAAAAGTAAAAGAGATTTGACTGAATTGGTATCACATTTAACAATTTATCTTCAACATAAACTCATTGAAAAGGTAGGTTATTCTTGGTGGGTCACATGTTAATGTGATTTGTTACTGAAGTTGGTCCCACTCAGAACGTGAACACCCAGCCAGTAGTAGGAAGAAATTACAGTGTTAGAATTAGTTATGATGCTGGCATCTTAAAAATAAATGATGAACTTCCACGGGAAGCTAAAAACGTTTTTAATCAATAGTTTTAAAGGTTCTTTGCTACTGACCTTAGAAAAACCTTATGTTAAAAAGCAACATCTTATTTTTATGTAAGGCTATGAAAGCGTAAGAGAAGAAGGCATGGAGTTTGCTCACAGTAATGTTGGAACATCAAGGCAACACTCTTTTTTTGTGTGGCCTTTCACCCTGGTAGCTGCCAGGCCCAGCTGGAACCAGGAGATATCCCTTTTCAGATAGTCTCATTTCTGAAGCTGAAACTCTAATTCCAAAAGTGAATTAACCACAAAATTTCAAATCTCCCCCAAAAGATGTGGTTTAGAAATAGTTCATGGGAAAGGTCAAGGACTATATTATTTTTTATTTTGTTATCATTAGTTTGGCTATTCACTATTCACACAATTTTTTTTTCTACAGAAATTGCAACTTTTCGAAAGACAGATAACATGCTCCATCAAAAAAAGGAGAAATATACCACTTCCAAAAATAAACAGTCACTTTCCCCTTAAGCCATTGGGTTTTATGAAAGGAAGTGCTAGAAAGTGTGGTTCATTTTAAGGAAACTGTAAATGTTTAACATATAATTTTCTGTCAAGATAAAGCATTTCCCTCATTAAATGGGAACAAGTGCTCACTGTTGTGTTCAGCAGATGACTTCCTATATTTTTCTTTCTCTTTCTACCTAATGTTAAATAGTGCATTACACGCAGTCAACGAAAAACCAAATATTTTACTCAGTCAACGAAATGATCTTTTCTATTTTTATCAATGTTTATATGAGTGACAGTCAAAAACTTTTAATTTCCTCCCATCGCTTGTGATGTTTTTAGAGTCATTCTTGACTCAAGGGACTTGTAAGAGGAGCTCAAACTATCTTATCCATTGACTGAATGATTTACTTCACAAAATCAATAGACACTGCACAGGAGGTAAATTCCTTTCAGATGGTAGAATTATTCTGAGAACAGAGCCAAATGTCTCCTCAGCACTGGGAAGGAAGCAAATGCCTCATTTACCCTTTTCAGAAGTCCAGAGGACCGAAAATAATGATCAAACGTTCCATACCACTGCAATTGGCCTCCGGGAAAGACACTAAAACCACATAATTTGGATCACTTAACTATTTGTAGTATCAGTCACCATGTCTTTCAGATGATGTGAAAGAAGTCTTTAAAATGAACTTCATGAGAAGCTCCGTATGATTTGAATTTGAACTTCCTACTAGAGGGCATGAAGTATAAAAACATCCTCATGTCTCAGCATTTATTTTTAAGTTTTTTTAATCCTCTCTACCTTGTGTGCCTTCCTAGCCAAAACTGTTGTCTGTCCTTTCACATTCAAGATTCTGGGATGTGGGTAGACAACATTTCCTGCTTTTCTTCCTCTTTCTCATTCTAGTCTTTGACCTACGCCATTGAGCATACACTACAACCAAATTCTCCCTAGAGAAGGTCATCCAGTTCCAAAATTCAGTTCTCAGTCTGTTTTATTTTTAATTGACTTTCTGCCTATTTGTAGTTAAGTAGATCTTTCATAACTACATTTTCTACCTGCCATATCACTGCTCACTACTAGTTTTTCTCTGATTCTGTTTTCTTTTTGATCTGTTTTTATCTGTCCCTGAAAGAACTCCCAATTTTCTGTCTTTGGTTTTACATTCTTATTATCATCTGAAATTGTACATAAATTTGTGTGGGTACTTGCACTAGGTAGGGAAGAAAGGTAGGCTAGTTTTCATCAGATTCTGAAATGGATCTATAAACCCCCAGCTGGTTGAGTCATTGTTTTACACACACTTTACACATGACTTCATTGGCTGCATGGCTTTACCACCTGTCTTCTCTGAAGACACACCTATCTATAGATGGCCATCCAGATTGCTCTTCTGAATTTCAAATTCTGATTCCTCTACCTTTACAGATTTTAACTGTCCCACAGTTAGCTCAGGCAATGTGCTCAAACTAAACTCATTATCTTTCCCCCTTAAACTTGTTGCTTTTCACACATTGCTCATTTTAAGGATGTCATCAGCATCCCCTCAGTTACTCAAACCCAAAACTTGGAAGTTATGTTTAACTCTACTTCTGATAAGTCATTAATTCTTATTGATTCTAATTCTTCTTTGTTCACAAATTCCCCTTCCATCTGCCTTTCCATTTGCCCCTATTTGCTACTGACCTTATCATTTCTCTCCTAGGAGATCCTTTTGAGAATCTGATGAAAACCACCAACTCTACCTTTCCTCCCCATCTGAGCTCTGCACATACACTGCCTTCTTCATTTTGAAAACTTAGTCATTATCTCCCAATGAAAGCCACTCTGCCTATGTTTGAATTATGGATCAATCTTTTCCAGCCATGTATCCTCACACAAACTGCTCAAGTTCTCTGTCAAATTTATAAAATTGGACCAACCATAGTAGTTTCCTCATACTGTTGGTGTGAGGACAACCTAAATTAATACACAAAGCTTAAGCAATGCCTGAATCATAACAAACATTTAACAGAATCTGCAAGAAGACTCTAGAGAGGCGAGAGTGTGCCCTCGGTCCTTCTGTCTCTGCCATGATTTTAATGTTCTTCCTGTATGTTTTGCTAGTGCCCTGGCATCCTGGCCTCACCTCTAGCTAACAGTTATAGAGAATATAACTGTTTACCTATCTTTCTCCCCTCCCAACTCTAGTTTCCCTGTAACCAAAGACTGAATTACATCTTTCCTCTCTTCCCAGTATTCTGAACAGTATCTGGTATATTGTAGGAACTCAGCAAATATTTGTGAAATAAAAATGGATGAACACCCTTATCCCCAGAAGGAAATCTGAAACAGAATATTCATTGCATAACTATTTTTTGAATGAATGGATAAATTTATGAATCATATCTTGGTATAGCAGAAGTATGCTCCAAGCTGATTTGGACAGTAAGATAATTATTGCACATAATTTTATGATAGAGCCTACATGACATTTTCTTTTAAAAAATTGTCCTTCCTTTTTTATGCTTTGCTAGTAATTCAATTTGTGATCACATAATATGATGTTTCCCTTGTGTATGTTCAACATATGTGATGATATTTTAATCACCTATGTACATAGATGATTGGTGAATGTTTGATAGCCATTATCTTCCCCCAAAGAAGTCCAAACCTCGTTTCCATGTCATTATCAGTGTGAACTATTTAATTCCCACATTAACTGTGAATTGCCAAAAGCATGAAGCAATCAGCTAAGCGTTGACGCTATGGTAACATTGAGGGCAATAGACAATATTTCTTTAATGGGTAATGTTCCTAAGAATAAATGTGAGCAAATGTTGGCAGTCAAAGGTTAGACAGAAATAAATGTGTTACCCGAAGTCTTGCAAAGTGGATGCAATTCAGTTTGAAATGACTGTTTGCCTAAGACACCACTATTGTCTGTTTGAAACAAGAAGAAGAAAGTTTGGTGAATTATTTCAGAAAAAGTGTATATTAACTGTACTTAGCTTAAATGTATCTCATGATAAAGATGTTTTGGTAGGAGAAATTCTATTAAACTAAACAAAAATACTCCCTATACACAAAGATAGATTTATAGTTCCTGGTCCGAACAGGGAAAAGATAAACTTCTAGCCAACACTTCTAGGCATGCTTTTATAATATGACTTTAGTGAGTTATAAGCACTTCAGCAAGCATAAAAATAAAAACAATTACAATTTTTGAGCATTTACAGTCATACATGGCTTAACAATAGGAATACATTCTGTAAAATGCATCTCCTGGAGATTTTATCATTGTGTGAACATCATAGAGTGCAATTATACAAACCAAGATGGGATAGCCTACTACACACGCAAGCTAGATGGTATAGCCTATTGCTCCCAGGCTACAAACCTGTACAGCATGTAACTATATTGAATATGATAGGCAATTGTAACACAATGGTAAGTACTCGTGTATCTAAACATATCTGAGCATAGAAAAGGTACAGTAAAAATATGGTATAGCAGCTTTAAAATGGTACACTTGTTCAGGGCACTTACCATGGATGGAGTGAGTATGACTGGAAGGTGCTCTGGTGAGTCAGTGAGTGGTGAGTGAATGTGAAGGCCTCGGACATTATGATACTCTGCTGTGGACTTTATAAACTGTGTACACTTAGGCTTCACTTAATTTATAAAAGAATGCTTTTCATTCTTCAATAAGAAGCTAACCTTAGCTTGCTATAATTTTTTTACTTTATAAACTTTTGATTTTTTCTTAACTTTTCAACTCTTATGTAGTAACACTGAGCTGAAAACACAAACACATTGTACAGCTGTACAAAAATATTTCTTTCTTCATAGTCTTATTCTATAAGATTTTTCTATTTTTAACATTTTTTTTAACTTTTAAACTTTTTTGGTTAAAAACTAAGACACAGGCACACGGAGGTCTACACATGGTCAGAATCATCGACATCACTCACTGTCTTCCACCTCCACATCTCATCCCACTGGGAGGCCTTCAGGGTCAGTGACGTGCATGGAGCCCTCACCTCCTGTGATAACTGTGCCTTCCTCTGGACGCCTCCTGAAGGGCCTGCCTGAGGCTCTTCTTGAGGAGTGCCACTCTTTTCAGAAATATGTCTATGGTGGTTTGCTAGATTTGTTTCATTTTTCTCATCATAGATTTGCTTATAAACAGATAATGTACCATGAACATTCCTTTTTATTAGTAAAATCATGTTGGTGTTGGGGTCCATCTTTTCAAACTTTTTAAGAAGCTTATTGTGGTTTGCAAAAGCTTCTGCAAAAACCTTTCACTGTGAATTTTGGGGGTTCTTCTATTTCTTCTCCTGCAGTTTCCCTTTTCTCTTGTGTCTTCTTCAGCCACTGCATTTCAGTTCCAGTTCCTACAACTCCTCATTAACCAGTTCCTCTGGATCCACCTCTAGGAGATCCTTGATGCCATCCTAATCCACACCCAGGATGAAGTGTTTGCCATCAAAATCTCTTAATCCATGGAAAATCCTTTCAAGTCATGAATAAACCTTTCCAGTGTCTTTTTTCCACATGCCATTCATACTCTTTGGTGACATCACCCCAGGCCCAAGCAAGGTTCTTGATGCAGTCATAAATGTAGTAATCCTTCCACAATTGCATCTGTGTTTTCCTCAGTTGCATCAACAGCTTAGGCAAAGGTTTTCCTTTAAAGCTGCCATAATTCCTTGATCCATTGGTTGGATCAAAGAGGTGGTATGTAGAGAGATAAAAAACCACTTTGATATTGGGACAAATATCCTCAATAAAAGAAAAATGTTTGGAAATATTATCAACAATAAGCACAATCTTAAAAAGTATGTTATTCCACAAACCGTACTTTCCATTTTACTGGCATAGCAATCTAGGAGGACACCCTGGAGGAAGGACTGGGTCATGCAAGACTTCTTATCCTTCTATAGCACACTGGAAATACGTGCTTATTGATATGCTTGAAGGCCCTGGGTTCTTACTGTGCCTGATCACAAAGGGTGTCAATCTGTAGCCTGCAATGTTGTCCCCAAGCAAGACTTAGCATGTCCTTAAAACCCTTGAAGCTGGGTATTGGCTTGGCTTCTTTATGAATAAAAGTCTTTTGTACATCCATTTTCAGAACAGGGAAGGTTCATCCATATTGAATATTTGCTCTGGCAAGTAATTTTCCTCCACAGTCAGCTTATCTGGAGTTTCCAAACATTCTTCAGCTGCCTTCACATCAGCACTCGCAGACTCACCACTCACTTGCACATTATTTAATAAATAATGATTCTTGAGTGGTTCAAACTACCCAGAGCTAGCAGTAAATTCAATATCATGGTCAGGTCCAACCTCTTCTTTCAACAAGCTTTTGCTTTGGCTGTGATCATTATGGAGCTTAAAGAGACATGCTTCTGTGCCTAGTCTCCAAACCAGATCATTAGAAGTTTCTTCCTGCCTCATACAGGCCCTTCTTGAATTTTTGTTAGTCTTGTTGCCTTCGATGAAGTAGATTCTTTGACAGCTTCTGTCATTTTATTCTTGTTCTTCGAGATTGTAGATATGGTGGAATCGGACATGCCTAACTGGTGAGCATTACCCATTGCTGATTTTCCACTTTCATAATCCTTATATTAATTTCATTTCTATGTCAATCACTCAATGTGGCCTCTTAATGGCAACATTAGCAGTGGAGTTTGATGCTTAGAGGTTATAATGAACCAAACAACATGAGATCAAATCAAGCACAAAAGAAAATGATGCAATTAGGAGACCCCATAAACATTATATGCCAACATACTATTTCATAGCAAACTTTTTTTATAAGTAAAAAGAGTACACTCTAAAATAACAATTAAAAATATAGTATAGTAAACACATATGCCTGTAGCATAGTCATTTATTAATCATTATCAAGTATTCTGTCATGTACATAACCATATGTGGAATACTTTATATGACCAGCATCACAGTAGGTTTCTTCACACCAGCATCACCATGAACATGAGTATTGTGTTGCACTATGATGTTGCAATGGCTACAATATCACTAGGCAATAGGAATATTTCAGCTCCATTATGACCACAGTCATACATGTGGTCCATTGTTAACTGAAACATTGTTATGCAGCACATAACTACACTATAGTTAGGCACTATTTATGGATAGGCAGTGTTTATATAAACCTCTTCTAACTCTTATTACAAACTCATTAGTTGTGTGTTATGATCCCATTTCAGAGATTAAAAAACTGAGGTTAAAAGAAGTTGCTTAGATGATAGTAGTCTGGCATTCTAGAGCATTGTATTCAGACATTTTCCATGAAAAAAAATTTACTTATATATAGCACTTAATAAATTTGTATTTAATTGAATCTTGTCACTTGGAGGGGAAGGAAGGAACTACAGATTAATAAGTCTCTTTGCTTTTATATGCAGCATCTAATATAATCCTTTCCCTATCACTGTGAAGTAGACCAATTTTACTGACTTTATAAATGATGAAATGGTTTCATAATAGTTAAATAATAGTTAAATTAGTTGCCAAGGACAGAAAAAACTCCAAAAAAATCTTCCCTTGCCTTGTATTACATTCAGGCTGTCTCCATAAATAACTGAGTCAAGTTGGAACTAGAGGACCCTTAGGGTCAATTAAAATTTTTGGCTTTTTGGATTAAAACACAGTTCATGATGTTTTTGGAAAAAATTTCAAGAGCCTACTCTTTGATTTTGAAAAATACACATTTTGGAAAATTGATGCATTTATTGTGATGTAATGATTTAGACATACTTTAATATATTTAAATTTAAAAAACAGAATATTTACATATAATCTTTTGATAAATAATAAATCCATTTGATAAATGAATTTTTTGTCATAAAAGTAGGGAAAGGTTTAACTTATGTGTTTTAGAATTAGAATAAAATAGAAGTTAATTTTAGTAACTGATACTTAGCCAGCATTATGCTATTAGTCATTTAAAATTTTAAAGTTACCATAACTAAAGATAATGGTGCCAGTGAAAATAATGATATACAAAGAATTAAAATCTTGGTGGAGGCCTTAGTGAGAATCACTTTCCATTTTGTCTCTTATGAGTCCTTAAATAACCAAATATTTAGAATACTTAATTGTGGGATTTATAAAAAGATTAACAAGAAACAAATAAAATCTGTGATTATGAGAATTGGAAAATAGGGCAATAGTCTTACATTAAGATCACAAGTCCTGTAGCTAAATCAGAATTTATTTTAGGATTGTATAATTAAAAAGAAAATAAATATTTAGAGACCTGAAGTTATTAGATAATTTCTGTCTCTATTATTATGTTTTAATATGTTATATTATAGAGTAGACACGGTTACTTTCTTCAGACCCTGAGCATCTATCAGAAGTGCCATCATAACTGTTCAATAAATGTTTCTCGAATTGAACAGATGTTTGGCTGCCTGATGTTGCATCCAAACTCCAAACCTAGCCAAGAATTTTAATTTTGAAGTCATCCCCCAGCTTCTAAAAGTTTAAAGTCACATTTATTAGACAAATACTCAGAGAAGAAGTAAAGTTATGATAAGTAGGCAGACATATGAGCTCTGTGAGAATCACCAGGGCCTGATATTTCTAACATCATGAAAAAAACAGAACTACTTAACTCCATGTGCTTTAAGTCTCAGGATGATAAGAAAAATATGTTTTCAATCTTTCCCCAAATGTATTCAGTTCAATATGAGAATAGATATGTCTCATATTAATACTTAATTTCTAAATACTCATGAGCTCTATTAAAATTCTCTGGCAAAATCCTACCATGCTTTCCTTCCAGTGGGCTCTCACTCAAGGTTTTGGCAGGCTCGGACTCATTAGCAGGTTTTTCCTTCCCAGTCTCATTTCTGAGCACACCCTGACAGAGCTCAGGGAACTCACTGTTTAAAAGATATTCCTTACAGAGAGTAGAAAAGGTTTGTGTTGACTATCTAAAGGAGATGTAACTCAAGGTAATGGAGTATAATACAGAAATATGAAAAGTCTTTAAAACAAGATCATGATATGGAGTTATCTTCTGCATCCATATCTATGCACGAACGTATGGAATTGAGCTAATTTTTCATAGAGCTGAAGTCCACTACTGAATTAGAGGAGGCCCCACTTTGGGTCTAGTGCATATGCACACTGAACCATTACGTGACTGGCTCTCCTAAGCCATAACTTCATGAGAATCATAACTTTCAGATGTAAGTGGTGTTCTCTTTCACTCATCACCATTTACCATTCCATCCACTCTGGGAAAGGCTGATTAGCAAGCAAAACTACAGAAGATGACCTTAAGCTCCAAACTTTGAAGAGCTCTCCTGAGGCTCAGGAGAGGTTCAGCTTAAAGTGGATAAGTACACACAGGCACTGAGTCAATAATTGTTGGGTGGATGGATGGACAGAGGGATGGATGAGACACGGGCCTGCAATATTTAAAATGGTTAAATAGCTCCAGACATTCTAATAATATTGAATTTTTTTATTTCCAAAGACACCCCAGAATAAATATGCCCAGATGCCCTGGTTAGGTCTTTTCCACACACAACTAAGCATTAGTGATACGGGTTTTATAATGTGTTAATAAAGACTTTTAGGAACAAAAATTCTTGTCCCCTCATAATAGTTTTTAGAAACATCTATATCTCCCTTTCTTTACAGGCAACTCTTCCCTCCCCCCACCCTCCTCCCCCTGCTTCCAGGAAATAATTAATATTAGTTTTAAAATGGGAACCCTCCTGAAACTCTGTCACTGTTACCTAATATTTAACACTGACTAATTTCTGTCCTATATAATTGTCTAACACCACAACACCAAATATTTGTCTGTGACAGTGTCATAAATTTTATCTAAGGCTAAAAAAGACCAAGAGAGAAAGAAGGAACTAGACAGTTCTTTTAGAAAGATACTGTGAATGCAAAAATTCAAGCTTATGAAAACTTGCTCTGAAGTTAAAAATATGAGAACATTGTCAGTGCACACTTTGTCAGATGCTTCTAAAAATAAAGTTCTTTTGCTGCTTTTACACAGCAATCAATGCAACACAGAAAGTCATATTGAATATGTACTTGCACCATATTAAATAACATATTTATTACCCCAAAGTGAGAAAGAAATTCTTACCACCTTCTTTAGTGAATAGGTTGACGAGGTTATGCACTGTGTCCGTCAGCTCCAGCTGCTGCTTCTGAAGGACACTGTTGTTGGTGGTCGCTCTGTTCAGCTGCTTCCCGAGTTCCTGGATTATATATGTTTGCCGAGTAACCAAGGTTTGGAGAGTCTCCTTCTCTTCCCTTAAGGTGTCCAACTCTTCCTTGTGCTTTCCCTCCAGTTCTGAGATTTTATGTTCTAATAAACTACAAGGAAATGAAGAAAAGACTTAGTTTTAAAAATGCTATACAAAAAACTGTGATCCCACTGTTTTTACGTTTATTTAGTTATAAATATTAATTAGATAATTCACCATAGAAATATTTTGTGAGAGATTCACAATATACATATCTGTATATTACATATATAATAGAAGTGACATGTCAAATGAAGAATTATTAGACCAATTGTTGTCAGAGTAACTTTTGTTTCCTAACTATAATTTATATCCTGGGGTTTATCTTATATCCAAGGAAGCTGACTTGGACCCAAACAATTACAGTCTGGACAAGTTGTATACAGTTTGACTTTCATTAAGGCAATAGTTCTAATAAGAGAGAGGAAAAGTTCAGGAAAAAAGTATGGACAAAACAGAGAAACTATTTTTTTACTTACTTTGCTTCATTCATTTGGGATTCTTAAAACATTAACAGTGATTAAATTTCACAACAGTTCTGTGGGCTCAGGGAATAGAATATCTACACAGAAACCATGTGACCAGAGAATAAGCTATGTAAAACCACAATGAATTAGTTTTCTTGGGATTTTTGATACCTGCTCCACTATCAGCTTACTTTATCTTTCAACCTAAGTTTCACAATGAGCCCTAAAAACACCACCAATTTCAAAACCACCACATGAATGGTTTCAAAAAGGAAGACAACCAGCTGGTGGCCTGGTCTTACAACAGGGCCTGAGATGTTTTGCTCAGGGCGATGCAGTCTTCCACTGAGAACCTTCTCTCCAGCTCTTCAGAGGATACCCCCCTTGCAGACTGCTCATTAAAATGACAGTGAATGCAGAAGCACTCCTGGACCCTAGCAACTGACTGGAAATAAAAAGCATTTACAGTTTATAGAGTGTATAATGTACTGGTATTCCTTAGAGGAAAAGCCTTATTCAGCTTTCTCAGTTCTGTTTTCAGAAGGTTCCACCAGTTGTTAGTTTACAAGGTGTTATCCAAATGTAACATACCAGACTGGGCACTTAATTTACCTTGGAGAAATACAGCACTGAATCATTTCTATACATTTTCATAAAAGGGACACTAGGGAATGTTTTAAATTTAATACTTAAATAATAAAACAGAGCATGTTTGAAGAGCCGAATTTTCCAACTCCATATACTGGGAGATGAGCTGGAAGGTCTGATGATCTTTCACACAGATTAAGTGTGAAGATGAGAACTGCTCATGGGCATTCCAGATCTCTGCCAGCAAATCTGTCCTTGAAGAGGATGTGGCCCAGAATGTGGCAGGAAAGTGGCCTGTTGAACCAAGGCTGAAAAACACCTGGATGCTTCTGAGTATAAGATCCTATTAATTTACAGCACCTTTGGTACCCTTCCCAGATTCACACATGAACATTTTGCATTGAGACCTGGGAAGGGCAACTCTGTGACTTGTGCAAGAAAAGCAAAGCCAGGCCTCTATTCTGAGTTGCGTTCCTTCTACAGAACAACAGTGAAGGGTGCTCAACCCTGACTGAGCCTTAAGCAAATTTGATATAGTGATTTGGGGAAAATGTGATGATCATTAATATCTTTTAAAATGTTTTTGGAAATGAAAAATTTAGGCAAGGAAATCAGAGTAAGATGAAAGACCATATCTCTAAGGAGTACTGATAGGTACGATCCAGAGCCTTTTAGCATTTTCTTCTGTGTCAATACTTGCTGCTGGAGAACTTGGTGATTGAAAAACAAAACAAACAAAAAATATTTCTAATGGCTAAGTGATTAGTGTACGTCTATGGATGTCAGAAGAGGTTTTCTTTGTGCCCATTAATATTTGGCCTTCAGATCTGAGAATTAACCATAATTCATTTTCAGTTTATTTTAAAATTATTTTCATTTCTCCTAAGACAATAATAAGATACAAGATGTCCATAATATAGAGTCAATTGACTTATAAGAAAATTGTCTTTTAAATTCATAAGTTATAGTATACTACCAAGAAACCTCATAATTAACTATTAAAATGATGATACTTTAAAGATAAAAATGTGGATGCTATAGTCATATACTGCTACATAAAAATTCTAAGTCACTATTTTGTTCCTGAAGTCAGATGAGCATTGGCCTTTTAGTCTTCCTACTCAGTAGGTAAGATTCTGGTTTGGAAAATAACACGCTATAGTTATAATTTGTATTTATTACTCTCTAAGTGCCAATAGTGCTCTCAGCACTATACAAAATGTAAAATGACACTATTATTCCTATTCTAAGGGTTTATTTTTAGAGAGAAAACCTCAAATAAAGTAACAGAAGCTATAAGAAACTTCAATTTTAGACATAATACTATAAAAAATATTTGCACCAATGTTTCTCCACTTTCTACTTTGGATGCATTTCTTGCTCATCAAGAGGACATATAAAGATGGCCACTATCTGAGATGTTAAGAAAGGAGTTTTTTTTGTTTTGCTTTTCAGGATAATTTGGAAAGAGCTGTGAATAGAAAGTTTGTCAAAGAAATCCTGGTGCCAAAGAAAACAATTCTGGACACTGATTTGTGGAAGAATATCTATTTCCTAAGTAAACGGAATATACATTTAGTATGCTGGAAGGAAAATTAGTTTCCACAATTCACTAAACAACCTTTAAAGCACCATGACTACCAGGTATCAAAAGACATCAACATAGCTGTCATCTTAAAATAGCTATTCATGTAAAGAAGGGGTTGCTCATACAAGCAAGAAGCCTGCTCTGCATCACAGACATGGCACAGAATTTGAAATGAAATATATGCATAAAAAATAATATGCATGTAAACTACAAGCAAAAATAATATGCATGGAAACCTATGACAATGTTTTCCATATGGCAGGTTTTACCAGTTATTTATCTCTTCCCATTATTTTCTCATCTCATTTCTTCATTTGGAATTCCTTTAATAACTTTTGAACTCTAGCAATTCTCTACTAACCTTATTTGTTAGGTGTAACCTTTATAATAATGATAACTTTTTATTTTTTTTAATTTTTTAATTTTTATTTTTTTTATTTTTAAAAAATATATTTTATTGATTTTTTACAGAGAGGAAGAGAGAGATAGAGAGCTAGAAACATCGATGAGAGAGAAACATCAATCAGCTGCCTCCCGCACATCTCCCACTGGGGATGTGCCCGCAACCCAGGTACATGCCCTTGACCGGAATCGAACCTGGGACCCTTCAGTCCGCAGGCCGACGCTCTATCCACTGAGCCAAACCGGTTTTGGCAATAATGATAACTTTTTAGAGTTCTTCAGGCAAGACTGATCTCTTCTTGACCCTTCCATTTACTTTGATATTGCTCATCCCTCCCTTCTGTCTTCTCTTTATATTTGGCTTCCAAAAGACTATTTGCTTTTGATACTTCTCATCCATTGGTTATTATCTACTTGGGAAGTCAGCCCTTCCTCTTCACTATTTCCAAAATGGTTTGAATCCAAAACTTTCTTGCCAGAAAAATGCATATGCTATCTCTTCTTATTAATTACATTGTTGAAATATACCATTATAGTTGTGTAGTATTTTAAAACTCTTATCTAATTTAATTCTGAAAGCAATATAGAGATATGGAGTGAGTAGCTATTACAAGTCTCAGTTTATAGGTAATAATCTAAAACATTTTGTCCAAAACTGTGCACATATTGTATCAGAACCAAAATAAAAAGCTGTCTTCTAACTCATCAAATTAGAAATCTACCCACAACATCCCAGTGTTGGGACAACTAGCATTTGGGTCTCATCTCTTTGACTTAGAATAATATAAGTTCTACCTTTTTCCACCCATTTACAATTTTTTATTGATTAAGGTATTATATATGTGTCCTTATCCCTCCATCCCCCTCCCCCATTCATGCCCTCACTTCCCTGGTGTCTGTGTCCATTAGTTATGCTTATATGCTTGCATACAAGACCTTTGGTTGATCAAACCTCAGAGGGAAGGTAGGGGAGAGTGGGGGTTAGGGGGAGAGATCATCCATTTACATTTTATGAGGAATCAAGGCATTACCTTTACATCATCTCCTTATTATTTGCTGCTCTCCGTCTGGTTATTCTGGGAGTTTGCTTTCACAATATTTCAACATTTCCATCTTTCACATATATAAAAAACAAACGACTTAGCCAAGTCAGGTTTTCTTTTTAATCCCAACTGTCATTTTCTTAAACACTGCTCTGCCTTAATAGTTCTGCCATTAAATTTAATTTTCTTACTCAATATATGGATCATATCCCATTTTGTCCTGAAGCCTTTTATTGGTTCTTTTACATTTTCCCTATTCACCTCAGATAGGCATAAATGCCTCTATATGTAAAACTCGATCTGAAGGACATTACAGCTCCAGTGTCCTAACATTAGATAAGCAAAGGCATATTTTCTGTGATGATGGCCTTTAGCAAAACGTTTAGTTTAGGTTTCTATGTATAATTAAAACCTGATGCTGATCCCAAACTCCAGCTTAGTGTTTTCTAGAGTACATTCGTATTTTTATTGGTTATGAGTTCCAGTGTTAAGTTATTGAGAAGCCTAGATTAAATAAACACTTTTTATTAAGATGCAGTTTTTAGAATCAGTGTTCCATGGAACAGCAACTTAAGAAACTGTGCACTTACAACTTAATATACAAATCGAGCTACAAATGTAAAGACAGAGTTTCTCACAGGATTCTCGGGACTTCCTGTTTCCCATCTTTCTGCAAACACTTTGAGAAGAGACATATATAGGATTTTGGCACTTCACTTCTAGCTTGAGGCAGAGGTGCACTTTAATGAAGAATAAAATAAACAAAATGATCTAGGTCTTGAACCTCAGCGAAGGGTTCTAATTGAGTGTATACAAAGCCTTACTTAAAGTTTTTGGTTAACTTTTCCTCCTCAGTCCACAGCTTGCCCCATCCCACATATCTTATTGGAAATATTTCAAATCATTGAACACATCTTGAAGCTTTCACAGAAAAAGCTCTCCCTTTCAAATTGTTTCCCACAATAGAGTTCTTAACTTAGCAGCCAGTGAATTCACAGCGGTGACAGCTGCCTAAGCTCTATGTGTGTAAATATAGCTCTTAGACAAGGGGGAAGATGTGAAAATATAGAAATCTTCTCATTTTATCTGTCTGGACCTACTTACAGATGTTTCCATTTTTAACTTTTATTTTGAAAATGTAGTGTCAACTTGTGTTGCAAATAGGATTTTAAAAAGTGATATTTCTTCCTCATTCAAAGAGGGTATATAGTAAATTCGGATTAAATTTATACTTTCAATTTATACTTGTACAAAGCAAATTCTCTCTAAAAATATAAAGTTAATTATTGTGATTCAAATGAGGACAGAAGTATAGATTAATACAAGTGAACACTGGCAGATAAATGTTTTAAAGTTTTGGAGTAAATAAGGATAAGTAAAATATGTTGTAGAAGTCAGAAATCAAGAGGAAAATAAAAGATACATTTCATGGCATAAAAATGTATATTTCTATAAAAATAGTTTGAACAATAAATGACTGATTAGAGAAAATATTTGCTACATACATGAAAAACTTTAGCATTCATTACAGAGCTTATATGAGTTAATAAAGCAAAGATAAGGCTAGACAGAGATAAAGAAATGCAAATGGTCATAAATGTGAAAAGACACACAAGTTAACCTCTCAGATAGAAAAGATTAATAAAATGGCTAGCAAGGTTTGGAGAAATTAGGAAGCTTATGCATTCTTGCGGAGAATGTAAAATTATAGTACATCTATGGCAATGAATGAGGAATATCTGTATATAGTTACATGTGTAATATATTCATGATAGATTTTTATGAGGTAGAAATAAACTCAGCATTTAAAAATAGTTACAATCTGTACCCGTGCATCATATAAACATGTACTTGTTTGTGTATGTGTGCAATTGTGTGGGGGTGTGTGTCTGTGAAAACACACATAAATATGTATGCTCTATATACTTACATATATCTTAGCATTCATAGAAAAAGTCTGAAAGAATAAGCACCAATCTGCTAATCTGTTGATGATTCTTTGCAGGGGTTGCTGGTGATGGAGATATGGAATTAGGGAGACTTTGATTTTCAATTGTTACACTTCCACATAATTTAATGTTTAAATCAAGTGTGTTACTTTTGTATTAATCAGAGATATCTGGTAAATAGTCACGAATCTAGAATGGCCTGGGAAGATGCTGTCTAGAGATTTAAAAATTGGGCTGAATTACTGAACCACAGAATGTGGGCTGATAATTTTAGGTGCCATGCAATGGGCTTTTGGGGATGCAGAATAATGGTTAAAGCACCATCTCTATTTTATCTATGTTAAGAACAATTAATATATTTATGATATTTAATGTAGACTATGTGATTTGTATTTTTCATAAAATATATTTTTCAGCTGTGTGTGTGTGTGTGTGTGTGTGTGTGTGTGTACAGAGAATGACATCTGTTGGGATAGAACTACTGGAACATTTACCACTTCTTCATTCATTCAACATTCAAAAAGCATTTGATACTATATATACTTTCTGTAGAGAATTGTGCCTGAGAGCATGAAGATGAAGATAAATAAACACAGCCTTCGTGTTCCGGAAGTTCACATCCTAATAGTAGAGAGACAGATAAACACGCACACGCACACATATTACAATGTGATTGGATAAGTAAAATAATAGGGAAAAAACAAGGTATAGAGTTATCATATAAGTTGTCATGAATAAGTCTATTTGACAGAGTCAGAGGAGGGTTCTTGGAGGGGAAAACATCTGCAGTAACATCTGAGTTTGAAAGGTGGACAGAAATTTGGGAGTTGAAAAAGAACTGCAGGGCATTCCAGATAAGTGAAACATTATTTCTGAAATAACATCAAGCCTCCAGTGTGATACTAACAATTGGCATAATTCACACTTACTGTGTGCGTCAGGCACTGTTGTCAGTGCATTATATGCATTAACTCAATCTCTCATCAAGTCCACGCACTACTATTTTCATCACCCTTATGTTACAAATTAGGGACGTAAAGCACAGAGAGTTTAAGTAACTTGCTGAAAGTCACACAAATAATATGTAGCAGAGTCGGTTTTAACAGGATCAAGGAAAAGTGAAATTCAGGCAGTCTGGCCTCTGAGCTCATACTCTTAGCTGTCAGATCATACTTTATAAAATTTAAGAAGGCCTGTGGATGTGAGGCTGTAAAATTAGGATTACAATGATCAAGGACTAGGTTCTATGCTAAAGAACTTGAGCTTTCTTCAGTCAGTACAGAGAATCATTAGGGAGTTGGCAGATGCTGTCTAGAGATTTAAAAGTTGGGTGGAATTAGTGTGTGGGGTACTTAAACAAAAGGGGGAATTAATCCAACTTGGGTTTTGAAAAGAAGGCTGTGGCAGAGCTCTCGGTGACAGATTTGAGAGGCAGTAAGCCTTAAGGCACAGAGGTTACCGCAAAGGCTAAAAAAAGAATTAATAGGAGTTTGATCTAAGACACAGTCAGTGAAAACAGAAAGAACAGGATGAATTGGAAAAATATTTAGGAGATGCAACTGAGCACCAACAGTCGTTATTGAGTTGTAAGGAATCAGAGCAAGGAAAGAATTAAGATTGCCCTTAGATTTCTAGTTTGACGCAGAATTATTCCACTGTCACATCCTAAGGCTAACAAAATTTAAATTAAAAAATTATGTGCATTAAATTCATTTTTAAAAGCATGAGAGGAGATAAATATATTCTATTAAATCAGTATCTGTAGGTGTTCCATTTAGGATGTATAGAATAGAGCAGCATAAATTTAAATACTTTTACTTGATCCCTTCTATATACAACTAACATAATTCAACCTAATTTAATGCTAAAAGTTAGAAAGACTTTACTTCAGTATTTTGTGAAGAACTTATCAAATGGAAGATAGCTTTAATGAATAAGACTGTGATTTAACATTTCATTGTTTTGGTCAGATTAGGTACTAAATAATCAATATTTTATCATGCCATTGTAATACATTGTTTGTAAGGTATAACTCAGTATCTTAAAATTACACACACTTCAATCATTTAAATTAATTAACATAATAACTTTCCATAAACTCCAGCTAGAAGATAGATGAGGCTTGTCAAAGAAGTTCCGTAAATTCCCAAGGTAAAATAAATAGTTTATATTTCCTACTCCAGTATTAAGAGGAATAAATAATGATCTATAAAGCAATTGGCCAAAAACAACTGGCCTACTCCTTTCCTCAAATTTATATTTGTTTGTGTTAAGAGGAAAAGTTGACAACCACATCAATTAATCTTGAAGCTGCATCATGTTGGAAAAATATTTTTCTAATAATTAAGACAAAGTGTCATCATGTACTTGAACCCTTATGCTGTCTTACACTAACTGTTTGGTCATAGTTGACCTATGTGAACTCCAGTTTCTTTATATACAAAATGGGAATAATAATAAATGCTTTGAAGAATTAGTTGGAGGAAATAGCATTCTTACACTATGTTAATACACCTGGCACAGATGTTAGATAGCCGGGCAGCAGGTAGTTTTGCTAAAATTATGTCAGAATGACCATGACATGTGTAGTTTCACCTCACTCTGGATGGCCCTACTAAATATTTCCTTAGTCCTCACTCTCCTTATTAAACACAAGTATCAAGAAAATCCAAATGCTCCATCTTTGTATACATGGAATGTTGATGTCCCTTCCTGTTATAGCCCAGAGAGGCAGAAGAATTTCTTCTGGAATATATTTTCACCCGGCTGTGCTCCCACATTGGAAGAAGTTGGGATTAAGTGAGAGATGGGCAGGTGCCTTGAAACCTGGTCAGTTGACCAAACCTTTAGAGCAAAAGACCTATATATATATATATTTGGTTCAGCTGAAGGAATTTGCATTATGGCATCTTTCACTGCTCATCCCTCTTTTCTATTATTTTCAGCAGAAGTGGGCAGGAAACATACTGGAGGGATCCAATAGAAGTTAAAATTATATGTCACATTCTGTGGTCAAACCAACCTTCTGTGTGTAAGATAAGTATTAATGCTTCCCATTTCTTGGGTTCTTGGTTGTATAATTGCAATTATATGGGCCAGTTACTCATCTCTTCCTTCCAAGTGCTGTTTCCTTGAGGTAAGAAACAAAACCAAGTGTTGGATTAGCATCCAACAAAAGAAAAAAGATCCTAAAGAAAGCAAACTGGAAGGAAGCTTCTTGGTGTCACTACCACTAGATTGTTAGGAAAACAAATAGTATAAAAAATGTTGTTAAATGTATTCCTGCTTTGTGCCTTTTGCTGTTTAGGGGGTAAAGAAGTGAATCTAAGGAGGCCCCAAAAATCCACTTGCAACCTTACAAGTGATGCATTTAATTTGTCAGGATGTAAATCAGCAGGACCTCTCAGCATGATCATGTAGTATAATCCTGTTCATAAAATATTCCTCCTTATTTTGCCAAAGAAGCAGTAGACCTTCCCAAGGGCCAGCTCACCCAAATGGCAGCTACGGCCCCATCCGACTCAAACTGGTAAGTCACTCACCCAGACACAACCGCTGACATTCCCTGGGGAGGAAGCAAAGCTTAATTTAGATAATCGCCTTTGCAAAGTGTATTAGCTGATCCAAACCAGACCTGGCTGTCTGAAGGCACGTTGTTCCTACATTTCAGAGATGCTTCAATGTAGAAATTGCTTCTTTTTCTTTTGGAGGATTAATTCATTTATGGAATAGGTGGGGATGACCAATAGGCTATTTTAAAATATATCAAACAGCTTCATATTTGACTTTGACCTTCTACCCACTTGAATCGGCCGGGGTCCCACGTTTCTTTATTGCTCTAGAAAGTGCTTGGCAGAGTTCCTCTAATTCTGTCACATGAAAATAACAATAGCAATAAACAGAATAGGGAAAGTATGCTATATATCACAAATGGGTACTTTTGGTTCCTAAAAAGACAAACTCTCTTTCTAAGCGGTTCATGGAAGAATATGCCTGGTTTAAGAATAGATATACCCCCAGCACTCCATTGCACACAATGCATCCTTCAACAGGAACACACAGACAATTACAGAGATAGGACAACTGTCAGGAGATACAGCACACCAGCAGAAAAACACCCCCAGAAACCACACATGAGGGAATGTCATGACTGAGGGTCAAAAAGAAAGGGGTGTAGAGCAGGAATAAAAGATACATGCTTTTGTCAGCAGGAGCACACAACTGATTTTCTAATTAGAACATGAATCCCCGAGTTTATTGTGAAATACCTCTGTTGCTAGAAAATGGAATTGTTATAGTTCTGAAAAAATATCATTAACAATAAATAGTGTGACTTATACATAGAGGAAACCCTGAATTATCCATGGAAGTTAGCAATCAATGAGGGGAAAGTTCCTCGGAGTAGCCATGTATTAGTATATTCTTGGTCAGGAGTCCGACTCCTTGAGAGGTGGGACGCATGGCAGCCTCTTCCACCTGAGCAGCAGTGGATTTCCAAACACGACTAAGCTTTACTGATGGAATAGAGATAACTTTCAAAACATCTTTTTTTATTGCTTTTAAAGAGGAAGGGAGAGATAGAAACATCAATAATGAGAGAAAGTCATTGATGGGCTGCTTCCTGCACGCTCCCCCCCTCCCCAATCCCCGGGGATTGAGCCTGCAACCTGGGCATGCACCCTGAATGGGAATCCAACCTTGACCTCCATAGGTGGATGCTCAATCACTGAGCCATACCCGCCAAGCAGAACAGAGAACAACTTTTAAGCAGTTTCCCTTAAAAAAGAGAATTCCACAGTAGGAAATGATACCAGGTGTTATATCAAGAATCATGATGGAAAGACAAAAACTGCAAAATGATCCAGAGTCAGGGTATATGAGGAGGGAGGGAAAGAGAGAGACAGACAGCTGTCCTTTGTTTTTATACTCAAAATTAATTTGGCCTCATGTTTTCCTTTTCTTTTACTTTTCCCAAACCACTTCAAATTATTGTTGTTTTTTAAACAGAGAGGTGGAGGATATAAGTCATGTTTAAATAATTTTGGAATATACCAATTCTCACCTGTTTTTCTCCTGAATCTTTAGGATTTCATTTGTCTGTTGAAGAAGCTGCTTCTCTAGCTTGTATGTTGATAATGAATTCTCCAGCAGTTGTATTTCAAGTCGGGATGTTTGATTTAGCATCTGAGGTTAAAAGATAAAAACATTTCAGACTTCCATTGCAAAGAGTAAAAACAATTATTTTGGGTTTTTACTTAGTTGTATTTTCTTTTAAATTAAAAATTTCTTCCAGAATATTTAATTGAATGGTCTACATCCTATAAATTAATGTTTTACATGTCTCTCAAACATTATATTCATATGAAATTGAGGCTGAAATTGAATGAAAAAACTGAGTTGTTAAACCTATTTTCATATTTAAAATTTTGTGTCCTGAATCCCTTGATATTTCACTGTTTTAGTTGCTTTATACATATTATCATCAATATTTACAAGTGGAAAAATGAGTTTTAGTACAAAGTCTTAGATATTATGAATAATTAAGAATAATTAATAGGAATGTAATATATGCCTGCCTGAATCTATCACCTTACATAAACCAATTAGAAATATTTTATGACATAGTTTAGCCAGGTTCATGATCACACATTTATTAAACACCTATGTTAGGTCATGACAGCCCTTCCAGATATCATTTGGGCACCTGTCGAAGGAGGAATTATCATTATCACTTTACAAAAGAGGAAGTATGTTCAGCAAGAGGCTAAAACCCACACAGGAATCAAAGGAAGAACTGTGTTTCAAACACAGATAGCGTGACTCTAATTTTAATGCTCTATACAGAAAACTAAGAAGAGGGAGAGGCAAACTACTTTATCCTGGGGACTTAACCTGAAGAGGTGAAGTGACCAGGAACCCATGTCACAATGAAGATAGACTGTAGTTTTCTCTTCAACTGCACTACGGTGGGTCCTCTAGAAATTGTAAATATTTGACTCATCTGTAATCATGAAGACTCACGTTGCTAGCTGAGCCTTAATTTAACATGATTCTGTGAGTCCTGAACCCAAACACAGTCATCTTCTGAGCAAATACCATGTACTCCAGTCCTAGAAGATATCTTCAAACTGTGCCAACGTCCTTGTCCCTCCCTATCTCTGTCCTGCCCCCACCCGCTTCTTCCTTAAGGGAGGTAAAAAGGTCAAGGAAGAGGTATAATTCATTTTTAAAGCTCCCATGTCACTTGAAAACTTTTGCAACCATCCCATTTTTTGCTACAGCTACTTATTCTGTAGCAGATCTAAACCTATGCAAATGCACATAGAAAACCTTTTAAAAATAGACTGACGTGACCAGGGTTGGGCTTGGGCTACAAGAAGTCGTGGAGGAAGGAGACAAATTTTTAGGGGAGCAGGATAGGGACTAGGGTGAGAGAGAGGCAATTAGTTCAGTTGCAAACTATAAGGTGGTGTCAAAAAACTCAGTAATCAAGATAAAAATATTTTAATATAACATTTTGAAAGAGCAAAATTAAAGCCAAAAAAATCCATGTTGAACATAATATCATTTTAAAATAAAAAGGATCTCTTCCTGAATATGCATGACTCAGTTTTGCATGACTTTCTTTCACTCTGCTCACCCTAGTCCCAGTGCTGCTAGGCATTGGGGTGCAGGATTGGGGTGGGGTGGATAAAGAAGAGAACAGTGAGATGGAGCATTTGCACTTTAAAAAAAAATTTAAGGGATATGATTCAGTTACATAGTTGTTATGAGTATGGATCTGAAAGCCTGTCTAAAAGTTACTACAACCTTTCAAAACTTATATTTGTGGAGTGCTTTAGAGTTTTAAAACATATTTTACTATTCTGAGTCATTTCATTTGAGAGAAAACAGAAGCAAGAAGACCTAGGATTTGAAGACAGAGTTAGTAACAACGCAGAGGGGGAAAATGATAGAGAATATAAAGACTGTGATATACAAAATATAACTTTCAATTATTAAACATAGTTTTGTGCAGGCAAGTTTTTGTGTTTATTAACTGGAATGATTATCAAATAATTACATAGGGGATGAAACAGCTGTATCTTTTGGTGACACTGGTGGTCACAGAGAAAACAGTAAATACTGAATAAACAAAGGGTCCATTGTCTCATTGAATCAAGCTTATCATATGCCATGAAATAAAATATGTTCTTCCTGCCGAAACCGGTTTGGCTCAGTGGATTGAGCGTAGGCCTGCGGACTGAAAGGTCCCAGGTTCGATTCCGGTCAAGGGCATGTACCTTGGTTGTGGGCACATTCCCAGTGGGAGATGTGCAGGAGGCAGCTGATCAATGTTTCTAACTCTCTATCTCTCACCCTTCCTCTCTGTAAAAAAAAAAATCAATAAAATATATTTTAAAAAAATATTCTTCCTTATTCATCATATTCTCTGATAACACTTCCTGATATTCTGAAATACCAAAATTTTAATTTTACAAAGGACAGAAATTGTTTTTCTCCATATGTAAAAAATGAAGCTGCCCATGCTGAGTCTGGAGACTACTACAGCTCCTAAGTTTTCTCTAGGTTGTCCTAACTCGAATCCATTTGCTATAGAGCAGCCAGAGTGATCTCTGTGAAAACAAAAGTCAGATCATTCCATCTCCTGTGCTAAACTTGCTAATGGCCTCCTTCTGCAATTAGCGTAAACCCCCAAAGTTCTTAGCCTGGCCTCCAAGGTCCTATATGATCAGGACCCTGCTCATGTCTCAGATCCCTCTCCTTCTTTCTGCCACCACAACATGCCACATTAATTTGCACCTCAGGGCCTCTGAATTTGCAGTTTTCCCTGCCTGGAATGCCCAGATGCATGCCTACTTTCTTCTCATCATTCAGGTCTTGCTCAGGGAGGTCCTTCCTGGCCACTCTCTGTAAAGTAACTCCCCCCGCCCCCCACCCCCCCCCCCCCCCCCCCCCAGCCCACATCATCCTCCATCAGGTCACCCTGTTCTATTTTCTTTATGGAATCATCACTATTTGAAATCATCCTGTCCATTCACTCATTTGCTGTCTTTTTTCCCCATGAGGATGTCAGCTGTACAGAGGCAGGACTACTCTGCCTGGAGCCCTCCATACCTCCAGAGTCCAGCATGGGCCTGGCACCCTGGGGCCCCTAGAGCTATTTGTTGAATAATATGCTAGACCATAGACAATGAGTTATTCAAGTTGGGTAATGGTCAGAGAGGGGGTAACAGGTCACGTGAATATCAAGCTGGACTTCAATGATAATAGCCCAAATCTAAGGCAGCATCTGAATGTGGAAGAAGGAGGGGGACCAATCTCAGAAATCCAGGCTAAGTGTTGAGCACAAATGCCATTCCCTTCTCTTCTTTCCCCATCACCTTGACCCAATAGCTGTGTTATTTCAGCTCTCTCCACTGATCTATTAAAATAGGCCCGAAGTTCAAAAGCGAGCAACTGAAAGAACTGTACAGGAAACTATGATAAATTGACCACTTTCTTGCCATGCATCTATGGAACGTGCTGCTTAGCAATAATCTAAGTGTTCCATTAAAATGACAAAAGTCATTTCCTTTTTAGCCTAAACACATTCCAAAAGCACAGCACTGCAAAAAAAAAAAAAAAAAAAAAAAGAAGAAGAAGAAGAAGAAGAAGAAGAAGAAAGGGAGGGAGGGAGGGAGGGAGGGAGGGAGGGAGGGAGGGAGGATAGAAGGAAAAGAGGGAGGGAGGGAAGGAAGAAGGGAGGGAGGAAGGAAAGAAAGAAGGAAGGAAGGAGAAAAGAGATGAAGAATATATGAAACAAGCCCTCACTAGACAATTTTAAAGCTTAAATATTCCAGAATATACAAGACAGTAAGGAAGATTTAAAACTTAAAACTAAGGATTTATGAAGTATAAAAAATTAGTTCTTTCTTTTAAAAATAAACAGAAATTTAAAATAGAAGTTTCTAGTTTCTCAATGAAAGTGAGCTGGAGATTTTCAGCCACCTTCCCTTTAATACTTTAAAAAGTGCCTCTGATCTTTCTTAAAAAGAAAATCTTCCACACAAAAATTTCTTTCACCTATATATTAACTTTAAAATCAGCCTTGCATTATAGATTTGTTTCCTTTTAATTTAATCTTTTTTTTTCCAAATGAAAAATATAACACAAGTTATAATGATAGTTAGGAGATCACCATTTTACAAAATTGATGAAATAATTTATTTGGTCAATGATGGGCAACGGGACAAAGTACCATCCTATAGGTCATTTGTTCATTTCTAAGGAGAAAGTGGGCGATAGGGATGAAGAGATAAGGAGGCTTCTACTCTAACTAACCAAGTTAGAACAGCATCACTGAGAGCGTAGTAAGCTGGCCCATGTGCCTGCTGATGAGATATAATAGGAAGTGATCAGCAATTCCAATTCCACAGGGCATGCCCACCACAATGTTCAGCTGGTCCTAATTGAACCTGATTTCCAGTTAAAAGAAATCATGAGAGATGGAAGAGTACATTAAAAAGCATCTTTAAAAATATTCAGAAAAATAGAGAATATGGGACAGTTTAAAAAAAACAACTGACCCAGTTTCTCAAAAATCTCAAGAGAAAACAAAACAAAACAGGAGATTGCTCCAAAATAAAACAGACTATTAAATCTTAAAAAATAAAATGCCTATAAATTTTTGGTAGAATAACTGAGGAAATTTAAGTATGAAAATTAGATAATCTTACAGAATAATTGTTAATCTTACCTATGATAATATAATAATATATAATTAATTCTATATAATTATTTTATGTAATATTTTATATTTATATTATCAATAAATATATATTGTGTTTATAATCTATAATAATAAAAGCATAATATGCTAATTAGACAGGACAGCCAAATGACCTTCCGGGCATCATTCTGGACGTCCTTCTGGACGAAGCCGCGGTGGCAGGGGCCAAGGCAGAGGCGGTTAGGGGCAATCAGGCAGAGTGGTTAGGGGCAATCAGGCAAGCAGGCAGGCAAGGGGTTAGGGGCAATGAGGCAGGCAGGCGACTAGTTAGGGGCAATGAGGCAGGCAGGCAGAGGCAGTTAGGGGCAATGAGCCAGGGAGGTGAATGGTTAGGAGCAATCAGGCAGGCATGCAGAGTGGTTAGGGGCCTGGCTCCTGCAGGATCGGGCCTAAACTGGCAGTCAGACATCCCCGAGAGGTCCCGGATTGCAAGGGGGTGCAGGCCAGGCTGAGGGACGCCCCCCACCATGCACAAATTTTGTGCACTGAGCCTCTAGCATAATAATAAACTCACTGGGCTATTAAGTTTAGTAGAGATAGTACTTATATTACTATCTTATATGCAGAAATTGTGGGTAGAAGAAACTTGCCCAACAGTAGAGTGGAATGGAACCCAGTATTCTGACTCCAGTCTGAGTTCTCTCCCATAGGCTCACGTAACTATGCACAAGCAGCTTCCCTCTGGCTAAGAAAGGTACCTCCCTTCAGTCAATAACAACTGCTATCAAAACGGTTTCGTTCAAATTACTGTGAGATCTTTTGCTTGTCTTAGCATCTTATTTCTTCCCTCTCCCCACCCCAACACTAACTAACATTTGTGAGGCAGGAAGGTAGACAAATTTGTCATGCTCCTCAGAGTACAGAGAGAATATATTCATCCAGTGTTCTTAGTCAATAAAAATGTCTTTGCTTCTGTTCAAAGTCCTATTCTGATCCATCACCTATCTGTGACTATCCATACACAATCCTTAGGACAGTGCCTTTGGGCTTGGGAACATTGGGCTGAAATCTACAGAAATTAAAGGATTAATGTTAGTTAATATAGTCATTATTTATTGAGAGCCTACTGTGTACTAAGTCCTGTTCTAAATCCTAAGAATAGAACAGTGAAGAAGACAGACAAAATCCATGATCTCTAGGAGTTTGTATGTTAGTGCAGGGCTTGGCCAGCTTTTTCTGTCAAGGGCCAGACAGTAAATACCTTCAACATGGAGGGCCAGATGGTTTCTGCTACCACTACACAACTCTGCAGTTGTGTTGAGAAAGCAGCCATACACAACATATAAATGAATGAGTGTAGCTGTGTTCAACAAAACTTTATTTTAAAAAAGAGATGGCAGTTCGAATTTGACCTTGGGATCATAGTTTACTGAGCCCTCTCTTTTCCCAGACCTTGTGAGAAAATTGATTACCAGGATATTTTCCTTGAATGACCAACCATTGGCAAATTTTTTAAAAAATATATTTTATTGATTTTTTACAGAGAGGAAGGGAGAGGGATAGAGAGTTAGAAACATCGATGAGAGAGAAACATCTATCAGCTGCCTCCTGCACACCCCCTACAGGGTATGTGCCAGCAACCAAGGTACATGCCCTTGACCAGAATCGAACCTGGGACCCTTGAATTCGCAGGCTGACGCTCTATCCACTGAGCCAAACCGGTTAGGGCATCATTGGCAAATTTATTCTACTGCCATTTCAGTTAGGCCAAGGCTAAATGTTTATTTGACTAGTCTCTCATCAAATTAAAAAGATCCAGTGGTTCAATTTTTAAAGCTGACCTTACAAATCTATTTCTGACTAGAGATTCATTCTTATCGATGAAACTATTCCTGAACTGTCTTAAATTTGTAATTGTACAATTGAAGTCCGAACAACAGGTGTGAGAGTTCATGAATTCTGAGGAGCAAATGATAAAATGAGATTAGACATGCAGGAAATCTATTAGGAGAAATGTCTGTAAGGGAAAATTGAGAAGATGTGAGAGTTGTAGGAGGACCTTCTGCCTAGGATGCAGGTCTAGGCACAGTGAAGAGGAGGGAGAAGGAAGGGAGACTGCGTGGAAATCTTAGTCTGCAGGACAGTTGTGGGAAAGTTTAACAAGGCTGATGGAGAGCCTTTTGTCAAGGTCGTGTCAGTGGAGTCTCCCAGCTCCCAGGAGCAGGTCTGACCAAGTGTTGCTGCCACGTATCACTGGCTGGAAGTGGCCGCTGGAAATTGTGGCCTCTGCACCCACACAGTGATGGATTTCAGAGCACAGCCCCTAGAACCACTGGTCAGTTACACTCCCCATAGTAGAAAGGTGTATTTTTTTGACTGCAAGGAAAGACTCTGTAGCTAATTCATTCAAGGATAAGTTAGGAAAGAAATGGCTTAGAAACGCTTGCTATATTAACTCAGTTAAACTCACTGAGGATAAGAACTGCTTCTACAAAACACCTATTAAAATATCTTGCATCAAGGAAGTACTTAAAATATATCTTTGTAAATTTGATTAAATTCCATTTCTAACACTATGGGTCCCATACAATTCATTGGAAATTGGAGGAAACTCAGGCTCCATATCTAAGGAACTTCCCTATAGTTACACAGCCAGCAAGGACAGCACTGGCCGTGGGATTGAGTGAGAGGATGTGCAGTCACAGGCAACACGGCAATAACAGGGGAGCCATCAGCAGCAGCAGAGAAGCAGCAGCAGCATCTGTGTCACTTATGGCAAACACTTAGTGGCTACTATTAGGTTTACTTTACCTTTGCTTTATCTGATTCCCATCTAACTCTCTGCTTAAAGCCATTTAGTGCCACCACCTTAGCGAGGGAAAGGAATCTAGACTCTGATGCTGAACTCCCTGGGTTCAAATATTCGCTCTGACATTTACCACTTTTTTCATCTGGGTCAAGTTGGTTCACCTCCTTGGGTTTCAGTTTCTATATCTTTTTAAAAATATATGCATTTATTGATTTTAGAGAGGAAGAGAGAGGAGGAGAGAGATAGAAATATCAATGATGAGAGATAATCATTGATTGGCTGTCTCCTTCATGCCCCTTACTGAGGATTGAGCATGTCCCCTGACTGGGAATCGAACCCTGACCTCCTGGTTCCATAGGTCTATACTCAACCACTGAGTCATGCTGGCTGGGCCCAGTTTCTACATCTTTAAACAAGAGATAGTAATAGTACCTACCTCACAGAATTAAAAAATATATATATTAAATAGGTAATATATATTTAAAGTTTCTTAGAACAGAGTTCAGCGCAGGTTATCAGAGGTGAATTTTAATGTAGTTTATCTATTATTGTCCCTCTAATCAACACTGGCCTGAGGAAGAAGTCAGAAATAGACTCTCACTACAGGAAGGTCATGAATAATGTTTGAAAGGAACACCTTCCTATTGCACACTTGGAAAGAGGAACTGGAAGGAGAGGAGATGTTGGTACAAACTGATAACAGAGTGAGAAAAACACTGCAAGCTGGAATACAGAGGAAGAAACGGGCTGGGGTTGGTTCCCAATTCTCACCACCAAGGCCAGCAGCGTTACTTAAATGTGCTCATTATCTGTCTCCTTTCTGATCTTGATGCTTAGAGTATTGAGCACAAGAGTATTTTTAAATGCCATTGCGGTAAAACCATGGCTTTAACACCTTTTGCTAAGGTCAAGCCCAGAAGGTGAGCAGAGGACTGGGAAGCAATGTTACTTATCTCTAGAACATCATCCCGTGAAAGCTAGGGCACTAAAATAGATTGCAAAACCATTGGCATGAGCTCCTGAAATAACTGAGGACCAGTCAGTTTAGGGAAAGCAGCACTCACCAACCATGAAACAATATAGGATGAATATGGGAGCCAAAACCAGGAACACACCTAGATAGCACAAAAAGGCTTTACTGGTTTATAAGTGCTCACTATAAAAGAATAGAGTGAGGATAAAAATAAAACGTAATTTGTACATGGGAAATTGGTTTGCATAACATAAAATGCTCTATCCATATAGATTATTATTATCATTTCTCTTTAAATATCAGCAATGTAATGCCAATAACACAAATGAAATAAAATAGAAATAAGGTTGCATCTTACTTTTAAACTTATATTGCTAAAATAATTAAACAAGGAGGCAGTTAGGCTGAGGTGGCTGTAATGCTCTGAAACCTACATAAGCAAACCAAAACCTAAGCCAGAATCAATGCACTTGAATCCAAGAAAATGAAACTTAGGAACAACCAATCACAAAGAGCCAGCAAGGATTTCCCAAATAAGGCAACTACTTAAGCTACAACCAATCAAATTACTTCCGCATCTTCTCTATTAAAACTTTTCCCTTAGTTCCCTGGTAGGCACTGCCCAATCCTAACCAATGTTTGCTCACATAAACTCTTGACAATTTTAATGTGTCTCAGTTTACCTTTTAACAGTATTATCTCAGCTTTGATTCCAGAAATTAACTATATTGGTTTTCAGAATGGTAGCTGAAATAGCTATTTTCATGGTACTAAGCAGATAAAGAGATCATAATTGAGTCATTAAAAATGACATTTTCACTAAACTGTAAAAATAGGTTTGTGACAGTGATGATTAAAGGATATTTTATTGATTTGTACAATAGATATGTATGATTGTACCTTAATAAGTATGTCATTGCCCATGGTAGGATAATATATACATACATATGTATGTTCATGTATATGTGTACATATGGAGAAAGAGTTTTAATGGATTCCTCATTATGAAATCATTATGAATGATAATAAAAAACACTACACATTCCTGATTAGTTCATTTGGGGTTTTCCTTCCAATCCACTGTGCTACAAAACCTCTGCAGGTGCCACTATGGCTAAGAACTACTGGACAAAGCAAGGCAGATAAAGAATGTACATAAAAGGTACCAATTGGACCCAAATGGTTATTTTGTTTGACACATATCCTAACACAGTTGGTAGCTGCAGTGTTTATTTGAATGGAAATGCTGATTAAGTCCTCTGCCAGTCCTGTTTTTACAAACACATACAAAGCTAAATATACCAACCCTCATCTAATCAAAAGAAACATGCATAGCATGTCAGGCAGTCCTTGTTGTTATTACCAAACCAACAAAAATGTATATGTTTCCCCAGTCCCAGTGTGAAATGAGCTCTGTGTTTATGGAGTAAGCTAATGGAAAAAAAAAAAAATCTTCCCGGTTAAGAGTTTGTGGACTGGCCTAGGGGTCGTACCTGCGTCTCCACATCTGTCAGCTTTCTGGTCTGCTCTGCGGTCTGCGAGAGGAGGCTGGTTCCTATCTCAAGCATGGTGGCCGTGTGGTTCTGAACTGCATTCTGCTGTATCTGGGCCATTTCCGACTTCATATTTTCCACCACGTAATTCTCAATCTGCAAGAGATAAAGGACAAAATATACTACATTATAAGCAAAGCCTCTCAGTCGGAGCATGTAATATTTACAATGACAAAACGAGACACAGCTGGCAAATTAGCCATCTGGCAGGGCTCCTCTGCATCTCTGGGAGTTGGGGAACTGGAGCAGAGCACACAGGAATCCAGTTGTTAACAAACTGCTAATAGACTGATACATGTATGGAATCATCACAAGCATAACGAACATTTGCACTTGAATAGTGCTTTCTTACTTTCGACATCATCTCCTTTAACCCTCAGAGCAAAGATGTGAGAGTTAGGCACAGATGGCCTTGTTGTTCTTTTTATTTTATAGCCGAGAAAACAGAATAAGAGAATGTGACTTGAGCCCAAGGTCACTCAACAAGAATGCAGCAGGTTTAGCATTAGACAACTTAAGTCAGAGTCTTGGTTCCCTGGTCTTTCCATTACACCACATTGACCACTCATCTAAGAAAAATTTAGCCTCCTCCTTCCATTTCTATAATGAAAAATAAAGATGGTGCTGAGTTATGGGAATGGAATGACAGATGCTCCAAACACAAGCTTTAAAAAAATATTAAAGTATAGGCAGCCAAATATGTAATGAGCTGCAGAACCTCAGAGCTAGGTAAAACTATTCTCATTGCGCCTTTGTAAGCTAAAATTAAAAAAGGCCCTGAAATAGCCAATAAAGCTTCATTTGGCATTCTCGCTTTGGATTATATTTAGTCCTATTTATGATGCCATCTTTGAAGAATACTATAGTTATAAAATAAATGGTATACCATGGGGGCCAAGAAGAATTACTATGTGACTTACTATGTGGGAGTCTGGTAGGCATCTGGGAGAATACAGCTAAGCATATGCACTACTCAGAAATACAGAAGAAGCCTGTACCTCCCTGTCAGAGCACTTAATTCTCCCCCACCACTGTGTGGTGACTACATTTTATTACCCAATTACACATATGGGGAAACTGCATCCCAGAGAAGTCAGGTCCAAGGCCACACACCACAAAAACAGCCAGACTTGGATTTGAGTGCTGAAGTCCTTAACTTTCATACCAACACTTTTAACCACTTGATAGCTCTGCCAAGTCGTGCTTCACAAGCTGGGTTCCAAATCATTAACAGCTACGTGACTTTTACTGACTTAGTGATCCATAATGCATCCGCTATTTTATAATCCACAGTGACATTACTGTCCTGTATTAAATACAGTATAAAACTAAATTCCCCTTTGTGAAACTTTGGCAGTTTACTTTCTAACACCATCTCTTGCTTATTTCTCTTTATTAAATATGAATGAATCTGCCTCAAGCTAAAGAAAATGAAAAGTTAGGACCAAACTCATATTGCTTTTAATCAATTCCTTTTTTCTTGGTCAATATAAGGTAATTTCCCTTCATCTTTTATTCCCAAATTAGAAGTGGAGGGGGTGGGGGGGGGGGGGAGAATTCAACCTACAAAAAGCTTTATAAAACAAATAAAAAATAGATTAAAGTAAATATCTGGAAATCATCTTAACAAGAGGTAAGGTCTCTAAGCCAAATCTTGGCTTTATTCCACTTGAACTAACACATTTAAACAATGGAAGGGTAGAGTTAAGGAGGGTAGATCAGAGTATCAGCCATCTGATGTTTTGAATGCTGCATTGCATGTTTCCCCTTTTCCTAATTACATTCCTTAAATTTCTTTTGGGAAATGATCTTTTCCACCTTCACAACAAACGCTTCAGGTGGAATTGTATCCCCCTAGATTCGGGAGTAGGTACATGTTTGAGCCTGAAAACCAGAATGTTCTGCTCTTACTTAGAGAAAGTGAATAGTTCATGAATAGAAAAAGATTCTAAACAAGGCCACTAAGTCTGAGTTCTGCAATTTTGTCCAACTATTTCACAAAACAAATTTTTTACCTCTATGCTTAGTAAGCTGGTAACATATATGCCTGAGACTTCAATCACAAAACCAGAGCAAGCCTAAGAATAAGGCCAACTCAGAAAGACAGACAGACAGACTGATAGGTAATATAGACAGAAAGATATATTTTTTAAAAAATATTTTTTAATCCTCACCTGAGGATATGTTTTTATTGATTTTAGAGAGAGGGGAGGGGGGGGGGAGAGAGAGAGAGACAGAGAGAGAGGAAGGAAGAGAGAGCGCGTGAAAGAGAGAGAGAGAGAGAGAGAGAGAGAGAGAGAGAGATCAATGTGAGAGAGTAACATCAATTGGTTGCCTCCCTTATGCTCCTGACTTGGGATCCCACAACCTAGGTATGTGACCTGACTGACCAGGAATCAAACCAACAATCTTTTTGTGTTTGTGATAATGCTTTAACCAACTGAGCCACCTGGCCAGGGCTAGAAGTATATCTTTAGAGCACCTTGATCCAGTCATGTTTTTAGCCAGATCCACCCTTGGGCATTCATTTGTAAACTGTATGATCTAATAATCTCCCCTTGAGCAGTCCACTTTTTTTTCCCCTCCAGTCATTAATTTAGATTTCTAACACAACCAAAAGAGTCTTAATAAATACTTTTGATAGCTTTTAGTAAAGGAAGCTTCAGACAGGCAAACATTAGCAGCATGTTCTTTGCTTGCCCAGGGAATTTGGGACTGTATATGAACATGTATATTCTCAAATAGGGCAGGTAAATCTCCATCAAGGAGATAACTATCATTTATAGCTAATACTTATCAATTGTCTACTCTGTGGCAGGCACTGAGCTAAGTGGTCTTTTTTTTAATAACAGCATAGACTCATTATAGGTGAGATTATTGAAGCTTAGAAAATTCACAACTTGCTCAAGATGAAACAAGAATTCAACTGCCAGTGCCAACCCATGTTCTTACCCTTTAACCTATTCAGCTTGGCACTGCTTAATTTTTCTACATATTTTATTATGTAGCTCCTAAACCTTGTATGTTCATCAAAAAAATATATGGAGAGTGTTTTAAAAATGCAGGTAAAGGTACAACACATCAGAACTCTGAAACAGAATTTTCAAGGGTATGTTACTAGGAAACTATATGTTTTCAAATGCTTCCAACTGTGATTCTGTTTCAGGCAAAGAGCAGTGATTCTCAAGGTGTGGTCCAAAGAATAACTGCCTGTGTGAGAACTATTTGTGAATAGTCTGCCATGAGATAAAGAACTTGTGTCAGAATGCAAATTAGTGCCACTAAGTTCACTTATACAATATAAGTATGTGTATATAGATAGTGGAGCAAGACTTTCTCAGTGAAGAAAGAGATGCTCTAACACTTTAATTTATATTCTGGTGCAAGCTTCTTAACATTGTTCGTAACATTTCCTTGAGTGTCAGTAATTTATAGCATCCATTTTTTTCTGATATGTCAGATTCCCTGCTTATGAATACATGTTAAATAATAACTTCGTTTCCCATGTAGATTTCTCTCCTGAGAAAGAAGTCATTAATCAGTGAGCTCTGATACAATCTGCTTGATAATTACACATCAATTTTTAATGCAGTTGGTTAGTGGGCATCAGTTTCAGAGCTTGACTTACTTTGGGTGCAATAATAATCATGTTTCCCAGACTCCATAGAGGAGGACACCTCCAGCATAGGTCGATCCTACCTATGATAGACTGATCGATCTATCTATCTATCTATCTATCTATCTATCTATCTATCTATCTATCTAGTATTATTGTGCTTTCCTAAACTGTAAAAGTTAATACCAGCAAAGCCAAATGACTGCTTTATGTCTGCATTCATCACAAAAAAATCTCCCAATTCTGCTGGCTCTGTTGTAGAAATAAAGTAGATCTCCAACCTACACTAAAATTATCATTTGGGCTGCCATGATGAGTAACATGAATATAACTCTAGTTAATCATTGTTTAATCAAATGGAGCTGCTTTCTTTAGGAGTAACTGCCTTTTAATGTGTAAGGTAATGGCACTCTTAAGTAGCAAAACCCAGATGTAGTTGATTTAAAGACTGAGGAGAGAGACAGAAGTCAAATATACAATGTGTGATTAATAAGAGGGACCACTTTCATCTTATCTCTAAACATTCCTCTGTAGATGTATAACTATGAAATCCATCTTGATGTGCCATATCGGCTGGGTTCAGGAAGGTTTTGCAACAAATGTGCTTGTCTTCATGTATTACCTACTGGTTTTTAAAATGTTTGCAGAATATGATGGCTACGTCAAGGTTCAATATTTTAAAAATATGTAGGATGTGCATTTTAAGCTTAGAGGTTGCTGAGCACAAGAGTTGATGGGTCATAAAGTAGGAAAATCCCAATCTGAATCATATAATTATTTGACTGTACGGCCACTCTCAGTGTTTAACTCCAGAGTTTTATAAGTATTGCCCAAAATACTTTTCAATAGTATGCAGGATGCAATTTGAAATGAGATAATGAACACTAAATGATGATTTTTTTAAAGTAAGGAAATAAGGTTACATTCCTAAAGTGATTAAGTATTTACAAAGAGCTTTCATTCACATTAACTTAATTCTTACACCAACCCTATGGGGAGAGTATTGACACCATTTCATGGTTTAAGAAATGGATGCTTAGAGACCTTAGGTGAATTGATAGAGGTGAAAGAAAGGACTCAAATCCATCGTCTGATGTTCCACTAACCCCAGAACTATGGGAAATGCTCTGTCGATGGATTGGTTGGCTGGTTGATTGACTGATTGATTGGTTAATTTCATATTTTAGCTAGCTCATTGAGAATTCATTTACTTATTCCTTTGAGAAAACATGCATCATTACAGGATGATTACTTCACTCTACTTGACCATGTAGGAGGCTAAGTTAATTTGAGGTGAGGTGAGAGGCTCTAGGACCAGGTATATGAAATTTACTTTGCCAGCATTTTTAATACAATGGTCCTTCCATCAGTTCCTACCTTTTTTCTTAGTATGTAGTTTATAACATGTTTGTTTACTTCTGCCCATTCTATTTCTATAAACCATTGTAAAATATAACAAAGGAATAACAACAACCTAGCCTGGTTCTGCACATGTAGCTCATTGACTCCGTATAACAATCTAGGCACTGTATTCATTTTCCTCGTTTCACTGATAAGAAAACAGGCTAAAGGAAGTTAAATAAATTGTCTATGATGACACAGTGAGTCTGTGGAAGAGCTGGTATGTTGCTTTGAAGGTACCAGTAGCTAGATGGCCTCACAGGCTGTACTCCATTTTAAAGTATAGTCACCCATCATGTACAAGCACACTACCACCAACATCACAGACAAACTCTGGTAACACAATATTCATGCAGGGAATACATAAAATACAGGACTGATGTGATAAAACTTGTTCAAAGATATAATTTCTCAGTTTTTTATTTAACACGTTAAGCGCCCAGTCACTGGTGACTGACACTATACTTTCCATCAGGTAGACAAAACAGGCTGAGCGCTTAATGTGTTAATCATATATTCTGATTGATAGCTACACTATCTTGGGAAATGGTACAGGTGATGTGAAAGAAAATATATAGTCAACTATATTACAAATAGTATTATTAATTAGAAAATAATATTTTAAGACATCAAGATTATCACCCATTTGTAGCTCATTCATACATTGCTTGCCCATGTCTTTTACCTACCATCTAATAGAGAATGAATGCTACCATTTTCTTTTATAAGAAGGTTTTAGAAGAACTCTTACTGGGCCCTCAAAATTTTGCTGCTTCATGTTCATGAGATCCAAAATCTGTGTGATATTATGACATGTCTTTTCATGTGAAATGCATCCTCTATCACTTCACTTCAAGAGATCACTTCAAGGGATCTCTTAAATGAGAGCATATCTTAAAGCACAAAGAATAGAATTTCTCCATGTAATTCTTATTAAAAGAACATTTTAAGCCCTATAAAAATTGACAAAGGCATTGTTCACTTAAAATATGTTGTAGATTAAGTGGACTCTCAATGAATGTTGGTGCATATGGTATTACTCAGTTATGGCAAAACAGCCATGAAATAAAGTAAAAGGGTAAATATGGGAAAGCAATAAAAAGGTAAAACAATGCAAAAAATGCCTTATCATTGTTTCATAAATCAGTGGCAATATTGAAAAACGAGGTTTATGGTTTTATAAAAAAAATGACTGAAGCCAAATATATTATTTGCAGGAATTTCTATTATTAGATTCCCCCAGTATACTGCTTCTTGTACCAAAGGAAGTATAACCATCTCCTTAGACAACAGATCTATTTAGCTGACCTTTGAAATAGTTTCTGTACTGATATGTGTGACATGAATCCCATTTCTCATTTTGGTATCTGAAGGAACACTTACTATTTATAGGAGAAAGAACCGTTAGAATAAGTGAGCTGGAAGAGACATTAAATATTATGAGCTCCAAGGATCTCGTTTTATAGACAGGATGACCGAGGTTCAGGGAGTATGTTATAGAAAGCAAGGTGAAGAAACTAATTAATGTCAGATGTCGGGCTGTGGCCACTCAGTGTGTGCGGAACTGATTTACCAGCACGCGGGGCCAACAACAATGGCTGCTAGTACTGTTGGCCCACCCCACACTTCTTTCCCAGTTCCTTGCTTCTTCTTACTACTTGCTTTACTTCTGGTGGCTCCTAATTTGAAGCTCCCCTTTCACAATACTAATTCATCACAATCAGTTTTGGGGGTGTTGACTTTGCTTCCTGCACTATCCTTGCTTCCTAATACTGATGCCCACCAGCCACTCCTCAGCCATTGAGCCTCAGCACCCCTGATTTTATTCTTCCTATGGATCACCCCACAAAGTGCCAACAAACCAGGACCAGACTGTTAAACCAATTCAGGCTTATTAACCTCTCATTAGTTCAATTTACTCCTAGCAAATGTGGGATAAATACATCCTAAACCTGGTGCCAGATTCTACAAGTACAAAGAGTTGACTTATAGAAAATAGACAATGTGTAAGTGGGTCCTTTCAACAGAACTGGTGAATTCTCTAATGGAGTTTACCTCTGACTACATTTCTTCCTGTAAATATTCTTATCTCTGCTTGATAGGGAGAAGCTCTCAGCTTCAGATGTTAATAGTGTGAGGGGGTGTTCATCACACCATCTCCAATGGAGTAGTAGCAACACCTCCATTGAGGCATATGGAGAAGCTAAGCTACCAAGGGCACACCAGAAAATCCTATATGCACAAAACCTGCAATCAAGTCTTTTAAGACCACATTTTGCTTCTGAAAGTTGCCAGTCACATATGGTATCCTTGATTTGGTCCAGGATCCAAGTAATTCTCTCTTCATATAAATAAAATAGGAGTTTCCTGTGCCAAAACACATTTTACTAGCCTGGCACCTTTTACACCCACCTTCTCACACCCATGAAACTTTGAAAATATTTCTAAGTGTCTGCTTAATTTTTTCTTTCCATTTTTAAATGCAGATGTATATACTAGTAAAAAGCCAGGAGTCAAGTTATCTAGATTCTGATCTAGGTACTATTGTTGATTTACTCCATGAACTTGGGCAAGTCATTTAAAGCAATTTGGGTTTCAGATCTTCATCTACGAAATGAAGCGTTGGATTAAGTTATTTATACTGTTTCTCTTGAAGCTCTCAAATAATTTAAATCTTCCTTTATAAAGTCCAAGAGTCCACAAAATTTTTATTTTTATTTATTATAGAAAATTAAAATGTGGATGTACATGCCTATGTCTATAAAACATATAATACTTTATCTTTAATGGCAGTTAGGAAACAGTGATATAGGAACACAGTAGAAAAGCCCTGGATCAAGTCTCTAGAGCAGGCACATCTGTTTTAAGATAAAGAGCTAGAATTTCTGATTCCCTTAATCCCCAGGCACCATTCTGTCCAAAATATATCCCTTGTCATTCATCAACACAACCTGGCTTTCTTCCTATGTTTTTTGTATCAATGAAGGGCACCACACCACCTACCCATTCATTCAAGCCACAGGAGTTATCTTGACTATTCCTTGCCTTCATTTTCTTCAATCAACATCAGACTACATTGCTTCTGTTTCATGAAGAGTACCTAGATCCATCTCTCTCCCCCCTTCCCTTTCTCCCTACCACATCTCTTTATCTTCTCTGGCACTGACTTAGGTCAGACTCTCATCATTTTTCTTCTGGATTTGTTAATGGCCCCATAACTGGTCTCCTGACTCCAGACTTGCTTCCTCCAATCCATCATCCAAGGCATCACCAGAGGGATCTATTTAAAACGTAAATATGGCCTCATCATGCCACTGCTTAAACTCTTTCAGTGGTTTCCACTACCTGCAGATCAAGTCACAACTCCTTAATCAGCACAGAACTTTTATGTTCTGGACTCAGCTTCCCTCTCCCTACTTGTACCCTATGCTTAAGATATACCAAATTGTTTGTATTTTTCCAAACATACTTTTTTTTTCTACCATGCTTTTGCACATGACTTTGCTCTGATTGGAATGTTCCTTTTGTACTCATCTTCCCTTTTCCTGGGGTAGGCCCTGCTTTTTTACAAACACTAAGCATAAAGTTCAACCCCCTTTAATAATACATATAAGTGCCTTTGTGTGTATATATGTGTGTATATTTACTTGCATGTATATGCTCTCACACACATATATTCCATGCTCCTAACCTATGTGTGTCAGGTTCTCTATTCATGCCTTGTGGTTTTGTTCATTTCATTGTAGTTTACATCATTAAAGGTCCATTTTAAATGACCAGTGCATCACTTTGGATGAGGTGTTTTTTATGTCAAATTTGATCACCATAGATCAGTGATTTTCAACCTTTTCATCTCATGGCACACATAATTACTAAAATTCTGTGGCACACTAAAAATATATTTTTGCCAATATGACAAAAAAGTAGGTATAAATTTGATTAATTCACACCAGATAGCTATTGTTGTGTTGGCTATTATTATTTTTTATTGGACAATCCAAGAGAAAAGAGGTCATTGCCCCTGACTAAATAGTCAGTTATCACATGTTTTAAAAATTCTAATGGTACACAGGCAGCTGTAGATAATGCCTGACTATTTAGTCATGGACAGCTTTAGTATTGTGCCTACCAACTGAGAAACCTTTTTCCCAAATTCTGAATTTATACTTCCATGACAGACAAACTGGAAGAACCCCAAAGTAACTTTGTACACATTGTTTTTATATCAACGAAAGTGATAATTTTTAAATAAAAAATATATTGTTTCCAATAGAAAATTAGAAACTTATCTTCCTTTACTTTAATGTGTTTTAGTTTCTTGTGAATCTTCTGGAATGAAATTTAACCCCTGAATGCTCATATAAATATTTTTTGGTTCTCTTAAAAAAAAAGAGAGAAAGAAAACTGTCATCTAAGCTAGAGACCACACCGCAGGAAGTGCATTGTGGGGGATTGACGCAGTAAAAGAGAGTCTCCACAGGATAATTCTAAGAAACATTTTTGCAAACTACACTTTTTCTCATGTGACAAATGGCAGTGATCCAAATGAGTAGCTTATGAAGTTTAGCTTTTAAAAAACCACCTACATTAAATGAAACACTGCCAGAAAAATCATGCATCTTAAGTACTCAGCAGATAATATAAGGTACTCAGCTACAGAAATTCAAAATCCTAAATAATTAAGGGATTTATACATTTTCAGGAATACCATTACTAGATAGAAAATTGCTATCATTTTACTATGGTGTTTCATATGAAATTGCAAGGTATTAGCACTTAAAATCTAACCTCATTCCAATAAAAACCCTCTATTCAACTTTCTGACTTTTTAATCTATTCCTTTTCCATATATGCTGCTTCTTTTCATGAAATAAAGTTGCTCTATTAGCCTTCCTTTTCTTTTGTAATACCCCTAAAGTTCATGGTTGCTTTTTTAAAAATTAACTTTCATTTGCTAAAACGGCAAAATTATTAGTAAAAGTGTGTGTGTGTGTGTGTGTGTGTGTGTGTGTGTGTTTTCTCTACAATATGGGATTACTCAATGGAACACACATAAATTTGTATAGGCATAAAACTGTCAACATCATTGTATAATAAACATTCCAAAGCATTATGTGTGAGGTCTAATTTTTCCTGAATAATGTTTGTTGAGTAGATCTTACTTAAATTACCCTTGGTCCAACTACTGGAAAGATTAGTAGGATGAAAACCTAAGAAAGGGACAATGATTGCTGACATCTTATAAATGAAATGAAATCCCTGTTTTTCCTCACTTTGATCAAAGGACTGCAAACATTGGGCATTGTTTGTTCCTTTACAAAGACCATTTTGGTACCCTGGTGATACTTGTTATATCTCAAGTGCTATTGGAAGAGAGCCAAATTAACATTACAATGAATTGGTTTCTTAGAATTAACCACTACACATGAGAGAATGAAACTAAGCATGGATCACTGCTAAAATACCTGCTCCCCTTACCACATGTATCGCCAGGGGAATTTTGTAAAAGTCCATCTTAAGGAGTCATTAATCTTAAAGAATCAAGAAAAAAATTTAAAGTTATGGTTTGTAAAACCAGGTTATCAAATATAATATTTAAGTGCAATGAACAAACAAGACATTTCCAGAACCAAGGAACTAAATAAGTTTGGAAGCGATCATTTTAAGTGACTTCTGATGCCAGCAGAAAGAGACTTCCAAGTAATAGAATTCTGGATTACTGTTATTAAGCTACAACATGCTAGTAAAGCATTAACAACTCATAGTCATTCTGCTCATTCATTCATTAAGAAACACTCACTGAATATCTACTATTTCATAGGTATTATGCTAGGCAGCATTAATATCAAAATTAAGAGACTTCTTTGTAAAAGCCTTAAAAATAATGTAGCAGCATTTAACACATTATAAGAAATGAAAAAATCACCCCAAAACCTACTATACCTCCTCCACTCATTGTACTTATTATCCATCAGCTGTCTCTCCCACTAAACTGTGAGCAACTTGAGAACAAAGACTGTCTCCACTTCTATATTTCCTCTATAAAACAGAAGTTCAACATTGGTTTGCTAAATGACTTTACCTTTACAACCTGAATTTTTTCCCTTTGTGACAGCATGCATGAACCTTGAAAGCATTATGCTAAGTGAAATAAGCCAGTCAGAGAAAGACAAGTACCATATGATTTCACTCATATGTGGAATCTAATGAATAAAATGAACTAACAAGCAAAATAGAGACAGATTTATAAATAGAGAGAGAGGGGTTTGGGTGAGGGAGCTGGAGAGATTGAGAAGATAATAAAAGAGGAAAAAGAAGTCATCTCTTAATTTAACCATCTAAGATCAGCATCCATGATTAAATAGTCAGGTGTTGCATGTCTTAAAAATTCTTTCGGCACACTGGTTGAAAACCGCTGCCTTATTATATGGTTCCTTCAGTGCTTTCATTTATTAAGTTAACAGTGTGTCATTGAGACTTGGATGTATTAGCAGTATAGTTTTACTATAAATTATGAGGCAGAATTAGTAGAGTTAACTGCTAATAAGATAGTCTTGTACTGACTTACTCTGAAGAGAAGGGTACAGTTAGACCCACTGCCCAGAGTTCTAGCTCTGGCACTAGAAGGAGTAAATGCTCTCCAGCCTCTCACAGAGCCCCTGGGAATTCTTCTCTAATGAGCAGAAGGGAAACTTATGGTGAATCTTCCCCCACTTATGGACTATACCTCAAGGATCCACGTAAATGATGTTTATCTTTGTCAAATATGTATCTCCCAAAATAAATTGAGAAAGCAATGAGGGGTTTGAGAAAGAAAGGTAAACAAGGCAACAGTTAACAAAACTAAAAATGAATTCCATCGTTCTTCCCATAAGTTACATTAAGATTTTAAAATAACCATGACCACAATTATAAAGCCAGCCCTTTCAACTTCCCAGGCAGCATTCCACTGAATGGATTGTGTAATCTAGATTTTAAGGTACAAAGTGGCTAAAAAGTACCAGCTTTACATGGCTTAAAAAAACTTTCTACTTAACATAATAAGTAGTATACAAAAATGATATATTCAGTACATTTTCAATGATGGGTAAGTGTACACAGACACATTTGTATGCACTGGAAAAAGAAAAGAAAAAACACTGAATTGTGAACAGTGCTTATCTCTGGCTGATGGGAAATACAGGTGAATTTTCTTTTTCTTGAAATGATTAGACATTTTCCACTTCCTTTAAGAAAAATGAAAACTTGGCGGCCGTTGTTGCTCAGTGGTTGAGCATCGACCTATGAACCAGGAGGTCATGGTTCAATTCCTGGTCAGGGCACGTGCTGGCGTTGCCGATCCCCAGTGTGGGGCATGCAGGAGGCAGCCTGTCGGTGATTCTCTCTCATCATTGATGTTTCTCTCTCTCCCTCTCGCTTCCTCTCTGAAATCAATAAAAATATATTAAAAAAAGAAAAATGAGAATTTAATTTTCCATTCAGAAAAAAAAAATCCACATAGGATTAAAAGAAAGAGAGAAATGTGCTTAGAATGCATTCACTAAGTGGGAAACTTGTAAACATCTGGCAGTTTAGTGCAGCCTGGTCAGAGCAAACCTGGAAAACACACTGTGACCCACAGATGTGCCCCCACCAGTTCTGCTGGTTTTTCTCATCCAGTGCTGTCCCCTGTTTTGTGGAAAGTTCTATAATAATAGCCACAGTTTATTGAGCACTTCCTATGTGTCAGCCAGTGAGCTAAAGTTTTTCTATACGTCCTTAATCTCTTCCTCACAGCAGCCCTTTGGAATACATATTGTTACTATCTTATACCTATGAGATGGCAGAAGTTCTGAGCAATTGTGTAACATGATCAGGGTCACCGAGCCCAAATGCTGGAGCTGGTACTCAAACTTAAACCTATGTGATGCCCAAGTACATCCTCTTCCCACTTCAGTCAAGGTCAGCTCCTTGGTTAGTGCAAGGATCACAAACAGGCCATTCCCTGTCCAAATCTGTCTAGTTGAAGTGTTTTGTTTGGCTAGCATGTTATTTTTTAAGTAGCCTCAAGCCTTTAGCCAGGAAGCACGGTCTCCAATTAGCCACTGCCCCTACCTCTCTTGGACACAAGACTCCTGGTCCTTTTAGTTATTAAGATAAGCTGCCCCAGTAAAAGAAATTTGAGTTGCCACCAGTTGGGGGGAGGGAGAATAAAGGCACAACATTTGACTATCATCTTCCAATGTTAAAAAGAAAAAAAAAATCCTCTTCATTCACTTGTTCCCCCTTTTTAAACACAATGAAAAATCCTCTTTACCACTATCATGCTTAGAATTATTACAGGAACAATTGGATCAATAAGAAGTGGGCCCTTTGAGGTCTTACTAAACCAAGCATAAAAGTAACTATTTTATTATAGGACAGGGTGACTAAATCTTTCCTCAGCTCTGTGGTGATATGCTATTTATGGTCTCATTATTTATCCTTGCTGAAAAGTATTAGTATTTTCTTTCATTTACTCAACCAGAACAGTGATACCATCTTCATATGGCTTATGGGTGAGTATCATGCTTGTTCTCCTGCTCATTACAACATCACACCTTCAAATAAAATTTCAAGTAAGAACTTACTCTAATGTTCATACACACCCTGAAAACTTTTTCTCACGGAGTGGACTCCAATATTATGATTTTTAAAAGCTTACCAAAACATGTCATCAATAATCTTCAAACAATCCTTTCTTTTGGAAATAAATGTTTCCTAAGTTACTAAATTAAAACATGCAAAACTCTGTCTAAATTAAAACTACTGAACTGAAATAATTTCTGCTCAAAAATTTTTAATTGTCAAAAGTAAAGTTGTCCTTACAGTTAAATATACTTACAGAAATTGTGCAGACTCATGTATTTATATAGAATACATAAATATATATGATTAAGTAATAAACCTAACATTTTCCCCTTGGAAAGGCCATGATTTAATCAAGTAGGTGTATGATTACAGAATAAATTCAATATCCACAAAGACATACAGGCACATACAGAGATGTGGGTATGTATGTTTACATAATATATACATTTACATACTTTTTATATCAGATAAGCACAATTCAATAAACATCTACTGAGTCATTTTTGTTGTTGTTAATCCTCACCCGAGGATAATTTTTCGCTAACTCTAGAGAGAGTAGAAGGGAGAGGAGAGAGGGAGTGAGAGAGAGAGGAGGGAGAGAGAAACATCTATGTGAGAGAGCCACATCAATTGGTTGCCTCCCACATGGGCCCAGGTTGGGGCAGGGAACCTGCAACCCAGGTACATGCCCTTGACCTGGATTTGAACCCAAGACCCTTAGGTGCATGGGCCGACGCTCTAACCACTGGGCACAGCAGCCAGTGCTACTGAGTCCCTCTTATTTGGTTTCTATATTAACAGGCCTTGTTGTCATAGAGATATAAAAAGGCAAAAGATAACAGTTCTTGCCAAGTTCCTGTCTAATGGGAAAGACAAGTATATAAACAGACATTATAATGTGGTAACTATTAGAATAGAAATAGCCAGTACAAAGTTATAAACCATGTACCTCAAGTTTGTGAAATCTGTAAGAATTTTATTCCATATACTCACAGAGCAAAAAGAAAGAGTTTGGTAGATCTCAGTTAACTCAACGTGACTGAGCATAAACATGATTTAGAGGAAGCACATACTTAATCAGCCTCTTTTCTGTACTGTGCATTCCCACCCAGGCTGGTTCCTCTCAGAATTCAGTTTCATCACGACTTTTTATATTAAAGTTATATCAGCATAATTATTTCCAGTAAACCATGAAGCTCAAACACTATATATCCTCAGATTTCTCAGAGGCCTGTTATTTTCTTGACTTCACAAAGCCACAGATTCTGGTGTCATAGCATGAGATATTTTCTGTTAAAAAGTCAAGTAAGTTTGCTGGAAAAGCACCATTAGATCAGAAAATCAAATTTATTTTCTCACAACTTTTTCATCTGAAAAAAAATGTAGAGTCAGAAAAAATAGGTAATTTCCCCCAAGACACACAGTTAAATAGAGTTCACTGCAGAACGAGAATTCTCACCCGTCTGGTCTAAATCCAGAGTTTCTGACTGTGCTAATACACACCATGCCTGTCAGCCCAATTGTAAGGGCCTCTCATGTCAAAAGTTGAGCTTCTTTACGGTCTACCTGATTTCTTCCAAAGTGGGAGGAAGGTCCTGGTGCACTCACACAGGCAGGTGGAATCCTGGGCAATGATGGGCTATCTTTAGCGTCGTGTTGTGGAGAGCTCCCAGACGGTGTCGTCAGGAGACTTGAGAGATTTGTTTCTTCACTTATCAGCCATGTGAACTTCACAGCCTTTTAGTTCCCTGAGATAAATATTTCTCATCAGTAAAAACATCCTGTTCTAGGTATTTCAGAAGTTTGTTGCAATGATCAAATGGAATGTGTGTGAAAACACTTGGTCAGCTATAAGATGGCATGCAAATGACACATATTTTGGTATACTTTGGTCTGCAGCCAAATGGGGAGAAGCAGTTTGAAAAGCTATTAGGAGGAGTGTGAATTCTCTGGTATAAATATTAAATATAAATATACAATGAGAAGGCAAATAACAGTTAAAATTAGCCATTATATTATTCCTTTTACCAAATTCAAATTGATAGGTGGGTACATGAGAATTAGCATATGAGCCTTGGCCAGTGTTGCTTAGTGGTTGGAGTACTGGCCCCAGCACCAAAGGGTCATGGGTTTGATTCCTGGTCAAGAGTGCATGCCTGGGTTGAAGGTTCAATCTGGCCTCAGCTGGCCTGGTCAGGATCGGTGCAGGATATAATTAATTGATGTGTCTCTCTCATAACGTTCAATGTTCCTCTCTCTCTTTTTCTCTCTCTCCCTCCCTTCTACTATCTCTAAAAATCAATGGAAATAATATCCTCAGGTGGGAATTAACAGCAAAAAAAAAAAAAATAGTAGCATATGAGATAGAAGAGGAGGCCTTGGACTCTGACAGCTTTAGACTGGCGATTAAGTGTATGACTTTCAGCAAGTTGCTTTCATTCTCTGTGTTCCAGCTTCTGCATCCAGAAAAAGGGAACAATAATGTATCTACATCATAGTATTGTTTGAGGAGTAAAAAAAGAAAAATCAGGAACATACCAACGTGAAAAATAAAGTAAGCTTCTAATGGAAAGAGACGGGGTTTGAACTTCCTCATAGTTGTGGACATAAGAGGTGGTGTGGGAGAGTAACAAACATATTAATGAGGAATTCATTCTTAGAGGTCCATATTACTAACACTTATCAGCATTATGACTATGAAGAAGTCACTCAACTATTCTGAGCCTTGGTTTCCTCATCTGTAAGGTAAGTGAAGTAATACTTATGTTAAAGCAGTTTATAAAGTTAAAATAAAACTATTTTCTAAACCATAGAAAGATAAAGGATTTATTACAGCATATTGTTGAGCCCTGGTACTACTGTCTTCCTAATGCTAAAGAGTTTTCCAAATCTTCATTCTTAAAGAATTGTATCTTTCCTGTTTATACTAACTCAGGAATCTATGTGCTATAGGGTGGCCAAAATATCTGGGAACAGATAATAATATTTTATTGTATTTTAATGTAATGTCAGAGCCATTTATTATATATATTCACTAATTCTTCCAGACTTTATGGCCACAGGGTATAGAAAACTCTCTTCTACCACATGTGCTAGTTGTTTCAAACCTTCAGAGGGAACATTCTCCTTGAGCAATGTTAACACAGAAATATCTATAATTATGATTTTGGTGATGATTAGACTCTGAATTGCTAGGCCCACAATGAATAAAGTGAGAGGCTGCAGTGAATACAGTTCCCAGATGTCCTTCATAAAAATACTGTGGGTTGGGGAGGGGAGAGCAGGACTGGAGAAATATTGTAAAAGGGGGAAAAAGTCTTTTAAAAAATTTTTTTAAACATTATAGTTAAATGCAATCAGCTGAACATCTCACTTAAAAGCTGATGAATGAAAGTATAAAATTAATCATATTATACAGTATTCATCCCTTTACCTAAGTGATAACAGAACCTGGACATTAGCATTAAGTATTGTTTTGTTTTCTGATAAAACAACTGATAAATTGAAGATGAAGTATTTCAAGCCACGGATAGTAACTATCACTAAAATCTTAATACAAAGCAAATATGACATTAAAATAATTTAAAAAAGCATTTACTTATATGGTTCACTACTGGACATCTGACAAACTTGGCAATGAAAGGCCTCAAATGGTTCTTTCTTCCATGAGAAGCAGTGACTCTTTTAAGATAGATTGATTTTTAGAATTTCATAAATCTCAGGGGCTTAGCACGTCTTTATTTAACCACACAACTAAAAAAAATCCTTGTGGATGATTGCTATATAAAAGATTCCAAACAATTAAGTCCATTGAGATTTCTGAGCTTCCTATGATGCTTACCACTAATGCATTTGCAACCACCTAACTATTGGGCAGGAAGCAATGAGCCTTGTCCTTGCCTAGTGCACATCTAATGATGTAACCTGGGAAGATCATAGCACTATGCAAATCGGGATTTCATCTTTCAATGGGATTCTAGACAGGAAGAGCTCTTCAACAAAGAGACATTAAAATACCCCAACTTCCAAAACATTTAGGGAGACACAATCACTAGAACAGAATAAGGTTGTAACAAAGTCAGGTTAGGGTGGTGGTGGATCTCTCTCTCTCTCTCTCTCTCTCTCTCTCTCTCTCTTGTTTTGTTTGTTTATTTTACTGTGACCCATAGAGGAATAGTTTTAATCAGGACAAGGAACAAATACACATGCTCTCATGGACACACACACACACACACACCAGCTTGTGAGTACACACACCCGAAACAAAAGTTTTATGAACCAATATTTACTCCATTAACACAGTAAATAAAACCCACGTCTCTGACCCTCTGAGACCCTGATGTTTAATTTCATTTGTACAAGAAATTGGAGGTAACCAATCTATGTGTTTCTCTCACATGAGGTTTCTCTTTCTCTCTCTCCCCCTACCTTCCACTTTCTCTAAAAATCAATGGAAAAAATATCCTCCATAAGGATTAACAAACAAACAAAGAAAGTAAAATGGAGAGACACTTCTTTTACACTGCTAGGTGTAGGGCAGTTCATAATTAACATTTATGGCACATAGAGATGGTATTTAGGGAACAAGATAAAAATGAGGCATCCTATGATCTCCAGCTCTGGTGCTGGGTTTGTGCCTTGAGGGATCTGGGGGAAAAAAAAAAGATTCCTCTGACATTTCAAAGGTATGTTATCTTAGATACAAAAGGATGACAGGTAGGCTCACTTAAGGTCAAAGAAGCTACAGGTCAGTGATGTGACTACTTACAAGGACCTGCTTTTAGTTAGGAATTTTTAAATATGTTTTTATTGATTTTAGACAGAAAACAAGAGGAGTGAGAGCGAGAGCAAGAGCAAGAGTTAAGGTGAGAGGTAGAGTGAGAGGGAGAGTGAGGCCGTCTCCTGCACATCCCCCACTGGGGATGGAGCCTGAAATGGAGACATGTGCCCTGACTGGGAATCAAACTGGCAATACTTTGGTGCATGAATGACACTCAACCAACTGAGCCACACTGGGGCTCAGTTAAGAATTTTTATGTTCAGCATCCTACTTGGTTACTTTTGATCTCTGAGTCTCTGAGTTTGTAAGGCCTGCCATGCATGCCTCCCCTGAGCTTGTCAGGTTTCGTATGTGGCACTTTTTTCATCTACAAGAGGTTCACACAACTCCTTCTTGGGTTCAATTACTTAGCTAGAACTGCTCACAGAACTCAGAGAAACATGTTTCTTACTAGATCTCTGGCTTATTGTAAAAGGATATATAACTCAGAAATAGCCAGGTGAAAGAGATGCATAGGGCAAGGTATGTGGGAAGGGGCTTGTAGCTTCCATGCCCTCCAAGAGTATATTACTTTCCCCAAATCTCCACATGTTCACCAACCTGGAAGCTCTCTAAACTCCATCCTCCTGGGTTTTTTGGAGGCTGCATTACCTTGTCGTGACTGTTTAAGGCATTGGGGGCTGGTTTAATCTCTAGCCCCTCTCTCTCACTAGAGGAAGTGGTAGTGGTTTTGAAAATTCCAACTCTCTAGCCCAGTGGTTGGTTCTCCTGGCAACCAGCCCCCATCCTAGGTGCTTCCAAGTCACTTCACTCACGTAATAAAAGACACCTTTGTAGCTCTCAACACTTGGGAAATCCAGGAGTTCTGGGTCCTGTGAGCCAGGAATTGTGAATGAAGACCAAATATATTTTGGCCATATGAATGATTAAATATACATTTCTTACAAATCACAATATCACAGAAACTGATATTCATAACTACTGTTTGTTATGTTCTCACTGTGTATGAAGCAATGTGCTGAATAGTTTGCTCACATTTTAGCACTGAGTCCTCAAATAACCTTTGGAGATGAATGCTGTTATATCTACTTCATAGATGAGGCACCTGAGATTATAACCTGGCTTTGGCTGTGTAGCCAGGAGATGGAAGAGCAGGGACTAGAAGCCAATCTTACTCAGAATTATCCTCTTTATATTACCAAAAGCCCAAAGTTGCTATTTCAGGACAGAGGAGACAGAATTTTTACTAGATTAGGACAAAAGGCTATTTCTATACAACGGATAGATTGGCAGAACCTACTACATTTAAATAAATCATTGGGTATATGTATTATAAATTCAATATAGTTCTCACAAGGTGGGTTTCACTTTTTTCAATGCAGTTTGTTGTCATTATTTTAAGTGACCAGTTGTAGAGCTTATCTATGTATTGTGCTATAGAGACATTTCATAGGATGGATTCTAGCTGATTATTGGTTTTAAAGACAACTTCAGTATGGTAATCAGCCTCTAGATGTCCAATGGTCACCTCCCCCTGGTATTTGTATTCTTGTGTAGTCCCTTCCTGCATTCTACAAGAGTTGACTGTGTGACCAATAGACTATGGCAGAACAGATGATATGTCCCTTTAGATGAAAGACAGGAGGACTTTCATATTGGTCTCTCTCTCATCACTCTTCCTGGTGGAAGCCGTGTTATAAGCAGCCCTATGGAGAGGTCCATGTGGTGGGGGATTGAAGCCTCTGGCCAATAGCCATGTGAATGAGCTTCAGGTGAACCCTCCAGCCTGTCAGGTCTTCAGAGACTGTAGCCCAAGCTAACAGCTTGACTATACCCTCACAAAGGCTCTAGAGCCAGAACCACCCAGCTAAGCTGTCTCCAGGTCCCTGATTCTCAGAAACTATGTGACATCATAATTGATTGTTATTTGAAGCTAGGAAATTTTGGCATAGTTTGTTAGGCAACAATAGATAACTAATACAAACAGTTACAGCTTCAACTTTGCAGGATGCTATCTCAACAGAGTTTTGTCTGTATGTGTTACATAGCACCTTTAATAGCAAATGCAGTTCAAAGGTAACAGAATACTCAGGGTGGAGAAATTAAGAGGAAAAAAGAAAACGAAACAGTGAATAGTTTAGGAAATCTGATAGATTATTATTAGGCTTTCGAGTCAAACAACACAGTTTAAAGTAGAGGCCAGTGATGCAATCTATGAATCACTGAGACTCCTAATCCCAAGCAGCTAATATAACAATTCGTCATCAATCTATTAAGTAATCAGCATTTCATTTATCCTTATTCGCCCCGATCATTGGCTATTTTAAAAATCACTTGCACATTCCACTTGAAGTTGAATTAGAAAAGAGAATTGAAACACACATATGTAAGTTCTGCTACTCTTTGTAGTTTCATGTGGAGCTAGTCTCTGAAATTTGAAAAGTTGGCAAAACTGGGCACCATCACCCTTGAATACCCGCTCCTAAAGCAAAGAATTCTCATCCTCCAGCTCCCTGACCCTTTCTACCATAGCATTCACCCAGGTGTGCCTTTCCCCACAATGACCTCTCATTGCACTAACGCACTCAAAGGCATAAATAAATAATTTCCAATTTATTGCTCTTCTGGTTATTATATTTTTCTCAAGGATTCTTACTTACACAATTAAATTCTGACTGTAGATTTCAGTGAGCATTATAAGCAGAAATGAAGATGTCATAATTGAAAATAAATGTATCACATTTGTGTCATATGGACCAAAACTAATTCCTAGAAAAAACATTTTTAGTTTGTTTTATGATGTTAGGATTGTCATTCAATTATTTATAAATGTGAACAGGGTTTCTCCATTTCAGCACTATTGACATTAAGGGCAAGATAATGTTTTGTTGTGTGTGAGTGTGTGGGAGGGCATCTGTAGTTCATAGGATGTTTAGCGGCATCACTGGCCTCCACCCCCTAGATTCCAGTAGCACCCCCAGCTGTGACGACCAAAAATGTTTCCAGACATTGCTAAATGTCCGCTGGGATTCAAGATCATGTCCAGTTGAGAACCACTAATATAAACAATTGCTACATTTTTAGCAAGTATGTGTGTATATTTATTAAGAGGATATAAGAAAATAATTTCAGGAAATGCTGTGGGGTTATTTAGGAGGTGACCACTCTCCTGGTACTCCTAAAATTACAATCATATCAAAGAACCAACTGTGTTTGTCTAATTCTTATCCCGCATTCTAATAAAAGGCAGAGTTTGAAACTACTAATTTTATTTTAACTCTATTACTTATCAGGTAACTGAAATCTGGCCATATTCACACGATTTGAGGGCTGGAAAGGATCATGGCTGCTGTCTCCTGAAATTCCCTTTCCTTTAAAGACCATGGCCCAGAGAAAAGAAGGTCTCACAGAGATTCGATCATGCATAAGACTAGAATCCAAATCTCTGACCTTCCATCTGCTCTCGAGTGAGATGAAAACAAAAGATGCTCTCCTCTTGGTTAGTAGCTCACCAACATTATATATAATACTAGAGGCCCAGTGCACGAATTTGTGCACGGGTGGGGTCTGGCCGGCCCAGCACCAATGGGGTGGATCAGGGCTGGGCCTGTTGGGAGAAGGAGATGGTGGGAGGTTGGCCGGTTGGCCCCACCCCCTATTGTGGTGGGGCGGGCCAATTGGGGGCTGGGCTGGCCAGGGGGAAGAAGGTGGGGAGTTTGGCTGGCCAGCCCCGCCCTTGATCAGGGTGGGAGAGTCCGGTAGTGGGCAGTACTTATTAAAGGATACTTTTGAGAACAGTAACTGGGAAGAATGGGAAAAGAGCAGGTATGAGCAGAGGAATAAGTAAAGTTGCAATGCTGCCTAGGGATCAGCCTCAGCAAACCACATAGAGAACTCTTGGGTCAATGGGGAATAAAGGAGACATATGTACCTAATTGGGCCGGTTTGCTGGCCACAGTGGGCATCATAGTGATCGGTCATTCTGGTCACTGGCTTTTTATATATACAGATATTTTCTCTGGTTTTGTGGTATACATGTGTACTTATGCAGGGGCACCAAGCAGAAGACATGAGCTTGACAGTGAACTCTGCCAGGTGCACGATGCAGGGTAAAGCTCAATTTCTCAGCCTCAGTTTCCTCATCTTTAATATGGGGATAACTACCATGTGTGATTAAAATATGAACTAGCTTATTTTTATGCTAAAATGTTTGATATATTTACATAAAGCGTGAATATATACTAAAGTGTACCTCAGATAGAAAGAGTGATAATCCCAATGCTGTCAAAACTGCATTTACAAAGAGCTTTGTCGTTGCTGTGATAAGGTGCTAAAAATGGACTCCTTGACAAAGTGTAAATCCTTTTCCATTTCCTAACTGTTCTTTTCAATATCTCAATGCCCTACTCTCTTAAGTGGGAAGTAACTTCAACACTACTTTTAGTCAAGTACAAAATAGATTTTCTTCATGAACAGGAGAATACCTTTGAAAAGATATGATGAAAATATATGAATTTTGAAGGAACATCTTTTTGTCTTTTTGCCAGTGTGTTTCTAAGTCACAGCATCATATTGAAAATTCAGAGGCTGAGTTTTAAAATATGCCGGAACATGAAAAATAGACAACTGACCACGCTGGTATAGCAGACACAGTGACGGTGTATCTGAGTATGAGTATGTTTGCCATGCTGGAAGATGAAATGAAATATAGATTTAAGGGGTGAGATAATGTTTGTTGTCCATCAGAGATCATTCATAGAAGCATTTCCTCTCCAAAAAGATACTATTTACAACTTGAGCCTGGAAAAAAAAAGTTTGCTATGTTCCACCCTGAAAGAAGTTTTTCCTTCCAGACGTACTTTTGAAAATCTTCTTTAGTGCATCATTAATTTCTGGTGGGCTAAAAGATTTGGTAGATTTCTCTATATGCTTCATTTTCCCCTAGGGAACAACCGAGGCTTTCAGGAAGAATCTGATTTACTGTACTTATAAAGGAGTAGAAGGACCTAATTAAGAATAAAGTATTAAATAAGTGAATAAAATGATTTTTTATGGCCTCTTATTATTCATTTAGAAGGGATGAGCTAGTTAAAGAAAAATGACTTGGAAAGACATCACCAGTGCCGTGCACCTAACTCTTGAAATGCCTTTTTCTCTAGTGAAAGTCAGCTGTTCGGTTTCCTTTCCAAAGAACTTCTGAACTTAGCACCACTTCAGTTGGCTGCTTTCAGAATGCTGACCTTGATTCCCATTTAAGAGCGTGAAGGGTTAGGATTAATGTTTCATTTTTATATATGCTGCCTTGCAAAACCCTTTCCATTTACTCATAAAAGAAGTTTGCCAACCTTTTTTTTTTTGAAAGGATTAAAACTAGGTTATTTCCATCCTAAAAGTGTGATCAAAGATAGTTGTGGTAAGCAAAGAGGAGACCAGGAGAGCCAACTGCAATAGACTGTAATATAATGCTACACACTAGTTTATTGAGTATATTTATCAGGAAATTATTATAAGATTATAAAGTATAATATTTACATTTCATTATAATTTACACAATGTCAGTTCTCATGAGGAAATATACTTTTTAAATAGGCAAATTAAACCAACATGCTCAAATGTACTATATATTCTGGCCCGAGATCCCCACAGTAGTTGTGCAGGTTCTGTCCTGGCCAAGGGCACCCAGCCATGGCGTGAGTAGAGGCTGAAATCTGTGCACTGTTAGCTCTTCAAGCCTTGGTGCTGGGTGCAGACCTGGGGAATCTTCTAATTCTCTCAAAGCATTATATGGGTTAGTGGTGGTCACTTCTGGACTTTTTGAGGTCCCAAATTGCCGGCCATTTAACGGTCCAGATACAATATTTCTCTTCTAACAACACTCTCTCAGAGGAAAAGGGAGCACATGGCTTTAGGCCATGACTTGTATTTCCCAACCTGACATGATCCCACACTCAGTCCCCAAAAGGGACTAAGAAAATCTAGTCTTCATTGTTAGAAATTCTGGTAGAAACTGGGATAGTACCAAATGATATGAAGCCAGATACATTTTTAAAAATGCTTAAATCCTTATTTTTCCCTAGTCAAAACCCTGTCCCCTAGAGGAGCCCTAGGAAAATACAACCCAAGGGACAGTGGCAAAAAGAAAGCTAAGTTCCACATTATTATTAGTTGGGCTCTGTTGCCAAATTCCAACATAAGGCTCTTAGATGAACTGTACCAGAGCATAAAGCCTAGCAGGAAAGCACAGGAAGGTGAAACTCAAACTCAAACCTGAGTAGGTGGAGCACAGCACTGCAATGACCCCTCCTTCCAGGCCTTCATTCTGTGCCCATGTTTCTGCATACACCATGCTGAGCACACCAAGGAAAGTTAAGTTCATACTTCTTGTCCCAAGTTGAACACCATGTGGTTGTAATGACCTGAACTATGTCCATGGTAAAGTATAGCAAAATTTTAAGAAATAATTTCAATATATATTATGTGAGTCCTATGCAGGTGAGAAAACTGTAATTTAGAGGAGAGAAGAAAATTCTTACAGGAAATGTAGAAAACACAGACCTAATGAATGTCTAGGGAGGAACAGACAGGGAGCTGTTAGTTAGAAACAACAGCTCTTACAAAGGCCTAGAGCCATGACAATGCATGCATCATTTTGGTGCAGGTGGGAGAAAAAGATGAATATTCTACTCCAGCCTTAGTAGAGGCTTGGTAAGGGGAGGTAGTAAGAAACAAGGGAAGGCCCCGACAAATTGTGGTGGGAATTTAATGTTAGGCTAAAGGGAATTTGAAATTTATTCCACTGAAAAAGGAGAAAATCCAAGGATATAGGCCTTCAGTCTGACTCTGAGTCTCTCACCAAATTCTAAAACTTTTAAATATCTGACATAACAACTGGAAACTTTATTTCCAAGCTAGCAACATGTGATTTTTGGGTCAGTGCATTGGAGAAATATAGTATTTCCAAGATTTTAGAACTTGAAGTTTAGGAAACTTCCAATTTTGAAGCAAATATCCTCTAATGTTCCAAAAAATCAAGTACAATTTTCTTCTTTTTTCTTCTGATGTCTAATCTGTAGCACTCCATTTCAAAGCACAGCTCGTCACTGATTATACAAATACTTAGAAGCAGCGCTCATTTTTAGTAGGTAATGAGGTGTAAGGATGAAGCTTAAATGATGCAATATACCCAATGACTAGCCTTACATAAATAAATAAAGGACCATTTGTTTCATTTCACTTCCATACACACTTTTGCAAGGGAATGTTCTATTTCTTTTGGCACACATGGAAAATTCAAAGTATACATCAACATCTTTTTAATGTTGAAATATAGCTTTTGTTTGTCCTTTATTCAAAAATAACTACATAATAAACGTACTGGAAAATTTTGGGTGCTCTGTTCAAAAATGAACAGGCTGAATTTCCTCATGAGATGCCTCCTGACATTGGCATAGCATAGTAAGAAACTGACAGACTCCCAGTCATAATCCCATCTGGATGGATCTGCTCTGTTTGCTTGCCAGGCCAGCCTTCACCTGCAAATACTGAAATATAATCCATCTTCGAATCTTATGTAGGGACTTGGAGGAGAAGTTTAAGGTTGTTACTCCATGGAACTATTTTAAGGTGCTACAGTCGGCCCTCTGTTTCTGCCTCCATGAGTTCAATATCTGCACATTGAAAACAGAATTTTTGATCCATGGTTAGAAATCCATGGATGTAGAGGGCCAACTGTATGCATTGTTCTATGCCATGTTATATAAGGGACTTGAGCGTCTATAGATTTTGGTATCTGTGGGGGGGTGGACCAAATTCCCTTGTGGACACCAAGGGATAAGAGTATTCTGGTCGCCGAAACTGGTTTGGCTCAGTGGATAGAACGTCGGCCTGCGGACTGAAAGGTCCCAGGTTCGATTCCGGTCAAGGGCATGTACCTGGGTTGCGGGCACATCCCCAGTGGGAGATGTGTAGGAGGCAGCTGATCGATGTTTCTCTCTCATCGATGTTTCTAACTCTCTATCTCTCTCCCTTCCTCTCTGTAAAAAATCAATAAAATATATTAAAAAAAAAAGAGTATTCTGGTCTTTGGAGAAGTGGAAGAAGTAAGAAGATGTGAGGGAAGAAACTAACAATTTGGGGCATTAGTCATACAAGCAGGGACAAAGCTAGGCTTTTATCAACTTAATCCATTTACTCTTCAGAGCACACTTTGTCTTGTATTGTTCCACTTGTTTCCACAGTAGGAGACTGAAGCTCACATGTGTGAAAGCCAGTGTTACATAACATGTGGTGGAGGTGAAATTCGAACCTGAAAAATCCTGAGATTTCAAAGCTCAAAGATTTCAATTACACAATCTTGTCAAGATTTTAAAAACAGACAAGCAATTTCCACAAAAGAAAAAATAACCCAAGGATTGATATTTGTAAACCCAAACTAATATTTTTGTTAAATTGACTTAATCCTTAGAGGGTACATCCATCCAAAATAAGCTTTGATATTGTCATTTTAAAAAATCACATCGGTTGCCAAGATTGACTCCATTACATTGGTATATACTGCTCAACATGTCCCAACTGACCGAATAGCTTGGCAAGCAAATAACTGAAAAATTATTCATTGGACATCTAACTGTAATTAGTAAGTCTTAATAATCTGCACCATAAAATACTTTTCCATATGACACTTGAAGCTGAATTGAGATAGATTCACAATTCAATTAAATCAGCTTTTGTAGGGCATAAAACACCCTTGACTTTTTTATTTTAAAAAATGATGGAAGGAAATATTCCTTAATTCTGGTTTTTGTTGTTGTTATCCTTGTTATTTATAAAGTATACATTTAACCTGCAACTTCCTCTGAAAATGTCCATTTACATGATTTGAATAGGAGATATTCAGTGAGAAACATGCATGTGAAAATTTTACAAATTCTAATCTCCAATGAGCAACATGCCTATAGTGCAGCGGTTCTCAACCTGTGGGTCGAGACCCCTTTGGGGGTCAAATGACCCTTTCACGTGGGTCGCCTAAGACGATCGGAAAACACATATATAATTACATATTGTTTTTGTGATTAATCACTATGCTTTAATTATGTTCAATTTGTAACAATGAAATTGGGGGTCACCACAACATGAGGAACTGTATTAAAGGGTCGTGGCATTAGGAAGATTGAGAACCACTGCTATAGTGTAAAAGCAAAATGCAGATGCCCATGAAGTGCTAATTATCCTAAGAGAAAAGGTATATATAATATATATGTACATATATATAGAAATTCACTCAACACTATCTATAATCCTAGAATCTATTCATATTTTTTTAAATTTCAAAAGTTTTACAAGTTTGTAACTTTACTTTTATTATTTTAATTATGAAAGCAATGTTACCAATATTGAGGGCAACAGGTATGTAGGGATGAGGAATGGAAGTTATCTGTCTTGAGGGGGAATAATATTTTATCACTGACATTGTTTTAAATTGCTATTTCCTGCTGATTATAAAACACAGACCAACTTTTAGTTAGTTTTGTTATTAATTTTAAATTATCCACTAAAAGATACCTGGAATGGACCATCTCCATTGACCAACAAATAAATGAAAAGATGCTCAACTTCATTAGCTATTAGGGACATGCAAATCAAAACTATAATGAGATATCACCTCACACCTGTTAGAATGGCCATTATCAACAAGACGGGTAGTAAGTGTTGGAGAAGTTGTAGAGAACAAGGAACCCTCATTCACTGCTGGTAGGAATTTAAACTGGTAAAGCCACTATGGAAAACAGTATGGTGGCTACTCAAAAAATTAAGAATAAGGTTACCATAGGACCCAGCAATCCCTACTCTGGGAATATAACTGAAAATTTTGAAAACATTTATTCACAAAGGGGTGCATATATGTCTTTCATTGTAGTATTATTCATGGTGGCCAACACATGGAGACAACCAAAGTATCCTTTGCTAGATGATTGGATACAGGTGTGGTAATATATGCAATGGAATATTATTCAGTCATAATAAGAAAAGATGAAATACTGCCATTTGTGGACAACATGGATGGACCTTGAGAATATCATGCTAAGTGAAATATGTCAGTCAGAAACCATATGATTTCACTCATGTGGGATATAAAATTAAAACTTCATAGACACAGACAACTGTATGGTGGTTACCAGTGGGAAGAGGGATAGGGGGATAATAAAGGGTAAAAGGGAACCAAATATATGGTGAGGGAAGATGATTTGAGTTTGGGGGATGGGCACACAATGTAATATACAGATCATGTATTATAGAAATGTGTACTTGAAACCTATAAAATCTTATTAACCAATGTTACCCCAATAAATTTAATTTAAAAAAAAGGAAAAGAAATGAAGTGGAACTAGAGGTGGTTACTTCATAAGGTTGCCATGAAAATTAAATAAATTACAATTTGGGAAGTTCTTAGAAGAGTAAGTCATTTCTCTAGCTTTTATTTGAGTATTCCAAATATTTCAATATTTTGCATATTAACTTACCAAACTGTTTATCTGCATACATATTTTTAACCTAAAGTTTCATGTTCTTTCAGAAGAAGTACATTGAGGTATGACAGGGTAAAGGTTGATATTTTTAAAGAAAAGCTTATTTTATTCACTATTTTAAGCTATTAAGGCATGTAAATTAGGTTGTTATTGTTATTTTAAGAAAAAGAACATTTTGTATTGAAAAAGTGTGCCTTTCCAAGAAATCACTAACCAGATGTTGGTGTCTTGAGATATCCCAAAGGGATACTGGTAGAAGAAAAATGATGAAAGACCTCCTTTCACACAAAATCTAAAAAGAGTACACACATATTTTATAACTATGAATATTGTTTGCAAAAAAATTAGCAAATGTGCTTTATCATCAGATACCAGAGCTCTGGAATATCCTAGTTTTGAAAATGTGGCTTGACAGAGAAAGAAAGCACAAATAGCAAAGAAAAATTACTAGGAAAATGGCAATGCGATAATTAAGTGGAATATAGAATGTAAATGCCAAATATCTCAAGTTTACCACATGTGCCAGGACTTTAAATCTGTATGTGGTAATATACTGTTCTGTCTTTGATTCTATTTATATAGGCAGCACTGAAAGGCCACATTAGCCAGTTATTTGTTATCAAAAGTTTATTGAGTGTTTATTATGTGCAGAGTACTTTACTATATACATACACATATGTATGTGTGTATAAAGAGAGAAAGATACACAGATACACAAAACTAGATGGTATTTTAAGTTTTTATTTTGTTTCACTCACTTTTTGTTTTTTATTTCATTTATTAAGGTGATTGTTTTCATGTTTTGGCTTGGTGTGCTATATGTTAAGTCTCCAGAACCTGTTGGGTGACTGGGTGGGGTTTTTTGATAGGTGAAATGGATACAGCCAATGTGAGTTCACCCTCTGACTGTAGCTCCCTTATGCAGATTATTTTTTAAAGTAATTTTATTAATTTCAGAGAGGAAGGGAGAGGGAGAGATAGAAACATCAATGATGGGAGAGTGTCATTGATCGGCTGCCTCCTGCACACACACACACACACACACACACAAACACACACACACACACCACTGGGATCGAGCCCGCAACCCAGGCATATGCCCTGACTGGGAATTGAACCGTGACCTCCTGGTTCATAGATCAACACTCAACCACTGAGCCACGCTGGCTGGGCTATGCAGATTATTTTTTAACCAACTCATCTGATGGCATGCCCATCCTTTCTCATTTTATCAGAAAGGAAATGTGTCTCAAAAATGAACATATTATTCTGAAAGAAAAAAAAAATTTCCCACCCCATTTTACACTGGGGCAGGATCACAGTGCAAAAATCTGTACTCAACTCGGTGATCACTGTGGGGGGCAAAGTGCCTAAAGGACCCCATCATTTGCCCATTTATTTATGGGGTTGTCTGTGTGTTTAATACTTTGTCATTGGCAAAGTAAAAGCAAGTTTCTCTCTGTTGGGAAAAGCACTGTGTACTCTTCCAGATGGATTTACTAATGCTTGGGAAGGCCTGGAGTTTAGATAAATGGAGACTGGAAAAGCTGTATTCTTTCTGTTCCTGGTTTCCTTAGTGTTTTAATTTCATCTCCTAGTGGGCAGCTTTTTGTTTTATGTCACTGGGCAGATGGCCACTGGCTCTCCTTCTGGTTTTATTGGAAGTTTCTTCAAATGATTGTGGTAAATTTCAATGAACTTTTTTATCATGCTCATTTCATTTAATTTGGTGGTTGGGGAGTTCCAAGTCAAACAGAAATTTCAGGCAAAATGCTAAAAGGGAAAGACTTACATCCAAATCAGCAGGACTTAAAAGCAACGCTGTGTGTGCCGGGAACTTACCCAGAGATCCACGCTGTTGGAGAGTGACAGGCAGCTGTGACATTACCTGTCAATGTTTGCTTCTCCAGAGGGTCCCAAGAACCACTTCATGCTTAGTGGAGCCCTGCTTCATAGCTCGGAGCCTGAGTAATTGGATATCTTTGAAAGAGAAGACTGGGTGCCCTCATGAAGGCACCTTGCTGGGTCTTGGCAGAAGTATGAGGAGAGCCCTGAAGAGGAATTACACTCACGGAGTCTCCTGAATTCTCTCTTTGTGAAACCCCATCCCCTTTGGTGCTTGCTTCTGGCAAACTGAGAGCATCCTGAGAATGGGTCAAAGATCTTTCAGAGGGATCCCTGCCAGCAAGAGTGAATCACATTTTCAAAAGCAAACTGGAACATTTTTTCATGTCAGACTGAGACGTTATGACAACTGGGTACTGAGACTGGGTATGACAGTAATGGGAGATGGAAAAGTATTTTTTTTCCAAAAGACAAAGTATGTTCTACAGGGTATTAATTTTTAAAACTAGATAAAGTTTCTTGGTTGATTAGAATAATGCTGCTTCTCTGCCTGTTCCACCACTTTTCCTGCTCTTTGCCTATTTTTCATCTATATCTGGGTGGTCAAAAATTTTTTAAGATATAAAGGATAGACATTTAGGAGTCCTGGTAAAAGAGCCAGACTTCTGTCAAGGATTGTTACTCTAAATTATTGACTCCATTATTTATTTCTGCCTTTCTGTTCTGAATTGGCCCAAACAGTAGGTCAGTTTATTATTTCAGATACACCAAAGGAACTTAATTTTAAACTGTATAAAATGGAAAAATATATATGAATAGGTCATAAATATGAAAAAAAGGAATTTTTGTATGTTTATAAAACCTTCACTTTCCTATAGCATTTTTATGCTTTTTTTTTTTTTACCCAACAAAGTAAATTACAGGAACATAGAACAGTTTAGATAAACCACATGATAATTAGGAAAGGACATCCAAGTCCAGCTGAAGCGTATGTGAATCCCATACTTGTCACAACATCCATTATGTTTTCCGTGAGGTGGACACTACAGCAAGTTCCCAGTTATTATGTATGTGTTGTGCCATTAAGTTCGCTCTTCCAAAAAAATATGCCCTTGTGTGTAGTATCTGCCATTTTCTGTGGTGTAAATACTCCCATCATGGCAGATTTCAATCTAACAACTGATGTCACTAAACAGAGTTGGGAAAAAATGTGCAGAATTGACTCTTGTGAGACTATAACAGCCAACTTCAGCAAATTACATATAGACATATTGGAGTTAGATGGCAACTTACCCCCAAACATCTAATTTTTAAAAGTAGGAAATGAAGCTTGGAAGTGGAGTGATTCAAGCCAAGCAAAAAGTGACTAAGTTGGGAATAGATATTTTACATTATTTCTACTACACTAACTTATCATGGATGGAACTGCCTGTGCATCTTTATATTTGAATCTGTACAATGATAAAAAAAAAAGAAAGGAGTGGCTATGTATTTTTAAAATAGAAATAATGGAAGCTAATATATTGAGTCAGGCACTGAAGACTACTGAAAAACTACCCTCACTGCTTCCCATTGTGAAAATGTAAAACAGTACCAGTCTTCTCACTAAAAGTTTTTGTATTAGAAATATCATCATTTTCATTTAAACATGTTATTTATGTTAGTAAATAGGTTTATCTTTGTTATTTTAAATAAATATTTTAAGATGTTTTCATTTTAATGTATAATATAATAAGTATCAATAGAACCCTTACAGGCCTCAATAGTTTTTAAGACAGTGAAGGGACTCTATTACCAAAAAGTTGCAGAACTGCTGGTCTAGACTTACCATTCCAGGGATATAATTTAGGGGTTCAAAGGGAAATATGGTGAATGTGTTACATCCACTGATGGTTTCCATTAATCCCTTCTCTCCCTTTAAGTGCACCCTGCTCCTAACATCAAGGGGTGAAGTCTGTTCCCTTTCTCCTTTAATCTGGGACGGCCTTTTGACCTGGCTTTACTGATACAACCTGGCAGAACTGACATTCTGGGATTCAGGTCTTAAGAAGTCTTGCAGCTTCTACTTGGGTGTCTTGGAATGTTCATTCTTGGGGCACTACATGGAGAGGCCACATGTAATTTCTCAGGTCACTAGACTTAGGTGAGTCCCCAGCCAACAACCAACATCAACTTCCAGTCATTTGAGGAGGCCCTCTTGGGTGTCTGGCCCATTTGATGACCCCAGTCCCACGTGCCATCTGATTACAATTGCATATGAGAAGTCCAAGCAGGAACCTCAAAGCTGAGCTTGGTTAACCTCCAAGAACAATAAGATACAATAATTTATTTTAAACCACAAAGTTTAGGGGTAGTTTGTTATGCACCAGTAAAGAACCAGAATAGGGAGGAAAACTACAAGACTATTAGCTACAGAGTGTGGCTACAGAGGTGGCTACGATTTCAGGTGAACATGAACTTATCTAGCTTAGGTTAAGATCTTAAACCAGGCCTAAGTAGACACAGACAGGGAGTAAGTAGGGCGGCCTGAGAGGTACTCAGTGAGCACTAGGCTGGTTGTAAAGGTCCAGCAAAGAAAAAAGTGATTCAAGTCAGAGCCCCAAGAAAGAAATGAGCATCCAGCTGAGATCGCAAGAAATGGGGAGAACTGGCATGTTCATCATAGCCAAAGCTGAAGTCCGGCCTTGGGAGCTGAACAAACACAGCTGTGTCTGAGAACAGCTTCAGCTGAGTTTATCTATCTCCATTACTCACTCTTGTCAGACCCAATTCCAGGTTTAGCACAGCAGCAAGATTAGCAGCAGCAAGTCATACTTCAAGTCCCACTGGCTGCAGAGTGTGAAGGTACTGGCCTGCCACAGTCAGAATTACTCCAGAGGTAGGCACTCAATAACTCACACCACCTTTAAAACCCACAGACACCCTGAATATTTTCCACCTGAAAAGATATCTAAGAGAGATAATCCAACATCAAAATTTTGATAGACAGTGTTAGACTCTGATGAGAAACTCCAGAATTTTATTTATGAGGGGTTTAAGGGCTACAAATTTGGAAAGGAGGGCTAGAATTCTCCTCAAGGAGAATTATGCCCAGCAGCATAATATTTTACATAGATGTTTAGTTGGGAAGATTCGAAGGAGCTGATAGAGATTTCAGTGTGTGTGTGTGTTATATTTCCCACAAACCTCCCCATGGCACCTCATGTTTCTACAATCTAAATGAGACTGTCAGAAGTTTAGACCACCAGTAATTGCTATTGTTCATTCAAATTTCTCTTAAGAATGAAAAAAGAATCTTCCAATGCACATGTGGCAATGTAATTAAGAGTGTCAGTAATTCTTAGAAAAAGACATCCAAAGTGGTCTGTGTTAGAGGAGGTGGACATGGCCTACCAGAGCTTGTGTAGCCAGAAGTCTAGGATTTAAGTTCAGCTTGTGGGTAGTGAGTGATTCATTTACCCCGGTGCTTCTCAGCCTCACTGCACATTAGAGGTGCTTATAAAAGGTTGATGTCTTGGTCCAGCCCAGAGATTCTAATTAATTATTTTGATTAATTAGATGGGCTCCCAGGTATCAGCTTGTTTTCCCCCTGTTTTAAGATACCCAGGTGATTCTAATACACTTCCAGAGTTGAGAACCTCTGGTTAACGTCTCTAAATCTCAGGAACCTTCTGTGTTAAAGAGGAAAAGTAACATGTATCTCCCAGAAATGTAGGAAAGGGCTTCACAGACCTTGCATATGAAAGCTCTTCATAATCAGGAAGGATACTATATAAATGGATTTTATTATCTCCATTAAGTGTAAATAATAAAAAATAAGAAATAATGTAATTTTTTTACATTGTTAATAGTGAAAATTCTTGATCAATAAATACATAGTTCTATTCTATAGATAATATTTTTTCTTTAGTGGCAGGTCTCACTGCTGTGTTGCATTTTGCTGGGAGTTATGACAGCAGAGGGGTAACAAGAAGAAATATTGCCTTGAAATTTAAAGTAATTCACAAGCTGCTGTTATCCATTATGTGGAGAATCCAACAGACAGTGTTTCAGTTGCATATTTGTTAGAAATCAGCTTGGTTTGGTGGTTAAAAACAGACTCTGGAAACAGCTTGCCTGCCATTGAATGTCACCAAATCATGTAACTTCAGTGAGGTATTAATGGTGTTAATAATTATATCTTGGAATTTGGGAGAAGATCAATACATGTAAAGTGTTCTTAATAGTGCCTGGCATATAGTAAACCGTCAGCAAATGTCAGCTACTATTATGCACTAACAGAGTCTTACAAGTCAATAACTAGTTAATAGACATGTGCAGAATGCTTTTTTTCTGATATATTTGAATTAATATATAGTAGAAACTGAGTAATCAAAGGGCTGCCTTACATTATTATATTGTTTTTATATGAGAATCATTCATTTTAAAGTCACCAGACACCAACTGTGTGCCAGGTACTGTGCTACATGCTAGTTTACAAAAAATAATGAAGTTCTTTTAAGAATTCATAGTTTAGTGGACTATACAGACATGTGAGATCGAGGAACTCATAACTGAAGTGTGTGCACAGCAGTATGGAAAAAGAAGAGGTAAGGCACCACGGATTGTTGGAAAGTCTCTACAAAGAGGGTGACTTTTCAGTGAAGCCTTGAATAGGTTGTAGAAGAGAAAGGAGCATATTATGGACCAAAGGTGCTGACTATCAGCAACACTGATGTAATGACCTAAAGATACTCTCCAAGTTCAGATTCATTTGTTTGCACCAATAACTACTTTACTGAAATGAGGTGGAGTTGCTAACGTCTTACCATGAAGTCCTTCTGTGTTAAGCCCCTGATGAAGGCATTATTGCCATATGAGACTGCACTGAAAGGCTAACAAACTCCTTCTTCTGTGAACTGCAAAATCCTAGGAGCAACAGAACTTTCATGCAGATAGTTCTTAAATTGAAACGATATTTTATACTTAATGATCACTTGGGGGAATTTTAACATTTTTCAATAACCAATTATTTACAATCTTGAGCAAGGTTAAATTTTGAAAAGACATTTCACATAGGAAAAAATGGTAGAAAAAGTTGAAAGATTTCAGGTCCTGGATGGAGGTGTTATTTAAAGACTTACTTCCAATGATGGTTAACAAACAATAATAAAGACTTGTTCCCAAGTAACATTGTAACATCTACCTAGGTTATTTTTTTTAAGATGAGATTTTGTACTGTATGGGGAACTATTGAAACTCTCCTTTACTTTTTCCCACAGCTCAAAAAAGAAAATTTTCTCTTTCACATAAATTATTAAGATGTCTGGATCCCCCACTCCTTTCCAAGTTTCCAGTATCTTAAAGAATATTTCAGAAACTGCTATATATTTCTTGGTTTGGGTCTATTATGTAACAGTATGAATAAGTTGGACAACAATTACTAGTGATATATACTAATTATTTCTCAAGAGGCTTGCTCAACTTGTAATGACAAATTGAAGGTTTTCTATGAAAGAATTAATTTTATTTTTATAACCTGGTTTCTAATATCAACTGCATAAAAATCATAGTTGTGAAAAGTGCATGGTAACCTTGACAATTTTGGCAAAGGCTCTTGAAAGAAAATATGCAAAATATATTGATCAATGACCAGTACACAGAAGGAGTCAAGTTCCATTTTGTAAAGAGAAATTTATTCTGAACCTTCCTTCCTAAAGCATCCACCATCATTTGAAAGAACAGAACTGCCTGACTGTACCATCCTGTACATCACCCTGATGGACTTTATACAGCACAGTCTCTACAGTGAGCCTCCTTTATTGCAGAATTTTCAGTGCACATTCTTGAATCTGTAAAGAGACAGAGGCAGGAATTGATGATTCAACTGAGTTAGCTGGCTGGCTGGGTATGTGAATCATTTGCTTCTCCAAAGAACTCTTTCTGAATTGTATGGATTATATTAAACTATAAAGTGCTTTTTAGAGTACTAGAAAGGAGCTAGGAAGTTCATACATGATTTAACAAAGAGATAAAAGCTTCTTCTTTAAAAATCACTGGGGCCCGGTAAATCCTTGAAGTGATGCATAAAATGAGTGCATTTTTATAGAAAAGAGGAAGAGATAAAAATGGAAAGGTAAATATTATAATGATATCCTAAGAGGTACAAGGGGGAAGAAACAAACAATGAGAAACAAAATAAACAAGGAGGAACAGGAGGAGGAAAAAGAGTGGGAAAAGGATAAGGATATTCCCTGAGTTCTGTTGATGTCTACATACTGTTTCTAGCACTTTTACTTACATTATTCTGTTTATAATCATAGCTTTATTAGGTAGGTACTATTATTTTTCCTGTTTTATAGATAGAGAAACTGAAACAATGAGTAAAATTTTAGTGGGCCTGAAATTTATACCAGGTACAAAGGAAAAATAAAAGAAAGCCCTTCTTTAGTAATGTGTCATGTTGAAGCATTACAATGTAGAGCATTTTCTTTTCTTTCTTTTAAAACGTTTTTATTGATTTTAGAGAGAGAGAAAAGAAGAGGGAGAAAGAAACATCAATGTCAGAGGGAAACATCGATCGGCTGCCTTCTGCACATCCACTAATGGGGATCGAACCTGCAACCTGGGCATTTGCCCTGACCAGGAATCCGACCAGCGACCTCTTGGTGCATGGCATGATCCTTGACCAACTGAGCCACACTGGCCAGGGTCAGGTAGAGCATTTTCAAAGGTCATTACAGACTGGCTCAGGGGAAACTGCAAATATTAATTTGCAGCTATATGTCTACATGGCTGCACACATTGGTAATACATTAATTCACACAATTAAGATAGTCTCTGGGATTCAGACAGGCCAAATGGACCTAATATTTGAGTTCTATGTATTCTACTGCTACGTTGACCCAATATTAATTAATATGACTTTCTAGAACAACAATGTGATGACATGAAAATGGAGAATTATTGAACTTGGAAAGCTGGATTCCAATCAAGACATTGCCATACCTAGTTTTATGATTTCAGGGATAATTGTATAAAATGTGGAAAACATGTCTTCTTCCTACCTCATGGGTTTGTTCTGAACATGGCAGAGACTCTATGTGCTTTTTGAATGCCCAGCATGCAGTCCTTGGTTTTCTATGGGAACATATAACTCTACCATGCATAACACGATGGAGTTCAGTGATCCGAAATCAGGTTAGTTTGGGAATTGAAGAGATGGATAATTCTGCAGAGGTCTGAGAGAAGTAAATTTGATATGTAAAGCAATTACATTTCATAATAATGGATGTGGCAGAACTTTGACAGGATAGCAAATTAAAGAGGATCCTTAGTCTCTGTTAGTTCCATTGCAAATCCTCCCCTGGGGACTCTTCCATTTCCAGATTTGAGAACTGGCTTAATTTTCCTGGACATCTTTTGTCTGTTTTAGCTAAGAGTCAGGCCAAACAGAGGATAACATATAATAAAAACAATTACATACTGCCAAAGTAAACCTCCGTGCAAAGGAGAGGGTTTGTAACTCTTTAGAAACATTTAAAATATAATTAGGAATATATATAATGCACAGAGTACATCCAAACAACAGAGCTGTAGAAAATAGTTGTGGCTACTCCCTCTATCTAAAAATAATTTTGGCCCAGGCAATGTGGTAAGGGTGCTGTAAGAGCCTTTTGCACATTCTTACATGCCAGAAATATTAAAACAGGCTTTTTCCCTAAAAAAAAAAAAAAAAAAAAAAAAGTCATGTTGTAGCAAGAAACACTTTGAGAGTAGTACAAATCAGCATCGCATGGTTCCTACTTACTTTCCAAAATGTGTGGTAAATTACAAATTTCACAGGCTTCAAACCTACACTCAGTAAGTGCATTCCCTTTAAAGCCAACAGGCCAAATACACCATAAGGAAAACTACCCATAATAATTTCACCACATCATTTACTCCTTTATTTATTCCTTTTTTGAGCCAAGAACTGTGCTAAGTATTGCTGGGAGGGCTAATGTATATAAGATGTAGCTTGACTGCATTTCCTTTTTAAATTTTATATTTGTTTCAGTAGTACATCATCACATCTCTTAATCTTCAATGATTTCAGGAGTTCCTTATTCAAAATCTTACGCCCAAAAGACCTATTTCCATTATCAACCCACCCATTTAATATGTATATGGCTTTGGAGAGTTTGGTTCATAAGACTGAGCCACATGCTCTGAAGCTTGTCCTGTGCTTAGTACAGAGATACTTAGATCAGTGATACCAGTTTTTTAACCCAAGGAAACTCATAAAATGGTTGATACTGTCATTGTCCAAAGGGGGTAAGCAACATCATGATGTGGGATTAAGTCATCAAGGACTCTGTAGTTTGAAGGTCCTAAGAGGATCCAGAGTAAATCTCCAAAGAATTACTTAGAAAATGGTACAGAATGGTCAAAAACAAACTTTTAAAAAGGTCCATTTGTTTAATAAATACATGCACAACACTTTCTGTTTGGCATTAGTTCAAATGTTTTACAGATGATAACTCATATAATTCTTAGAACAACCCTCTGAGGTAGGCTCACAATAATCCTCAATTATTATGCCCATCTTGCAGATGGAGGAACTGAGGCATAGAGAGATTCAGTAATTTGCTCATGATCACAGATCTAGAAAAGACCAAGCTAGGTCCTGAATCTGCCGGGAGCCGGTCCATCCTTGCTGTTTCAAGGGACCTGGCATATATAGCATATTGTTCTTAATATGTTTGCTCTCCTTAGTGCCATGTGTTTTAACCAAGGTCACCTCTCCGAGAAAGGTTGTTTCCCCAGGTGGGGATTTTTCCCTGAGGTTAGGGAGGGGATACAACCCCTTAATTAAGTGCCAGGCGGGTAGTTAAGCTACATAATCTTTACTCCCTGGAATGGAGATAAGAAACGCCCTAACCTTTGTAATAGAAATTGACAGGATTAAAATCGGCTGGTATAAATACGGATGTAACAAGACAATAAACATCAGATCCTCATCAGATCCTCATCAGCTCCTCATCAGCTCCTCATCAGCTCTTCATTAGAACCTCATCAGATCCTAACCAGAACCTAGCCAGAGAACATGGCAAAAGATCCTGGACAGAACCTGGCTACAGAACTTGGCTGGAGAACCTAGACAACATGGCAGGAGTACCTGGATAGAACCTGGCTAGAGAATCTGGAGAACCTAGCAAGAGAACATGGACACAGAGCTTGGCTAACCAGAACTTTGGCTGGAGATCCTGGCTAGAGGTCCTGACTAGGCTGCTGATCAACTGAAGGCTGTCTTCGTGTCATTCCTTCTTCGCTGACTCCGTCCACACCTATGGGGAACCCCTGGACTGAATCCAGGAAGTCTGGGTTCAGAAAGCATGTTCTGATGCCTCTGCCATTTATTCCTGCTGCTATTAAAACACATGGGCATAACAAAAAGTTCTTTAGACTCAGAATACCAATGTTTAATATTTGCTATCAATTTTTTTAAAGGTCATGTACTCAAATTGGCAATCAGTTACCAGGTACCACTGCAATAAAAAGGTGAGGGTGGGCAGGTGGGTAGGTGGGAAGAGATTAGCCAAAGAACTTGTATGCACATACGCATAACCCATGGACACAGATAACAGTGTGGTGAAGGACTGGGGTGAGTGCCACATGGCTAGAAGGGTTCAATGAGGGGGGGGGGGGGGTAAAGGGGACATCTGTAATACTTTCAATGATAAATATTTTTTAAAATTAATTACTAATCAATAATTATTTTAACTCACAGACATAGTTGGCTGAGCTCCAGCCCAGATTTCTGCCTGTGACTATGGCCTCAGAGGATGTGTGTCTTCACACCTCTGGCTCTCACTGTAATGTGGGCTTGGTCTCCTGAGCACAGCAGAGCTAGTTTCTCAGCATATGTGACTGTCCATTTATTGTCTCTGGCCTTAGTTCACTTGGAAGCCGGATTCAGTCATTTTATTTTCCCATTTATTTTTTATTAATTTCAAATTCTTTATGTCTTCATAGGAGCAATAATCTAAAGATATAGTTTCTAAAAATAATATCTCCTCTGACACTCTTGGGATAGCAGCCTGATATTCTGGTCATTCTGATATGCATAACTTCACAACCTTTTCTGTGTTCACACACATAAATATATGCATATGTATTTGTTTTAAAAATGCATACTGTTTTTACAAAAGTGAGATCACACTAGACACTAATTGTTCAATGTGGTTTCTCAAAAAGACAACAAATATCCGAGTCAATATTAAATATAATTGATTTGTGTTTTATTTTCCCAATTAAGATAGGACATTTATTTAAAAAGTTATAGAGGTAGTAGAAATGAGCCACCTGGGTTAAGTAAGCTCAGGAAACAGGTTCCAGAAGCAAAAGAAAGGCCTTGGAACTGAGAACAGAGAAAGGCAAAGGGAAAGATGAGAGGGAAGAGAAAGGCTCTGGCATGCTCCCTAGCGTGAGAGTGTGCCTGATTCATTTAATAGCTATACTATCTTTCAAAATGTGTGTGCCATAATGTATTCAATTATTTTACTCTTTTAAAAAATATTTTTATTGATTTCAGAGAGGACGGGAGAGTGAGAGATAGAAACATTAATGATAAGAGAGAATCATTGATTGGTTGCCTCCTGCTCAAGCATGTGCCTTGACTGGGGATCAAGCCCACAACCCAAGCATGTGCCTTGACTGGGAATCCAACCATGACCTCCTGGTTCATAGGCTGACCCTCAACCACTGAGCCACACCAGCCAGGCTCAATTATTTTACTCTTCAAAGAATTTCTGCTTGTCTCTTGCCCCTTAGGAAATAATGCAATAAATATCTTTAAAAATAGTCATGTATATAATGGCATGAGTCCTGGTACTTTTATTGCAATAGGATAGCTTCCCATAGTGGTAAAATGAAATGACTGAATTAGAATGATGGAAGTAATTTGCATCCATCCCAAAATATTAGGATATATGCTTCCCCAAATCCTCATAAAGCACTGGGTATTACCTCACCTTAAAATTTTGCCCATTGTATGAAATAAAAATAATTTGTCATGTTATTTTTTTTTCTAATAATGAAGATAACACCTTTTTATTTATTAGCCATTGATGTTATAAATTTACTGAGATAATGCTGTTATCTTTTTATTATTTTCATCAGTTTTCAGGGAATTTTTGTATATGAAAGATGTTTTACGCTTTGACATAAATTGGTATTTATTTTTTTACCTAGTTTATATCATTTTTTTTACCATGCAAATATATCTATGTTTGATGTGTGTGGTTTTTGGGTTTTCTATCTCTCCTAGGAATGTCTTCTCTATTCCTGTTCTTCTCCTAAATTATTTTCTAATATTTCAGTTGCATTATTTACATTAAAATTTTTCAGTCTATTTGGAGTTAATTTCATGTATGGTGTGAGATAACTTTATTCCCCTCAAGAAGGAGAGCTGCTTTGCCAAACTGTCCACAAATTAAGATGATCTTTTTCGCTTGAGTTGAAATGCCATATATTAAGTCCCCATAAATGCATGGATCTATTTCTGCTCTCTTTATTCCATTCCATTGCACTCCTGGTCTAGTCCTAATCTGAACTGTATTGTTTTGATTATGGTGGCAGTTTCGTTCTTATTGTTCATTGAGTAGGGCCTAGCACTGGATAACAATGAATGTTTGAACAAGACGTGTAAATGTAGAAGAAAAGAATGTTAGTGTTCGAATCAGAAACTATAAACTGAAATTTTCATACCAATTACATTAATTTTTATTATTTTTTCCAACAGCTCTTGCTGATGTCCTAATTTTTTACCTATAAGTATTTATTATTAGTTTTATTTTGTAATCTTCTGAGTATGAATCTTATGTAAAAGGCAAAACTATAAAGACTAAATATAGATTAATGGATGCCCAGGGTTTAGGGTAAAAGGGTCACTGAGATACCTCTTAGGACCATGAATATGTATAGATCTTGATAGTAGTGATGGTTAAACAATCATATACATTTGTTGGAGCTCATCAAACAGTATACTTTTATAAAATATGAATTAAATTATATCTCAATAAATCTGAAGTAAAATGTATGCGTGTGAAATATATCATTTTTTCTACATTTCAGGGATAAAACCTGATCTACCTTCTACAATAGACAGAGCTGCAATCTAATCCTGACTTTGTTGTAACTCCCTGTAACAAAACAAGAGCAGAATCTTAAATGAAATTCTGTGGGGACTCCCGCTATTGATGCATTTGGCCCTTTTGTCTTTTGAAGAAATCTACATCTGATCTGTTCTAACTACACAACAATTCACACTTGCTTACACAGGTCCATACATTTTATTACTGTTCCCTAGCATTCTATGAACTGTGAAAGATACTGACATTTTCCTAAATCTAGGGGTTATGCCTGATGGTCTGGTCCTCAGTAGCATCTAAGCAATAATTTACCTCTTAAGGAAACAGAGGCCCTATGAGGTTAAGATTGGCAGTTCTCACTCCCAATTTCTCTACTTTTGTTGGAGCATTTTAAGGAAAACGCTCCTTTTCCCTGACTCCTACTAGAATATACAAGCAAGAAATGAGACCATCTCTCTCAGAAACCAGAGGCCAAAGGCAAGGGAAGATTGATGAGCATTTCTGCAGAAAGCCAGCCCAGTCTCAGTCCCAGACAAAAGGCCAGGCTGTTCAGCATGGTAATCTACAGAAACAGCCCTGATGGTAACTCCAGATCTACTGTTATCAGGGCTTATCCTAGAGAAGTTAGTTTTCAGAGTCAGAACAAGGAGGAGGGGAGGGGAAGAGGCTAGGTTTAAAAGATATCATGACAATGTGCCTGCTTTTCCTCACTTGTGAAAATGGAGGCTATCTGGAGGTACACTGATAGGAGCCATCTTGAATGAACAGATTATCACTAATGTCTTTTAGCCACTTACACTGAACGGCAGAATAAACTTATGTGATTTTTATTCCCAATACCATTCTGTCTTCAGATGATTTTGCTAAGCTTTTCCTTCTTCATTCATATTTACATTGTATTACATTAATTTTTGCATCCATTTGGGCAGGATAACTCAGCATATTAAAATAACATAGAATATTAATAAGCCCTTGCAAATAAGATGGCTCTTTCTAGAGCTTTCTTTCTTTCCCATTAAAAAGCCCAAGGGTGATAAAGTTTGGCACAGTAATCCTGGTATTTCTTTCAATTGGGGTATCTCTTTTTATAGATTAGAAGCTATCAATATGGTATTAATAATAATTAATAATAAAGTAATAAATGCCGTAAGAGCACTCTACATGTTAGAACTGTTAAAAATAGTGTGGGATACCTTCAGAAAGGAATTCCTAGAAATGTCTTAGCTAAACCTAGATGCTTTCTGTCTTTTGTTCATTTATCATATCTTCATTGAGCACCAGAAGACTCTTGCTAGGTGTGTGAGGAATGGGACTGGACACAAAAATTTGTAAGGTTTCTTCCATTTCTATGCTCTTTGATTTCATATTTCCACATTTTTATTAAGAGGAAGGCATCAGGCCATGTATAATTCACTGGTTTCATAAATTTTATCTTCTACTGCTGAATAACTTCCCTCCATATCTTTGCCAATTAATGGTGACAGTAAACACCTTTAAAGTTTACACTGATTTATGGAAATCATAACAAAAGTGGCAAATGGAAATACCTCTCACAATATTTCATTTTGTTCTGTACTATAACTCAGGATATTGTATAACATCTAAAATAAAAATATGTCACATCAATACATTAAGAAGTGTTTAAAATATATAATTACTTATGTATGTTTTTATTTGAAGCATATCATAGATTTAACTGTGTCAGTGCATACAGTTAAAAGGCATGTAGAACTGATACTTCAAAGTAGCAACAAAACTATTAGAATTGCCAAGAAAAAACCAGGATGTACTACTTAATCATTATGTGCCCAAAGCTAGAAACTAGGGATGAAGTAATTTACCTCAATTATATGATTAGAGATTGAGCAAATATCACGCTTGTACATTCAGGACAGGCACACTCTATCTGCAGTATGCTTACTTATCCTATCCAATTAGCTGAATTATTTTTTATTCATCTCTGCATTTTACCCCATGTTGGTGTTGCCTTAGTCACTGACAGATGTTGAAGTCCAGATTTTCAAAATAATAATAAAAAATTTGTATGATAAACAAGTCATCATTCACTTAGAAAAGGAAGATAATGAGACATGTAAGAAAATTAAGTTAAACATACCTAAAAACAGCTCTTTTTAGTTATATGTTTTCAAACACTGACTTAAAAAAATCAGTGCTCCCAGTTTTATTTCCTTCTGAATATTTTATGAGATAAACTAAAAGGAGGCAGAAGTGGTTGATTGGCAGGTCATCACCCCCTCCTTTTTACTCTGTAGTGAGTACTGTGAGAAAGGGAGGTGGGCAAATGCTGGTGGACAGAAGGAAGGAACGGTGAGCAGGACTAAGTACTTGTCCTTGGGAACCACTAGTGTTGCTGTACTTGAAAGAGGGCCTGAAAAGCTCCATTAGGTAATTTCTATCACTTGCTTTCAACTTGTTTCAAAAATGACGTTAGTTACTTTATAGAAAGAACACACACACACACACACACACACACACACACACACACACACATTCAGCAGGAGAGTACTACAAAACCTTTTTTCCTAAAGGAAATGCAATGTATTTATTTAAGTGATTCTCACCTCCGTCTCCTCCCAGAAATGCCCATAAGGACAACAGGCCAGGGACATCTGAAAAGCCTATGGCAAGCAATACGAAAATGATGCCAGCTGGGAAATTCTAGGCTCAAACAAAGTAAAGCCAGATGCTTCTGACCCACACAAACATTTTTCTTTCCTTATGGTGACATGAGGACTCTTCTCCTATAAAAAAAGGTCTCTTTATTTCCCTTTCCCTCTTTATATGAGTCACAAGTCTGTGATAACTCCCCCAAATATCAGGTGTTTCATGAGCATAACTTTGTTGTTAAAGTTCCCAAGCACCACTTCCTTTATAGTTTCCAGATCATGGAAGCTATGCTCCAGAGTCACACAGCACTACTTTCTTCCAACCGAAAGTCATGTCTGGAAATACTGAGGAAGGTGATCAAAAGAACTAGTCAGGCCTCTCAATGGCTACATGGAAACCCAGTTAGAAGAATTATATGTTCACACTCAAACATTTCATTCTGTTCACCAAACCACCAAATGCCCTAACAGACCAACTTTCCCTAAAAGACCAACTTGCCCGTGCAGAAAAGGGCTTTGGCTTCCTACGATTCAAATACCAAAGTTGGAATACAACTAAATTGAATTATTATCAGATTATCAGGCTTTGGCTGACTCTTTGTCCTTCATCAGGAGGCAGATGAGTTCTGACTGGCTTGCTCCCAATGGCTGACAATACCCTTGAAGGTGTTACGGGAGGGGTAGAAGGGATAAATATCCCTGAAGGATCTGTATGTATTATAAGCATGCAGCTACCTGAGTACCCACAGCCTATTTATATGCCCAAAGAAGCAGAAATAGTTTTCACAAATTTAGTTCTTATTTTATGTCAAAGCATTGATTCCATCAAAGATGGTAAGTTTCACACTTGATAATTGATCACAGGACATGTTCAACATAAAAATACCACCTAACATACTAATAAGTTGTGACAACTTTAGCAATCCATGCCATTTTCTCATGAACTGCCTGAATCTGAGAGAGTAATGGAAAATTCTTATTTTGTCCAAGTAAATAATTTTAGATTGCCTATTCGTAGTGCTGCAAAGTGTCATTTATCTCATTGTATTAAGTGGACATTTGGTACATAAATATTCATGATTCTGTGTTTTCTACTTTTGTGTGTTTGAAAATTTCCATCAGGTAAACTTTAAAAATATAATTTGAATTTAAATTTTTAAAAATTGCTCTTAGATCCAATTATTTCAATGGAAGCGTCAGGATTTTATGCAAAGATGAGCTTGATTGCAAAGGCAAATTATCATCTATAAACCTAAAAATTATTTACAAGTTTTAAATTTCCTACCAAGTATAAAAATTCCCTGTAGTTAAAGAGTCAAAGATTTTGTATTCTTTTGCAGTACTCACAAGTATGAAAGGTCTATTGAAGGTTCATATAATCCATTTACTAGTCTAAAAGTGGACTTAAGTCAAAACTGTTCTGAAGAGAATGGTACCTAGCTTTCTATATTTTTTACATCTCCAGATAAAGTTAAATATAACTCATGTATTATCATAAAAAACCAATAATTCTTATTCTGTTTTATAAGTCTGCTTCTACAGGGGTGGGAAGAGAAAACAGTGGAGGAGAGGAGATTGCCATTAGGAGGAAGAGTCATCATTATTTCACTAGGAAACAGCCTGGGAAGACACTGGGACATTTTCAGTACTCCATAATTTTAGCTATTCTGGAAAAATCATGAGAAAGATTCTTTCACAGTTATTTTAGTAGCTCTGGTACTTAACCAAATTAGGAAGTAACAAGATCAGGATAAAATGTAAAGGAAATTAGAATATGTAATTAAAACACACAAATTAAAAACTGTGCACTTTTAAAAGCCTCCACTGGTGTTCCAAAATATCCAAGTCAATTTTAGTTTGAATTAAATTAATTTAATATTTTCACACATATGAGTATAATAATGCTACATACAGTGCTATAACTAGAAACCAACATTTATACAAAACACAGACAATAGTATGATGATGGCAGAGGGAAGGGGATAAAAGCTGGGTGGAGGTGGGCAAAGGGGACGGGGGGAATGGGGACATTTGTAATAGTGTCAAAAATAAAAATAAAGTTTTTTATAAAAGTAATTACTGGAGAGAAAATGGGGTAACTTCATGGGTGAAGTTCTCATTCCATTTCTGGAAGCTTCTCTTTGTGTTCTCTGACTATACCTTCTCCATCACCAATATTGGCCTTCTCCAAGGTCAGTGAGGGTAAGTCAAGGACTATTGTAGACTTAGATGAAAGAATTAATAAGAGGGAGAAAGCTGTTTTTTTCTTTTGTTTTCCCTGAAAGAATTGGATTCTGAGTGTTATAACATGTTAAGTAAATAAATTATCTAAACAAGTGGTTGCAATTTTTATTGTACTATCAAAATGGCTGCTTTAATAATAATCAGCATTAAGAAATATGTACTTCTCTTCCAAAATTGTTTGTATTTATCAGGCTTTTAATTTTGTACCATTAAAAAGTGCACTATTTTAAATACAGGTGTTTCATTGATTCGTAGGGATGAAACAATAAAGGCCTTTCAAGGTCTTTGCAGGCACAGAGGGTGTGGCTGGCCTGAGAGCTTGTCACACAGCGTCTCCCTCCCGGGATGCTCAGAGCTTCCAGTTCCAAACCCTTTCCACTCTCCCATCACAAGAATAGATTCTGATAAACCACATGGCAAAGCGACATGACTTAAAAGAGTTGAAATGGTGGTCAGGCACACCAACAAACACCACTATTGCTATGAAGTATGATCTCACTGATCACCTTAAGGAGTCAGGTGCCACTCTTGTGGGGTAGAAGGGGCTTAGAAAATGTTGGGATAGCTGAGATGCTGCCACCCCAAGACTGGCCCTCAAGGGAAGAGTCCAGCATAAGAAGTGGGAATTAGCCCTGACCGGTTTGGGTCAATGGATAGAGCGTCAGCCTGCGGACTGAAGGGTCCCAGGTTCGATTCCAGTCAAGGGTATGTACCTTGGTTGCGGGCACAACCCTAGTAGGGAGTGTGCAGGAGGCAGCTGATTGATGTTTCTCTCTCATCGATGTTTTTAACTCTCTTCCCTCTCCCTTCCTCTCTGTAAAAAAATCAATAAAATATATTTTAAAAAAAGAAGTGGGAATTAGAGCAGGAGGTCTCTCTCTCTCCAGACTCCATCTTTGCCAGAAACAGAGTAGAGCCACCTGTGCATCATTAGAAAGAGGAGCTATTTCTAAAACATGTAAACAGTTACTAAACATAAAGCAACCACTGTTCATCTACTATTTTTATAGTTTATCTATACTTTGTTCCAAGCCCTTTTCTGACATAGGACATTGATCTTCCATTTGTAGGATGCCAGGTCGAGAAAGAGGGGAATTAGTTCCTTTCAAATAATTTATGCAAATACATTTATGAATAAACTTCATAATTTAATTCCCATACACAAAAGCATGCTGCATGAGTATTATTAAATACATCCTGATCCCTCAGCCAATCTGATTAATTCAATTGTACGTTTTTTGGTAATGCTTCATGACAGCAAGATTTTTTTTGTCTGATTTACTCCCTGCTATATTCCAAATGCTGAGAACAGTGCCTAGTGCATAGTAGGCCCTCAGTAAACAACTGATGAATAAACAAATTAAACTTTTTCTATAGCAGTAGACATCAAGCAGTACAGCTGTCTGGAAAATAGTAACTGTCAACTAGAAATTATAAAAAGACCAATCAGAACTTTCTAAGCAGGGCTTTTATTACTTAAAAAATATTAATAACTTTAAAGTATACAGATTTACACTAGATTCTGCTAGGAAATGGCTTATCTTTAAAAAAAAGAAAATACATGAATGCATACCACCTACCACCACCAACACACTAATGATTGATTTAACATAAAATGCCAGTCTCTAACCTTTAATCCTGTTGTATATGTTACTTTTTGAAATGTGTTTCTGGTGCTACTGCAAACTGTTCTGTAGCTTGCTGAATGGCAGTCTTTTAGTCAATAAACTGCTTTTTGGGGACCACAAGTTAGATAATATATCAAAAATGGTCTTTATTTTAAGCCCCTGTGTTTCATTTGTAACTTTTCTACTGGCCAGCAGTTCATTCTGGGTAATCTATTAATATTAACTGATCATCAGTCTCTAGAGTAAATGTGGAATGTGCACTTCTTTCCCCTTCCTTGTCATTAATTATATTTTAACGCTTAATACTCAGATAAAATTTTTCCTTTAGTTTTTTCTTTTTCCAAATTAAACTATGCTCACAAACCAATAAAATGCAAGAGTTATCAAAGAACCACTGTAGCAATCTTGGCTGTTTCCACAGGTTGGAACAGTCATTTCATTTTGGTAGCCTTATAGTATACTGCTGAGCAGATTAGAGAGATGAGATAATGCACGGAAGATCTGAAGCGACCTTCTTTTAAATCATCAAAAGGATAATACATAACTAAGGGCAATGAATGGGTTTGATTGATAGTTGTTAGCCAAAGGGTAAGATAGTTGGATGTCACATAAAACTTCCATTAAGTTCAACAGTCCTTTGATGCAGGATTATTCTATTTGCACTTAATAATATGGTAAAATTTATTGTAAAAAAAAACAGATTTGTATGTTCACATACTAGTACACTGTTCCATATACACACATTTTATGCATCTATAGTATGTCATTAATTTATGCTCTCATTGTTAACTTTATGGATTCTATTTCTCTGAAAACATAGTGTAGAAAGAGTTTTAAAAAGCAATCTAAAATACTTAAAACTATAATATCTAAGATAGGTGATGCCTTTGTTTTGCTTTAATGCTTATGATGGATAAAATAACATTCTCTCAATGGTCTTCTTCATCCACCTGTGGGATTTTAAAATAATAATGGAAAGATTCAATCAGACATTGGGTGATTATCTATCTGGAATACTATGAAGCAAACTGCTGCATTGGCTGAAAGGCAGGACTACATAAACTATAAAACCCTTCTCTTTTGAACACGCAATGCTTCCTCACTACTTTGACTTTCAAAGAGCAAATGGGTATCTGGGAGGAGCAAACTCATTTTCTTGTAACAAAGTGTGCCCATCCTAAAGATGTCTCATATTTAAGCATCTTCTGTATTAAAAATCTGCACTGACTCTTAACTATAATATTATAATCCAGCTTAATTTATGGTATATAGAAAAAGACAAATAACAGAGACAAAAGGAAACAGAATGGATGCTAGAAATAGATATGAGAAAACAGTAGTCCAAGTAGTAATCTTAGATTTACTGTTTTGTCCTTCACTTATTTGATAAATATTTATTAAGCAACTTAAAAATATCAATTACTGGGGTAGGATATGGGGCTACACAGAGGAACAAAGAACACATACACTTAAGTAGACAGTTCTAATAGTTTAACAGGTACTAATTTACCTAATCCTCAACAACAAAAAAAAAACAAAGTAGTAACTTTCTTATTCCCCATATAACAGCTGAGCAAACTAAGGAAAAGACAAGTTCAGTAACATACTTAAAATCAACCACTTAGAAAAAATAAATAAATGAATGAATGAATAAATAAATATCAACCACGTAGTAAGTAATGTGGGCAGGAATCTATGTATCACCTTAGTTCATGACATTACTCTCTCTCTAAATTAAATCATTGCCACAGTTAGAAAATATAAAAATAAGAAATAGAATATTAAGCTATGGCTAAAATGCCCTTCATATATTTTAAATTTTATTTAAAGTGAGCCTAACCTTTGAACCAGGAATTCCACTGCTAAGAATATCTCAGGAATACATTTGGACAGAATTACAAAATGGTACATTTAACAGTGAACATTTCAGCTTTGAGATAGTGAAAAACTAGAAATAAGCCTGTATCACTTGGCATACATTGGGCTGCAAGTAACAGAATATTTGATGAAGGTGAATTAAAAAATAGTTTATTAGCTCAAAGGATTCCTGAAGAGAAGGTTCTAGCATTAGTTCTTCATACCCTGTTTATTATCCTTGGCATAGTTTTGCTCTTAGGCTTCATTCCTCAGAATCTCAAGAAAGCTCCTATAGCTCCAGGCACCACACCTCACATAATAATCCAGTCGGGAAGAAGGCAGTTTCTCCAGGCAGTCCTACTTTTTATCTAGGAGGAAAATCTATTCCAGGAACTTTCCTGAGTCTCTTTGACCAGGGTTGGGCCTCATGCCCTAAGCCTTAGCTGAAAGGGAGGCTGAGAAAGTAATTAAACTGGCATCTCTAGATTCTGTTATGGGAGGTAGGATTTGCCAACAGGAAGATGAAGAGGCTGCTGCATTGACAACCAGTTGGGCCTGCCAGAAACCTCAATGTCTAACAGAATACCCATGTAGTATAACCCCGTGCATGCTGCTGCTATAAAAGAAAATATGCTAAGAGGTAGGTTACATGAGGAAAATAAACAAGGTACAAGAAATCTGAAGCATACAAAAGATATATCCAAAATGCTAACAATGGTTATCTCTTTGTGATAGGATTAGAGGGGTATTTTTTACTTTATTTATATTCTTATACATTATCTAACATTTCAAAATTAACATAAATTACTTTTAAATAAAAAAGACTGTTCTCAGCTTTAAAAAAAACACAATATAATTCAAAGAGAAAAATTATTTCCTATCAAAATATTAAAGTTCTTTGGCTGAGCTTAGAAGCAGAGAGTTGAGCAGTCAAAAAATGAACAAGACATTTTTATCAAAATTTGTTTTGCATTACTGTCATGAAGAAATAAAAGAAAGACAAAGGAGAAATCAAGCAAAATGGTCACTGGAGGATTTTAAAACTGGAAAAATAAAAATGTTTTGTTAAGAGATGATGATACAACCAAAAGCTTTAAAGAAAGGGCTGCTGCAACTTAATATATTGGAGGCACGGCTCTATGGATTTCTCCTCTTGTGAGAAGGCCTTTCACTCTTGCCAAGATCAGCTTTATGCTGGCCACAAAAATTAAAATAGTTTAAGGGAAGAAAGAAAATACTTTTATTTTGGGGAAAGTAATTCACAGTTTTAACAGCATGATGATATCTGCCAATATATTAGTGTTTGTTTAAAATAAATGGGTAACACTTTTCTCGGTTTATTTAACATTTTAAATCATTTTAATTATATGTTATACATGAATACTTCTCATTGCAAACACCATCCTATCTAAGAAAGAGGGAGTATGCTAATTGACCCTCATGCTGTCGCAAAGATGGTGGCACCCACAGCCAATAAGGAGGGAATATGATAATTGACTGCCACACCCTCAAAGATGGTGGCACCCAGAGCCACAAGATGGCGGCTCCCAGTTTCCTCAGCCCACTGGGGTGGCAGGTAGACCTGGCCTTGCCGTGCGCTTGTCTCGGGAGTCCCCCAGTCCCCTCAGCCCCTCCAGCTGCCCAGGGCTGCCCGAGGCTTGCGCTGCTGGCAGTGGCAGCAGCAGAGGTGTGATGGGGGCGTTGTCTTCCCCTGATTGCTGGGTCAACCTCCCGCCCCTGAGGGCTCCTGGACTGTGAGAGGGGTTAGGCTGGGTTGAGGGACCCTCCCTCCAGTGCATGAATTTTCATGCACCAGGCCTCTAGTCTAAGATAAAAGTAAAAAATAAAATTCCTGTTTCTTTGCTTCCAACAATGCTTGGCTCGTTTCCCTCCAAAGAGATAACCACTGTCAAATTTAGGATTTATCCTTTCACTTTTTTCCCATGTTTTCACATTTTTTAAAACCTCAGTTAAATCATGCTATACACATTGTTGTGCCATGTGATTTTTAAAAACATAATAATATGTCTTCTTTATCTGTATATCCATGTCATTACATACAGATCTCTCAAAAAATTTTAGCAGCTACAAAACCTAAACACTTTTCTTTTGATGAACACTTAGATTGTCCCTAATCATTGTTTTTATGAAAAAAAATGCTTCAATGAACATTATATACATCTAATTTTGTTCACTTGGGTGGATAGTTTAGTAGTATCAAATCCTAGAAGTGAAATTGCTAACTTTAAATGTATGCACATTCTACATTTTGATAGATTGTGACACACTGCCCTCCAAAAAGGCTGTACTAACCAAACTCCAGCCAGCAGACTGCAAATTACTGTTCCTTCCATGTCCAGCAGCACTGAACAGCAACAGATGTAGGGAAATCACTGTACTTGTTCTAATTCACATTTCTGTGAGTCACAGAGAGGTTGAACTTCTTTCATGTATTTACTCAAATAAACATTTACACTAACAGCAGTATTTTGGATTTATATTGGGCTATTATTTCCTGAGGACACCATTATTATTTCATCCTTAATATCTTAGCCATATTCATCTTTATTTTATAAAAAGTATTAATTGTAGTAAATAAAACATCACCTATAATTCTTTTTAGATAATTGATATTAATATTTCATATTTAATTATATATGGATGTATGTAATATAAATATAGCTTTTTTATACATATACCTATATAGAAGACACTTATTTTAAAAATTGAGATCATACTATATATATTGATTTCATATCCTTTGTCTCATAACAGTATATTGTATATACTATATTGTTTTTAAATTAATTGGTCTTCAAAGGATGGCTTTCATATGGCTGCATCATAAATTTGTTAGATAAGCTTTTGTGTTGAACTTTTAAATTATTTAATACTTTTAAGGTTAAAATAAGGTTTGCTAAATATCTTTATAGATAAAATTTTATATTCCTCATATTTGCTTCATATAAATTACTGTAAAATTATTGGCTCAAGGTGTACAAACACTTTAAGTCTTGGGATTTCTACCTATTTGTAACTATGTGTATGTGTACAGATGTTTTAATAATTTATATTCCCACAGTGATATTTCAGAGTGCTCATATTTCTATACCCTTAAAACAATAGATATAAAACATGGTTTTAAATCTTTTATATACCAACTAGAGGCCTGGTGCACGAATTTGTGCACCAGTGAGGTCCCTCAGCCTGGCCTGCAGGATCAGGCCGAAACCAGCTCTCTGACATCCCCTGAGAAGTCCCAAATTGCGGGAGGGCACAGACCAGGCCAAGGGACCCTAGGGAGGGACGCGGGAGGTTGGCCAGCTGGGGAAGAACAGCGGGAGGGCTCCAGGGCATGTCCGGCCTGTCTTGCTCAATCCTAATTGGTCGGACCCCAGCAGCAAGCTCACCTACAGGTCGGAATGTCTTCCCCCTGGTGGTCAGTGCACATCATAGAGAGCAGTTGACCAGCCTTAGCATATCATTAGCATATTACGCTTTGATTGGTTGAACGGACGACTGGACAACCAGACACTTAACATATTAGGCTAGATTAAAATAGTATCATATTGTTTTTATTCCTATAATTAGAGTCAATATTGAACATTTTATCATGTGTTTGAGTTTAACCATTTGTGTTTATTCTTCATTGAATTTCCTAGACATATTCTCTGTCCATTTTTCAATTTAATTATCTACATTTTTGTATTTATTCATAAAAGATCTTTATAAAGACATTAACATATGTCTCTGTTTTCTTTTATTTTTTAACATTTCCTTCTTTAATAAATATACCATACATATATAATGTACAGATTTAACTTAAGCAAAAGTATATGACAATATAAATAGAAAACAAATATTAAAAATAATTGGCCTAGATTTGGAAACTTTGCAATACACATAGGCAATGTGTATTTCAAATAAGCATTCCACTGTGTGACATTTTAAAGCTATTAGAAATGACCTTCAATAGCCAAAATTAAGTGAAATTTGTTTTTATAAGCGGCCCAGAATCAAACTACCTGAATATTAGTGGGCTCTTTAAGAAAGTTTTCAGTATGTAAATGAAATATACAGGTATACATTCTTTCAAATCTAATGTTTCAGTTTTGTAGTAAGACAAAGGCAATTCAAATCCTGATGCTCTGTGAACTTCAAAAAGATACTTATCTTCTCTGTGCTCCCTTGTCATTTATAATAATACGAATAATAATATTAGCTAGCTTATGGGGTTTTAAAAATAAATTATATGATTTATGTAAATCACTTAGCATTCTGCTAAATTGGAACAAAATTGTTACTCCTTAGATTATAATAATGACTATTTTAGAATTATTTTTATTTCTTACAAAAAAATTCCCTCTACTATTAAATTCTGCAGCAAACAAAAAGCAGTTTTACTTAAAGTCTGTCTCCTTTGGGAAGCTCCTTTAATTCGGTTCATGTCTGATGAAAGCCTGCAGTGTATGGTCTTTAGAGAAAGAGTGAGCATCTTTGAAGTGTTGGTGACTCAGATTGATGTGTTCCTTCCTCTGGGGTGCTCATTCTTAGCCCTTGGACAATTGAAACAGAAGACATGGCCGGAGGGTGTTATTCTCACAATGGTGCTTCCACAGATTTGACCCAGGCCATGCATATGGCTCCCAGTAGGCGGACTTTATTTAAATGAATGAGATTGTGCCATGTTTAATTCATGACACAAGAATGTAAAAGCACACTGATAGAGCGGGTAGATCAAAACATAACTCAATGGGGGATCATATTTTTATAAACTGCAGGCTGCCTCTTATAAAGTAAGTGGATATATAAAATACCAAACTGCATAATTCAAGAAGTGTCCTCAAATGTAGAGCTGTATGTAAATAGTAAAGATTGATGAACTGCTTTTGACTTTCCACCACTGCTTTGTGACTTTCATTTCTGTTGCTCACTGACAAGGCTTCATGCACAATTTAAAAGCTGGTTTTCAGAAGAAAGAGGATGGAAACACTGTGCTTGAACATCCCGAGGATCTGGCAGCCTACCTGGCCCTCATTCAAGGGCTCAGTTCCCTTGCATGAAAAAAGGTGGTTAGCTCTGAGAGAGGAAAGAAAACACAACATGAAAGTCTTCTAAAGAAAAAAACGCAGCACATCTGAGAAAGCTCAAATGAGTGAATAATAGAAAACAGCTAACACACAGCCGCTTGGGGTTGATCACTTGGTTTGTTTTTCTTTCCTCTCCCTTCTACTGCCTGCCTTTTGGTTACTTCACTGCTTCTTGGCACCTCTAGGAGAGGGGGCGGGTGTATAGGGTCAGACAGGGGAAAAGAGAAGATCATCAGTCAATTTTGCATCTTGCTAGTCATTCTAGAGAAAGGTTGGGTTGAAACAGAAGACGACAATGAGGATTAGGGATTATCTGTGACTTTCAAAGACCATTGTTCCTTCATTATTATGAGAACTCAGCAGTGGGCTGCAGGCTCATCTTCTGTATTTATGCACATGGAGACAGTGAATCCAGTAAGCATTCCTGTGTATTCCAGAACTCACAGCTCCGAAAGTAAGAGACAAGTACAGAAATACCATTCTCTTAAAAAAGAAAAAAAAATGTGATTTGGGTCAGACACAATTAGAGAAAGCCAAAGTCCAGCTGTTTTCAGGATTTATCCAATATTAGTAACATTATGGTTTTGCAATAACAATATGAAATGTGCTTTCAGAGGTGTTTTTCCATTTAATTCACTAACTCCTAAATGTGTGCTCTTTCATCCATATGTTTCCAGTTTGTGTACATTGAATATTTTTAAAATGTCATTTCACAAGAGCTATTTGAAGTTCAGGAAGGCTTCTAGGTTATTGTTAGAAAGCAGAAATCATGATTTGTAGAGGAAATTTTACAAGTTTGAAGAGATTGCTTTTGAGGTTTTACTTCACTTCATTTCCCCCTATGTTTTTTAGAGAGAACAATTTATTTCTCTGTCTGATGCTAAAGACAGTCTTGATGCTGAAAATAGAAAAACAGAGCAGGAGATAGGGTTGGGAGGTGAGGGCTCTGCTGTCTTTATGAACTGCTACTGTTCAAAATCAACCCATCTAACTCCTTGAAAGTACAGCTTCAGCAATGAAAGATGTTTAAATAGTGATAATGGATTGCAAATAAAGGGACTCTTATCTTTGGAATTTTGAAGTAGACACCAGGAAGCAGTGCAAATTTAGTTTAAGGCTTACCACCAAAGCTGAACTTTCATCTTTTATATGTCAGTCTGTGCTTGGGTGCTTCAGGAATACATAATGGAACTTCAGAAGCCTGGCTACTCACACATATAAACAAAACTCAGAACACTTTATATAAAATCCAGGAATTTGAGGTAAGATTATTTTTTTATTTTCCCAGGAGCTCAGTGTCAGATGAATGAAAAAAAAAAAAAAAAGATGTGAGAATAGCACATAAAAGTGTCATGGACAACAGAATAATAAATCTTACTCTGTCATTCATTTACGTCATCCACTCACCACTCATTCATTTGTTCACTCATTCAATTATTATTCTACTATTGATAGTTGCTCCTCAAATTTAAAAAGATAAAGTAAATATGATTATAGAAAAAGCTTATGTTTATTATGATTCATGCAACTCCTCTCTCTGATTAATCCAAAGGCAGTTGATAAACAAAAAATCAAATGGCTTCAGAAGTGGCAAAGGATTCTAACCAGCAACAAATGAATCTTTCCTTTAAAATAGATAACTCTAGGTTTTCCTCTTAACCGTTCCTAAACCAGTAGCCCCAATGCCAATTCTTTCATCTCTGATTGATATAATGGTCTCTACTTTATATATATAAAAGCATTCTCTCACAAAGTTTCACCATTTTTTAGTCAGATTTTGCTCCTGTAGCCCATCTATTCAGCTTGGATTCCTGCAATGCATCATCCTTCAGGTTCACCAATGGGACACTGGCTGGTTCACCAATGCAACACCTTCCTGCAGGCTCCTCAGTGCCCTGACCAGGGACCTAGCTCAGAGGCTCTGTCCTGGTCTGCTCAGACCTGCCTGTCACAGTCTCCACTCAGCCCAGGGCTGTATGGACAGCAATCTGGAACTCAGCTTTTCTTTCCTTGAAATGGTTTCCTTCCATCAAAAGTTCCTGATTCTCTTTGTACTCTACTTTTACTCTTTCATCGTGAATTCTCTAAGCACATGTACAGGGCCAATACGATTATAATAATTCTTCCTGCCAATATCATTGCATTTCAACTGGGGTCATTTTTCATATCAGATATGCCTTCTTTGGGAGAACTTTTTAATGCCCATTTCCCTTAGCACCCTGTTCATTTCTTTATAAACTTTCAGAACCCCCACTTATAATTGTTGTATTCAATTTACCTTCTTTTCTGTCTAGATTTGGGGCCTCATGAGAAGGAGAAACATATTGATTGTGTTTACTTTTGAATCCTCTGCATTTTGCAAAGTACCTGGCATGCAATAACTAGAAAATATATATGTGCTGAGAAAATTCATCCATCCATCCATCCATCCATCCATCCATCCATCCAAGATTTATTGAACCAGATGTTGTGCTAGGTAATCAGTATGTGTGACAGACCCAGGGGAAAATAATTAGGGCCAAGGGGGCCTCTTGATGCCCTTCAGATCACACTCCACTGGCAGCTGCTTACACTGCTTGTGCAGGCCAGCCCTGGACAAAGGTTAGAGGGTGAAGCACAAGCAAGGACAGACCTCACAAATCATTGGCTTCTGACACTTGTAACAACTTTGAAAGCCTTTAAACTGTTACCTTCAACTTCAAGGCTCTAGTACTCACCCTGTTAAGAAGTCTTCTGACACTCTAACCCCAAAACTTCCTCCCCCACCACTGACTCACAACAATTGGCAGATTTCAGGATTGATGGTCTAGGGACTGGGGAGAAAGTCCCTAGGTCAGGGTCCTAAGGCTCTGGAATTCCCTCCCTCTCAAGCTCTACTCTCCTGTATGTAGGGCAATGTGCCCAAAGAGCCCCTAATCTTCCTGGTCAGCAAGGGACTTCATTTCTGAATCTCTCTGTCCCTCATTCTGCAACTGGGCCTGAATTATTTGGATAGCTGAAGAGGTCCTGTCTAAAAAAGCGAGGTGCTTATTTGAACCTCTTCTCATGCTATGTTTGTTACACACAACGTAACTTTGAGAGTACGCCCCAGTACAACCATATCAAGTGCCTTGACACGGTGAACAAATAGAAAATGTGGTAGTTTCTCCTGCTGGTAAAAATTTATAGTCAGCATAAACTAAGTTTAACCATCACATATTAATCAAAGTGATACCTAAATTGTTTTTTAAATGAAATTTTCATTATATTTCTCAGAAACGTGCCCAGTTATCATTTATCTCTTATAAAGAATTATTAAGCTTTCAGCTTTATAAATTGTTATAAGTTGCATACGCCAATTAATACTCATTTTAATTTTTTGTAAGCCTCTACAACCATTCTCATTTTAGAGATATAATGAAAGAAACAAAACTTTCAATGGATTTGAACAAAACTACAGAATATAAAATTGTTAAACAAAAAGTCAAAATCCTGAATTCTTGATACAACTATTCAGCAAATACTTAAAGATCTATTTAAATAATAGTTCTAAAGAATAGAAGAAAGCTCATATAATTCTACTTATTTGTTTTTGCCCAAGGAAAGAAGGGCTAGACATGCCAGTGGTGAAAAAGAACAGGTGCTAATCTATGGGTTTCAATCTCTTAAAACAATGGCTTACAGATGACGTTTAGATTCCTATGTTGTCTCCAAGTTACTTCAAGTGCTGTTGTACAATTATCAAAAATGAACTAAATATAAGAAATATTAACATTAAAAAAAAAGTATTGTTTGGTACATTTATTCTTAATCCCATAAATATCTCTTTAGTCCTTATTGTGATCTATCACTCAATAAAGTCTATATTATTCAATAAAACTAATAACAAATACTTTCAAATATATGTATCATGCATATTCAGTGCAAAATACACAAATCAAACTAAAATAAAAGGCTATGTAGAAAATTTTAATGCACACATGCTGGTGAAAAATTCTACAGTTATTAAGATTGGAAGAATTTTTTGGTTGAAAACCAAAGAGAAGTAATGTAATCAGCAACTGGATTCCTATTGTTTAAACATAAATATATCTAATTATATAGGTTAGAATGATTTTAATGGCTATTTAAAAATAATGCAGCTCAAATTGGCATAAGCAATTAGGAAACACATTGGATCAGATAACTAAAGTCCAAAGCCAAGGCCAGATTTAAGATTACTTTCTACAACTACTTGTAATCAAACACCCATGATATTTCTCATTCTTCTTTCTAACATTTGCGATATTGAGGTTCATCTTAAAGCTAGTTTTTTTATAGGTGTCTCATGATAGGAACCATGCTGTCATGTCTCAGAGGGAGCTACATACTTCCTTGTTTATGTTAGATCAGGATTTCTCCACCTCCTCACTATTGATACTAATGACATTTTGGGACAAATAATTCTTTATTGTGCTGTCCTGTACACTGTAGGATACTTAGGCCATCATCTTTGGCCACTACCCACTAGATGCCAGTAGTATCTCAAGTTGGAAAATCAAAAATATACCCAGATATTTCTAAATGTCCCCTGGGAGGCAAAGTCACCCACAGTTAAGAACAACTGAAGAAACACTCTCAGGCAAGTAAAGGGAAGTTTTCTAAGAAGCCCTTATAAAACATCTCAGATTAAATTGATCTAAATTGGTTAGCCATACCTAAACTGATCATGGCCAACAAGATTAAATACAGTACTTTCATTAGGATTAATTGGGTCAAATTCCTGGCAACAGAAAAGGAATCAGCACCCCTTGAATCTTAGGGCTTACATAGGAGAGGGTGAGTTCATGAACAAAATCAGAGTTCTACTTGAAATAAACAAAGGGGTATTGGATTCAGAGTAAACAACCAACAAGATTTACTTAACAACTTCTCAGAACAAAGAAGAGTAACTTTGACATTTATATTTTTAAAAAATTACTCAGGTAGGTCTTCATAGAGGAAAAACTGAGAAATGTGGTTTGATTCATTAATTAAAATCTTCATTGGGTATATTCCATACGCCAGGGCACTAGGTGTTAGAGACAAGCTGGTGAATGTGATGGATACATGGAACTTACAGAAGATACACTTGAAGAGATTACAAAAAGTGTGGTGAATGTTCATGTTACCAAGTGCCATAAGATTATAACCTGTCCTACCTAGAATAAATGAAGGCCTCTCTGGGTTTTGGCTGCCTTGTTCACTCTCTATTCCCAGCAGATGGAAAAGTGGATGGCTCATAGTAGGTTCTTATAAATATTTATTGACTAAATGAATAAATTAACTCTGAAATATTAAGCTTCTATTCTGTGTCAGGCACTGTTCTAGGTAACAAGGCTAAAGCAGTGAACAAATTACTGAGAAGAAATAGACAACAAATAAATAGATTTGGTCAATATGTAAAACAAGTCTACCTTGTGACATAACTAAGAACATGTGTTTTTCTGTATCACCCTTGCCCTTTAGTATTTAGTTGAAGAAGGAAAGTTTATTCAGTCCTGGATGAAATGGTAGCAGGCATATGACTATTCCATTTATTCTTAGGTAATTCAGCCTATAGTGACTTTAAGTTGCAAATACAATCTTTTTTCCCATCTTATCTTTTTTAAAAATTTTAATTAAATTTATGGGGGTGACATTGGTTAATAAGATTATAGAGGTTTCAAGTATACAATTCTATGATATATCATCTGTATACAGCCCTGTGTGTCCACCACCAAAAGTAAAATCTTCTTCCGTCACCATATATTTGAACCCCTTTATCCTTTACTACCCCCTGCAACTCCTTTCTCTCTGGTAGTCACCATACTGTGGTCTGTGTCTATAAGTTTTAGTTTGTTTCTCTTGTTTGTTCATTTGTTGCTTTCCGTTTTATATTCCACATGAGTGAAATCATATGGTTCTTAGCTTTTTCTGACTGCCTTATTTCACTTAGCATGATATTCTCAAGATCCATGCATATTGTCACAAATAATAGTGAGATGGCCATGGCCATGACGCATTCTGTTGTAAATTTTTTAAACAAGATTTCACTCTCATGACTACAAAAAAAAATCAATCCTCTAACAACAAAATACCTGATTATAACAAATGCTGCTGGAAGCATACCTTTCAAAAAAGTTATTTGCAATGTGCTGTCATAAAGTGAATTTACCTAAAATATGGACAAGACAGATGATAATAAATTAAATTTATAAAAGTACTGTAAAGAATCTTGTTTTAGAGAAACTGTTCTTAAACCATGCTATCTGCTAACTATTAGGTAGCAGGAGCTTTCACTTGTCGATGCCACTCCTAATAAATTAATAACGAAAATTCACACATGTATGAACATGACTGAACAAAAATTCAATCATGTATGGGGAAAGAGATACAAATTTTAAAATGTGATAAAAATCAACATTTAAAGACATCATGAATCACTTTCAGAAATTATTTGCAATCTGATTTTCTACTTTGCAATTTTATACATTACATATATTTATATGAGCATAATTTCCTTTGATGTATAATGTGATATACACAGTGCTAAAATATGTACATAATTAATAACTTTATTAAAAAATAATCTGGGCCCCAGCTTCTTTAAATTCTCTTAATACTTGGGAAACTAACAACTTAGTTCTCTGTACCTCTAAGGATATAAACTCTCAAAATAAAACCTCTTTAAATATTTTAATTGGTCATATTAACATTTTGTGATGAACCACTGATATACATTAATTAGTGAACCACAGAGATGAATTCACTGATGAACTGTTTCTTTGGAAAGTCACTGTTTTGCTTGGATTTCTTATAGCTGTATTAAGGCAATTTTCCAAGAGAACCAACCATTGGCCTCTTAGAACAATTTTCTTGGTTAATCTCTGTGTCAAATGTTTTTCAGGTTGTTTTTCTATTTAAAGAGTTTCAGGCTGTGAATAATAAACAGTATGTGAGTCGGTCAGAACTCATTCTTATTGATTCAAAAGCAATTTGCTTCCAGAAGTATGCAAAGTATATACAGGGGGATAGAAGACTTTAGGGACAGTTTCAACTCATAAATGGAAATAACTAAGATGAAGTACTGGTTATTACAAGATTTTAGTAAATCTTTGTACTTTGAAAAATGTAAAAATTGTATATAAATATTAGCATTTAAGGAAACATTCAGCTCAAGCAGCAATACTCAAAAGGAGAATGTACTAGAAATCCCATTTTGTAAACAGGAAAATGAAAACCAAAATTCACAGTCTCAGATATTCTGGCCAGTGATATAGATGTGAAATAGAAATAAGAAGTAGAACTCTTGAACAGAGGGAGGCAGAATTATTTTCAGACTGTTCAGAAATTCATTCATTCATTCAATATCTTTTACTGATTGCCCCAGGAATTGTCCTAGATGCTAGGAATACAATGATAAATCAGACAGACAAGATCTAAGATCCTTCCATCTTTAAGTTGCTCTGTTCCACGACTAATTATTCGTTCACTAAGTGCTATACGGCTCTATAGGACATCAGTATGACTAAAGATAACGGAGACCAAAAATACCAAGGGCATAGATGACATGAAATATTATTTGTCCTACACATAAATGTCAAAACTCAACTGCTTAGATTTGAAAAGGAAGCTCTGCTCAACAAAGTCCTAAGAACTCAGATTGTTTCCAGTGTCCTGATCATCCCTGGAAATCATCCTCTTTTTCCATGTCCTACTAGAACTCTAGCTCTCACATATACATTCCAAGGAATAAGATGGAGGAAGAAGGAAGAAGAAACAGAAAACACGAGTCTTCAGTCTTTGAAGGCAACACATGGGAGCTGCTGCATCATGTTTTTGCTAGAGTCCCATTTATCAGAATTTATCCACTTGGCTTCATTTGTTTGAAAAAGAGACTGAAAATGTAATTTTTTGGTTTGTTTTGTATTTTCTTATGAGGCCAAGCAATCACAGGCCAAGCAAAAAATAAAAATACAAATAAATGAGGTTTGCAATTCCACGAAAGTAGGTATCAGGGTAGAAAACTAGAAGCCTCATCCAAAACCAGGCAGCCATCAGATCACCTTCACATCAACCTCTGTGATCTAGAGCAATGCTTCCCATCTCCAAATCCTGTTTGAGCACTGAATCCCAAATGTAGCATGAGAAAGCTACACATATGAACTTAAATCTTTGATGTTCTTATGTCCCATTTTTTTGTTAAAGGAAATCTATTAATAGCCACTGGATATGAGAGGAAGTTTGAAGAAAGGGAAAGTTATAATAGTCACCTTCCACAGAGCTGTCACTCTTTAAATGTTGTCAAACTGTTTACACTGTTATTATTATAAACTGCTTTGAACACACAAAACAGAAAATCATAGCATGCAGGCCTAAAACACACTGTTGCTGTAAGTTTAATTCTGAGGGGCTGCTGAACGAGGTAGTTGCCAAATCCAGTTGTCCACTACCCTGAGAAGGAATGTGGATTGCATCATCCTAAACCATCATGATTTAAAGACCTCTTGTACAAAGGCAGCAGTGCTAAAATTAGTTGTTTGCCCGTGATTCTTTCACCACGATTATATGGTAAAGTGTATGTGGACATTTCCTACAGAAGAGGGTATGTCTGAGTGAAAAGGTTTTTTTCTTTTTCACAGAATAAAAGTTTAGAGCGAGACTATTCATTTTGAATGATCTGGAATAAAAGGCCCAATAACTTCTAACATTATCTAAGCTTGTGTTTAGAGTCAACTAAGATTTCTTTTAGTGGCATTCTAGCCTAAGTGAAAACCACTGATAATTTTATAAAATGAACCTGAAACCTTTCAAAGACCATGCTCAAGTTTCCCATCACAGAGCTTTGTATGTTAGACAGAGTGAGTTTATTAAGGCATTCCCCATTACCAGGAAAGGTTTATTTTACCCATTAAAACCTCACTCAAATGGCTATCAAGTATCCCTTGTGTCTTGTTACATGATGTAATTTAAGTCTGAAAATGTCCATGCTTTGCTTTAACCAGAAAGTTAAAATCTTTCTCAATGGAAGCAATAGAGTATATCACTGATAAGGTGAAGGTGATCCAGTAAAGGGTCATGACTTAGCCCTTTCTGGACAAACAATGAAAAGAAACTCATCCTCTCCCATGTTATGTGGCATCAATAATCCGGTCTAGTTTAACACATCAAATCCCTTCCATGCTTTGGTGCCAACTTTTCTATAGACACAGTACGAGGTGGCCCCTTACAACGTAATCATAATAGAGCTATAGAACAGCTGCGTGCAACAATGTACTAATCACCAAGGGAGACAAATAAATTAATAAAATATAATCCCTATTTTTAAACCACTAACAATTCAGGAGGAGAAGGAATTTGACTAGAAAATACAGGAATTCTGACTCAAGATCCCTATGACCAATGTCAGGATAGAAATAAAAAGATAAACAGGGGAAAGATCATATTGGTCTGAAGGAATAAGAAAACCTGTAAGGTGAAGGTGGTATTTGAAAAACACCTTGAATAGTAGGTAGACACAAAGATGGCAGTGGGGAAGGGCTATGAGCTGGGGAAGTGAGGGCTACGTTTAAGAGATAGTCGCCAATTGCTTGACACATACAGTAAGAGTAGAAACAAAGTGAAGAAAGGATGGACACATGGATGGTTAGCATACTGTGGTTACTGTAGGCACCTATGAGGGAGTGAAGAATGTTTCATTATACATTTTGCCCAGAGGAAGTCATGTCAGAGCTGCACTTTGGGGAGAACGATCTGAAATCAGGGTGTCAGGCGGAGTGGATGGAAAGGCCAGTTAGAGGCCATTGCCACTGTTATCATGACACCAGACACTAGGAACATCCTGGTTTATGTAAAACTCTGAGATAAATGAGAAAAGTGCAGTATTAGCATTTTCCAAATCTCTTCTCTTCAGAAGAATGGCCTCCAAGCTTGGTATTCTAATTCAAGTCTTATTCCATCAAGAAACCTCTCCAAATCAGTCCTTTTCAACCCCCATTATTTTCTCACCTGGGAAGAGAATTTTGCATCTGTGCACATTTAAGTGCTATGTTTCCCTCACACAGATTGTGAACATGCTAAACGCAATTAAGGTAAAGGGAGCTGCTGGCAGCAAGAGAGCATCCCATCTCCTTAAATGAAGCTGCAAATTCATCTGGGAGAGTCAAATCTGGCCAAGAAATATTTGAAGGGCATGCTAACCTCTCCAACGAAAGGAGGAAGTTGGGAGATGGAACAGACATATTCTGTGACTGCAAATTTGGTCAGTTTGTTTCAATCCCAAACTACTTAAACACATGCTATTTAAACAACAGCAGCCTTTTTAAATTAATTCTCCAGTGGAAAGGAAGACCTCAGGGAAGAGGGTCTTCCCTAGAGCAGCGGTTCTCCACCTGTGGGTTGCGACCCCTTTGGCGATCGAACGACTCTTTCACAGGGGTCACCTAAGACCATCCTGCATGTCAGATATTTACATTACGATTCATAACAGTAGCAACATTACAGTTATGAAGGAGCAATGAAAATAATTTTATGGTTGGGTCACAACATGAGGAACTGTATTTAAAGGGCCAGAAGGTTGAGAACCACTGCCCTAGAGTCTTATAAAAATGATAAATGCCTCAAGTAAGGCAAACAGAATTGTTCCGTCTCTACAAATTGCAATGTACATGTTTGTCTTCTGTTACATGTTAAGGCCTCAGATCATTTATTAGAAATTATAACTTCGCAGCATCTTCAAGAGACTTTTCCTTTATTGGGAAGCAGATCATTGTTTTTTATATAAGAAGAAAGGTTTAGATTTTAAAAAAAACACGTCAGGGAAAAAAAGGCAAAATATGCAGCAAAGATTTGAATAAAATCTGATAGATAATAGTGGCTTACTTTATCTTCTCTAGACAACCTCCCTTCCACTTTTTATCATTTTCCATGACAACCGTGTTTAGCTGAGCATAAAGTAAGCTTTTCACTCCAAAAGCATTATAGTTGCTTTTCCTTAGACAACACCAACAAAATCTGATGAAAGAACTTGAGAAAAATGGGGGGGCATGTGACTGTCTACGTTTTCTTTTTTGTGATGATACCAAATTACATAGTAATTACATGGCATTGATCTGAATTTGGTATTGGCCAATGGTGAACCAACAGATTTGATAAGACAATGAGCTAATATGGATTGGCAATTTCCATGATTCTCTATTTTGTTATTTGAAAAAAATACACATAAGAATATAGTGCAATACTTGCTGAAAGATGCCAAACTACTTGAAAAATTCATCAAGAAAGATAGTGAAATTAAAAAGGCTGATGACTTTTGAAGATGTCAGTAAAGTAGCAATTCGTCTATGAATGACAGGAGAAAAGGCGAAAGGACACCTGGCTCATGCAAAAGAGGAGCTTGGGATCCAAACTAGAAGTTTGTGTTTTGTTCACATGAGAGTCAGCGAGGCCAGGCGGAAGTAAAATATCGAATTCTGTCACCAGCCATAAAGTGCTCAAGTGCTTCCTTCACTGTTCCTGAATTAATAGAGGTTTGTTTCTATTCAGACAAAGTTGTAAAACTGCCTGAAGATGGCAGTTTTCTCATAATGAAGAGAAAATAATCCCGCCTCTGGAATTACTTGATGTATTCAATTCTTTGGACAAAGGCAAATATGTATTTTTTGCTTCTCTTCTGAAAGTAAACTAAATATTCTAAGCCAAGAATTAATTCATAAATTTGTCAATAATATATTGTCTAGGTCTAAAATCAATCAACACATTCCCACCGACCCCTACCCCAACCCCCGAATCCTGTCATGCACATAGTGAAAGAGAGAAAAACCATGCAAAATGACCTCAGACCAACTTCAGTCCAGCCCAAGCTCTCGACGCTGTTTCAAAGATTTTCTTGTAAGTGGAAAAGATCAGATATCTAGGTTTAACTAATTTCATAAGGCTTCAGAGGGTAATGCTTCTTAGTTGTTATAAATATGTCATATATCACATTCTTATTCTATGTCAACCGCTGTGCTAAGTACATTATACTCATGACTTTATTTAATCGCTACAAGACCCTAATGAGTTAATATGTATCCATTTTACAGAGAGGAATCTCAGGCTTACAGAGGACAAAGGCGGAAGTCAAACTTTTAACTCAGGTTTGTTTTTCTCAGATTCCGAAGGCCATTAACCATGAAGCTTTTGCAGAATGCATACCTTAATTGTTTTTGCACATTAATTGTGGCTCTAGGCTCCTATAGTTTATTTGGTAAGCAATTAATTACCCATCTCACTTGCCATATGAAATTATGTGTCTATAATCATTTATCGGTGAATAAAGAAGGAATTACTGTTTTGACAGCTCACATTGGGCATAATGGCCTCTGATCAGCAGTCAAAGAAAAACACCTGGGCTTTGCTCAGTCCCAGTCCAAATGTAAAAATCAATAAATCAGTAAATTAATCCTGGCCATATTAATCACAAACTATAGAAGACAGAGCCCACGAATTCTTAAAAAACAGAAAACCTGCCACTGTTTTGTTTCAAGTAGGAATCAGCAATATTTAATACTAGGATTGCCTTTATACAAGCAAACATCACAGGTTCACTGTTATCTCTTCCACTTATTTGACTTTTCCATTCATAAACTTGGAGTACGTTCTTAAAGCTATATACATTGCCAATCAGATAGAGAACAGCCTGAGGTTTCACACCCTCTCAGACATAACAGTCTTTTTGTCAGCCCTAGAGAAATTAGGAATTGGCCTAAAACTTTTGTTATCAATCTGTCACTTAGATCATCATTCATATATGGTCCATGGAGAATGAATCACTAGATATCTGGTTTAGGAATGTACTTTCATTATATGAGAACACACAAGCAGTTCAAAAATTAAAAATAAAAGTTTTTACTGTCCTAATGCTCTTTAGCTCTAAAAATATGCCATCAATATAAAAACACAGATCTGTATCAAATTTGCATAGTACCAATTATTAAAAGAACTCATATGGAAATTGTATTTAGTCTTTAATATTCCTGTTAACATTTATATTTATTTATTAATACATAAATTACAATGTGTTAAAAAAAAGAATCTTTGAGAATGTTTAATTTTACATTTCACCAGAATATTTCTTCCATCTGGAATTTTCCTAAAGATAGTCATAAATTCTGACACTCTGATTTTATTAGTTCTTGTAGAAATAGCAAGACAACACTTTATTTTATTTTGACAAGGACAATACAATATTACATATTACTGGATATAACTTAAAAATTTTTTCTATTACATAGCAAGAATCTTGGAAATGCATGGAAAGGTAAAAAACATATCCTTTATCTAGTAGCTGCTGGCATTTCTCATTGTGAATGAAAAATTGTCTTTTCTTCTCTTGTCAAATAACAATGAAAGCAGTATTAGTCACAGTTTTCATGGAAATCTGCCAATAAAAGAAAGTTAAGTAACATTTCTCTGCAAGCCTAATAAAAATGTCCATAGCCTTTTGTGAGGATGTAAAGTGTGATTCAAGATACCAGTCAACACGAAGTAAAATTGGGGGAATGAAAAGAAAAAAATAGCAAAGTCTCACTTTTTCTGTACCATTTACAAATATCCTTAAAAAAACATGTTGAAGAATAAGAGAAATGTGACTTCGATGTCTCCTTCAATCCTCTTCTGAGCTCGCAAAGGAAAGAAAACCTCCCTCCCCATCAGAAGTGTATAAAAGAGGAGTCTTGCTGGTAAGGTTAGCATCTGTCAATATCAGGCCTGGTACAAAAGCAAAGCTGCTCTCTCAATTGTTTGCTTAATGAGATCTCCCAGTGAATGGAGTGTATCTGCAGCTTGGGGGCCTTCACAAGGAATCAATATTGCCTGTGGGTTGTTTTATGTAGGAAGGAGGTTAGTTTCAGTAAAGCAAGTGAGAAATAGTCAGCTGGTCATTTTGAGTGTGTGCATTGAAAACTACTAAAATAGTTTTTCTAGACATTGTCCATAAGCGCGCTAATTCATATATTTCATCCCAGCCATCTGATTTTTCTCTGTGACATTCTTATTGGTGCTGGCTTCCATTCATTGTGTGTGGACCACTGCTATGGAATTTTAATGAGATCTATGTTAAACATCCAATAGATTTCATTCTTCCTGAATCATTCTATAGGGAGCAAGCCCATACAAACCCTTGAGTTTACTATGTTCTACTGCAAATGAAAATAATGTATTCCAACTTTGAAGGGCAATTCCAAAAAACATAAGACAATCACTTTGTTCTACTGAAAACTCCATATTCGGCTAAAATGCTCAGCTTCTGACATTAAATACATCTGTAATAATTTATTATACACTTGTATGCAGGCATTCAGGGGACCCCATTTCAACTTGTCTACAATGCGCAAGAAAGGTATCCCTTTCCTATATACAGATGAGAAAACTGGGGATCACAGAATTTGAGCATTTGCCCAAGACACGCTTATTCTGTAAAACTCAGACTCTCTTATTATATACCAGAGACCCGATGCACGAAATTCGTGCAAGAGTAGGACTTCCTTCCCCTGGCTGCCGGCTCCGGCTTCCCTCTGGCACCCAGGACTCGGGCTTCCCTCTGGCACCGGCTTCATCTGGAATAGTATCTGGTCTAATTAGCATATAACCTTTTTATTATTATAGATACTACACAGTAGCTGCTCCACTACATTCACAAAATAACATTAGCTTGCTTTGTCTTGAAATTCCTTTTAAGAGCAGTTTTAGATTCACAGCAAAATTAAAAAGAAGTTACAGAGATTTCCCATATACCCTCACCCCATCCTAGTACTTACATGGCCTCCCCCATTATTGGTATCCTCAACCACAGTGGTGTATGTGTTTAGCTTGATGAATCTGCAGTGACACATCATCATCACCCAGAGTCCATAGTTTATATTAGGGTCCATTCTTAGTGTTGGACATTCTATGGACTTAGACAAATGCATCTATCGTTACAGTACCATAGAGTATTTTCATTGCCCTAAAAACCCACTCGGGCTTTTTAAAAGAACCTCATACAAAAGCCTAAACATATTCTAAGACCCATTAAACATACTGTGGCTAAATTCAGAGCACAGTTGATACTGGTCTTGTTTTTTTGGTTAAGCCTTGAAAATCTTGGTTCATCCCTCCTGAAGTGTCTTCTGGTAGCTTCTTATAAAAGTTCTTTTTTTTAAATATATTTTTTATTGATTTTTTACAGAGAGGAAGGGAGAAGGATAGAGAGTTAGAAACATCGATGAGAGAGAAACATCGATCAGCTGCCTCCTGCACATCTCCCACTGGGGATGTGGCCGCAACCCAAGTACATGCCCTTGACCGGAATCGAACCCGGGACCTTTCAGTCCGCAGGCCGACGCTCTGTCCACTGAGCCAAACCGGTTTCGGCATCTTATAAAAGTTCTTAACATGATCACCTGCATTTGTGAATTTGCTTTTAGTCTCAAACATTCAGAAACCTCTAAATATCAACTTGGAACACAAAGGCCTGGAGTTTACGACACATTTTATATCTAGAACTTAATTAGCATTCAGTCCAATTTAAATTTTTATTTATACTAAGTAAACCACTATATTAAATCCCCAAATCAGTGTGTAGATGTTGCTTGGAAAATTTTTAAAGCAAATATAAGAAACTGAATATGTGCAGGCAGGTATAAATGTCACTGTGACATAGTCTTATAAATACTTTTGCAGGGAAGTTTGCAGCTATATATGTAGAAGCATTGAGCAATGTTATTTACTATATGTTCTCCCATTTCACAAATGGAAATATTATTTTTACCAAGGTTTAAAGATGATTAAAGTGGATGTTCTGGAGCCCGCTCATACTTCTGTGAGCGGATTGTGCACACTTCTTCCCAACTTCGTGTTCACTGGCACATTGATAATCTGAAATTGGCCATGATGGGAGTATTTACACCATGGAAACTGACAAACATGACAAATCAAGCTTGCCTCTGCCTGCCCCTATCCCAAGCCAGTGGGTAAACATTTATCAGCACACTGATGAAGTGAGATAATACCATATAGTGGATATGAAGTGTGACCTGAATCCTCCAGGTGCAGGGAGTGTTGGCTGTTGACGGCTCTCAGCTGCGTCCCTCTGTGAATTGCCCTTAGCTAAAGGGAGCTGTGCTGCCCAATATTATGCCCCTTCTACTTTGATAACCTAATTGCTATGGGGGTATAAAGACCTAGGCCCCCAAAAGCAATTCTATCACGAGAGTTTCTTGTGGGATCAGCTAAGCTTTCTGTTTCAATTGCATTACAATTTAACTGCTCCCTTTGCTCAGTCCAGATTCTCTCTCTCCTTTACGGGTGTTACTCCTGATGGAAGGTTCCTCAAAATGCACAAAAATTTCAGTGTCCGTTTCCCAGGGAAACTGACCTAAGACATATATGTAACATTACCACATTACCTGGCTCAAAATATGTGCTCAAAGAATGTTACTTGTGAAGATATTTGTAACCATTCTTTCACTGTACCTTAGTTTCTAATCTAGTTGTAGAAATAGAGGGAAATGGTTTTAAATACCTTTCCCTCTTTGTAAGTTAAAAATAAGATTCTGCTATGGACAAAAAGGACAACATAATAGTTGTCTATCATCTTAGTTAACTCTTCAAAATGCTGGGCCTGAATGAAGTATAAATTTGGTCCAAGTAAACACCAACAAATTGAACGGATTCCTAGGGGATTTTATAAAGTAAAAATCCCTTCAAGAGTCAAAAAAAGGGTAAAGTTTTACTAAGGTAATGAAAGAATTTTAAGAGTTTGTCAAATTTTGATTGCTGAACCTTAAGCATATATAATTTCTTACTAAGACAGCCCACTCAGGCATCCTTAATTATAATATGAATGTCAATTTGATAACATCACAGTTTTGAGAAGATTGACTAAGAGGATGTTTCCTCAGTAATCTCATTAGCTGATAAAAATATATTTTGGTCAATTTAAAAGAAATTGAATATTATGGGCACTTTATTCCCCTCCTGAGACTGCATAAGACCTAAACATAATGCATCCCTAGGGAGGGCTGGACACAAACCACAGCTGAAACACATTAGGCAGCCATTCACAGCCATCCTGTAAAATAATATTATGTGTACATTCTTGGTTATGCATGAATATCATGACTACTACTAAGGGATTAATTATTTTATTTAGAATCATAATATTTCTTAAAGCCCTGTGAAGAACTTAACAAAATTAAGTCATAATAAGTCACAGATTGGTCATATATTAAAATAAATAATCTCTGACACATTAGAAAGACCACTTTTAAAACTTTCCATGCATTGGAAAATCTCATTAAGGGAATACTGTTTGGAATCTGATTTCTAATATGGAATTTAGGCTTAGTTAACAATATAATGGCTATATGCTATTACAGGAGGATACTATCTTGATATTTTCCGATTCATTTGCTTACTTATTAGCTTCCTCAGACAACTCCATTAGACATTATAATTGGCGCTGAGGATAATGAGAGAAATGAGAAATATTATCCCTTTTACAGAACCCATAGTTTTATGTTAGAGACACACATGAAAAGAAATAAATTCAATTCCAAGTAGAAGGAATTTAATAGCTAAAATTTCAGCACACTTTACTTGCTTTTGTAGAAAACAACACACTACCCCTCTACACCCTTATCTCCATTATCTTCCTGGTTGCTCAGATGTGGGCTACCAGTCACAGAAAAGAAATCCCTGGGCACATCAGGCTCAAGCTGAGTCTATTAGAGGACTACTTTGAGAGGATCCCAACCAAGGTGTCCTGCCTTTTGGATGTCGAAGGATGTGAATGTGAGGCTGCAGGCAGTTATTTTTCTAATATTCGAATAATAAAGTTAAAGCAAAGAAAGATGAAATAGGATCCAAGCTCTCGTCCATAATAAACCAAGAGTGGTTTCTATCATTGATCCTGGAAGCAGCCTGGGTATCCTTTCAGAACAAGTTTGAGTCAAGCTTCTCCAACTCAACAGAAAGGGCTCACTAGGTACCAGTGCTTGTACTATTTGCAAGTCCTCTAAAAAAAAGAATATGAAATTATAAAGGCACAACCAGATACAAATGCGATTATTTTGAAGGAGAAAGAAAAATACAACAAGTTACTGGACTCTTGGAGGGTTAGTCTTGGGTAATTTACAAGACTTTGCTTACATAGACTCGCTCCCCACCTGCAAACTGGCCTCCCTTCCCACATAGAACTCTGTGCAACAACCAGCAACTCCTCTGGCACAAAGAGGCATGTGCAAGTGAGGGGCCCTGAAGATCAGGCTTCGCCAGCTTCAAGGTAAACCTGCTTCCAGCGGCACATATGTCTGAGTACAGAGGGACAAAATAGAGGGAAAGGGCGATCCTGGGTACCAAAAAGATTACTCAGAGGGGTGAGCACTCAGGGGATGATTAATCGGCTTCTGAAGTAAAGGAAGTAGGTGGGGCTCAACATTGTGTGAATTCCTTGCACTAGAAAAAGCTTACTTTAAATGGGAAGAAAAGGTGATTTCAGGGTGGCAAGTTAGAGAACCCTCTCCCTATAATCCTAGAACATGCCTGTTAAGTATGTGGTTTTCCTCCTCTCGCTGCTCCTCCTCCTTTTCATTTTCTTGGCCTTTGAGAGACAATACTTCAAAGCTTTGCTTCCAGGATTTTTTATGTATAGCACATGCTTTTTATTTTCGGGATATTTCACCAAAGCCCAATATTTTGTCCTCGTTCTTAAAATAAACACAGCACACAAAAAAGGAGAGAAAAAAAGGAGCAGAACAATAACAAATGACAAGGCTCTTCTCTTTTACAGCAAGACCCTAAGACATTAAGAAGCTTAACAAGAACAATAAGTGCTAACCTTTTCCATATAGAAACCATGTCACCAAAAGTTCAACAAGATGGTGCTGAATGGAGAAGATGGAAAAGCAGAGGAAATTTTTCAAGTAGACAAAAATGACACTCCATATTCTAAAAAATTAAAATCAAATAAATTTAACTTTTCACAAAATTTACACAAGAATTCTAATATGAAAAAAGAATGTGGGTCCAAATTCTGTTAGCTATATGCTTCCTTTTTCTGGTTCAGATTTAAAAAAAAAAACCACACCTGAATATGGTGAGTTTAGAAAATCCTGCTAACTATAGGCAGGGCCAGCCTGCTTTAGTCAATAATACAGTTAAAACTAAAGAGAAAAAGTTGATCCCTGGTTCCTAGCTTTGAGAAGGGCAATTCTCTGTGTGTTCTGTGTAAGGTGGGCTGATCTTACTTTGACCTTTCTATAGCAGGAGGACTGAGGATCCCGTAAGGATTCCTACATCATCCCATTGTTAGACTGTAAGTTCCCTACTAGATATCCTGCCTGAACTGTGATCCCAACTGATGCGCCAGAAAGCCAGCTCTGAGGCATTTGTGAAGCAGATGCTGATGTCTGCAGAGTCACCTCACCTGTCCTGTCCTGCACCAGCTATCTGTGGAGGCACCTCTTCCTCCTTTCACTTGTAGACATCATCCTGAAGATGCTTCTGTCTACTCAAGATATATGGTCACACCTGAGCCTGCCCTTTAGGTCAATGTCCAGTGTTCTATATCTTTCCTGATCCTTTATCTATAACATTTCTCTGTTTGCATCTCCCTTTGGCCAAGTAAGGTTCTCCAAAATAATAATAAATCACTAAAGAAAGATCTCTCTGCTATTGTATGTTTGAAACTGTATGAATTATTTTAGACTGTCTTCTGGTATGATAAGGGCAAATTTCTATGAGTAAGGATCAGCATCTACTCCCATTAAGAGGGAGAGGAGAAATGAGTTATTATTTCCAATCTCATTTCTGGAGAAGATGCAGCTATCAAGATAGAAGACTGAAATTGGGAAGACAGAGACAAAGCAAAACATTACAGAACTTGGAGAAGGCAAGGCTATCTGAAGTCTACCCAGCAAGTAGATTGAAGCAATATTGCAGAATAAAGAAGCCATATTTTGAAAGCCAATGTGTTAAGTAGGTGAATTTTTAGAGACTGGGCAGGACTATACTTTTCATTTGTCCTTCCATGTGGCTTTTCTTCTCTTATTACCCACCAGGAAGCACTGGACTTGATGTTTCAAGAGCAGGCATGTTTTCCTGCAAGCTACAAACAATGAAATATGGTACATTGGTTTCCTTCCCAGATGACATACATCTTCTGTGTGGTCATCTATTAACTATATCTCAGTATAAATTCATTCAGTTAGTATATGTGGAATGTCTCTTATGTGTCTAGCCCATGCTAGGGAATCCTGAGAGATTACAAAGGGTATAGAAGGTCGAGAGACTGCCATGTTAGGAACAGGTTTAATATCCATGAGACATTTTAATACAACACAGGCTTTGCAAAGTATAATATCCTATAATAAAAGGCCAATCTAACAAAAAACAAACAAAATGGTGCTATGATTACGTGTGTTAGAGAAAATGTTTTCCTGAGGTTCTATCTTCAACCCCTCTTCTTTGATCACCTTACACACTGTTTTTAATAATGTCATAGTTTCTAGGTCAAGTCTCTCTCTCGGTCTTTTTGTTGTGGTGACCACTGGCAGTTGTTTTGTCTTGCTTTTCCTACTGCTGATATTGAACCAGAACAATCACAGGTACTTGCCAGGTGCTTTCTTAAGCAAGGGCACATATTTTGACAGTAACTGGGGATAGCCACGGCTAAAGTTACCAGTAGTAACTTTATAAGAATCACACCTGTTATTTTGACCTCTTAATTCATTCTTTAACCAAGTTGGCAAAATTCCCAACCCACACAGGCATTTAAAAAGCACTCCTCATATGAAGCGCCTTCCCCCTAAACCAGGGGTGGGAAACATTTTTTCTACCAATGTTCATTATTTATAACATCATTCGTGGGCCATACAAAATTATCAACTTAAAAATTAGCCTACTATATTTGGTCAAACATTGAATTAACTCACCCCTAATGCCTTGGCAGGGCTGGATGTTCCCCACCCCAGCTCAGTTTAAGTGAAGAAAAAGCTATTTATTCAGTATTGCCTTTCATGCACTTTGAAAATTTGAATTGATTTCCAAATATACTAGAAGAAAATTCTGACATAACAGAATTTTGGCATTTTTAAATCATAAGTATCATGTCATATAACATGGTCTGAGTTATTAAAAAACAAAATCAAATAAAAGGCAAAAATGGCAGCATTAAAGCTAAGAGAATGGATGACCAGGTTAGCTGAGAATAACTGGCTATATCTCACTCTAATTAATAGGTGTTTGCATGTTGCGACTTCAAGCTGTGAGACAATACGGAACCCCTTGCCTGGGCAAGAGAGAAATCAGGGAAGAACCACTTAAAGCGTGAAGGAGCATAGTGCGCCACACATAAGGCATGACTGGTTGCTGCGGTGAGGGAAACCAGGGCTTCCCAGGGAAGCTCTCTAATCAGCATCTCATCACTTAACAGTTCAGTTAACAAATTTGGACAAAAAAGCAACTGAAAACTTCATCTCTAATGATCAAACCCTCTTGAAGTTTGAGTTTCCAAAGGCTTTTCTAAGAGAATGGGTGTCACTGATCAATAATGACACTGAGTGAGACATTCTCAAGGAGCTCTCTTTCTTAGAGATGTTTGTTAACCCAGCAGGAAGAGTCTGCACTGAAATGCTTTTCACTTCAGGGTTAATTATTTGGTTTTTTCTCCCCAAAGCCAATGGGAGCTTGAAGAAAGTATGAAAGCCTACTGATGAATTCTAGGAGGGCAAAAGAATCAACTCTGCTGGATTCCCAGCAACTAGTTGGTCTTTTGATTGCTTTTTTCTTGATGAGGAAGAAATTCCTGGAGGGTTTTTTTTTTTTTATAGTTTAAAGGTGTTTTCTGTAGACTAATATCACTTCAGAAATGCAGGCCTTCACAAATCTTTTGTTTTAGGGCAGACCTTCATAAATTTTTTGTTTTAGGACACTCAAACAATATGATGGTTTGTTTTAAGTTACATAAAAGGAAAAGCAATAAAGAGGCAATGTAAAAAAAACACCTGGATCAGCAAGTGGGCTACATTTCATTTCTGAGAGAAAAAAAATCCATTGTCAAGTGGGTTCGTTTTCATTTAAGTAACAGGCTAGGTAGTCACATACATACAAATCAACTCCTTAGTTAGAATCTTACTTTTGGAGTGTACTTAAGGAATTTGTGTGTTCTGTTTTTGTTGTTTGTTTGTTTGGGGAGGTTTTTTGGATTAAAATTTTTAACTTCAGTGTACAGAAAAACAACCCTTAAAAGCATTTTGACTCCTAAGGTAATACTTAATGTTTTGAGTATTCCATAAAAATCATGAATATAATAATGTTAAAATTAAGTTTACTATTTTCTCAATGGAAAATTAATTTGAGACAATGACCTCTATGGGAGGGTCCTGATAATATTTCAAATGCATGAGAATACAGTATGGCTCTCTCTGTAGCATCGTCAGGTTAAGTACTCATTGTACACTCTGTAACATCTTGACCCATTTTACTGTCATTTGGGTTAACATGCCTCAGTCCCACTGGACTGTGGGCTCTTTGAAAGCAGAGTTCATGCCTAGTCACCATTCCTTACCTAGAATATAAACATAATTATTTTTCCTAGATTGCATGTCTTTACATGGTAGCTAAATAATGGCTTCCCTAAAGATGTTCACATTCTAAACCTCAGGAGCTATGACTATGTTACCTTAGATGATAAAATGGACTTTGAACATGTGGTTAAATTAAGGATCTTGGGATGGAGAGGTTATCCTGGGTGACCAGGGTGGGTCCAATGTCATTACAGGGGACTTAGAAAAGGGCATCATCAGGAGTGTCTGTGTCAGTAAGAAAAGATGTGACCACAGAAACCAAAGGCTGGAGTGATGAGAGGAAGTGGTCAGCAAGCCAAGTTGCAGGTGGGGTCTAGAATCTGCAAAAGGCAAGAAAATGGATTTTCCCCTCAGGGCCTCCAGAAGAAGCCAGCCAGCCAAAATCTTGACTAAGTTTGACGTGATTTGTTACAGCAGCAACATGAAATTATTATAGTCTGTTATGATTTGGTGAACTAAAATCATCTATTTTCCTTGAGTTCTCTTCTGATGAACCTGTGGGCTTGGGTGTTTTCAGAAGAGGCAGTATATGAAATGAAAAGTCTCAGGCTCTTAAGACAAACATCCTGGGTTTAAATCTCAGCTCTTTCCGAATTAGCTTTCTGACCTTGATGTCATTTAACCTCTTGAAATCTTAGTTTCCACATTGGGAAAATGGGGATAATAGTAATTCTTGCATCATAAGTGAAATAATGTAGGGTGAGCGTGTGTGTATTTAGCACATTACTATTTGGTCAGTGATTTTGTTTGTTAACAGAAAATATAAGTGTAAAAACATTGACTGTATCTAACTAAAATCACCTTAGAAAAGCTTATATTCTAGTTGCTGTGTCCATTACATATATCTCACACCGAGGTTTTCACAAGGCATACATGAGAAAAAATTTTTGTAGTGTTCAATTTTCTGACACACTTGGCAACTGAGGACAGATCCAGGAAACACCATGACTTAGGCCAAGTCAAATCCAGCTTTATTCTGGCTCTGTTAGAGTACCTACAGCTTTCTTATATAGCAGGTTCTCTTGGGCCTTCAGAGCCTTCAGAATGTCCCGTGCCACATGCTCTCTGCCAGGAATGCCCTCCTATTATAACCACCAACATCTTTCTCCCTTAACAAGAATCTACAATCTCTATGGAGTCTTTCTTGCCTTCTCAAGCTACCAGTTATGAATTTTTCAATTATCTCAACATATTTTCACAAGAATCCCCTTAAAGTTTGCATCTACTTCCCTATCAGTTCTTCAGGGAAATTGCTTTGTCTTTATTTTTTATCTCCAAGTATCATGCTAGGCACTGAGAATATAATTCAATCAATTCAAAGACTAGCCCTAGCTGGTTTGGCTCAGTAGATAGAGTGTCAGCCCAAGGTTCAATACCAGACAAGGGCATGTACCTCGGTTTCAGACTCAATCCCTGTCCCACGTTGGGGCACATACGAAAGGCAACCAATGGATGTGTCCCTCTTACCTCAATGTTTCTTTCTCTCTGTCTCCCTCTATCTTCCACTCTCTTTCAAAAAAATTAATGCAAAGAATATCCTTGGGTGAGGATTAACAAAAAAAATAAATAAAAAGATATTTAAAGACTAGATTATCTAATAAATTAGTCTTTGAGGGTGATGTAGTAGTAAAGTTACTTTGAACATATATACCCCTCCACAATTATCTCATAATAAATGTTCATCTTAGAATAAGATTTCTTGCCCCAACATTTTAATCTAGAAGAGTAATTGTACTGGTACACATTTCAGCCAACTCTGGAAATCAACTGAACATAGATGTTGGAATGAGAAAAATTCTTGGTACCTCTCAAATCACACAGTGAATTACAGGAACAGCATAAAATTGAAAACTGTTTTACTGTTTAATAGAGGTAAAGATGTTGAAGGTTTTTGTTTTTAAAACAATATTTACAACGAGGTTATGCAATTAAAATAACTGAACTATGAAATTATTTCAAAATAGAAATAAATTTCACTTTTCTCCAGGGACATTATAGTAAGATTCAAATTAAACCTATTCTACATAAGTTGTTTTGGGAGTATGCCCATTCTATAATGATGCTATAATTGAAGTCAGGTGAGACAACCAGAATTATTTTTCCTCCTAAATTTTCTGAAATATGAATGTTTAACCAACCTGTCAGACTTAAAATAAAGTGTTTAATATGTACTAGACATCTCATAATGCTGTTAATAACAGTTATTTATTTAAAGGGAGATATATATTTCATATCTTGGTTCATTTGAACAAATAATTAAGATAATCAGGACAACATAAGAGAATTACTATGTCTTGCTGTCTATGTGTTTTATAGAATCTCCTGCTTTAATTGTACCTTTTCCTCAGGCATTTATTTCTGTAGGAATTCCTTCCCATTTTCAATTTATAATTCTTGGCCTTACAAAGAAAGGTCTTATGAAAACAATAATGTCTTGATTTGTTCAAAAAACCTCAATTTTATAAACATTCATATTTCACATTCATGTGGAATAGTTATTTTTTTCCCCTCTCTGTTTTTTTTCTTAAAATATTTTCAAGGCATTAAACTTTCTTAAATAGTGGTTGAGGTTATTGCCCAGTTGATGGGGGTACAAGTGAAATTGAGGTGTTCTTTTTTATGATTCCCAAAATACAGAGTTGATACTTAGTGGAGAAAAATAGCCAGAAGTAAACTTCAGACCTTTCATTTGGTACCACATAATACTTTTTTTCATTAAAAACAAAGCCCAATGGTGACCAAGTGGCAAATAAATGTTAGGGAAGGAATACTCTATTGCAAGTGGGTTGGAGTGGTAAGCTCTTCCCCAGGAAAGCAGACCTGCCTTATGAAATAGTTCTGCAGCTTTCAAAATCCTGTGCAGAGAAAGGGCATTCCAGGCACAGCATTTAATTAGGTTATTAAAAAGGGGATATTGACGAAAGGATTAGAAACAAAACTCAAACCCCTGCCATGAAAGATGAAGAAGAAAATGGTACAAATAAAGGTACCGGGCAATATTTTCCTCATCTGGAAAATTTGTGGATTGAAAGAATTATCTTTCAATTCCTTTCAGCTATTAGACTTTATGATTTTAAATGGATGAAACAGGATATTAACTTCCATCACAAGCCAGGCTTCTAGGACCAATTCTACAAAAATCTCGTTAATGCTTCCCCTTATCTCAAACAGGAAGTTTAAAAGTTTCAGTAGATACCTTTGTACAAAAGAGACATACAGGAAAAGTACAGAGTACTCTCAACTGGAGAATTGGAAGTGTGTGTCTCATCCAGATGTCAGAGCTATTCCAGGTCCAACAATCTTCAAAGGCAGAATTTCAAAGAGTCCCTCATCCATTCATAAATTTAAATCCATTCTTTATTAAGCTCCTACTAAAGGTGGTAAAAACACATAATTAACTGGCATGGTCCTCATCTTTCTATGCAAAAAAAAAAATGAGTTAAAATTCAGTATTAACTAAGTACAAATGAAAAGAGGCAATTGTGATTGAGGAAAACGGTAAATATTAGAAAAGGGGTTATAAAAGCATTTGCTATTGTGTAAATAATAAGATTTCAATATGTAAGAAGGGAGAAAAGACATAGCATTTCACAGGGAAGGAAAAACCTTAGCAAAGATAGAAAGAGTGTATGATATACTTGGCCAGTTTTGAGAACAGTGAAAAAGTATATAGCATGTCGAGTAAGCAGGGTGGGAATGTGAGAGTGGCAAGCAATGAGACAGGAAAAATAGGCTGGACTAAACCTGCGATAGGAAGTTTAGACTTCATTGTGTGGGCAATTTTAAATCGTGGAAGGTTTTAGAGCAGAGGATTTGAAATGCCTCCTGCTGGGCTTGGGAGAATAGCGTGCAGGGGATAAGTCCAGAGTGATTGGAGCCAATGAGATCATTTATTGGACTACTTGTAAAGTCCAGGGGAAAGATCTTAAGAACCTGAATTGAGTAGAAAAGTCCAACAAATAAAGAGACTTTCCCTGAAGAAAGTCAGTCTCAGCTAACACAAACTTCTAAAGAAATACAAAACTTCAAATAGCAACCAAGTTAAAGGCTGTAGGCTGGCCTACAAGTGGCCCTGATTAGATAGCAATGATTTCTAATTTGCGTATTAAAGGAGAAGACTAAACTCTTATGGCTTCTGTTTTTGTTAGACTGATAATGTTTGCTTGTAAATGTGTGCCCAGTAAGTTTAGAAAATAAACTATTTGAAAATGTTTTGTTCCCTCTAAGTGGTAAACATTCCACTTGAATCACATTGGAATACTTAGTTGTTTAGCAAATTCATTTAGATGTGGCTAATGCCAAGTGAAACCACAGTGAAACTCATTCAAGAATCACTTATTCACTGCAGTGTGAATGCAAGAAATATATTTGTTCTTTCGTTATTCTCTATCTGAAATGGGGAATGGTGGGTGGATATTAAAACAACATTACTATAGTTGGGGTTGGAAATGGGGAATGACTGCAGATGGGCACATGGGAACTCTTTGGAATGATGAAAAAGTTCTGAAACTAGATTGTGGTGCTGGTTGTACAACTCTGTAACTTACTAAAAGTCACTGGATCGTACACTTAATATGGCCAGTGTGGCTCAGTGGTTGAGCACTGACCTATGAAGCAGGAGGTCATGGTTTGATTCCTGGTCAGAGCACAAGCCCAGGTTTTGGGCTCGATCCCTAGGAGGGAGCATGCAGGAGGAAGCCAATCAATGATTCTCTTTCATCACTGATGTTTCTATCTCTCTCTCTTTCTCTCTCCCTTTCTCTCTGAAATCAATTTAAAATGGCTGAATTTTATGGTACGTAAAGTATACTTCATTAAAGCTGTCAAAAACACTATTGATGTACATGGGTTAAGGATTCTAAATCTGCTAAATGTGGTAAATAACTAGCAGTCATTTATCAAATAACAGTTTATACAGAAATATACTAGGAACAGGTAAGTTCTATGCCAACGTTTCTAAGAATTTAATATGTTTAAGAATTACCAGTGGGTAGTAAATGTTGATTCTAATTCAGTAAGTCTTGGTCTGGGTCCATAATTCTATGATTTAAACAAACTTCCAGGAGATGCCATGAGCCGGCTGACAACCCACATTTGACTGTCAAGGTTCTAGGCACAGGGAATGTAGCAGGGAACAAGAAGGTAATATTCCTGCTCCCATAGCGCTGACTTCCTAAAGAGAGGTGGGTAATACAGTGGGGCCTTGACTTACGAGTGTCCCGACTAATGAGTTTTTCAAGATACGAGCCATCTCTCGGCCGATTTTTTGCTTTGAGTTGCGAGCTAAAATTCGGGTTACGAGCCAGCTTCAGATACCCCACTGCTAGTTGGCGCAGCAAACGTCACAGTGAACGCCACAACATCAGCCCAGCATCACGTCTCACTCGTTCACTGTTGATTTGACATACGAGTAATTTGAGTTATGAGCTCCGTCACAGAACGAATTAAACTCGTAAGTCAAGGCCCCACTGTAATCAAGTAAATAAATAAAAGCTCATGGTAGATTCTCCTATATATTGTATAACATTCAAAACAACCCCATAATTCAATATTTAAAAAAAAATTTTCTTGATTCACTGCTTATACCAGGCATCCTCATAGGCAATGGAGACCCAATTATGAACAAAACACGATTTATGATATCATGGAATTTAAAATCTATTGCTAGACTCACTTTACCCTCAAAACAATCCTATGAGGTATGCGATTTAATTCTTTTTGTTATACAGAAGCAGAAGGCCACATAAGCTCCTATCAGTGCTGGGTCTCAAACCAAAGATACCATCTCAATACTATGCTAGACTATACTTTCAATTTCACTGCTACAGTTAAGAAATGAGAAAGTTAGACTGCATTTATCATCACAGAATACTATGTTCTTTTGGGCTTTGGTGCCCTTAGCAAGTTGTATTATCTGTTTGTACTATCATTTAGCTTGGCTCTTTCCTCTTTCTGGGTTCCACATTATTAAAATACTCTTGTGCTTATATGGAAGATTGTTCTTTAGGTCCACATTTCTTTCTCTTTTTGCTACTAATTTCAGCAACCTTCTGAGGATCTATTTACACTCCCCTCTCCTGAGAATTTGAAGTTCATCTTCACTTATTGCCTGCAGATGTACTTCTCATGCCACTTACTTCCTTTTTTCAGTTCACCAATGATGTAGTTAAACAACACAGAATCCAACACTGATCCATGAGGACAGCTCCTTAGATTCTGGCTCATTTTATGTCAATAACCCATTCCTTCAACAATGTCTTAGCTTAAAGTGTTCATACTGGAACAAGGACAAACAACTATAGTTTATAAAAGAATATAAATAGGAGAAATTTTTGAAGATTAACAATTGCATGAATATGAACAATGGTGAAAATATAAAATGGGAAATTATATCCTAGTATATTTGAACAATTAAGAGTAACTAACATTTATTGAAAATGAACATGTCAATCAATTGTATCTAATTTTAAAAATTAGCTTTCAATATAATTACACTGTCCATCACTTCCATTATTTTGCAGGCCAGAAACAGAGAGACAGTATCATATATTGTTAATTTGTTTTAATTAACACTTATATATCTTGTTACTTTAACTGACTTGTTAAGAAACTAACCATGCTACCCTTCTAATTTGGAGTATGAAACTTGTCAGTACTCTTCCAAAGAAGATTGATTTGGAGAATTTGAACAAGAGTATGTCCCCCCAAGGAAATATTGACTCTCTAAGAACCAATAATTTGATCTGGCTTATTGTAGAGAGAGCTGTTACCAGTTACCTTGAAATAAGTTTTATGAAACAAATTCCAGTTTTTACAAAGCTGAAGGAGAATAGAGAATTCAATAAAAATTCAAGTATGTAAACTGCCTATAGTATGGTTTCAAGACGATTATATTAAGTACACAAATCTGGTTCTAATGGCATGCTTAGAAGATGGGCAGGGTGCTCAATGTGTAAGTAATTATGAACTTGGCACAGTAGCTCTGTTTATTTTAAGCTCTCTTCTGCTGCTTTGGTTGAGAATGTTTACTTAACCAGACTCTATTAAACATGCTAAAAACATTATTGCAGATTTTGTCTCTGTGAACACTTTCCATTGACAAGCTACAGAAACAATAAATCACCAGGCATGGTAGAGATGGAAGATGGGCTAAAGCAGACACAGAGCGGACAGGCAGGTATCTCTTTATCTTGGACTAGAAAAATAAAATTCAGTTGAATTAAGTGTTTCTGAAAGGCAAAGGGCTGATAGTACTGGAGACTGAAGTCTTCTGCTTTCCAGACGCCAGGCTGTGTAGGAACTGCTGGAGGGGCTCCTCTCTAGCGTGCCCTGACCTGCTAGGACTGGATGATTAGCCTTCTCTGGTGTCAGGAAAATCCCATGCTAGTGACTACTGCATGGAATTCAGCCTCTAAATCTATGCTTAATGCAGTTACGTTAAGAGCTTGATCGGTACATAAGACTGTACCCATTCAAAATGCTACCTAAGCCTAGGAAAGAAGGAAACTCAGGTGTGTTTCACAATGCAGAACAAGGAACTGAGAAATCACAGAAACTTCAGTCAGTGATGACCCATGTGGAAACCCAGTTTTTAACCAACTTCTCCTCTTATTCCCCCTTTTTTTCCTCTTTGCTGTTGGGGGGAGAGGCTTCTTACTTCCATTTTATATAACTCCAACGGTATTTCCTGATAAAGATTGTTTGCTCACATACAAACATATTCGAACTTCATATTAAAAATAATTTGATCATTTCTATATAAAATTGTAAAGTATTAGGTTCTCACATTTTATAAATAAGTGCACAGTAGAGAGGCAATGATTTTATTCTAAACAAGGAAACTGAAGAATTGCCATACACTGTAATTATTTTTCATAGTAATCTTGAAAGTCAGTGTACTGGCAGGAGGAAAAAAACCCACATCTGTTTATCTTTACAATTTACATAAATCTCAACCTAAAAGAGATTTTAGGCCATGGTTATCAAAGAAATTATCTGACAGGTTTCCTAAAGTTTATTGACAAAAACCACTCCAGTCACAAATCCATTTTATGTGGTGTGTGGTCTTGGAAGAAAAATATATTCATTTTATTTAGATCAAAACAGGAATCCTAAAATAGTCCTAACAAGGTTTATAGAAGAATGGAATTCAAAAAATAAAATAAATTAACATGAGAGAATGGTTGTATGCTATACCCTTTTCAAAAAGTAGCATGTGATATTTAATTAACAAAAACATATAGTTTTAAATTAATACAAAAAATGAAATTCATTTTTTGAGATCCAAATACAATACTAGTATATTATCATTGTATAAAGCTGTTCACACACATAGGGCTTCTGCTTGAAATACTGCTTATAATAGTATTTATCATCTAAATAATAATCTTTTCATATCAATAACCACATTTATTTATGAGAAAAAATGTCTAAATGCATATTAATCACTTGAATTTACAGAAATTCATTTAGAAAACGGATAAGTTGTTATAATACCAAGAGTAATGCCAATAATTTAGGAACCATTAAATTCCAGTACACGACAGTGGAACTAAGGACTAGGGCTTCAAGTCAGACAAACCTCTTTTAACCCTATTATTAGAAGGAAATAACAATTTCTTTAGTGCAAAGTTTTCAAAAAGATTATCACTAACAATACTGTATTGTATATTTGAAAGTTGCTAAGAGAGATCTTAAAAGTTCTCACCACACACACAAAAAATTGTAACTATGTGGTGACAGATGTGTTAACTAACCTTATGTGTGCTAATTGTTTTGCAATATAGACATATGTCAAAACACTGTGTTGCACATCTCAAACTTACACAATTTTATAAGTCAATTATATCTCAATAATGCTGAGAAAAAAACATTTTCAAGAAGACTTAGATAACTTATGTCATGACATAAGCCCAGTGCCTAAATGTAGTCAACTAATTTGAGTTTCCTTTATTTTAGAAAGTGGGAGTACTCTTTCTAAGTATATATTTGTATTTGTAGCTGTCAGAGTGTTTGGAAGAGCATTTTACACTAATACAGTAGGTCCTCCTGTTACGTCAGAGATCCGTTCCTACAGCGCTACGTACGCGATTTTTGCAGTAAGTCGGAACCCACCTACATAGGCACCTACATCACTCACATGGAGCACATACACAGCAGTAATGAAGTGAAACAGTAAAAAAAAATTTAAAAGAAAGATAACAATTCCTGACCTTTACTTGTGGTAAATAAATAAAAAAAATAAAGCACATATGTACATATGTTGAAATGACGGAACATATTTTTATAAATACTGTAAATGGGTGATGGCGACATAACCACAAAACGAAGTATATCGAGTCCGACGTAACCTGAGGACTGTCTGTACATGTTCAATAAAATCTATAGGAAAAAAGGAAGAAGAGAGGGAATGACCTCGCTCCAATCCTAAACTACCTCCTGACCTAGTATGAGAGACAAAACCTACATTAAGTAAGCATTTATGTTTGAAATTTCCATATACAATAAATACTACCCTAAAGGCACACACCAGCTGCTAAATTATTAAAGTCAGGAAAGGAGTATTGGTGTTCAAAAGACATTTTAATATAAGAATTCTATACCCCTTCATAGTGTCCATAAAAAAAGAAAGAATATAGGCAGAAAGGCTCACCTGGAGACCCTTAAAATAATCTGGGTATGGACCTGGCTGAGACTGTGGAAATGCAGAATTTTAGGAATTTAAAAACATTGAGTGGGTATCAGCAGAACTTGGGACCAGTCAGGAGTGGTGAGTGAATGGGCATGGGCAGGGGAAGCCCAGAGCCTCTGCCTAGCATGGGGATACAGGGGAAGCAGAATAGATAGGCTAAAGGGAGACTATCAGTCCCCCCTGCCTTTCCCCCACCCATGTTTATATTTAGGTGACAGCAGAACATCTAAGTAAAGATGTTCCATAAACAGAAAGAAATCTGTGGTTGGGAAGAATATAAAAGGTCAGGGTGGAAGAGGAAGATCTGGAAACTGTCTGCATAGAGGTGGGTGATAAGTAATATTGGGGCTCAAGCATCCTGTGGTTTGAATTGCAAACCATAGATTATTAAAGAAAACCACTTCTTATTTTGATTACATTTATTTGTTAAGTATTTCTGGATTCTCTCTGGAGGTTAACATATCACCACATTTTACATTCTTATCCATTTACAGTTAGAGGACAACTTGAGGGATTTCTGGTCCAATTCCTTCCTTTTATAAACAGACAGATGACCAGAGGTGTGAAGTGACATGTGAAAGGTTATTGAGCAAATATATTTCCATTTTCTCACTCATTCAATAAGTACAAATATGCAGATACAGATGAGTACAAATATGGGATGATTTAAAATTTTATATTGACATGCATTTCTATTTACAAATGCTCAGTCCTTTTGTGACTTTATTTAGTCACTAGAGGCCCAGCACATGAAATTCATGTGCCAGTACGGTCCCTAGGCCTTGCCTGTGATCAGGGCCATCTTCCCCAGCTGCCCGCAGCCAGCCCCGCGCCCCCCGCCCCCCCGGTTCCCCATTCACCATCTTGTGATCGGAGCCTGCTAGCTGGGGGAAAGGGACCAAGAGGTGGTCAGTGTGCCTCATAGAGTTTGGTCCAGTGCTCGTTCTGGTCGTTCTGCTGTTAGGGTCAATTTGCATATTACCCTTTTATTATATAGGATACTTGTACTGAGTTAAAGTATATACATACTTTAAGTGATTGATCCAAAGCCATATACTAGTAAAATACCAGAATTGGGAAACCAAAAGTTTTCTACAGACATTAATATGTATTTTAAAAAACAATAGGCAGGTGGTATCAAAACATATTCACATTTAGAAACACTTTATTTTTTAAAATATTTTTTTTATTGATTTCAGAGAGGAAGAGAGAGGGACAGAGAATAGAAACATCAATGAGGAGAGAGAGGATCACTGATCAGCTACTTCCTGCATGCCCCACACTGAGGATCAAACCCACAATCCCAGCATATACCCTGACCAGGAATTGAACTGTGACCTCCTGGTTCATAGGTCGACGCTCAACCACTGAGCCACGCCAGCTGGGCACACTTCATCTTTTTATATGAATTGAGTCAGAATAACCTATAGGTAATATAGGATGTTTTCCAAACTTCAATTTGAGGGCATATGAGATTTTTTTGTTTTGTTAGTCCCAGCCACGTTATATATGTAACTTGAAATGTATAATGTGGACACTTGAAACTAGAGAAAAAGAGGTGTATTTTTCAAGTCACCTTTATACACTTGGGTAAAATCAAAGGAAAAATATAAATAAATTGAGCAGAAACCCAGCATGATTATAATCTAGGTGGTTGGCTTTCAATTGTTTACTTGGAAAATCACTCCATCACTGTCTTCGTACTTATCCTAACTGCACAATTTACTCAACTGACAGAAGTCAGAATTTTTTAAAAAGGAAAATTCATTGAACTACAAGTTTTACATTTGGTAATAGAATCTCAAATGGTTACCAAGCCTATGACTGGATATGTCCAATAACAAAACTGATCAGCTATGAAAAAAGTGCAATATATCTTTATCTCTTTGGAAAATACTCTTATATAATGACTAGAGGCCTGATGCACGAAATTCGTGCAAGAGTAGGCTTCCTTCCCTCCAGCTGCCGGCACCAGCTTCCCTCTGGCACCCAGGACCCAGGCTTCCCTCCGGCACCTGGGGCCTGGGCTTCCCTTGCAGCCCCGCTTCATCCAGAAGGTCGCCCAGAAGGACATCTGGAAGGATGTCCGGTCTAATTAGCATATTACACTTTTATTATTATAGATGTTTACCTGCAACTTATACATATTATCTCATATTCTATCCCAAGGGATCCTGAAAAGCAATCATCATAGCTCCTTTGGCCTAGTAATCCCTTCAATATTTGAAGAAAGCTAGCGGGTTCCCTTTGGGGTTTTTGTACCCTGGTCACTCCTCCTACGAATTGTCCTTTCTCTATTAGTTTTTCTCCACAGAATTCACTCCTCTTCATTTCAGACTTTCTGCAATGTGTACAGCATAGAAGAATAGTCAGAATCAACTCAGGAGTCTGACAGATCTCTTTTTGAGTCTCTAACACTCTGTTTGATCTTATACAACTTATTTAAGCTCCCTGAGCCTCAGTTTTCTTACCTGTCAAATTTTAAATAAGAAGAATGACCTCGGAGTCCTGCTAATATACAATGAGATTGTGCATGTGGTCCAGTGCCTGTTCTAGCTCTCATCTAACCCACACCTCTAAAGGAGTCAGATCTGTCTGTGCAGGTAAAAAGAGGAGACCTATCACCTCTTAGATTCAGATACCATGTATTATCTAGAAACCAAGGAGAATTCAAAAAGTTTACTTAAATATTTGCATGTTTCCCATGTGTGCACATACACACATCCTCCATAAAGAGCTCTTGAGTGCAATTTCACAAAATGTATTCACATTGCATATCCTTGGCAATATAAATGGGCCAAAAAAGCAAAAGGAAAAAAAATACATTTTGGCAAAAGGTACTATAGACCAATGAAAACAAACTGACGTCAGTCATGTTGCACTCTTAAATTTTTTATGTTACCATCTAACCAATTTCAGCAGTACTATTTTGGTACTTTTCTTCCTATTCAAATTTACATTTATTTTTAAGGTTTTACAAATGCCATATCTGTCACTGTGCATTTCATTACCAGGTTAACATATTTGTTAAGAAAAAAGTGTAGGAATAAGCAAACCAAACCTCTTATAATATTGTCAAACAGTGTGAGCTGCTTCTCTTCTGAAAGGATTTCCTTCTGTAAGACAATATTTGTTCTTAAGTGAATTTCATATTACTTTTATGATTACCCTCACTCCATTTCTTTCAGCTTCCTTAGTTCTTCTGTTCCCAGATATGGTCGTTTCAGCCTGTTGCTTTGAAAGATTGCATTTACACACACACACACACACACACACACACACACACACACCTGTGCAGTAGAGAAGTACTGCTGAAACTATGCCCAAATTTCACTATGTCTCACGAGTCTTAGTAACCCAGCCTGTGAAGCATCTGCCAGGAAGAAGGTGTCAAATATTCTTCTCCTAGTGTGGAATGCCCAGCCCAGTTTTTCTTTCAATACCCTCAATAATCATTCTCCATTAAGTATGTTCCAATCACCTACCAGCATATTGGGTAATTTCTGATTTGTGCTCCCATTTTCTACTTTATGTACTTCAATTAGAGCTGCTACAGAACCTAAAAGCTCTAACTGGTTTATTTATCTGTCTTCCTCTGTAGACCATATGCTTTCTGAGGGAGGGGAAAATGTCCTACTCATTCGAAAGGTCTGGAACATTACCTAGCTCAACATATTTCCCCCTCTCCAGTGAATCTCTTAGGTTCAATTATTAAGGCAAAATTCTGTAATGAAATGACTGGAACTGGAATTTAGGAAGCCTGGGTTTCAGGCCTGGTTCTAACTCTGTTATTAATCAATGTCTTTGTGAAAGTTACCTTATAGGAGCACCTAAAAGAAGGAGGTTGAGCTAAGTTATTTTAGTAATCTTCCTTGGGTTGAAAATTCTGATGTGCAGTACTCAAGAATCTATAATATACATCATAATGTGGTGGAAGTAATGAAATATTTGTGAAAGTATATTAGTACACCATTCTAACCAAAGAGATAAAATGAAACTGGGTCATTAATACAATTGAACATGAGGTTACCATGCAGATAAACACAAAACGAGCTCTGGTTAAAGTCTTCTCTCAAATTTTAAGTAGAGATTCACACTATTTGGGTATGATTTACTATACTTCATGGCTATGATATGAGAGTCTATATCCTTCCAGAATTATCTAAATTGCTCTCAGAATATCTCTGTGAGGAGAGAATCTGGCTCAACATGTCAGTGGGTTATGTGTGGGTGTACCACGTCTGAATCACTGGCACCAGTGCCTAATGCCAACATAAAACCCCTAAACCTCAAACTATTAAGTGTTGAGCAAGATATTTAGCAACACTGGGAGTTCTGAAAGTACATCTTATTTTTGGCTTAGGATACTTAGGGGAAAGGACAGGTTTTTAGGTTTAAACTGAACATTTGGCATCATTATCTTTCACATGGAAGCCAGACTGTTAATGAGGAGGAAAAAGCAAATCACTCACTTTTCAGGGATATGGTTATATGTCCAGATAACAGGCCCACCTTCTGTTTCTGTCAGTTGGTCCAAGTGTTTGTTGAACAGTATTACTGAACACCCAAATGAGGCCAACATTCCAGCATTAGGTCTTACCCGTAACCTCGGTGAAATGAAATAGCAGTGCAAACTTTTAAGAAGATTTTGCATATAGAGGCAAATCTTTATGTGGCTGTCATCAGTAATGTCTAGAAGAATACTCAAATTTGGTTAAGCCAAGCTGATAGGGAATAGAAAGAGACATATGTACCAACAGACTGTGTTTTTGAAGGATTACTTAAATAGTTATATTAGTTTTAGCAGGGAGTTGCTTTAGTCTCAGATTCAGGCACCAGTTTTATTACTTTAAAACAATTATGAGACTGAAAAATCATTTAGCCCAACCAAGCACACAGGACAGTGATTTGTAGATCAGATGGTGGATATTAATTTATCATAGAAGATAAATTGTGCCTCCTTTCCTGAAGGGCAGAGCACTCCTGAGACCAAATAACAAACCAAACCCTGTGGAGTGAACCATAAAAAAGAAATTCAGCATGCCAAAGGAGATTTACATCAAATTAACATATCTTGAGATGTTATTCTTCTTCCCTACAGGGGTATTTCTGTCTAGACACCTAGGGATAGTCATTAAAATCAATGCACTTCACCCTGAACAGGACTGACAATACATGACTAATTTGCACCCTCTAACTGTTTTTTCTACAAGTGTTTTCCCTACAGTGCTCCCTGTAGTGAGTTACATCACATCCCCTATTATATCAGAATCTTGTTTCTCAGAGACAGACAGCTTCAGAAAGCATTTTACTGCCTTCTCCAATAGACTATCCATGTGATGGATGTTGGTTTTATCAAACCTCATTGCTCAGAGAATATTTTTAAATTTTATTTCCAAAATCATAAGGGGTATTTGCACACAATAGCAAGTGAGAAAGAATAAAAGTGAAGAGAATAATAAACGTACACTCATTCTCGTCTTGTTTTTATCTCTTAAAAATGATCCTGCATCCCTAGAATTCCTTCAAAATGTATAATGTTTAGATTATATAAAGTTATGGATATTTTACTTCTTTCATAACTGATTAAAAATAATTGAGAATGAGTCTCTTACTGTGTAAATGTCATTAAAATCAATGTAATAAGAAGTCACTTGTAAATTTTAAGTCAGAAAGAAACTAGAATTCAAATGTCTTTTTAAAAATTAATTTGAAGAATTTAGCTATAAAATTATGTGACATTATTAATTTTTACTACAAACAATATACTATTTTAATTTGTAATCTGATCTTGAATGTACTAGAAGAGAGGTTGAAATAATAATACAAATAAGTGATCAGCTAAAATTTTGGCTGACTTTGACAAAGCACTTGGATTTATTAAATATGTATCATGCACCTGCTATAGTTGATTCTTTTTTCAAATTATGTTTATATTATTGGCAATCTGACCACAGGGTCAAGCATCAATCAGAAACCAATAAACTTTCAATGAACTTTTATTGAGCATCTAGTCAAAATCCTAGTGGGTCTTGGAAAGAGGAAATCAAAAATAATTTCTGTTTTCAAAAACTCAGAATATTTCAGAAAAATAGCTCTGATGTGACTAACAGATAGATAATGACACAGTGGTGTGCATGCTCTAAGGCAGCACTGTCCAATGGAAATAAATGGCAAGCCAAGATGAGAAGCCACATACATAATTTTAAAGTTTCTAGCAGGCCACATTTAAAAAGTAAAAATTAAACAGATGAAATTAATTTTATTATTTTTTATTTAACCTAACATATCCAAAATATTATCATTTCACAAGTATATGGAATTATTGATGGTAAATTTTATATATTTTTGAATGAGATGTGGATTTTCCATTTGCAGCACATCTTAATTTGGACTAGCCACGTTTCAAATGTACAATAGCTCCATATGGCAAGTGGCTCCATATTGGGCAACATAGAAAGGGGCAGACAAGTCATGATTGAAGTTGGAGGGGAAAAGATGAATTCTCTCTCAACCATTAGAAAAACTGAACAAAAGAGCTGACACTTGAGTTTGGTCTGTAAAGATAAATAGGATTTTATTAGGTGAAGTGAGACTAGATTGTAGCCAGATTGTAAAACTCTCCATTAAGTTTGAATTTTGTCCCTTAAGCTCTGGCTAGATTTTTAAGGCAGGGAGTAACAGGACCAGAGTTTTGCTTTCAAAACACAAGTGTTGGAAGAATAAAAGATGCATTGGAAAATGAGACAAGTAAAACCAAACATGTGGTCGTTGCTGAGTAAGGGATATGGATTTAAATATCACCTACAGGAGTAGGCTCCCAAATTCAACACTTCAACCCAGATCTCTCTCCTAAACTCCAGACCTGACAGTTACATACTTGACCTCTTCCCTCAAATACACAGTGGCAACTGGGACATACAATAACAAAAACTCAGCTCCTAATCTTCTACTGGGACTTGCTCTACACACGGTGGTCCCATCTCAGTTTCCTAGCTGCTTACACTGGAAAACTTAAAGTTAGTTATCTTTCCTTCCTCTTTCTCTTCATCTCCCATATCCAATCCCTCAGGAATTCCTGTTGACTCTACCTTCAAAATTTGAGTGCTTCCCTCTTATTCTGTGACCACTCTGGTCTGAGCCACCACCATCCTTGCTCTTACCCTTGCCCCCTAGAGTATATTTCAGCACAGAAGCAAGACTGGCACTTTTGAAATTTAAATCCCATTACCTCCTGAAACTCTCTGAAGGTTCCCCACTTTACCCAGAGGCAAAGTACCTATGTGGCAGATGAGATTGTTCTTGACATATCATTTTCTCTCTGTAATAAAAGTATGCATTCATCATTTATGCTCTTTGCCACATGAACTTTTATTATGTCTCACAAAAGTAGCCAAAATATACATCCCTGTCACATTGACTTTGGTCTTGGCAAATGACTGTCTTTGGCCAATGAAATAGGTAGAAGAGATGGTGTTTCAGTTTTTTCTCTTTTTTAAATATTTTATTGATTTCTTACAGAGAGGAAGGGAGAGGGACAGAGAGCTAGAAACATTGATGAGAGAGAAACATCGATCAGCTGCCTCCTGCACACCCCCCACTGGGGATGTGCCTGCAACCAAGGTACATGCCCTTGTCCGGAATCAAACCTGGGACCCTACAGTCCGCAGGCCAACACTCTATCCACTAGCCAAACCGGTCAGGGCGGTGTTTCAGTTTTGAATCAAGGCTTCAAGAGACATCCTGTGTCTTCACTTACCCCTCTTGCATGATGCCTTCTTCTAGGAGAAGAGTATAACCCAGTAAGCTACTGGACCAGAATGAGAAGACTAATGAGACAGACTTGATTATAACTTGCAACCTGGACCTTCACCCAGCCAATCCAAGCCAAGCTTAGCAGAGTCACAACTGACTTACTGACCCCTGAGTGAAAAATAGATGCTATTGTTGAAGATACTGAGTTCAGGAAAAAATCTGCATATCTTTTTAAGGAGGGAGAGAGGGAGGGAGGGAGGGAGGAAGGAAGGAAGGAAGGAAAGAAAAAATGAAGCAAAGTATAATATTCTGTAACTCTAAAATATCTATTTTTAAAACATCTCCCATTGCTCATAACCTGCTCAGTTTATGCTATTCTACTTTTCCTTTTTTTCCTAGCACTTACTACCCTTTAACATACTATGTGTTTATTATTTATTGTCTTACCTAGAACAACTAATATGAAAATCCATGGAGGCAAGGATATATGTGTATGTAGATTGTTTTGTTTCACTGATATATTCTAAGCTCCTAGAAAGTGCTTAGCACAATGTCAGTGCTCATTAAATCTTTCTTGCATGAAAAAAAGAGAGAGAGAGAGATGATCTAAGGGTGAACTAGGCAAGTGGTGATGGTAATAGAGAAGAGGTTACTGAGTCAATGACAGCTAACAGCATAACACACGCTTTTTAAGCATTTACTATGTACTCAATGTAATTCTGAGTGCTTCAGACATACTACTTATTTAATCTACCAAAATTTGAGATAGGTCTTATTACCTTAACTTTAGAATCCTGAAGCACAGAGAGAATAAGCAGCGTTCTCAATGTCACCCAGCCAGTAAGTGCTGGGGACAGAATGAGAAATTCAGATTCTCATTCCATGACTGAGAATTCTACAATCCATGATTCTGCCTTTTGAAGCAAAGGAAGAGGCAGTGTGAAGCAATGCGAAGACAAACTCACACTTGGGGGTGAGTCTTGTGTCTGACACATATTAGCTTTATCACTTTGAGACAGTAACTTAATTAATCAGTCACCAGGTTTCTTGATTTAAAAGATGCAAATGTCATCTACTACATAAAAATGTGAGGCTGAAGTGAGTTACAGAAGATAAAGTGCCTGGAAAATCATACTCAATCACTTCTAGTTTTATATTTCTTTGACTGAATTTTGTTATTGTCTGTTTTTTTGTTGTTGAGTTTTTTTAGGTTGACCTACTAGACTAGATGGTGATGCTGACTAAGTGAGGGAACAGTTGTTAGTCATGGTCTGTTCCCATTTCAGGAATCATCCACTGTTGGTCTTTATCATTAACAGACACTTTATCCCTCCCATAGTTTGATCCAGTATTCTATGTACATCTTCCCTTCATGTGTGCACAAATTTACTGTCTGAGGAGGGTGTACACTGGAACCAAAATATCCAGGTGCAGCATAAAGTGAATTGGAATGCTCCTAGTCTGTTCTTGAAATGAGGATGATCTGAGGACCTCCAGAGGCCTATGTGAGTGGGGAATAAAAACAAAATAGTATTTCTTCCTTGATGTGAGTTGTAAATACAGAAGAGTGGGAGGAGTGGATATGTCTAAATGGTACATGAATATATAACCTTTTGTACTGCTAAGATTTTATGAAATGCTTTTATTTAATGGTAGTGCTGCTCAGTGCGACAATAAAACTGTCAATGATAATTACTATTCTACTTATTATGTCATCTCCTTGGCGATGCTTTTGGTCTATTATTTGCATATATGACACAAAGTAACTATATATTTCAATCCAGAGTGTGGATAGAGTTTTTTGCTGCCTTTATAAGTCTCTTATTAATAAAGCAAAAGAAAAAAATTTTTTATGTTTTTAATGTATCGGAAGAGCAGGACCTCAAATCAAGAGTTTCACTTGAGATTCTGGGGCATAAAGATGACAGAACAGATAAGCAGTAGTGTTTGGATACTGTTGTCCAAACAAAATTTACTCAAATGGATATGTACCTTACCTGTGACACAGTATAAATGTGTCCTATTTCTCTATCTCTGCATCAAATCGTATAACCAGATGTACCTTAGCTTGGAATCAACATGTTTTCAACTTATGCATGACTTCTTGCTTTAGGGGAAAATGTTTTGAATTTAGGCAATGTTGTAATACTTATTCAATTTTTAGTTTGTACAAAGCACTTTTCTTAGTTCTTTATATACATTAGTTCACATAAGTCTAGTGACAGTAGGTGTAGATTTTTGCATTTTTATCCTAGATGATTAGATATATATTTTTCTTTGGATTGGGCTTTCCTTGTTTCAATTTATTATAATGAGAATACACTTACAAAGTTTAAAAGGAACTAAATATCTGATTTTAAAATTCAGGCTTTAAGAGTGAATCCAACAATCAATAATTGTTAAAATCCTTAAAATATGATAATGCATTAGATTAATTAGTTTTTTAATTAAAAGCACAAAATTAAACAACAGAGTGTGGCAAAAGTGTCCTATTGGAATCCTGGTAAAGTTGATATAGAATTAAAAATAACTTGAGTTCTTAGAAGAACCATATAGGGTATTAGATACTGTTTAAAGTATTTTAATTTTTAAAAAGTGACCTTAAAGCTACTGCACTAGATATACTATCTGTATTATTTCTTGTTAGTACCCAAATTCCATGGTTTCTACAGCTAGTTATATTTTCTAAGCATCTGCTAAAGCTCAAATTCTGCTCCTGTAGAGGAGTTAAGGATTATTTGCTTTTATATGGTTCATTTATGTCTGTGGTATGTGATAAAGGTGGTGATTTCTTGACATAGCAATATAGATGGGTTTTCCCATTAAAAGCTCTATGGGGGGAGAGAATCCTTGTAAATCACTGTGTGGTCTTGTAAATCACGCAGTGTTGTGAGATATTTTCCTCCCAGGTTTGGATCAGAATAATAAGCACACATGAAATTGCCAAGAGCATCCAAAAAGAAAGCAAAACTACCCCAAAACAAACAAAATACAATCTAATATTATTTTAAGAAAAAATGCTGAAAAATTGACCCAAATAAAACATTTCCAAGGGTGTTGCCAAGAATATGGAAATGGGAATAGGTATACATGCACTCCTATTTTAAATCAAGAAATTATAGAATGATATTAAAGCTATAGTAATGCCAGTAACAGTAGGATAAATCATATTTATTGAGCACTAACTCTGCTTGACACTCTGCTAATTGCTTTCCCTTGATTTACTTTGTTTAATCCCCACAATCACACCAAGCAGTTAGTATCACGTTACAGATGAGAAAATTTATGGCTGCCTTCTGCATATGTACTAGAATATTCTGTAAATGTACCATAATAATTTTATGTCATTTAGGTAAAAATTATTTGACAACATACTAGTATGCTCTCTCTCCTTCCTCACTTTTTATGGATACACCTCTAATTAGGGCCAGAGCAAGTAAGTGTCTTCATATGCACATTTCTTATATTTAAAAAATACACTTCTAGTATTTACAAGGACTCTTTCCTATCATGCTTCCTAAATAATGATGACCAACAGTAGACATCAATTGAGCATTGACTGTATACAAAGTCCAAGTATAGGAAAGACATTAAAAGGGAAAGTGCTCTCTCAAAACTTAGATGTATACACAAATACACACCCACCCACCCACCCACACACACACACACACACACACACTTTTTTTAAACCTTTTTTAAAACTTTGATAGGTGTGCTATCTTCCAAAGAATACCCTGGTTCTAAAGGAGTTGAGCTTTAATGGATATTTAGTTTATTTACATTGAGGAAAGAGTTTCTATCAATGGAAGATTCTGGCTCATTGTTAACTTTGAAAATACCTTAGGACCATAGAAACAGCTGTGTATTTATATAGCAACATTTATTCATTTTGCATTTTCTCAAAATTGACTGAAATGGGTGACTCCTTTAAACAATGAACTTATTTCAGACATCTTCTGAACAGTGATTTGTGAGAGGTTCTAACTAGATCATTTTACTGGGAAATAGATGTGAAAATCTCATGATCAGGGGTGCTACCGTGGAAGTCATCGTATGTCAACAGTATGGTGATCTTTTGTTGAACAACAAGGAAGATCTTTCTTTTTAGATCACTATCCTGAGAGTATCAGGGAAAATGTGCTTCTCCTGAATTCCTAAATTCTTATACCTGATATGTTTACATTTTCTTTTAACTGACAGAAAACTTAGTCTACTTTTTTATTTACCACTAGCTATTTTAAAGGACTATATAGTGTGTATTTCACCATGCTATTCTATTTTCCTATATTTTCTCTTTACTTAATTCCCAAATGTTTATTTTATACTTTATATGTGTGTCTTTGTGCATACATATACATGTGAGTGTGTATGTATGTACCTTCACTACACACAAGTTCTCTATAGAATGAATAGAGTAAGACAGGGCAGTAACAATTAGAAAAATAAAATCAACAAGCACTCTGACACAATGCTTATCACAATAAATTAGACTTTACATAACATATATTCTACTATTTTCCATGATTAGAGATGTGTACCAAATTTTCTTACCTCTAAGTAAAAATTGAAATTTAAGACAATGTAAGCAATGAAACTTGCTCCTATCCTTCTCAATTAAGATCTATAAATAGACCATGAGCCATCAGGCCAAACAGATATGCATTCCCAGTCCATCTCAACTTGTGTGAACTTGCATGAACTGCCCAACCTCCACAAGCTTTAAGTTCCTCATCTCAAAAATGGAGAGAATTTTTTTTATTTGCTGGATGTTCATAAGGATTAGATAAGGTTAAATAAATTTGACACACAGTACAGGCTCAGTCAACGCTGGCTCTGTTCTCATCTTCCACACAGAAATCTCCACTCATTAGATCTTCACCAAACACACACTAGACATTCTGCAAATGGTTAGTAAATGAATTATGATGAATAATTTATAGGGATCTATTTTCCCTTACTGGAATTGGCTGCAGAAGTAGAAATTAATGATAACTTTACATCCAAACGGGACAAAAGTTTAATAAATTTGTTAAGTGATGGTGCCCAGTGCTTGTAAAAATGTATGTGGTGCACGCTTCTGCTTGTCGAGGAGTGGTCACTTGCACATAATGCTGTGTGGGTATATATTAGTAAACCACAGATTGGCTGAAGAGGTCTTTGGGCTTCTGTACATTACCTTTGATTCATAAATTTGACTTCTAGCAATTTTTGTGAAGAATAATTAAGGATACAGAAATGTACTTGCAAAGATGTTCATGCAATACTACTATCATATAATAATTGGTTAGAAATCTATACATTCAAGAGTAGATGTTTAGGTAAAGTGGAAGCCCTTTAAATAATTGAATTTTAACTGGCCATTATAATGAGAGGGCAAAGCATATTTCTTGACATGAAAAAAATGTTCATAGTAAATTATTGTGATTTTTAAAAAACTAAAATTTGTAATACCATATATAGAATAATCTTATTTTTTGAATTAATTTGTACTTCTCTAAAGGAAAAAATCTTGAGAGAGTATATTTTTTAAAAAGTGAAGTATGGAGAGAGAAACCAAGATGGCGGCATAGGTAAACACCGGAGTTTGCTGCCTCGAACAACCACTTCAAAAATACCACTAAAAGACAGAACGGACATTGTCCAGAACCACAGGAAGGCTGGCTGAGTGGAAATTCCACAACTAGAAGGGAAGAGAAAAGCATACTGAGACTCAGAGGAGGTGCAGTGCATAAAATACTAAGGTGCGGAGGTGCATGCGGAGCGGGCTGGCAGCTGAGGGCGTGGTTGTCATTTTCAATCGGGAGGGAGTCTCAGGCTCTGAGCTCCAGTTCCGGGCGAGTCTCTAGGGACCCAGACTCATGCGAGAGAAGTGGGACTGTCTGGCATCGGTCGGAACTCGAGGGCAGCTTTCTCTTGGAGGGGCTGGCAGGGATTTCCAGGATACTGAGAAGCGGAGAAGCCATAACTGCTAGCCCCGCCCTGTTGATCCCTGGGACCTGCCCCGCCTAAGCCCTACAGGAAGGCTTTTGCTGGATAGCCTCAGGCAAAGGCTAGATTAGCACCTCCCTAGAGATCCAGGAGCCAGGAAACCCAGAGGTCAGAGTGGGACCATCCAGTTTGCAGCTCCCTGGAACCATAAAGGACACACTCAGGGGGCAGACTCAGTGAGCACCAAAGCCCCATTGAAGCAAGTGTGGCCCCAGAGGGGTGTCTCCAGCACAGAAGTTCTCCCACTGCAGACACAGCTGATTCTCACAGCCAATTGGCCTGGAGGTCAATTCCTCTCAGTGATACCTACAACAATCAAGGCTTAACTACAACAAGACTGTGCACAAAGCCCACAAAGGGGTGCACCAAGAGTGTCCTCCTCAGGTAATTGGGGAGGCTGAACCACTGGGCCCCAGAGGACACTTAGCACAGAAAACCACTTTATCAACACAGGGAAGCATAAAAAATGTGGAGACAAAGAAAAAGGACACAAATGACAGAAAGGGAGGAAAGCAAAATATTGGATATAGAGTTCAAAACCACACTTTTAAGGTTTTTCAAGAATTTTCTAGAAACTGCCGATAAACTTAATGAGATCTACAAGAAATCTAATGAGACCCTCGAGGCTGTGATAAAGGACCAATTAGAAATTAAGCATACACTGACTGAAATAAAGAATATTATACAGACTCCCAACAGCAGACTAGAGGATTGCAAGAATCAAGTCAACGATTTGAAATACGAAGAAGCAAAAAACACCCAACCAGAAAGGCAAAATGAAAAAAGAATCCAAAAATACAAAGATAGTGTAAGGAGCCTCTGGGACAGCTTCAAGCGTACCAACATCCGAATTATAGGGGTGCCAGAAGAAGAGAGAGAGCAAGATATTGAAAACTTATTTGAAGAAATAATGACAGAAAACTTCCCCTACCTGGTGAAAGAAATAGACCCCCAAACAAAAGGAATCCATAGAGGACCACACCAAGACACATCATAATTAAAATGCCAAGAGCAAAAGACAAAGAGAGAATCTTAAAAGCAGCAAGAGAAAGAAAGTCTGTTACCTTAAAGGGAGTACCCATACGACTGTCAGCTGATTTCTCAACAGAAACTTTGCAGGCCAGAAGGGAGTGGCAAGAAATATTCAAAGTGATGAATGCCAAGAACCTACAACCAAGATTACTTTATCCAGCAAAGCTATCATTCAGAATTGAAGGTCAGATAAAGAGCTTCACAGATAAGAAAAAGCTAAAGGAGTTCATCACCACCAAACCAGTATTATATGAAATGCTGAAAGGTATCCTTTAAGAAGAGGAAGAAGAAGAAGAAGGTAAAGATACAAATTATGAACAACAAATACACATCTATCAACAAATGAACCTGAAAATCAAGTGAATAATCTAATGAACAGAATGAACTGGTGATTATAATAGAATCAGGGGCATAGAAAGGGAGTGGACTGGCTATTCTTGGGGGGGCAAGGGGTGAGGGGGATGAGGGAAGAGACTGGACAAAAATCGTGCACCTATGGATGAGGACAGTGGGTGGGGAGTGAGGGAGGAGGGTGGGGTGAAAACTGGGTGAAGGGGAGTTAAGGGGGGAAAAAAGAGGAACAAATGTAATAATCTGAACAATAAAACTTTAATCTATACTAATAAAAGAGAAACATGGTAATTGGCGTACGACCGCTACCCTTCCCATTGGCTAATCAGCGTATCCTTATGCAAATTAACTGTCAGCCAAGATGGCGGCCGGCAGCCAGGCAGCTGGAAGCGAACAGGAGGCTTGCTTGCTGTGGACTCCAACGTTCCCCTCCGGCCTCTGAGTTTCAGTTGGAAACATAGTAACATTTACAGAAGATAAACAAAACTCCAGAAACCTCCTGTCAGTCAGCCGGGATCTCAGAGCTGGAGTCGCAACATTGTTTCGAATACAGAAAACAGGCCAGAAACCTGCTTTCAGCCGAGCCTCAGAGAGAAAGCCGGCTCTCAGCTCCAGTGACAGCCATAGAAGGTAAATAAATGCCAGAATAAAAAAAAAAGAAAAAAAGGAGAGGTTTGGAGCTTCAGTAGCCCGCCAGCCTGAAAACGGCCCTCAGCCCCTCACCCAGACTGGCCAGGCACCCCAGTGGGGACCCCCACCCTGAAGCAACAAGATGGCGGCTAATTTGCATACTGAAGGCAGGCGGCAGCAGGCAAGGCTGTCTGTGGTCTGGGACCCGGATCTGTGACCCTGCCGGGCGGGATCAGTGGAGCCGCGAGGCCTCCCGGCACCGGGATCAGCGTGACAAGGGGCAGCGCCCCAACCCCCTGATTGGCCCTGCTCTGTGGGTGATAGAGGGCGGCGCCCCAACCCCCTGATTGTCCTGCGGCTCTGTGTGTGACAGTGGCAGCACCCCAACCCCCCCACGGGCCCTGCTCTATGTGAGACGGGGTAGAGCCATACCTCCCCATCGGCCCTGCCCTGAGTGTGACAGGGTGTGGCTCCTCAACTACCCCCCCCCCCCACGGGCCCTGCTCTGTATATGACAGGGGGCGGTGCCCCAGCTCCCCTATTGGCCCTACTCTGTGCGTGACAGGGGGGAGCTCCTCAACCCCCTGATTGGCCCTGCTCTGTGTGTGACAGGGGGCAGCTCCCCAACCCCCTGATCGGCCCTGCTCTGTGCATGACAGAGGGGAGCTCCCAAAACCCCTGATTGACCCTGCTCTGTGCATGACAGAGTACGGAGCCCCAACCCCCCTGATGGTCCCTGCTCTGTGTGTGACAGGGGGCAGCGCCCCAACCCCCTGATTGACCCTGCTCTGTGCGTGGCAGGGGGTGGCGCCACAACCTCCCCATTGACCCTGCCTTGAGTGTGACAGAGGGTGGTACCCCAACCCCCCAATTGGCCCTACCCTGAGCGTGACTAGGGGTGGCATTGCAACCTCCCGATCTGCCCTGCTCTGTGCATGACAGGGGGCGGCGCCCCAACTCCCCAATCGGCCCTGCTCTGAGCCCGACCAGGGGCTGCACCTAGGGATTGGGCCTGCCCTCTGCCACCCAGGAGCAGGCCTAAGCCAGCAGGACGTTATCTCCTGAGGGGTCCCAGACTGCGAGAGGGCACAGGCAGGGCTGAGGGACCCCCTCTCCCCCCCAAGTGCACAAATTTTTGTGCATCGGGCCTCTAGTTAATAATAAAAATAAATAAATAAATAAATAAATAAATAAATAAATAAAAGTAAAGTATGGCTATGGTTGTTGCTCAAATGGCAGGTGACTTGTATTTCTTTTAGTCTATCTGTACTTTCTAATTTTTCAGTAGTGAAGCCCTGCTACTTATAGAATAAGAGTCATTAACTGAAAGACAAAGGACAACTGCTGAAAGTCCCTTCTGCTTTTTGTTTCACTTGTGCTGTAGTCTAAGGCAGCAGTTCTCAACCTGTGGGTCATGACCCCTTTGGGGGTCGAAGGACCCTTTCACAGGGGTCGCCTAAGACCATCGGAAAACACATATATAATTACATATTGTTTTGTGATTAATAACTATGCTTTAATTATGTTCAATTTGTAATAATGAAAATACATCCTGCATATCAGATGTTTACATGACAATTCATAACAGTAGCAAAATTACAGTTATGAAGTAGCAACGAAAATAATTTTATGGTTGGGGGTCACCACAACATGAGGAACTGTATTAAAGGGTCGCGGCATTAGGAAGGTTGAGAACCACTGGTCTAAGGCAAAAGGCTTAAAAAGAATTGAGCAGAGCATGCTGCTTTTACAATGTGGTCCCCATTCTCATTCTATTTTTTTAACAGATGTAATCGACTGACCTTTAACAGCCTAAATACACAATAGTTGAGAAGGAGTTTTGTTGGAAGGGTGACTAGGCTTCTGAGATGTTATCAGCACCATTTAGATTTTATCTCTTTTCTATTACTAGAGGCATGCTGCTATTTGACAACAGAAATCAATTTGCAGACAAGTCATTTAGTGGAAGTTTTGCACAATTTGCTGACTTTTTTTGAGTGTCTGTATTCTATAGGCACCTTAATATAAACCGTCCAGTGTTATTATTTTTAGTTATTAGAGTAAACGGATATCTAGACATCCTGCATGTATGAAAATAAACTATAGAAGTACACTCTAAGTAGGATGTAGTACATTTTCTACTCAAAAGGACGATTACATAGTTTGTTGGCCAACCTAAACAACATGCCATTAGATAGAGGTATAATACACAATCTTGAGTATCTAACTTACTACCTCCGGAAGGCTTGGAATCGAGATGGGATGTTAGGTTTCTCTGACAAATGTCACCTGCCTAATGTTGTTTCTGGCTCTTTAATACAATCTAATAGTCATATTCTTGTCTTTAAAAAAATAAATGAATACATCTGCACTAGGGTTAAAGTGGTCTGTAAAATGCATTTTGTATGTTCTTGTTGAGATGGCAAAAAAAACACAATAGGACCATCTAAGAGGTGTAAATGGCTAGGGTGTCCTTTCCCAAAATGTAAAATGAAGCCTGTACTTGTAAAATGAAGTAGTCTGGAAACAGGTTCCACCCTCTCCCACTGACCTTTGGCTCCCATACATCTTCCTCTCTACCCACCTTCTCAAAATACTCAGAAGCTTTTTACTCAACCTAAAAATAGCTCCCAGATGTCTTGCTACCTCTCTGTGTAGTCCCTCTCTCTTTGACTGAGATTGTATGATTAGGAAAGACAACAGGAGTTTAACATTAGGACCATTTTAGGTTCAAAATAAGTTCATTGACTAGCATGTCCTTTCTTTATCTTTTTATGAATACTTCAGAAATGTAGAAAACTGTTTTCTGTAACTTTATTTATAAATAAGGTTTGGAAGTTTTACCACACTTATTTGGTTTATAGTTTAAATTTACATGTCACTGTCTAATTTTAGGTAGAGCTATCTCATACATTAAACTAATGAGTGACTTAAACTCTAACCATCAAGCCATTTGCTAAATGTCTTAATTGAATTCTCCACTTACATTTCCAGCAAATATCTCCTGTTTCCCCACATCCCATGATTAATAACTATCGCTGAATTCCCTGGAAATGTGGTGGGTAAGTGGTTTAACCCTGACCTTCCATTCTGACCTTCCATCAGACACCTTGGTGAACCAACATGTTTTGAATGGGGCAAAAATGTTTCAAAGGAGAGTTTGTTAATAAGAAAATAGATATTTGTGGTAATTCTTGCCCTCTCCTCATGAGTCATTGTGGGTAAAGTTTGTAATTTTGCTGTGGTTGTTATAAAATATCCCTTACCTATGACCAAACTTGCAATAAAACATCTCCAATAAGAAAGGCAGTGGGGCCGGACTACATTTACAAGCAAGACATTCGTCTTCAAGAAAGAATCTGGTTGGAGAACCTCCCTCCTCATTAGTCTCTTTTGTCAACATTTTCAAGGATGGAAACAGGGTTAGTAAGACCCAAAGTGCATGACTATGGTATTGTAATGAAGCTGTAAAAAGCATGTTTTCATAAGAACAAGAAGTTAGAAAGTTGATCTTCATTGGTTTCCTGCCTACCATGCAGAATGTACCCCTGAGACCTGGTATGTGCATCAGCACATCAGCTGATGGGAAAGCAGCAGCATTGTATTAAAAAATGGGGTTCACCATGCCTTTCTTTCCAATAAACAAAGTTTTAGAAAAGATTACAGGTTCAAATATGTTTTGTGCTGTTATAAATAGGTCAACCAAACATTATTTGGTCAACATTAAAACAGAAAGCTGGGTAGCAGTTAAGTCACAAATAGTTTTCTGTGAACTTGGATGTCTTGAGAAAAGCTGAGATGTTTGCATAATCTTTTCTGTAGCAACAACATTCCACATGCATATTTCTCTTTAAAAAGAAACTCCATGCTCAGTAGTATTCTGGGTCAAGGCCTGAATAAAAAGCATCTCAAGTCAAAAGTCCTGTTCTAAAAATTGAGATGTAGAGAAGGTCATAAGTTTTTTTACTTCTCTTTTAAATCATTTATGGATGACTAAAAAATCACATTGATTCAAAGTACAAATTTACTGAAATCTCTGAACTTGAACTTTTAGCTATCTAACCCAATTTCTTCCCCCAAACCTTCCCAAGTGTTGGAGGTTTCCACAAACAAGATAAATCACTCTACACAAAACTGAGCAGAGGAGAAGGTGAAATGCACAATAAACATGCTTGCATAATTTTTCTCAAGGCTTTGAAATAAGAATGTTAAATGTACCCTACCACTTTTGTGGCATGTTTCCCAAATACAAGTCTCAAAATGCGTATGATATAACACTTATTTTTTAAAAAAATAAATATAAAACCTAGAGACCCAAATGTAAAAAATAAAATGCAAATCTCAGAATTATTCTTATTTTGAACATCTTACTTTCCCAGGAGTTTGATCCAAACATCATATAAAGACATATTTTTGTGATGAAATTACTTTGCTTTCTCCCTTGTGCCAATGATATACCCTAAACTGTAATGTTTCCTCAATACAGTAGAGTTGTATCATATGCCCTTTTAATTTTATGAATCCAACTATGTGATTAGTATAACTTTACTGGTATGATGAATAATACAAAATTCTATGCAATATTTATCACTCATATTCTTTATTATAGATTGTACATTCGTTAGATTTTATATACTAATACATATATTACATATCACTGCATAAAGTTGCATACATAAGTCTGAAGTCTCTGAGTAAGATGCTCGTAATAATCTAATATAGAGATGGCAAAAGAAAGTGCTACATACTTATGTGTCCTACCCTTTTTGGAAATAATCATCATCATCATCATCATCATAGTGATTATGCTATAATCATCATAGCCAAAGAAGTTATGACAAGATGAGGGGTGAGGTAATCAACCTACTAACCAAGGTGCCTTATTTTTAGGAGAATTAAACATCACTTGAATAAATGATAATATAATTCTCAGGTTAACTCAGATTTCCACATGAGACTTCTTTTGTGGTTGTTGAGATAAAAATTGATCCTAATCACTCCAAATTAGTGCCAGAAAGCATGATTTAAAATGAATACATCTTTAATGATCTCAGCCTTTGTTTTCTGAGAGGTAAACAGAAAATATAACTTCTGGCTCTACCACTAAATCTGAAACCAGCCAGCTAAGTTGTTTGTATCTCATAGTCTTAGTCAACTAAAACTAGTAATATATAGGTAAAGTTCTTTACCAGAAGCAAGTAATCTGTTTCATTGTCTGAAGTTTAAACTGCTCACTATGCTTCCCAAGATGTTTATTATTTAGGAAATCACACACACACACACACACACACACACACACACACACACACACACCATACACAACACACGCACAACACATGCACAACACACACACACACACACACACACACACACACACACCAAAAGTGGGGGAACCAAAGGGAATTTTTTTTAGAACACTAACTCTGGGTGAAAGTCAATTAGTAAGTAAATTTATTTTAGTTCCTTCTTTACTGAAAAAAAGGTATTCTTTACAGAAAATTATATTCATACTTAATGTGAAACCAAAAATAAAATAAAAGAACATCTGATTTCTGTTCTGTCCAATAATTACTTTCAAGTTTCTGTAACTGAGGGCCAAGTTGGGATTAGAACAGTTCTTGTCCATGTGCAGCTGAAACCCCAGTATGTATTGATAAACAGGATTTGACTGGTGCTTCTGATATTAATTATAATAGTCTTCTCACTAGCCTTTTAGACTTAATTGAGCATTTTGTGATCATACTGTAACATGAAGGAGATATACAAGAATAAACAATGAGTTTACTTATCTTTGAGAATCCAATGACTGCTGTTTTTCTAGCAGAAAAACTGCTAATGGAAAATACGACTTGTGAACTTGACTAGTAACATTAATAAACTTAAGCTCATCAAAGTTCTTAGGACTATCCCTGTCAAAAGAAAGTCTGAGTTCTTTGACCTAATTATAGGTTGGAAATGCTTTTAATAAAAAGTAAAATTATCTTAGAGTATAAAATATTTTATAAACTGAAAGAAAGAAAAATAACTTTAAAACATTTTGAATAAGACTTTGCAACTAGTAGGTAATCTCTATTCTGGTGAATGAAAATGACTAATTGTATCTAAGGAATGAGAAATTATTAAAAGAAAAATCCAAATGCATCAAAAAATTACATTATGTTTGGTGCAGCAATGTATCAATTTCTCTCACTAAGTAAATAATGAAGGCATTGAACATGGGTCTAGGAGGTCTAATATCATGTTAGTTGCCATGTATGTATTATTTCATTTAATCTTCCTGATAACCCTCTCAATAAATTCTATTACCTTTCCTTTACATATGACATATAACAAAATTAAGGCTCAAAAGGGTTAAGTAACCAGGAGAAAACCACATACTTAGCAAGTTCAAACCCAGGATAGTCAAACTTCGAAGCTAGTGCTTATAGCTAAGACAATCTGAGCCCCGTTCAGCAAGTTCCTATGTTATGGAATACTGAGTTTATTCTAAGAGCTCTAGATATGTATACCTCTGCATCCCAGATTTTTCTTCTCTCTTATGAAAATCTCCCATGGAATAATCTGTGCTTCATTTGATATTCAAGGAGCAAACTTGTCCATGTACCCAGACAACATGGGAGACAGTATAAAACACTTTAATTAAATACAACTTTTCAATCAATAAAACAAAATGAGAAGTTGATTAGAATTCAACCCATAGTATATGAGAACTGGGCATGAATAAGAAAATCCACTCTGCCCCACTACCAATATTTACAATAGTTTCAGATTTCATAGTTCAAAAATGACCACTTTTACATCAACCAATACAATTCTTAGGCTCCTTGGTTACATGGTCAAACCAGTTTGCATAAAATAAGTAATGTCTTGTATACAGTCTTATGCCTTTAAAAACATGCTTGGTTGCTTTTCCAGAATGTCACTGTAGTAGGGAAAAAATGGTGGGCTCCAAAGACACATCAAATAAAGAATACAGGGAACTGAATGAAAATGCAAATTAACTCTAAAACTAATCTTCAATTTTCTGCCCTTTGCTTTAGAAATAAATGAAAAGAGAACAAAGGACTGTTTAGTGACAAAGTGCCAAAAACTTCTGTCAGAGTTTCATGAGCTCCACGTATTTTCAGCAGGTCTGACTTGCCCTGTGAAAACATGCAGAAAGCATCACCGTCATTTCACCTCTTTGTTTTGCACAATCATGTCTTCATGTTATGTTTCCGTTCAAGGGACAAGGATACATCTATATAGTCTTCCATAGTATAAATCTAGCGAGACATTACAGGAATCCTCTAAGTAGAATTGTTCAATTCCAAAATGTGGTGAAGTGTAAAGTGCTTATTTTTAATTATGTATCTATAAACATATTCTATATATTCTACAGCATGCAAAGATTCCTTTTTTTTTTTTTTTGGTGAGGATGAGGTTGAGGAGTGGGGATCAGGGTTGAGGGGGATAAGAGTTGGGAAAGTTTCAGCAGGAGATGTATGTACAGACCATGTCTTTGGATGTATAAAAAAAAGGGCTACTGGCTGCCTATTTGGATGATGTGAATAAAACTAAAGATGAAATAGGATTAATAGCTCATAAAATAGATTAAACTAGTGAATTATAACACAAACATCTCTGCATGAATGAGTGAGCACTTCTCTGCTGTTGGACAAATGAGCAACTGCAGATCTTAATGTAACTCTGCCACTGTTTTTATCTAGGGTCAGTTTAAATCCTTACTGGAAAATGAAAGGCTTTCTAAAAAAAAAAAAACATTTCTGCAACACACATGCAAAAGATACACAGAGAACACTATGTGCTAGTCAGTTTGCTGCCTGATTAATGCACATGGGGGTACAGAGGAAAACGAACATTCAATTCAATTACAGGAGAATTTTATGTTGAAGCAAGCCAATTCCAGTTTTCTCTCATTTAGAAATAATTTTCAGTTAAATCCTAATAGACATGACTCTTCACGAGCAGGCATTGCCTGGATGGAGTTCAATGTTAATACTCCTTAATGAGACGAAGAAATTTATTTTTGGCCTTTTGTCAGATTTTTTTTTTTTTTAGTAATCATGAAGAAAACATGAAGATCCTTTGCTAAGTCTCTATATTGCCTCTGGTTGCCTGAATCTCCAAGGGTACTTCAACTTGAGAGGCACATTTCAGTACCCCTAGGACACAGGAAAATATGGAACATCTTTTTGAAAGTTAATTTTATTTGAAAAATGTGTAAATAAAAGCATTATTTTTCTAATAAAATAAATTGATATTTTAATGTATTTCTCACTTTTATATCAATAAGTTTTGTGTTGGGCTACACCATTTCAGACTATACCTACCAACTCATGGGTTTCATTCTCCCTCTCTATTAAGAAGCATTTCAGTGGAAAAGTTTGAGAAACTTGGGTGATTAATTACACTAGGAGAAAACTAAATTAAATTTTAGTGGAAGACAATGTACTATTAAAAACTTTAAGCAACAGCCTACATGTCAGTATTTATAACAGACACTTAAACAAAGCAACTCAGTGTTTCTTCATCTCTGAATTATTGCTATTGATAAGCTTGGGATTGTCCATAGCATTTTAACTTCTCCATCTTAATCACAGTGATAAGAAATTATAGTGTCAGAGTTGAATCTGCAGCATTTTTATCTTTTACCTAAAATAAGGATGCTGCGTACAATTACTAGTGTCTTAAAATCAACACAATGTATTTCTAAAAATCACTGCTCAACCCCACTATATTTCTAAGCCTATCCTTCAAAATCCAGTTAGTTTCAACCTATGTCCAAATGGGATGCATGCTGTGGCCAAAATATACTATAAATAGTCAATAAATTTTGGATGCTAATTCTATTTTGCTTTGTTCGTGTTTCTATTTTCATAAATAAATGAATAAATAAATATGTAAATATATGTATATTGATGATATATGGGCTTTCTCTACACAAAGAAACATACAAAATGTTTTCAATACCATTCTATATTCAGAACAAGCCAACTGATGTATTATTTATATTCATTTTTAATTGAAACACAACAAACAAGTGCAGGAAGTGACAGTTTAAAAAAGAAACCACTAGTTAAAAACACTTATGTATCAAAGTTTTATTCATTTAGTATATAATAACCATATGACAACTTACCTTTGGACTACAAACCTTCAGGAGAACAGAGGATACAAACTATGTCTAGCTGCATTTTCTTAGAGGTTAAGTAAACTCTCACTACTTTATTGCTTAATTGAAAAATAAGTGCGTGCTTTTAGATGGTAATGACAATGACGATGTGAAGAGAGAAGAAACAGAAGAGAACAGAAGCAAAAGCAAAAGGCCAAAGCTGAAATGGATTCTAATAGGACTTCTCAATACCGTCTCTTAAGCCACACAGATTGGCTCTGGTAGCATTGAACATAGGCCTCCCATGGAAGCGCCAACCTGAACTAGATAAGTTGGTTCTGGCACACATAAAATATAGGGTCATAGTATGAGAAATACAATGAAGTCTTTAGCTAAGCCAGTAAATGGGAATTTAGAAAGTGAAGGATTAAATGTGTCAGATCTTTATGGCCAAGATTGTTGGCACACATGCCCATCTCACAGGTGCTCATCAGGCTTTCACAGCTGGGGTTGGGCAGATAAAAAAATAAAATGGCATTCTTTGGTGTGGAGGGTTATCTATAATAATAAAAGTGGAATATGCTAATTAGACTGGACCTCCTTCCGGACGACCTTCTGGATGAAGCCAGGGCTGCAAGGGCTGAGGCAAGCTGCTGTGGCTGCGAGGGCCAAGCCCCTTGCATGAATTTCATGCCTCAGGCTTCTAGTTTAGTAGTAAAAGGCTTATAGATCACAAAACCAGACACACAAAAATAATTTCTTGATGCTGTTCAACAATATATTCAACATAAACCCAATAAAAGGTTAAAACTGTTAAAGGAGCTTTTCTCTTTTTACAATCTGTAAACTAATAGGAAACCTAAAATAACAAGTCCTTCTCAGTCCCTTATACTCTAAAGCAGTGGTTCTCAACCTTCCTAATGCCGTGACCCTTTAATACAGTTCCTCATGTTGTGGTGACCCCCAACCCTAAAATTATTTTAGTTGCTACTTCACAACTGTAATTTTGTTACTGTTATGAATTGTAATGTAAATATCTGATATGCAGGATTTATTTTCATTGTTACAATGAACATAAAGCATAGTGATTAATCACAAAAACAATATGTAATTATATATTGTGAAATGTTTATTTCTAATTACAAATAAATGAAATTTTGTCTCAAAGCATGGTGTAGCATGGGTAACAGTCTTAATGTAACAGCAGTAAATTACATTGCTACATTTTGTGACGTATGTGTAAAAAGCCAACGTCAGTGCGAAGGTTGGTGAAGAAAGCTGCATGGTGGAGAGGTCTATGTGGCAAGGGACTACGGCCCTCAGTTCAACCACCCACAAGAAACTGAATCCAAGTGAACTTGGAGGAGAGTCTTTCCCCAATAAAACATTCAGATGAGACTGCAGCCTGGCCAACATCTTGACTACTGCTCAGGAGGAATCATGAAGTAGAGGACTCATCAAAGATGTGCCCAGATTTCTGAACCACAAAAACTATCAAATATGAAGTGTGTGGTGTTATAAGCTACTACATTCTGAATGATTTATTTATACAGCATAAAAAAAAGTAATATAGTCCCCAAATGTCCTCCTGAGAGAATATATTCCAGTCAATCTAGGACCAACAATACAGTGGGGCCTTGACTTACGAGTTTAATTCGTTCCGTGACGGAGCTCATAACTCAAATTACTCGTATGTCAAATCAAAATGTGAACGAGTGAGACACGTGATGCTGGGCTGATGTTGTGGCGTTCATTGTGATGTTCGCTGCACCAACTAGAGGTGGGGTATCTGAAGCTGGCTTGTAACCCGAATTTTAGCTCGCAACTCAAAGCAAAAAATCGGCCAAGAGATGGCTTGTATCTCGAAAAACTCGTTAGTCAGGACACTCATAAGTCAAGGCCCCATTGTTATTTTATTTAAAAACATATTTTTAATAATAACACAACTTTCTACAACTAAATAGAAGGTGGCAAGTTTATCACTGTGCCATTATTTTTCATGAAAACCAATGTCTACAGAGCAAATTTCCTAAGTTTATTTTGAATAAGCTAATATCCTATATAATAAAAGGCTAATATGCAAATTGTCCCCTCAATCAGGAGTTTGACAGGGAGTTCAACCAGGGGGCGGGGCTGGCCCGCCAACCTCCCACAGCCCCTTCCCCCTGGCTGGCCCCACCCCTGATGCCTCCCCACCGATTCGGGTCCCCTCTCCCTGGCTGGCCCAGCCCAATCGGCCCAGATTGGGGCGGGCCAGCCATACCCCACCTGTGCACAAATTCATGTACCAGGCCTCTAGTTTAAAGATAATATTACACACAGACACACACACACACACTTCAACTCCTATATATGACTGCTGACAATTTTAGGAGACTCAAAAATAACCTTTTTAAAAATAAAAGTTCTCTGGGATAAATTAAAGGATTGCTGTAAAAGCTACTTAAGGATTTCATCCAGTAACATCTGTAAACATAGAAAATATTCTAAAGATTAAAGACTTTAAAAGTTCAAATAAAATAAAACATATTAAGTGCATTATAATTTTTTGGCAATGTAAAGATTGAGACAAAGCTAAAATAAGTGTATATTTTGAAATCTATGGACAAGATTTGGAAAGACTCTGGGAACTAGCATTCACTTGGAGCCAAACCTAGCATAACTGGGTATGTGAGAGCCCATTTAGAGTGGTGGGTAAGAACATGAATTCTAAAGCCAGTCAGCCTTGGTTTTGTTCCTTTCTCTGTCACCTAACAACTATGAGACAGTGAACAATCTTTTTATGCCTCAGTTTCCTCATCTCTGAAATGGTGATAATAAGAATATCCACTCAGATATGACTCAGATGGAATGTAAATCATTTCAAATAGCCTCTGTTTATGGTAGAAAGTGAAGAAGAAGAAGAAGAAGAAGAAGAAGAAGAAGGAGGAGGAGGAGGAGGAGGAGGAGGAGAAGAAGAAGAAGATGATGATGGAGGAGAAGGGGGGGAGGAGGAGGAGGAGGAGGGGAAGAAGAAGAAGAAGAAGATGATGATGGAGGAGAAGGGGGGGAGGAGGAGGAGGAGGAGGAGGAGGAGGAGGAGGGGAGGAGGGGAAGAGGAGGAGGAGGAGGAGGGGAGGAGGAGGAGGAGGAGGGAGGAGGGAGGAGGGAGGAGGGAGGAGGAGAGAGGAATGGGAGCAGGGAGAGGGAGGCGAGAAGAAAAAGTTAATTGAACTACAAAAGTAATTGTATGCCTATGACTTACCTCTAGGCATCATGGTTTTTCCTAGTAAAAAATAAAAACTTGAATAAGAGACTTTTAAAGTCTTTTAGAGTTTGTGTGTGTGTGTGTGTGTGTGTGTGTGTGTGTATGTCAACGCATATCTTTAGCTTTCATTACACTTCTGTGAGTTGGACAATATTCTTTTAAAAAAAAATTTATTGAACTTATTGGGGTGACATCCTATATAATAAAAGGCTAATATGCAAATTGTCCCCTTTAGAGTTTGACCAGGAGACCGGGAGTTTGATTGCTCGCTATGACATATGCTGGCCACCAGGGGGCGGTGCGGAACATGGCAGACAGCCAGCGGTGGTGGCGGGGCACTGAGGGAGTGAGGGGAGGAGGTGGCAGGATGCGGGGAACCTGATCGGTCCTGATTGCTGGTCAGGCCTAGGGAATGTACCCATACACGAATTAAGAGAAATGGTTGAAGAAGGTACCCCATGATTGAATATTTCAATGTGAAATATTTTAAAAGTACAAAAGAATTTCACCAAAAGATAAGTAAGTAACTACGGATTTACTCCTCTTCAATACATGCTAACTAGTGAGTCTAAGTTCACTTTCTTTGCCCATACACATCTCCATTTCCATGTAAATGCAATAGAGCACCCGTTGAGGTTGACAATAACAGTCATATGCATGGGGGGAAATCCAGATAATTATATTATTATCCAAGGGAGACCTGATCCTAAACATAAATGCCTATCCAACTGGTGCATTTCAAATGCAATTTTGGGCAAGGGTCCACTGTGGTACTCTCACCATCACATCACTCACCTAACTCTTTCATATAGTTGGGAAGCTGCCAAGCAGACTATAATGTAACATGTATTGCTAGGAGGTGCATTACTAGGAATAAGTTTCAGGAAAGACTGCTATCTAGGAGAACTGTCTAATACACTGATGGCGAACCTTTTGAGCTCGGCGTGTCAGTATTTTGAAAAACCCTAACTTAACTCTGGTGCCGTGTCACATATAGAAATTTTTTGATATTTGCAACCATAGTAAAACAAAGATTTATATTTTTGATATTTATTTTATATATTGAAATGCCATTTAACAAAGAAAAATCAACCAAAAAAATGAGTTCGCATGTCACCTCTGACACACGTGTCATAGGTTCGACATCACTGGTCTAATATGTAGAAGTGCTAAACCCTCTGGGAGCTTTTCCACTGCCCCTCCAGACCCATTGCTGACCCTAGAAAGCATTCAAGAGGTTGGACGAAGTGAAAATTTTTTTGTATGGAGGGAGAAGGTGGACAAAATGACTTCTAAATTTCCATTCAATCTTAAAGGTCAATTCAATTACTTAAATATCCATTTTAGTGAGTATAAAATTTGAGTCAGGAATATGAGACTTTCCTTTACAGTCTTGGTGAAATTATTAATAGAGTATCCTTTGAATCTCAAAAGTGCCCATTGCTACTAGAGAATATTAAATCCTTTTTAAAGTGGTATGCCTCTAGGACTCTGCCATCTGGCCCCACGGAGATCAGCAAGCTGGATTCTCTGGCTGGAAAGAATCGTTTCTCTAGTTTTCCTACTAAAGCAAGGTTTTACTCACGAAAGGTTAATATCATCTATTTCTCAGCTCTAACCTCCACCTGTTAGACCTGATGTGTCCCAGACATTCGGTGTAAGTGAGAATGAGACAATAATTAAGAAGAGGAAATGGTTTTCAAAACCAAAGGAAACTGATTTCAGCATTTACTTGAACACTGATTGTTAAAAATTATAATCGAGGAAACATCCAAATTCAGTTTCTTACCCTGCAGCTCCGCCATTATGCTGATTTAGTATTTCATTTCCTCTTGCTGGACTTTAAGTACAATGTTGAAATGCTGATCCTGTCTTAGTCAACATCATAGCTTTACTGAAGAGTTAGAACACAGACTTGTCAAATATACAGATGACCAAAAATTATAATTAAAACATAATTATAATGAAAGTGGCTTAAAGTTCTGAATAGGCTGAAACAATAAGCCGACCCAAAGAAAAATACCATTTAATAGAGATAACTTGAAAGTGCTACCTTTAGTTTAAAATGGAACAAGAATAGATGAGGAAGGACAGGTATCATAAAAGTTGATCACATAAAGAAACCTGGGGATTCATTGGGATAGTGTGATCCAATGGTGTGATAAAGCTACCAAGAGTGGATAATGTCTAGGTTGAAATAAAAGAAGCAGAATGCCCAAACCAATGAACAAAACAGTCCTTTGTTAGGACCACATATGGATACTGTGCTCAGCTCCATAATTTAAGGCAAAATTGACCAGAGTCTATTAAGAACAGTTCAAGAGGCAAAGCATGAATAATTGTGTAAAAAATGTTAGGGAGGTCAAATAACTATATTAACAACAACACTATAACTGCAACTCTGATAAGGCAGTGCTATGGGCTGGAGGCACTTTAAACAAGTAGTCTGCTTTGACTCCTGCATGCATCCTAAAAGGTAATAGTATTACTTCCCCCTCTTCAGATGACGAATCTGATGCCCAGGAAAAGTAATTTGTCTAAGATTACTTCCATACTAAATATTTGAAGGCATCTGTGCAGAAGAAAGACTTGTTCTTTCAGAAGGAAATGAATGGAAGCCACAACTTGATACAAAAGAAAAATTCCTAGTATTCATAACTGCCCGCGAGTGGAATTGTCTGCTTGCTTAGTAGTGAGTTCTGTGTTACACATGATCAAGCTGAGGTGAACGGCCAGGAATAAAACTTATAGGGAAAAAAAAATTCCTGTGCTGGTTGAGAGGTGAGGTTAGGTAACCTTCAGGTTTTCTTCCAACATTAAAGTTGTGTTCTGATTCTGAGAAATTGGTACATCTGTTGCCTTGGTATTATACACTATTTAGGTCAAATTTTTAAAAATCAAACAAAAAAAGTCATTCAAACCAGTTGTTATGCTGATCTGACAGGTCTCCTCAATCAAAATAGTTGTTCCATTTAATCCGTATAGACATTCTTTAATCTATTTCTGTGATTGGTCACATTTCATGTGGATTTGCTATTTTTTAAAAGCAATTTTATGAGTGTCACCTATACAGCATATTGCAGCAAGAGTGATAACAACGTGTTTATCACAAGGTTATAGAATACAGTCAATTCAGAATTTCTCAGTGGCCACACTGGACATATGCTGCTGAATGGGGTGAGCCTCGAACAAGCTACTTCTGAGTATGTATTAATGTCATAACTAAAAGACAATTTCAGACCACGTTTGGCAATGAAAAATAAGAGTCCTTTACCATTTCTTGAGCCTGCATTCTCCCTGAAATGTAAAACTTAAATATGAGATAAGGCCTGTTGTAAGTGCAGGGAAAACCTCCAACTGAGATCAAATTACAAGGTATTCATGAGAGAACCAGCACACGTGGGCTATGTGTACACAACCAGTTTCCTCTGCCTCCCTCTAGTTCTTGTCAGTTGTTTAAAAGTCAAACTTAAGTGAAGAAAAAAGAAAGAAAGAAATAAGAATAGTAGCTATGGATTGTGTGCATGAAGCAATAATAGGAAAACTAGGAGAACCCACTGCAAATACTTGGGGGAATAGAATCACAGAACTCTAGGGTTTCCCGTATACAGACACAGAGACAGAACAGAACACAGACAAATTGGGTTCATTCATTTAGTTTTCTTTCTGTTTTTATTTTAATAAACTTTTGTAGTATCTGTAACGTGTTAATAGCTAAACAATTCAAAACCTGACCAAGTCCAATCTTTTATTTTAAACTCTTACTGTCCCATGTATCTATCTCTTCTTTATTGTGTTAAATTAGTGTGACCATTTCATTACTAAATTGTACATCATATGAGGGTAGGGATAATGTTGGTTTTTGTTCACCTTTATACCCAGTGTTTTAGCATAATGCTTGTCACATGGTACCAGTTAGTAAATATTCAATGAATGACAAAGTTAAGGAACATCCTTGAAGAACAAATTTTGATTCATCACAGGTTTTATAAACCATGTGCACAAGCTCCAGGACAGACTTGATCATATACAAAGAATGTCTTTATAAAAAGTATTAGGCAATACCATTCTCACACTGTTGGAGACACTACCATTAATTGTGTCATCTCTGAAAATTAAAAAGGGCCACAACAGCCCACAGATCAACCTTAAATTGGTCAAAGTCTAGAATGTTTTTTCATCCCTAATTTATGCAATTTTATCATTGTCATCTATCAAGTTTTTTTTGTTTTTTTTTGAGACCCAGCCAGATTTCTGGCTTTTCAAATTGTATTTCATAGGCTCCTGGCTAACACACAACAGGTTTGTCATGAGCTACCACGCAATGAGATTTGCCATCAGGCAATATGGATAACAGCGCACCACATTGTAAACATACCTTTTCATGAGGCATTCAAAAGAATAACCTAGTGCAGATTGTGCCACCTTGCTTGAGTGGCAACTTTAACCACTTTCTATAAGCTAAATGAGCAGAGGATATTTCACAATTGATCTGTGTACAAGTTGTGTAATGCTTATTACAGCTGTTACATTATAGAAAGGTCAAAACCATATTCATATTCATAAACTAGAATACTTCACAGATCTCTTGTAATATAATAAAAATTTAAGGGTATTTTGTTTTACAGTAAATATTTCAATAAAATGATATAGTTCTGATTTCTTGTTCTGTTACAACTTGTAGGTCTTTCAGTGATAGACAAAGAAAATTAATATACTTTTTGGAAGAAAATTTATATTTTAAGCTTTCTTACTCAAGGCATAAACCTGTAGCCTCCAGGGCCTGGAAGAAAAACATTTATAGAGGCTGTCACATTATGTTAAGTACTTGCTATTAGCAAACATACTAATTTTTTCATTTGCACCATTGTAGGAGGGTAGTAAAATACATGAGGTTGTACTTAATGCATCCTCAGTAACCTGGCAAATTTATTTTTATATGCTCATGTAGGACTTTGTTTTTTAAAAGTACAATCTCTTCTTCAAATAACTATCATAGCACCCATAAACATTAGGATGTGTTCCAGGTTTTTATGCCAGCTAGGAAAAGCCTTCTTCATTCTCTTATTTCAGGGAAATTTTTAACAGGTTCTTCAGATCTAAGAATTTAAAATCTATTCCTTTTCAAATAACTCTCTGTAAGGAGCAAGCACTACCCAGTAGAGCTGTTTCTCATATTCTCATTGAGAAACTGTTCATTTTACACCAGAATTAGCTAATATGTCTTCTTTAAATCTAGAGCAACCCATTCATAATATAAGCATGCACGTCTATCAAATCCAAGACAGTACACATTTTCAGTAGGATTTGTTGTGTGTTTGTTCCTTTATTAACTAAACTATATACTTTGTTCAGATTTCCTTATTTTTACCTTTTTTTGGGGGGGGGGGAGGGGAGGGTGTCCAGGATCCTTTCCAGATACACCATGACATTTACTCATCACGTCTCTTTAGGCTCTGCTTGCTTTTTAAATGACTTTGATCTCTCTCTCTCTCTCTCAATCTTTATCCGAGGATATTTTTCCCTTGATGTTTAAAGAGAGTAGAAGGGAGGAGGAGAGACAAAGAGAGAGAGAAACATTGATGTGAGAGAGACTCATCGACTGGTTGCGTCTCGCACAAGACCAGAGCAGAGCAGGGAACTGAGCCTGCAACTGAAGCATGTGCCCTGGACTGGAATGGAACCTGGGACCCTTCAGTCCTCGGGCTGATTCTCTATCCACTGAGCCAAACCAGCTGGGCTGACCTTGACGTTTTTAGTTGATTTTTAGAGAGAAAGAGAAAGGGAGAGGAAGAGAGAGAAAGCAAGACCAATGTAAGAGCGAGACATCCATCGGCTGCCTCCTGCACATCCCCCAGCAGATACCAAGCCTGTAACCCAGGCACGTGCCCTGACCAGGAATCAAACTGGCAACTTTTCAGTGCACAGGACAATGTCCAACCAACTGAGTCACCCTGGCCAGGGCTATGACCTTGACATTTTTGAGGGGTGTTTGTCAGATATTTTCTAGAATATCCCTAGGTTGAGATTTTTCTGACGTTTTTGTCATGATTGGATTGGGATTTGAGGAGACCACAGAAAAAGGTGCCAGTTTGTGCTATTCTCATAACACCAATAAGCAAATATACTATCCACATTTCTGATCACTGTTGATACTGACTTCCATCACTTGGCTGAGGCAGTGTCTGTTGGGTTTCTACTGTAAAGCTATTCTCTTTCCCCTTTAGACAGAAGATACCAGGTGCAGCCCACACTTAAGGAATGGGAAGTTGTGTCCTTGAGGGTGTGACATCTATATACATCATTTTAAATTCTTCTGCAAAAGAGATTTGTTCACTGGGATTTGAACAAGCAATCTTAAAGCAATCCTTATCTGATTACTAACAAGACATGTAGCCCTAAAAAAAGTCACTTAGCTTTGTTGTAAAGAAAATGTTTAAAAATTTAAAAAATAGTTGTAATTTGCTAAATATATGCTTTTGTGCCAGACGTTGTTATAATGCACTTAGTGAATCTCATCTCATATAATCACTATAACAACCTTACGAGGAAGGCATTATCATTCTCATTTCAAAGATGTAAAAACTTGAAGCTCATAGAGGTAAAGTAGCTTGCCCAATTCACACCTACCATCCATCACATGTTGAAAGCTAAACTACATGCATATACATGCACACACACACAACCATCATATGCCATGGGATAACACTCCCCCATATATAACAAAGGCAGGCAGCACATCAAAGATCTGGTTTGTCATTTTCAAAGAAGAGAGGATGACTAAAAGGAGATTTCTAATTTTGCCTCATTCATTTTCCATTGTAAAGAATATAAACAGTTTCCCCTTCCCTACTGCCACTAGAACTAGTCATCACCGGTTTGAGGTGTCCAATTCTCCATGGGTTGTGGTGATTATAGTGAATAAGACTCCATGATATAAAGTCATGAGAATGTAATACGAGCATGTATTTTTAAGAGGACATGAATTTCCCAGTGAGCATATTTTATTTCTAGGCATAAATATGTGTTTGCTTAAATATCCACATGTTCCATGTTACAAGACCATTATTCTTACTCAGCACACACGGAATTTCTATGTTTTTACCGAACCAGATTTCTACTCAAACATTTCACACGGTTGAACTCAGGTTGTTTAAAACAAACAAACAAAAACCCACATAAAAATATATAGGTTAGCAAATATCACTTATGATACCTTAATGTCTCTCTGAATAGAGAAGTTTCTTGGTACTTAACCAATTCTTCACTGAAATGGTAATGCCTTTATTTTTGAAATAATCACACAGACTGAAATAATCACAGAGACTGCAAAAAATCAAATCATTCCTTTATATAAGTGTTTAAATAATACAAATAGAATCAAGCAGTACATATCATGCCTGATGTGTATTCTTAAGTGGTTGGAAACCTTGATGTAAGGCTTATTAATATTAGACTTAAAAAGTAACCTGACTCAATTTTCTATCACATTCTGTATTGGATTCTGTAAATATGTGTGGTACACAAAGGAATGGAAGATAGAATGGAGTTCTTTACTTCTATTTCAAAAGATGGCAATGGAGTCAATGTTATCTTATGTAATACTGAGAATTCTCCTAAAGTCATAAAGTTAACAGTTCCATATGATACAAATACAGAAACATTTCCAGTCATAATTTTACATTTTTACAGTACTTATTACCTGAGTAAAGCACTCTTGTAATGTCCCCAGTTCTAAAATATCAGTGTTATCTTTAATAAAAACTTTTGTTTTATTTTTACTTACCTAAATGCTATTATGATTTTCCTCTCAGAATTCCATCAATTACATAATTCTCTAGCTGCTTTCCCCATCCTTTCATCTATTTACCTTAATTCCTATTTCTTTAGATGAGTGCAAGCTCTCTTCCTACCATCCCAGGTACTTGTCATTCACCATTTAATAATGAACTGCAGGATCCAAAACCATTTCTTACCATAATTACTGTTTATGTTCACATCCTTTAAAAACATGACAGTAGCCCTGGCCAACATGCTCAATGGTTAGAGTACTGGCCCACGCACCAAAGGGTTGTGGGTTCAATTCCCAGTCAAGAGCATGTACCTGGGTTGCAGGTTCACTTCTAGTCTCCTGGCAGGGCGTGTGAGGGACACAACCAGTCAATGTGTCTCTCTCATATAAATGATTCTCTCTTTCTCTCTCCTCTCTCCCTTCTTCTCTTCCACTCTCTCTAAAAAGCAGTGGAAAAAATATCCTCAGGTAAAGATAACAAAACAAAAAAGTGACAGTAAATGTCCATCACCTTTGTTAGGCACCTTTTCTATCAAATCCCATTGCTTCAGAATGAATTGCAGAACCTAGAATCTACCTACTTATTAATGAATCCCTCCAATCATCCATCTCTCCATCCACTCATTTATTTAATACTATATGGAGGATGGGGCAGGAGAGATGTAAGGAATCTGATGCAGCACAGAATTCACAAAGTTAAGGGAGACGAATAAATCATGATATTTGAATAGAACTGCCAGGATTTAGATATGTCTAAAAATGAACCATGGAGAAAATTGTGAGAGATGAGACTAGAGACTAGGAAGGGCCAGCTTAGGATATGGAATTTGAACTTCATTCTGAGAATATCTTGGGGTCATTGATACATTTTAACTACGGAAATGACATGATTAGGTTTTGACTTTTGGAAAAGCTCTGGTTGCCCAATGTAGTTTGTACTAGGATAGATATTAAGGTTTTGCAAAGTAATTTCATATATATATTGTGCCAGATAATCATAACTTCCTTAATCTCTTTCTCATCTGCCTTCCTGCTCTCTTTGCTACATCAAATCCTGGAGCATTTAATTTTGTTCATTAAATTCCTTCACCTTCTGTTTTATAACTTACCTTTCTGTAAGTCTTAAATAAAAAACTTTAAATGTATTTCTTCCTTTGAATAAAAAAAAAATCAGCTGAGGATTGTCAACTACCCCAACCCAATTTCTCTCTGTAATTCACCATTCTCGGAGCTTTCAATATCAACTCATCCACAAAAGTAGAGAAATATAAATTGGTATGAAATGAATACATGACCACCACATGATAAAAGTGGATTTAGAATTCATAAAGGAAGGTAGCTATTTGGGTGATAAAATGTGACTTACCAAAGTAAAAACCCTGGCCCAAAATGTTTTTTCTAGATTTCCTTTACCTAAAATTCTGTAACTAGTTCTGAAGACTCCCTCTATATTTACCTTGCCCTGAGAACAGTTATTTGGAAAAGTGATGGGAATTGTAGCATGGTCAAGTTCCCATCATCTCTATTTCATTCCTGCTTATTTTTATTTGGCCTCAGTAGAGATATACCTATTTTTCTTTAATAAAATAAAGCTTACATTACTTTAATTATAAAAGAGGCACATGCTCACATTGTATAATAAATACAATAGGCATAAAAAATGAAATGCAAAATATATTTTTCAATTCCAGCATTAAAAATGAACCCTGTGAATGGTATGGGTGTGTTTCCTGTACATGGTTTTATGCATGTATATAGAAATATACACCCACCCCTCCAATACCCACTATCCTCACAGAAAGTCAGGGCTGTAATATATCAAGAGCTTTTCTAAAATGAGGACAAGGACAGTATCTATGTACAGAGTTGGGAGGTTCAGATAAGGTAACACCTTTAAAGTGTCTGTCCCAGCCCTGGCTGGTGTGGCTCAATTGGTTGGGTGTTGTCCAATGCATTGAAAGTTTGCCAGTTCGATTCCTGGTCAGGGCACATAATGTCCAGGTTATGGGCTCGATACCCAGTAAAGGGTGTGCAGGAGGCAGCCAATTGATGTTGCTCTGTCATGGATGTTTCCCTCTCCCTTCCTCTCTCTCTAAAAATCAATAAAAATATATTTAAAAAATAAAAATAGTGTCTGTCCCAGACTTAGTACATATTAAATGCTCAAAAATATTAGCTACTAATTTTATTGCCATAATAATTTAGGTATATAAAAGTATTCACTCAACATCTTGTGCACATTTCTCTTGTGAACATATGATTTTAACAGCTGCAGCTGTGATGTCACTGAAGACACGGTCTTTTATCAAACAATCCTGGGCTGAAGTGTCTACTGATTCTGCCATTTACCACTTGTGGGAGCTTGTGTGTGGTTCCCTTGTTCAAAGCTGTGGATAATATTGTTTCTCAGAGTTTTTTTAGAATTAGAGATCATGTGTGCAAGGTAGCATAGTAAATACGAAATAATATCTATTGTTTCCAATGTTCCTGCTATGATAGTTAGAATGATTATGTATATTGCTTTTTCCTTCTTTTGAATTATTTCCTTGGGAATGATTCCCAGAAGTAACATTGCTGAGTCCAGGAGTATAAAAAGTTAGTTGTGTTCGTTGTATTTACTGTTATGTTGTTTTCCAATAAGTTTTAACCTATACATAATGTAATATGCAAAGCACCTCATATATTTAAATAATGTTCTTATACCTGATTGATTCAAGTCCAAATCCTATGCTCATCAGTTAAGAAGGGGAGAATCTGGGATGGATTTTATTGCAGGAATTCCAAACTGTTGGGAATTGAACAGATGCTGCTAACTCATTTTACATTTGGGAGACCACCAGTCAGCCGTGCTCAATAACAGCTTTCAGAAACATCTGGATTTAAACTTACAGCCTAAACATGACAGGTTAAGTAGTATACATATAGTTACAAAACAGCTTCATGTCTTGATTCTCACAAATCTGAATTCACTGAGATTTTTACAATTTTTAAATGATTGAAAAAATTGCAAACAATGTAAGCATGAAGACTCACATAAACTATATAGTATATAATTTTGGTATTATGGACTTCTGGTGGAGCTGGAGTTTAGGAAGTCTCAGCAGATTTTTACAAATACTATTTTGAAGGTATAAAAATCCTTACTAGTAACTATTTTACTCAAAGGAGTGCAAATATATATGCAGTTTTCAATTTGCATTTACTGAATCGTCATTTATGTGAAACAAATAGTTAAGTTAGAAGAGTAGAGAAAGGTAGTAAACATATTGGTTTAAAAACCTGCACTCATGACATCTCCCCATGTCATAAGCCTGCCAGAATGCTAGCTCCTGGAAGGCAGAGCTCACATCTAATGTATTGCTCTTTGGTGATTACTACAGTGTTCAGAACCATAGTAAGCCTGCACCAATGCTTAAGTAAATGGTGACTGTTCTGTTCAGTATTGGTGCATTAATATACTATCTCCAGATTTAGTGGCTTGAAACAACCATTCAATTGTGCTTATGAGGTTCATAGACTTTATGTATCAGGATTTCAGACAAGGTACAGTGAGGGTCAGTTGTTTCTACTCCATGGTGCCTGGGACTTTACATCTGGAGGTAATGAAGTGAGTGGAAGCTGGAATCATCTGAAGGCTCATTCACTCACTTACCTAGAGCCTGGGCTAGAATGACTCAAAAAATGTGGACTCCCTACCCAGAACCCTTACCTAACCTATATGTGGCCTCGCCATGTGGCTTGATTTCCTCACAACACGGTAGCCTCAAGGTAGATGGACTTCTGACATAGCAGGTCAGGACTCCAAGCCCGAGTATTGTGATGAACCGAGAAGGAAACTGAATTACCTTTTAGGACCCAGACAGTTTCAAAGGGAAGGGAATTTTTTATGGGATGAAGGTATATAAGACATAACATTATTTATGACATAGATAAATAGCTTATAGATAGATGAATAAATATACACATAATACTATAATAACCACCTTTAGAAAACACAACCAACAATTGCCCCCTAGTCCTATTTTCTATGTATTTAACTTATACTCTTTACACCTTGTTAAATTTAAAAATTGCATTTTCTTTGCATAGGTTTAATACCCAAACATCATGAGGAATGTTTTGGTTCTAAATTTAAAAAAACTATACATATTTTAAAAAAATTATACCTTCTTAAAAAGTTCTGAAACACCCTCACTGAGTGGACAGGTAAAACTAGTGTGTCTTCCTGTAGAAATCGCCCAGGCCATTAATTTCTCAATTGTCCAGCAATCACAGAGGGAACAAGCAAAATTTATCTCATTTCCATAGGAGATATTTTGTATTTGAACAAAAAAGAAATTCTCAAAATATTCGGTAAGTTATTTGATACATAAGCAATTTTAAATATGCTTATAAAATGTATTTGAATTTTTTAGCTACCTATAATATATTTTTGGCCATGACTTTCCAAATTAGATCCACCAGAAGATGCTTCATACAGTAGAATAAGATATAGGGATAGATCGTGCTCAGGATAATTCATTTCCATAGTGACCTTTTCCTCTGAAAACTGCACTAGTTTGATTTGTGAACTCAAAGTATGTAAGCTTCAGTCCCATGTGAAACATAATGGTCACAAAATAAAGAATTCCCCTTTCACTATGATATAGAGGCTTCTTAGCTATTCTGCGGAATCAATGTTCAGTTAACAGCTTTGCTGAGAGTTGAATGTGGGATTCCCACTTCTATTGTTAACTTTAATCATCTATTTGAACTACTCTCTTTAGTTCATTAGTTTATCTTGACCATTAGTAGGAGACAATGACCGTTTCACTTTTACAAGGGTTTATTAATTTTCTGTTCTTTTTTTCTAAGCATAAACCTGGGATCAATTATCAATGATTACTTTCATATACTGAGGAACTAAAGTAAAGCAAAGTAAAAATACATATGGCATATGGTTATTTTCCCATAAATACTACAAACAGGACCTGGATTAATGTTGAATTATTAATAAACTGATTATATTTTATCACTATTTGGTCTTTAACTGAAAGAAATACAACCTAGCACTATAATGCATAAGCAAAAATGCACATAAAACTAGTTTAAAATATTATCTTCACTCATGTACTCAATATCAGAGTAACCTTGACTAAGTTTGTGTAAGCAACTCACTTATTTGAAAAAAAAACAAAAACCCAGCAATTAATCATTGGCCTCTGACATTTTTTAAGTTTAAATAAAAATTTACATCCAGTCATGAATGAGGCTAGGAAGTAATTGTCTGAAGAAGAGTGGCTTTCTTATAGCAATTTTTACTAATGTATGGAAAATTATTCTAATTTCCAAAGGTTATTTATTCTGGATATATATTCTCCAAAAACTTAGAGGAAAGCATCATTCATTTGAACCTCTTCCTCACTCTTCATCAATTAAAATGTGCTTTATTAATTTGTGAAGGAAAAGTGAAAGAGGCATGAACACGAAGAGCTTAAATTTAATACTCAGATGCCCGGGTTTAAATTCTAAACCTGTCTCAGAGTAAATATGTAACCTTTTAAATCATTTTATTTCACTGGTCCTCAGTTTTTATCTATAAAATGGATATGATAATACCTATTATTTATAAAAATATATGTGCTTATTTGTTTGGATGATACTACTTAACCAACGTAGACTTATTAATACCCTATTTGTTACTAAACACCTTTCTTAAAATACAATGTCATTTTCATACTTGCTTTAGTAACAGAACATCCTATATCCATTTTCATATTCACAGATAAATTGATTTATTCCATACACAAATCCAGGGTACTTTTATTGTTAGGAAATTTGATTATACTATATAGATAAGATAAATCATACCACAATCGTGTATCCACATAAAGTACAAACTATACAACTAAATATAGGAGTTCACTTCTGTAAATATGTATTTACTATTCCGTCAGCTAGCTCTTGAGAGGAGATGAAAAGTATCAGATACAACAGATGAAAGATGAACAATATGGAAGGGATGAAGAAAGAAACCCTTCAAATGAGAAAGGTATATTAAGAATAGTTTCTGCCCTGGCCAGTTTGGCTCACTGGATAGAGCGTCGGCCTGGGGACTGAAGAGTCCTGGGTTCGATTCCGGTCAAGGGCATGTACCTTGGTTGTGGGCACATCCCCAGTGGGGGGTGTGCAGGAGGCAGCTGATTGATGCTTCTCTCTCATCGATGTTTCTAACTTTCTATCCCTCTCCCTTCCTCTCTGTAAAAAAATCAATAAAATATATTTTTTTAAAAAAGAATAGTTTCTTACAAATTGGGAAAAGATCCTTGTTATTTAGCATTAGCACTAGAATCCTTCAGATCACTTCACTGACCAAAATGTTGCCCCAAATAGTTTGAGCACCATAGCATGCTTTTATTCATGCATATATCCTACCACTACAACATTGGCATGATATATACCACTGACCCTCAGCATTCCATGAAGAACACAGGTCAAGCAAGCAGATACACACTGAGCTGGATTTTTTGTTTGTTTGTTTTTCCTGTGTTTTAATCTGTCCCAGTAGGCAAAGGTGGATAACTAGTACTAGTATGTCTGAATTCTGTTTTGTTCCCATCCGTTTTGTCCGCTCTTCTCTTGAGGACTCCATGAAGAAGAATGGACAAAGGGAAGTTAGGGTAGCCTGAAGTCGTTCCACCTCATACAACTGATACTTAGCTATGAAGGTAGCAACCCTCAAAACCTAGGCATCTGAGTGTTCAGGCCTCTGAGATCAGGAAGAAAGAGAAGAGCTGTCACAATTACTTGCAAGTAGCAGTCTTTGCCTTTGAGCCAAAATACCAGAAATATTTTAATTAATAGGGACAATGATATATAAAATAGGAAGTGAGATAAGAGGTCATTGCTTAAGAAAACAAGGCGCTTCTTCTCATTTTTACAACTCTGTGAATGACCCACAAAAGAAAGTGCATGCAAAAAATATTTTAAGTTCCAGGATCTGCTTTTGCTTTTCCAAGGATTGCCCACAGATAAATCCAAGAGGGAGGTCATTACATTGAACGGAAGACATTTAGAATAGGCTGCTTCACCCCATGTAAAGCAATTGTAAGCTTTTCTTTGTGTTTTTAGAAGTTTTTAGATAAATAGTCAGATTCAATTAAGCTCTGTAACTTCAAGAGAAGGTACTTCTAAGAAGATAGGCGGGAGGGACTGCAGAGGAGGCACTGCAGACGTGGGATTCCTCTATTTGTTACCAGACCTGTGGGAGGGCAGAGAGAATTGGGCTATTGTGCTTCAATCAGCAGCATAACCTAAGTGTCACAGTCAATTTAACCATGGAGCTTTAGAGTTGGGATGGGGACAAATGGCTGTCTGAAACAGAACTTGAAAAGGCGGCAATTCATTTAGTATGAAAGAATTAAGGGTTTAGATGCAAAGACTACTACTACAAAAAAAAATTAAGTAGACTTAAGATTTGAAGATTGACAAGAGGGGACATAGTAAAAGTTGCAGTAGCTAATCCCATGCTTGGTTAAGAGCATAGGTCATGGAGCGGGACCGATGGGGACTGGTTGCTGGCCCTGCCACTTAGTTACAGGGTAATACTGGGCAAGTTACTTTCCCTCTCTCTTCCTCGGTTTGCTCATTTGCCATGTGGAAAAATTATACTACTATCTACCTCATATTGACTTTTGAAAGTATTTAATAAATTAATATACATAAAGTCTTCCAAAGAGCCTGAGAGTTGATAAAAGTGCTCATTTAACTACTACTGTAACCCAGAACTGCCCCAAGGAATAAGTAATACTTAGTTAACATTTTCTATGTGATGGAACTCATTCAAAGTAATTGACAGGAATCATGCTTACTCTTAACAAACACCTAATGATGTAAGTACTATTACTACCTCAATTTTACCGGTAATGAAGATGAAACACTGAGAAGTTAAGGAACTTGCCCAAGGTCGCATAGCAAGGAAGTGGTGCTGTCAAAATTCAAATCCAGACAGTCTGGCTCTAGCAACACACTTTGTCATTATTTGGTATTGCCTTTAGGCCTGACACAGGAAGTAGTGGACACAAACAGTGCATTTGCTTTCACGTCTATCTATTTCAGTGGGTTTAGATTTCTCAACAACAGAGGCCGTAAGTATATTCATGGTCACCTCCCAGGACCTAGTAGACCAACTTGTATGCAGTGCATATTTAATTAGATAACTGGCTGCCTGTCCTTTGTTAATGGCAGGTGCTTAGTTCCTTGACTTGTGCCTGTACCTAAGTTCCCCTGACGGGACTCACTGCCTTCTCTCCTGACGCTGCTATAATCTCATGGCCCCTCATTGTGCCCACCCCCAGCCTCCAATAAAGGGAGGCTGTTATCTGCCTTCCCTCCTGTCCATCCTCTTTCTGGCCCTTCCACTGCCTGGACAGTATAAGGAGGATCATACAGGACTTCACTGAAAATGAAACCAGAGGAGAGGAGAGGAATGAAAAGGAGAGGCCAGCCTGGAAATAGAGTCCCTTGAGTCCTTTAGTCTTTCCAGTTCTGAGGACACCTTGCCACCTCTCATTTCTAGTTTTTGAGTCTCCAAAGTGTCCAAAGTGTAGGATGGGCAAGGTAGCCCTTGGAAAGCTAGAAAAAGAATTACAACTTTCATTTCTAAAATAATAAGAAATTCATATAAGCCCTGGTTTTGGAGCTTTCACTCCATCAGTGTATCAAACAATCATGTACTATTCGTCTCCTAAATAAAGAGAAATAATAGAATTGTTCTCTTTTAGCACACTGTCATATGTCGAAGCTTAGATGTGTTTGGGAAAATAGATTCAAAGATGATTTTATCTAGGCTTAACTAAATTAACCTTCACAGTCCAGACCAGTATCTTAAAAAATAATGAATAAGCAGCACGTATGAACAAGAAAATGGGATTCTGAAATTCCTATTCCTGGTATCACATACTAGTAGTAAAAACAAAGATTAGCTAAGTATATCTAACAAGAATCTTTACAATTCTGAAAACAAAAATTTCAAACACAAAATTTTGAAAATATCAAAATGCCTACTTAAAATTCAGATTTCCTTTCACTATCCTTAACATTGAATTCTGTTCTAAGTGAATACTGTAGCTTGAGATTTTAGGTAATCAATATATATAAGTCACATTCTTAAATTTAAAATAAAGAAATGTAAATTATCACATAATTAGATAATTGTGTAAATAAATAAGTCATACAATTTGCCACTAATTATCCAAGAGTTGTCTATTATCTAAACATGTTTGGGTCATATTAAACATGGATGGGCCTCACCACATTTAAGAGTCTAAACAACCAGTATTTTTGTAATTTACACATTAATATTCTTAAACTTCTTGGTATATGGCAGACTTGGACATTCTTATATCAGCTTGCCAACAAATATCCCAACCTTCAAGTGTTATGTTTCTTTTTGCCTGCCAGATTGGTTTTGGCAGCTTTACCTACCTAATACACGATTATCTGAAAGTTTTATTGCAGCCATTTAGAAAGGGTATTCCTTTGAACACACAGAGTCCCTTGAGGATGCCTCTGGGAGAGGAGAGGAGGAAGAGGGTGAGGGCTCACTCCACTTCTTCCCCACCCCCTCTATTTGCATCTAGATTACATATTAAGCTTCTGCCTAATAATTTGCTTAAAAATAGGGTCCCACTGGTAAGAAATAATTTAAAATCATTAGTTCATTTTTTTTCAAATATAAGGTGGAGCAAAAGTAAGTTTACTATGCATGAATACACAAAACAGAGTTTATTCTTATATTATTTATTAATTATGGTATCATTTTCCAAAGAAACAACTGTAACCCTACTTTTGCCATGCCCTGCATATTAAAACTTCAGTTTTATTAACATTTTTAAAGTTATTAAATATTCAATGTATTCGGTACATTATTTGTTTATTGCATAAATATTAACACTACTGCTTATGGTAGTTCTGTTCTTGTTATTTAAAACTGAGTAAATTTGGAAAACACAGAAAAGACTGATGATATAAATAATAAGGATACAATTCTCACCTCTTATATCTGTGCAACTGAGACAAAGTGGAAGCAAGTTCTGTGGTTGTAGCAAATCTCTAGTTATAATAAATACCCATTGGACCTTAGTCATCTGTACATGAATAGTGAAGATTTTATTTTTTATAAAATATTGAAACTATCTTTAAAGCTTTAGAAGTGAAATATAATTTAAGATTTCAAAATATTTGTTTTTCTGGAAATAGAAACCCTCCAATAACCTTTAGGGTTTAGTATTATAATTCAACTCATCCCATTTTCATTAACAAAATAGAAACTAATGATAGTCTACCCAATGAGCTAAACTACAGATGTCACTAATCTTTAAAGTACACTATCATCCAAAGTTATCATTAGCCATTCCATAGAAATATATGGTAAGTTTACCTATTTGATACCAGTGAGTTTGGAGGTATATATTATTAATGATTTTGGATATTCACATTACACTTGTATTTCATTAATATTTCAGCTACTGATTTACTTTAGACCCAGCTTTGATGCTTGAGCTAGTTAGCATGCTCTTTCAATAGTTCCACACAAACTTAGAAAACACTTGCTAATGTAGACCTATAATAATTGACCTGTATATATATATATAAACAATATTTATTACATTTATTTTACTCTACATTCTTCAATATGTACTACCAAAAGAAAAGATCTACAGATGCCCAAATATATTACTGATGAAGTTATTAGCTACCAGTAGGGTTGTATCTGGCTTTAAATAATTTATATCACTTTCTCTGTTAAATATTGCCTTTTTGGTTGCTTGAAGGAAGAAAGCAGCTCATTTGGAAAGGCAGCTAAGACCAAAAAACGTCTCAAAACCTCTCACTTCTAATATTTCCATGTATGAATTAGAGAAGATTGCTTAGGTAGAGAGCCTCCAAATATAAAGAAAAGATAATCCACAGAATGTTTTGTTCTTTAGAAACCTCTTTGATACGGGAGGGGGCACAGCTTTTGTACATTTGTAAAGAGATTTAAACACTAAGAGACTCTCTCTCCCTCAGACCGTGGGGACAAGACCAAAGTGGGTTTGGAACTTCCTAACGTCACAGCAAACAATAATCTTGTCCTGGAACAAACGGCAAGGATGACTCAGAATGTAATTAGAGTTGTACATCTAAGCAAATGACACAATATAACTTGTGGTATTTAAAAGAGAAAGGAAGAACACAGGGCGCAGGAAAAGACTGCTAACTTTTCCACACAGAGACAAGACCTTGGCAGAGTAAAAACAAACCCTCCTTAATTAGCAAATTATATAGCACAGGGCTGATAAACCTCTGTGTTTTGTAGCTGAGCAACCCACTTGTTGCTCCTCCCCCCTCTCCTCATCTACACAAGTGGGAATACTTGCAATGTTTATATCTAAACAAATGAGAAAGGAAGAAAAATTTTCTAAATGGACTGAACGTCAAAGGCTGAGCCAGAGTCCAATACCTATGAAAATAGAAGGCCTCCGATATTTTGTCAACATTCCTGCTGATGCCACAACCAACAGGATGAAACAGGCACATAAAGCAGAGATCCTGGCACCCATCCTTATTTATCCAGGGGCTGCTGCTCTACCCTGGTACTCAGGTGCTTCTCCTTTTTAACATGTGTCTGCTTTCAGAATATTTCTGTATTCATATAATGATCGACAGGGGAAAGAAAAGACATGAAATTTCCCTGCCTGTACCACTCTAAAATGTCACCTCACAGCATGTCAGTACCAAGCCAAGAAATAGCTTAGTCAGGCTCTCTGCCAACTGGCATGGACCTGAAGATTACTTGGCCTCCTGGAGGGCAATCTTTTTTCCCACACAACAAACCTCACAATTTACCTTGCAATGGTCCTAATATTAATACCATGTACCTTTTGTGATATAGAACAGGAGTGAGCAAACATTTTCTTTAAAAGGCTAGATAGTAAATTTTAGGTTCTGTGGGCCATATGGTTTCTGTTGCAAATCTTTAACTCTGTCTTTGTAGGAAGAAAGTAGTCACAGACAATATATAAGGAAATGGGTGTGGCTGTTTCAATAAAATTTTATTTAAAATACAGGTGGCTGTCAGGATTTAGCTGAAGGGCCATAGTTTGCTGACCCTTGATAGAGAGGATGGAAACTCAGAAGATAAATTAAAATTTCTCCTATTACACAGTTGTTGCAGGGAAATGTATAAAATATAGTTGGGTCTCATTTTCACACATATATTTAATTATAGTCAAAATTTGTCCATGGAATTCATTCATTAAAAAATGTATTTTCGCCAAAACCGGTTTGGCTCAGTGGATAGAGCGTCGGCCTGCGGACTCAAGGGTCCCGGCTTCGATTCCGGTCAAGGGCATGTACCTGGGTTGCAGGCACATCCCCAGTGGGGGGTTTGCAGGAGGCAGCTGGTCGATGTTTCTCTCTCATCGATGTTTCTAACTATCTCTCTCCCTTCCTCTCTGTAAAAAATCAATAAAATATATAAAAAAAAAAAATGTATTTTTTCCAACTATGTTCCAGGCATTGTGTTAGAAAAGTAGATCTGATATAAAAAATAATAAATAAAATAATTACAAACTGGTGAATAAGAGAGGCACAGACTACCTCAGAGATTGTAGGGTATGGGAGAATATATCCTGCGAGTATTTAATGAGGTCCTATTTTGTGTCATGTACTCCTCTAGGAGTGAGGTATACTCTAGGGAACAAGACAGATAAGGAACTCTTGTGGCATTTACATTCTTAGTAGAGGGAAACATCCTATATAATAAAAGGCTAATATGCAAATAGACTGAAAGGTGGAACAACCAAACAAACGGTCGCTGTGACATGCACTGACCACCAGGGGGTGCGTGCAGAACATGGCGGGTGGCAGCAGCAGGTGGCAGAGTGTGGAACATGGTGGGTGGCAGCCGCAGTGGGATGGTGGAGCAGGTGAGGAGGGGTGCCAGACCAAGGCGGGGCAAGCTGTCATCGGGGCAAGCCTTTGGTGTTTACTGAAAATTCTTTGCTCCCGCACATTCAGTCCCACCCGGTGCTCGCACATGCTGCACAGCACTGACCCTGCTCGCACAACTGCTGGCGCCAGAGCCACTGCTAGCACCCGCTGCAGGCGCCCAGCACCAGCCCCAATCATTCAGTGCTGTCAGTGGGTGCGAGCTGTGGCTGCTGGCCCCTATTGCCCCTCAGGGCTTCTCCACCTCCCCCTGCTCCTGAGGGGCAATTGGGGCTGGCAGCTGCCACTCGTACCCACTGCCTGCGATGGCCCCGGTCACACCCGCTGCCGGCACCAGAGCTGCTGCTCGCACCCTCAGTTGGCACCAGAGCTGCCACTCACACCCCCTGCGAGTGGCCGGCACCAGTCCTGATCACTCGGCGCCATCAGCGGGTGCGAGCAGTGGCTGACGGCCTGGATCGCCCCTGAGGGCCTCTCCACCTCCCCCTGCTCCTGTGGGCCGCTTGCACCTGCTGCTGGGGCCGGCCCAAATAGCTCCGCGTCATCAGCGGATACAAACAGGGCTGGTGTCATCATCAGCACCTGGGAGTAGAGGCGGAAGACAGGGGACCAGGGGTGGGGTGGGGGAGGGGGGCGCGGCAGGAAGGGCTGGGCAGAGGATGGGCCGAGACCCGCCCCTGTGCCCACCACAGCCTTGTGGCCCACAGTTCCTTTCAAGGTGCACGAATTCGTGCACTGGGCCCCTAGTAATAAATAATGTGACAAACACTAAACCATAAAAAGTCAATCAGTGGTAAATGCTACAAAGAAATAATACAGTATAATATGACAGAAGGTCACTTAGCAGAATGGGAGAAGGTGGTAGGTCATGGTGCTTAGAAAAGACTTCTGAGCAAAGACCTGAAATGAAGAGAAAGAGCCATCTATGGCAAGATTGGAAGAACAATTTTCTGAGCTAAGTGAATAGCATGTACAGTTCCTGAGACAGGAATGAGCTAGTCCGTTGGAGAAATAACAAGAAGGTAATTGTCTCTGGAGTGTCTGGAATGAGAAAAAGGTGGTAGATGATGAATCCAGAGAGAAGTGTGGGAACAGATCCTATAGGGCCTCATGGTAAGAAACTTGGATTTTACTTTTACATAATGAAAATCTGTAGGGAGATTTTAAGGAAAGAATGACACATTCCTATTCATTTTAAATTACACTGAACCCATAATTACATATGAGATAAGTGCTAGTAAAACAAGGTTCAGTGTCAAATGGCACAGTCAGGGCTAAGGAAGGGCTGCAATCACCCATAGTAAAGGGTCCATTTGCTGTGGTCCTAAAACTGGAGATCTACCAATGGAGACAGATGGGGAGAGGCTTGCTCCTTCCTACACAGAAATTCAAAAGGCCGTTATAGCTCCAACTGCCCAACTTCTAGGGCCCAGAAAGGTTTTTATATCTTCTTGGGTCTTTTGATTCTAATATATTACAAGCAAATAATAACACCTAACTATTTGTTGACAAGTGACTACAGAGGGATTAACTAAAGGTCTCCTATTTGGCTTGAGAAGCAGGGGTTAGTTTTTAAATAAAGCTAGTTGGGAACATTTCTACAACTGGACTTAAAAGACAATTACTCCTATTAACCTTTCTTACAACTGCCATTTTTTTCTACCTCTATCCACAAATCATAGATGTATATTTTCTTCCAGTTTTAGTGATAAATTTTTAAAAACATACTTATCAACTATCTGCTCATTTTACACATGCAGGAAGTCTCCCCACATGTGCAAATAAAATTTAGAGCATCCTTCTGGCTCAGTATTGAACAGTCAGCAGCCATCAAAACAATGCACAGATGAGAAGTTTGAGTTACTTAGATTCACATGTGCACATATTGTGTGTAAATATATGCCACTGTTGTATGCAGTAAATGGTTGCCTACTGGTCTGGAAGTAAAAAATCATTTTCCTTCCAAATGAAGATCTAGCTGAAACTCAAGTAACTTAGCACCAAAGATTAAAGCAACTTTAGCATCTGAAAGCAGTTACAAGGCCCCTTAACTTGCATTATTTTATACCCAGCACCACACACTTGAGCACTTGATATATACTTTTTTATTTTTAGATTATGATAACAGATATTATTTAGCCACTTAATAAACAAACATTTCAGGAGATATAAAAATGGATAAATAGACATTCACTATACTACTGTCCAAATAGGAAAAAAAGGACTTAAAATACTAAAAATGACAACAACCGCACACATGGAAGTGCAGTGCTAACTGATACCTGCAATGTACTATAATAACATTGGAAATCTCAACCTTGGGGGGGTGGGGAGTGAAGTGTGGGTAGCTTTCCAGAAGAAACTGGTAACAAAGCTGATTCTTAAAGAATAATTAAGAGGACAAAATAGAGTGACTGTAGAAGTTTTTGAGAGCCTAGATCAGGGGTGGGCAAACTTTTTGACTCGAGGGCCACAATGGGTTCTTAAACTGGACCGGAGGGCCGGAACAAAAGCATGGATTGAGTGTTTGTGTGAACTAATATAAATTCAAAGTAAACATCATTACATAAAAGGGTACGGTCTTTTTTTTTAGTTTTAGTTTTATTCATTTCAAACGGGCCGGATCCAGCCTGCGGGCCGTAGTTTGCCCACGGCTGGCCTAGATGATCTGATAAACACAATTTGAATCATTAGTAACTACCTACTCTAAACCCAACTATTGCTTAAATTACTATTAGGACAAAAATAATTGTGGAATGTTGTCCTTGACTAATTGACACCTCACAATCTATTTAGGGAGGTAAGTACATATCCAAAACAAAATGTTAATAGTACATAGTAAAGTGTACACTGCAATGCATATGCAATGCATTCATTTGTTCATTCAACAAATATTTATTGTCTATCAAGTATGGACCACATACTGCTCTAGAATTGGAGATATGGCAATGGACAAACACAAGGTCACTGGCCTCATAGAGGTCACATTTTAGTGGATACTAGTATGGGTTAATAAATGTTTTTGAAAAGATCTTCATCATTAATATGTTTCAGGTAATAACAGGCTAAATCCTAATTTTCTGAAGCAAAGAATACAATACACAAGTAGAGGTTATTATTAAGTAAAAAAATATTGTCAAAAAAAATTAGCCAAGCATTCCAGTAAAAGCTTTTATTAAAATAGTCTGAATGGCAATTCATAACTACATTTTTCAGAAATAATAATCAATTCATCAATTTTTAGGCAGTGTGAAGTATTTATAGTAAATAGAACCTTATCTTCTAAGTCATGAATCTCACTTAATGTATTTATACTTTCAACCAAAAAGAAAGATATCCTTTGGCAAAAGCAAAGCATATTTTCTAAGCATTCCTCCAAATTCTGGAATATACCTGTATTTTTAATCTTAATATTATAAATATACATGTTGTGAACTTTTGGATATCGGAGAAAGATAATAATAGTTAAAAAAGTACAAGATGTGGAAAAAACATTAAACTTTAGACATTTCTCTGCTATTGAAAGGTTGAAAGGAATCACAAAAAAAGTGGCAAAGACACAAAGGCCACTTGTACTTATTGTTGCTATCCCGATATCTGATCACTCTCAGGTATTGAGTGTGGTTTGCTAATAATTCTGAAAAGAGCTATATGAAAGAGGAGAGTCAACCCTAGACATATAACCCAAGTGTTTCACCCAATAAAATGGTGATTTAATTTTTTTTTAATTTATTGATTTTAGAGAGAGAGGAACCAAAAGAGAGAAATATCAATTTGCTGTTCCATTTATTTAAGCATTCATTGCCTGTTTCTCGTATGGAGATCAAACTCACAACTTTGATGTGTCAGGATTATGCTTTAACCAACTGAGCTACCAGACCAGGGCTAACATGGTGATTTTTGAGCATATTATTTATTGTTCTTCCCCATCTGACAAATAAGAACAATGCTATTAACCTACCTCATATTGGTGTTAATCAACAAGTTACCACAGAAAGTTGATCTCTGTGATTCAATTCATCACATCAAGAACTAGTGCCATGACAGTTAACAGTTTCAGCACTTACAGTGACCACACATCCTTTCCCCTTGCATACCTTGCTCCTCATCTTGTTTAGTTGCAAGACCAAAAGCATTGAGGAATGAGATTTGAGAGTGTATCAGGGGTGACTTTTAGTAACAACCAGTGTCTTGAGAAGAACATTTAAAAGAATCCATTCTATCAAACTACAAGGAAGGTACACCTAGATTAACATAAATTATCATCTAGCTGCATCTAGCACTGATAACAGATTCTACATCAAACACTTTCCTGAGAGTGATTCCATGAGCTGCATAATAATCACCGTGCTTTGATTAATTGTTTTGTTGAATAAATGGACGAATTAATTGCACATAAATACAGATAGTCCCAGTTTCTGCAGTGTATTGCTTATCCTAACTTGGAATCAAAATAGTAGTACAAATTCTAGTACTAAGCATACCAAATGGTTACAGTAAAAAGATTTCCATTTGAATTATCAAAATAAATACATTACATGAAATTTGGAACTTGACTTGTCGAAAACCTCTAATTAAGGGAAACTTATGAGAGCCTTTAGCAAGTTCTTGGCTGCATGCAATTATTTGGTTTCTTAATCCTCAGACCAATTACATTAACAATGACAAAAGATATGCAAATTTAAACAGACAATAGTCAAGCTGCTCTGACTCATACCAACAGGGATGTTTTTAGCATATATTCAGCTTGATGCACACTAGCAACATTTAGTGTGATAGTTATGCTTGGCTACAATCTGAAAACTATACAATAATCACTGACCAAGAACAATACAAACAAAAATCAAATTTATTTCACACAATAAGTTAACATCTGAAACATGTGAATGATTCAAGCCCAGTAGAATCATGTGTTTACCCTGTCACTGATGAATAATTGCATAGCAACAAAAATATGCATAAATAGGTTTAATTTACCATTTAATTGTATATTTTAAGTAAACAAAATATTATATTTTTGGTAGAATAGCTCACTCAAGACAATCTGGGACTAACCTTCCTTCCCTAATCCCCTCAAAGAATCCAAGCTAATTTAAAATGATTGAATTGTGATTAAAAACTATATGGAAAGTATACTGAGAATAGTAATAAGCAATTCAATCAAATTCATTTTTTTGTTATGAAAATAAGTTTTTCCAAAGAAAAAACAGATATCCTATTACGAATGGCTGTTGAAATTTAAGTTACAATTACCAAAAGAGTACAGAATTCTGTTTGTTTCCTATTCTTCTGCCTATTTATCCATTTTTATTTTATTTTATTTTTTACCTGTAGTCCACAATAGAAAGATTAACTACAATTCTGGGTTTGGAAACTCTAAAACTACGAAGTTTCAGTTAACTTGTCAAATAAAATAAACTAAGTGATCTTAGTTCAGTCCCTAGTGGACAAAAGTAGAATAACTATTACTTGGCATGATTCAGCAAGAGGTGATATGAGTGCGTGTGACCACACAGGAACAAAAAAGAGAATTTATCCTTTCCCTATCTTTTATCTTCTTAAAAGGTTTGCTCTGTTAATTGACTAACTTAAAGAAGACCAGATGGGTTGCATTCCTATATATATGCACTAAGTAGATTTTTTGCAAAGATCCCTGGGGGATGGAGGGGAGGCTTTTCACAAATAGGGATATTTGCCCCCTTATAGTAACACAGTTGAATGTACTTGTTATCTGCTGCTTACCTGTTACACAATTAAACAGAGCAAAGAGAGGATGAACTGCAGAAACTGTTTCATATTTTAACAGGCATATTTTCAATTAAAAAATTTAAATTGTATATAGTGAGATACTGAATAAAATATTCCATTTAATTTCTATAAATTGGGATTATATGCATATTCAATATTAACATTCATCTGGATACCTACAATCCCACATAGTACTATCTGAACTACCATATCCTGAAGGGGGAAAAAAAAGGCACTTCAGGGATATAGCCAAGATATAGCCTAGCCTACATGTTGTGTCCAGCCCAAATCTGCAGGTGCACGTCTTTGGGAATAGCCACCACCGGCTCTATTTCTCCTTTCCTAGTGGGCAAACAGCCTCTTCCTGATGCAGTCACATTAAAAGGTCTCCTCCTGATCTTTCTCCCTCAAAGACTGAAGAAAATATGACAGAAATAAAGAAAAATCAGTCCTCTACTATTCTACTACTTGCTGAAATTTAGTTTCCTTTACAAACTTATACAATTTCTCCAACCAAATATCACACTTTATATTTAACCTCATTTCATGTTAACTTTACTAGTGGTTGAAAAACAGGTATTTAGTGATAATTTCCCATCCTGGCTGTATAACATTTCCTGGTGTAAAATCTATTTGATCCTAAATTAGTAATATCCTGATTATTTTCTTTTTTGCCAACTTGCTCAAAATGTACTTTCTTTTTTTTTTTTTTTAAATTGGGTTTTGACAGTCAGAAAACTCAAGCTAAATTTTAAGTAAGAGAAAAAAAGATATGTCACAAAACATGCCATGACTAGGCACACAAATGGGATTCCTTCAGACCTTCCTAAGCTAGCACAAACCTAAAAACCTTGGCTCACCCGTGGAGTCCCAGGGAGAAAGCCCTCTTGCATATGCAAACACTGCCCCCCTGGAGCAAAAGGTAAACACACAAATCCTCCCCTAAGGATCTCTAAGTTCACTACAGCACAAGAACTGAAAAGGCTCCGTGCAATTAGAAACCGAAAGCAACCACTTACTTTTTGCAGCCACTGAGTATAGTTTTCCAGCACATGCTCCAGATGTTGAAGTTTCTGGGAAGAGAAATCCGGTTCCACGTGCGGAGCATCTCTCTGCAGAGCGTTTGTGTTGTACTGGTCTGTCCTACTCTCACGACAGTTCCCGTCATGTTCTGGAAGAATGAAAGTGTAGGCACATTGCCCATATTGAATCCGGCTATATCTTCTCCCACCGTTTTCTGGACTTCGGCGCTGGTTGCTGCACCCTACGTGAGTCAGAATGGCAGCGAGGAAAGCTAAGGAAAGGAAAACTGTCATTGTACTGCCAGCACTCTCTCTCCGTGCCTCTCGCAAAACTTGCTCCTTTCTTCTGACCTTTAAATTACTTCTTTATTTCAGGTAAAACTGCTTGTCTCTGACTTTTTCCCGTTCAAAGAAAGCTTTTGAAGAAGAATCACAGAAAACTAGCCATTTGTTAGCTTTGTTCTAAAATGTTATTTTTTTTATTTCACTGGAATGATAGTTTCCTTAGTTAAAACTTGAGATATTTATTGCATAGTAGCTGAGATTTATTGTTTCCTCTCTGTGTAACCGTTCAGCGTGGAGCCTGCCTGAGTCAGCTGCGTGTACATATTCTAGACCCTTTCCTCTACCCTATCTGCTGCAGATCTGCTATTTTCTCCCAGACCTCAGTGAGTTTTATTAAGGTTGAACATCCAAGCCAAGCTGGAAGCAGGCAGCCTTTCACAAGATGACTTGACAGGAATGCATGAGGGTGCCCCTTTGCAAGGATTGCTGAAGGCTTGGAGTAGCAGGATCGTCTTACAAATTGGCTAGATGCGCATGACCTCGATCATGTATGGCCCTCCCACCCCTTCCGCAGACAATTGTCTGGAGCCTTTAGCAGACTCGTGGCAAATCAATAAATAGAGCAGTCCACCTTAATACACTTTTAGTGTGCATGCTGACCTACTAACTAGCAAACTAGCAGAATGTTTTTAAGTGTCTATTGAATTGGAGAACCCTAAGAAGAAAATTGGCATAGTGTCCAGTGAAATTATTTATTATTTACGAGTGATAAAATCTGTATAATTATTAATTTTTAAAAATTTTATTCTTGATCCTGGAGAAGATGATTAAAAACCATTTTTGAAGATGATATTCTTTTACTGTATTCACTTAGACTTTTAGGAGTTGGAGAAAATTATCAAATTAGCAAAATATTTTACAACTTATCACTCAAAGGAATATAGCATGTGCATATTAAGTAGAATAATCTGAGTACTTTCTGAGATACGGATTTTAAATGAAACTAGTTCCTCATTAGAATGCAGCCCTGGGTGCTCTGTGTATATAATTTGAGCAACTTCTTTACAAAAACAGTATGGTTACAATTTAAGACAGTGGCCTGAGAATTATTAATTCCTGTGGTATATCTTAATCATATATTTCACAAGGATCTCTTTGGAGTTGCTATGGCTATCTTTACTACTGGTACAGAAGTTCCACATAAATTCTCCTGTGGCTGCATAGACACAATATCTGAGAAAAAAAGCATGTATCAGGTGTGCCAATGGGCTATATGGGAGAAATCTCTGAGCTTCTTCTATTAAGTAAAAAGCAAACATTATCAGAGGGTGATTTCCCAAACCTAGGGTGTACACATTTGAACAAAGGGATCAGTAAAACATAAAAAAACAGGTGATAATTATAGAATTAAGGTTACAGCACTGAGATCTTTACTGTGTGCAGAAAACATGAATTATGAGCAGTGGCTTTCATCAAGAACTGGGAGGGATTTTATGGAACGGAGTTTCTCAACTGCAGTCATGATGTGAAAACAGAAGCCACAGATGTTGACTCATGTCCTAGAAAGGTGGGGGGTTAGAGGTTAGAGATTGGCATGCTGGGAGAAGTTAGAGGAGAGAACAAAACACATTCCAGAAAGAATGTGATTTACTAGTACTTGGAAGAAATAAAATGTGCTGAGATGTATCAGTCCTTTCCACACCAAAAAAAAACAAGTTTCTGATCTGACAGATATGGAAGCACGTAATACCAAACATAGAAATAAAGTCTTTGAACAGCTTTTACAGTTTCATCCTGACATTGTATGTCTCCTGTTGCTGATATGACACTCACTTGTAATAATAATAATGACATTTATTAAGAGGTTACTATTTTCCAGGCTTGTGCTAAGTACTCCTTACACAAAATCTCATTTAATTATCCCAACAAACCTAAGACATGAATAATAAGCTAAACCCCATTTTACTGCTGGGAAAACTGAGTCATAGAAAGGCTAACTGGTTACAACTCACATAACTAGTAAGTAATGATGCCAGGGTTCCAAGCCTAGTCTTCTAACCTCCTAGCCAGCCAAAAAGTTTCCAAAAGGGCTCCAGGCTGCATCAATTCACAGTTCTACAGCAGGTTACCTGACGGAACTTAGGAAAAAAAGAACTGATGAAAAACCAGTTTCTGATGCTAACGTGATTTCTCTTTATCCTTTCTCTGTACCCAAAAACACAGGGAAAAAAAAGTGACAGGTAACCCAGATCATCAAGTTTTTAAGGACCCACAAGGATGAAGCAGACTGGCAAAGCACAGATTTGACTAAGAACACTTCCTAGCACTGCTTGCTTTGAAAATTGTCCCTGAAAAAAAAGAAAGTCCAAAACTAACACCCGTAAGTGCTTTGTTAAGAACTAAATATAGCTGACAATCAGCAGAAGACACCCATATTGAAGTGCTCCTGTTTTTTTTAACAGCGAGATTGTTAAACACCTGTTCCTGTGTTTGTGTGTGTGTATCTACATGTGCTCTGTTCATATAAACTTTTCCAATCTGTAAAATAAAAAGGAATGCACAATTCCTGAGTGAAGAGTAGAAAAACTAAGATAGAGAAGCCAGAAGTACAAATACAAAAGGGAGAGGGGACATAGAGACAGTGAGAGAAAGAGATAGAGACTGACTGATTTCTTTTCCAGAAAAACAACAAAAAAAAACATGACATTGAAAGTGTCAATCTAGGGGAAAAAACGTCTCAAAACACAGGGACATGTGGAATGCACGCATGTGCTTTGGGACTCCATCTGAAGAGACACTGGGTGCATCTGAAAATCCTAATGATATGCTAAAGACTATTTGCTTTCAGTGACCTGAACCTAACCAATAGCAATATGTTACTGTTGTTGGTGATTATTAAATGGTACAGTTTAAAAATATTACAGTTTAGGAGACTTTAGAATTTTGGAAGTAGTACGAAGAACAAGCCATACTTATTTATTTTTTAAATTCCTCTACCACACCACCAAAAAAGGTTTAAAAAATGTTCTAGGGAACTAAATAATTCTATTCAGTTGTATACTGAGGGAGCTTGATTTTGAAAGCTTTGTATTTTACTTGCATTAGCAGAGCTCTGGAATAATGAGGTGTATGCTTTGAGATTCTGATCCTGGCTCTGGCCAATTAGTTCAGGTGATTAGAGCATCATTCCAATACACCAAGGTTGTGGGTTTGACCCCTCATCAGGGCATATACAAGAATCAATCAATGAATGCACAAATGACATTGATTGAACAACAATCAGTGGATAGAGTATTGGCCTATGGACTGGTCAAGGGCACATGCCCGGGTTGCAGCCTTGATCCCTAGTAGGGGACGTACAGGAGGCAGCCAATCAATCAATGATTCTCTCTCAACATTGTTTCTCTCTCTCTCTCCCTCTCCCTTTCTCTCTGACATCAATAAAAATATATTGAGAGGAACAAAAAAAAGCAGCCATCCTTTTTTCCCCTCCTGTACTTATTTTTCTCAACTCTTATCTTTAGCCTAAGGTCTCTCAACCCTTAACCTTTAGCTCCACCGTGGAGCTTTAAAAAAAACACACACAAAAAAAACCAAAAAAAAAAAAACAAAACAAAACAAAAACCAGCTCAAAGAAAATCAGCCTTTTATCTTAAAACAAAGAGGTCTGGAATTCCAAGAAACTCACCCAAGTCCACTGGATGCAAAGTGAAGAGCTGGTGGGGCACAATGGGTCCCTGCTGGTACCTAGCACTGGTCCGGGTCTGCAAGGTGGTCCTGGGTGGAACCCGGCCACACAATCCGAGTCACAGCACCATAATGTTGGGACAGTGGGAACAACACCAGGTGTTAGAACAGTGGGATCAGACAGACATGGGTTCAACAACCTCGGTACTTGAGTTCTGGCTAGGAAAGAATTCAGAGCCAAGACTCAAACTATAAGATAACATTTATTTAGAAAAATCACAGAGGTAGAAGAAGTAATTTCTAGAAGAAAATAAGTTATAGAGACAAAGGAAGGATCTGAGGAGCTTGGGAGTGAATAGGGTAATGGTAATGCACCTGGGGGAGGAGGAGGAAGGGAAAGGCACTGGTGTGCTTCCAGGAGGGAGAGTGGGCTGGGTCTCCCGTCCTAAGAGTGTTAAGGGTGGAGATTTAGGGGAGGTCCCAGAGGAAGATCTCCATAGATCTTTCCAGGTGTGTCCTTTCAGGGTCTAGGCCTCCACTGATTGATTGGTTGGCTCCAGGGCAGGGGTCATAGTCCAATGCAGCTTGTCCTGAGGTCAGCCTGGGGGGTCCCTTGTCTGGTTTTGCTGCTTTTCTGGGCCTGGAGCTGAAATACAGCTGAGGCCTAGATGTTATCTCTAGGAAGAAAAGGTCACAGGTCCAAATGATATGCTAGGGAGGAAAGGTTGCCTTAGGGGCAAGGTCCAACCCTTCAATTGTCCATTGCTAGGCACCTGGGGCTTTCTACCCTAGTGACCATCTGTATCTGGCCCATCTTCCTTGCTCTGCTCATGTCTGTCTAACTGACTACCACATCATAATCTTCAAAACAGCTAAAATTAAGCAGTATGGTTGCCTCAACTGCTAACCAACATCCAATCTGATTGTCCAGTTATACTTTGGATTCATTCTAAGTGTTTAGTTCTGTGCCATATCACCTGTTACAGATCTTATCACCCATGATCTAAAATAAAATTAGACAGTATAAAATAAAATAGTATTTATTTCTCAAAAACGCCATAAGGCACTCTCCTGGTATTCATATGACACCCTGTGATGGCAAAAGTGGTAAGAAAGTGTCCTCTTCCCTTGCACACTGCACACAATGCTATTTCCCACATATTCTATAAATATATTCTTAGAATATTCCCTGTCTCCACCCTATGGTTATGCTCTAGTAGGAATCAAAGATATCAGCATGTCTATGGTCATTGTAGCTATGTATAAAAGGAGGGCAGTTGGAGACAAAACCAAGACCCCTTCATCTAACTATGTAGGCAACAAAGGTATCCACACCAGATGGAAATACCATAGAGTGCTAAGAAAAAAGCAAGAAGATGGAGCCTATCACCTGGTGACTGACTGATAGCACTTCGTGAGGACATGGGAAATATTCACTGGGAGCTCCCAAAACTGATACCTGCCCTTGAAAGACTTTGTAAAGAGCTGGTGACACGGCAATGTGTGGAGACATATAAGTAGGTGATAAAAATAAAAATTATTATATAAATACTAGAGGCCTGATGCACGAAATGTGTTCAAGAGTAGGCCTTCCTTCCCCCGGCTGCCAGCACCAGCTTCCCTCTGGCACCCAGGACCCAGACTTCCCTTGCAGCCCTGGCTTCATCTGGAAGATAGTCTGGAAGGACCTCCGGTCTAATTAGCATATTATACTTTTATTATTATAGATTCCCCTGCCTTCTAATGAGAGAAACTCCTGGTAATTAGCAGGTGTCCTGCTTGCTATCAGTTTTTAATTATAGCTATGCAAGTTTTAAAAAAAGCTGAGACAGAACTCATTGTTCTACCTAAGGAAAAAAGTGAAGGGCCTCAAAGATTTGGACAAGGAGGATTAGAGCTTGAGGAGGGTCAAAAGAGACAGGAAAGTTGTGGCTGTGTGGCTAGGAGAAACTTGTGAAGATATATCAAGCATGGAGGTTTGGAGTGAAATGGTGTTTCCTGTGAGATAAAATCCCTCTTGCTGGTTTTGTTTTGTTTTCAGTAAAATATATGCTTTGGGGCAAATAACTTCTTTAGAGTAAATGAGAAGAATTGTTGGTCTTTGCTCCAAACATGGGGACAGCTAATATCTGGGTTACACAGACTGTTAATGTGAATATAATTCAAGTTATTTATTCCACATTGGTCTTTCATATTAGATTAGCGCTTCTCTAGGACTTAGGACTGTCTGCCTGTCACTCTCTTCCTTTTCCTGGCACATAGGAGGCAACTGATAAATATATTTTCGACCCAGCTGCTGGTCTGACCGACTCATTCACTTTAATTTTTTATCTGAAGACATAGAAGCATCACACCCTTATCAAGCTTTTCATGTGCTGATATAGCTTAGACCCCAAGACTTCACATTCTGGAGAGTCACATGAAAGATTTAGAGATCAGAGATTCCAAGCAAATCCCAGAAGTGGCAGTGGTATGGTATCTAACACTCCCAGCTACCCATAGGCATTGTCATGGTTGAAGAACCATTTAAGACACATCACAGAAATACCTTCTAGTGTGAGGTTACTTGTTAATTCTACAACACAGATAACTCTACAAGTACCCAAATCAAAAAAGAAAACAAACATCTGGAGACTACCAAGCAGAAATACAGATGCCAACATTCCTCCTATATCAGAATAAAGAACGATTTCCACTGGAGACCCAATGAGATGAGATTTGATTAAGGGGAAAAGCATATAAACCATTTTGCATTCACTAAGTGTCTCCTTCTTTCTTCTTTTTCCCTACAGACATTTTGATTCATAGATTAGAAAAACAATGCAAAGGTCTCTTTGTCTCAACTTTTCAACTTCAGAAAGAACATGCATTTGAAAGGAATGGCTGGAATCAATATTTGATGAATTGTGCACTCAATAGCACTTGGATGGTGGCTAATCATTGTACCCAAAGCTGATACCTGCCCCCGACTAAGCAGTGACTCAAAGATCCAGGACTTTTTGTTATTAGAGCATTCTGACAATATCTGCTCTTGAGGTATAAAAAAGGATCACTCACCAGCATTGCAAATTTAGATGACAATATGGAAATAAGATCCCTAAATTTTTCTAAAATCTGTCATTGTTTTTCAATCTTATTTTCATCTGTTAATGTAATCTTACTTTCTCTCCTTCTTGCCAGTTGGATGAACTGTTTTGTAGAGGTTAAGGTGGGAGACAGATTGCTTCATTTTTGTTTTTTGTTTATTTATTGTTTATACTATTAAATAAGATTGGATTACATTGGACAAAACATTTAATTATTCTAAGCTCAGTTTCCTCACCCATAAAGTAAGGATGATGATACACTGCCATTTTATAAGGGCAATGTGAAGATTAAATAAGATCATGGATATAAAATACCCAGCACAGTGTCAAGAGCAGCGGTTCTCAATCTGTAGGTTGCGACTCCTTTGGCAGTCGAACAACCCTTTCACAGGGGTCACCTAAGACCATCCTGCATATCAGATATTTACATTACGATTCATAACAGTAGCAACATTACAGTTACGAAGTAGCAACGAAAATAATTTTATGGTTGGGTCACAACATGAGCAACTGTATTTAAAGGGCCAGAAGGTTGAGAACCACTGGTCTAGAGCAGTGGTTGACAAACTGCGGCTTGCGAGCCTCATGTGGCTCTTTGGCCGTTTGAGTGTGGCCACGAAGTTTCAATCCCACTGTACGTGTGCACCCGCACGTAGTATTTTGTGGAAGAGCCACATTCAAGGGGCCACAGTTTGCCGACCACTGGTCTAGAGCATATCAAACAAAGCCTCTAAACATTTGTTCTTGTTTTTAAATGTGAGTTCTCCTTGTACTAAAAAATGGTCCTACTTTTATGACTATGTTTACCTAACTTGATTCATTATCATTTTTCCTCTTGTTTAAAATCACTTCTGAACCTCTTAAGAATCACGATATTTTAAAAGCACATTTAATATGGGAGGGAGACTATGTTTACAATGATAATTCACATAAACAGCTCTGGTGTCCTTGAGGGCATGGACTTCATTGTTCTCCTGACTGCAGCATCCCCAGCACCTGGGACAGTGAGTGGCTGACACATAATAGGTGCTCAATAAATAATATGTTGAATGAATGAAACAAATTGGAAACAATTTAGTAGGAATACACTACTTTACAGGGACATTTAGTAGGGCAGACAAACATATATTTGTTAGTGTAATGAGAATTTTATTCCCTGGAAACCATGGCAGCAATGTGGATGCCATTTATGGCTTGTCACCATGACTTGTTATCTGAGTCATTTCCAGGCAATTCAACTAAATGACCTTATTTTCAAGAGCTGCTTTTATGATTAGACATGTGGCATATATCGCCCTATTCTGTTTCCTGGGATGGGGAGATAGAATAGCAAGTGTTTGCCACTGATAAAATAAAAATGAATTTATGGGCTTTACTATTAATCTTATAAGAAATATACAGCTTGACATGACTTGCATATAAGCAAAGGAAAACTTATTTTATTTACTTTTTCTCCAAAACGAATTTTTGTTTCCCCCCAGGGTCTAATCAGACTAGGAATTTCGCAATTAAATTAGAAAATAAATTCTACTGTTATAGAAAACATGTGAAAATATAATGGCTTAAACCAGGCTCTTAGTTCATAAATTCACAGGCTAAGACCAGTCTTTTCAATGGTAAACTTAAATGAAGTAGCCATTAAGTCTGAAAAGTTTATACTTTTTCTTTTCACTAAATATGTGTCTGGGTTCTTTCCACTTGTCTTATAATAATCATTAAAAGGGAAGATTGAGCCCTGACCGGTTTGGATCAGTGGATAGAGCGTCGGCCTGCGGACTGAAAGGTCCCAGGTTCGATTCCAGTCAAGGGCATGTACCTTAGTTGCGGGCACATCCCCAGTGGCGGGTGTGTAGGAGGCAGCTGATCGATGTTTCTCTCTCATCGATGTTTCTAACTCCCTATCCCTCTCCCTTCCTCTCTGTAAAAAATCAATAAAATATATTTTTTTAAAAAGGGAGGATTGAGACAAGTAAAGCAAGGCTAGGATAAAAGATAACCATAAATGACTGAAAAATTGGAAAAGATTGTTATAACCTTTTCATTCTCTATAGTTAAATATTCCTTTTACTTGTGATATATACAGATGGATCATTTTTAGTTTTAGAGACACCAAAAAGCTTGCATAATTTGGAAACATTTCCCAAATTGTGTTACGTTTACCTTCAGTGTGTTTATCAAAACATTCCCCTTGTACTCTCATTTACCTAACAGTTTCCTTAAACTCAAATGTTAAGCTTTCTACATTATCTCAGATTTACCTTATACAAGAGTATGTGGGATACCGAGGACTTGTGCTTTTTCCTAATATACATTAAAATAAATACAGAATATTAAGATGAATTCACTTCAATGTAAGTCTACATCATGTCCAAAGTATTTGGGGACTGTTTCTACTCTGTAGTCAAATCAGAAATACAAGAAATAAAATGTTTTTAACAGGGGCTTCTACACTTACACTGCCAGAGAGCACTTGAAGGATTTCTCTACATCCCAACTCGGGAAATCATGGTGGGGGATTGGCAGCAGCCCTATTTTAATGCTGTCCACTGATGAGAATGCCCAACTGAAGGTCTGAAATTGAAACAATGATTGGCCAGGAATTTCAACAGCTCTTTTCTTGATCCTAGCAATTGGAAGAACAGCGAAGTATTTAGTGTCTGAAGAGTAAATCTTTACTACTTTTAGTCTTGCATTTGGAAGAGTGTTAGGGAAACAGTAAACAAATTTCTTCTCATGAGTTGCATTCCCTTTGGAGAATTTGCATTCCTTCTTTACATCCCTTAAAGAGCCATAAAAACACATCAATTCAAAAAAAAGGGGGGGGGGGGAGTTAATATTTAAAGGAAAAGTTAGGAATCAATTACCCTCAGTTTAATAATAGCTAACATTTATTGAGTACCTATGATATGTTCAGGACTGTGCTAGTCACTATATACCTGCATTATCTGTTCTGTTATAATTACAATAACTCAATATGTAAGAACTTTTATTGCCATGATTTTACAGAGAAACAAACAAACTTAAGTTTCAGGCAGGACATAAACCCAGTGTTCTGATCCCAAAGTTGAAGCTTTTAACTATTACATATTTACAAAGCCTCAGCCAATCCTTTAAAAGCACCTGCCCATTTAGATTCACTAATTATCTTCCTGATTTCAGCATATATTTCCTTATATGTTAAACCAATAATAAACATAAAACTTGGTAGCCAATTAAACCAAAGGAATATTGTAAGAGTTGCAAATGAAAGCTATCAAGAAAAGTTAACAATTATAGTGTATTTACTGTATGTCAATCACTTTATATACATTAAATTAAATCCTTAAAACAATTTCATACTCATTTCCCAGAAGAAACTGGAACCTTAGAAAATAAGAAACTTGATCAAGATTATAAAAAGGAAATGGCATTTTAACCAAGCCATCTCACTTTAGGGCCCAATCATCATAATTAATACACTAAAGAGAATTTAGGTGAATAAAATAATTTTCAAGGTATTTATTTGAAGGATTCTAGCCAGCAGAATCCTCATCTTCAATGCATGAAGAGGGTGGAAGTAAAAGATCATGGCAGCAAGTATAACAATGTTAGTTTTTATTCTGAAATGAAAAGCCATTATGAATTTTTGAAAAGAGGAGTGTGATTTGTCTTATATCTTAAAGAGACAGTTTCTCTGTAGAAGTTCAAGGACAAAAGCCTAGAGCCCAGTGAGGAGGCTCTTTCAATGACCCAGATGATGGTGGTTTCAATGAAGGCAGTGGCTGTGGAGATGAGATGTAATCAGATAACTTTTTATTTATTTACTTATTTTTGGTTAATCTTCACCCAAGGGAGGAAGGGAAAGATGGAGGAAGGGAGTTTATGGGGAAACTGACAGTCTTACACATTACAGATGAAAAAATAGTACAATCTTATGAAGAGAAATTTGGCAATTTTTATTTAATTATAAATTCATTTATCCTTTGACCCAGAATTTTGCTTTAGGGAATTATCATACAGAAGCATATGCATGAAAGGACATATGTTCAGTTATTTACTAAAATCCTGCTTCCAATAGCAATTAAACCAAGTGTCATCAAATTCAAGCTTGTAATATACACTGTGGAACATCCACCCAAGAGAATATTATACAGCTATAAAAAGAAAGGAGCAAGCTGGACACGGGAAGAACTCCAGGATATATTATTGAGTTTATTTAAAGAAAAGTCATAAAATAGGATAAACAGTATATCTTCTGTTTATAAAAGGGCGCAACTAAAGTACACAGGGACAGGGGTTGGAGTGGGACATCTTAAAACTGTTCCAGTTGAATTTTTGAATCATATGACTGTATAAACAATCCAAACCAAAAAAGAAGTTTAATAAAATAAAAACAAAGAAGAACTGTAGTCAAATCTTGATTTACTTATAGATTATGTAAGCCTGAATAGTAATTTAACCATCCTCAGCTTGGTTTTTTAGTCTATGAATTTGGAAAAACAAATCTTGTGTATCTCATATTTTTTTTCTTTATAATAAATGATATAAAATACATGAAAGTGCTCTTGAACTAGGAAATGGCATGGAAGAAAGACATTTAAAAATTTTTTTTTTTTTTTTAGTTTTCTTAAAATGACTTGCTGGCAAACATAAAGTAGGCAGAATCTAATCAGGTAAATATATGAACAGAGAAACCTCTACTATTCAGTGTAAGCTCTTTATTCATTCTTCTCATTCTTAATTAATGAGAATTAATGTGGGGTTTTCTCTACAGTCACACCTCTCAATTCTGGCCAGTTCTTCATTTAAAAAGAATGATTCTGGAGCAGTTAAACATACACTAAAGATCTTTCCTAAGTTCAGTGCTCAGGAAAATCACAGAGTTAGAACAGTAATACCCAGTCCTGGTTGATGAGTGTCAGATTTCCCAAAAGACAACAATTCCAAATTTATCAAAATTCCCTCTAAAAATATTTTTAAAATTAATTCATTTTACCTATGACTGCCATATGACACTCTGAGACCAACTATAAGCAAAGTGGCAATGTGCCTCAAATCCCAGCATATATAGTATTATGTAACCGGCCCAGTTTATGAGGTCAGTCAGAAGGAATTAAGAATGTCCATAAAATTTTTGAAATCTCAAACCAAGAAATAAAATTTTTAACATTAAAATTATTTGAGTCAATCTTTAAAGGGAAAGGTCATAAAAACCGTAAGATAAACACATTTCTAAACAGAATTTAAAGAAATATGTATATTATTTTGGTGAATTCTGTATTTAAAAAGTGAAAAAGCACAGATATACACCTTACATGACTGCACAGGATATGGAAATGTAAAGCATGCATCTCTAACACCACTGGAACATGCTGTATGAGCGTGCCATGTTCAGTAATACTGCAGAACCCAGAAAAGCAAGGCCATCTGCTGAAGTACATTTTGCTCATCTAGAGCTCAGTTTGGTAGAAATGCAGTCTGTTTCACTTGCATACCCAAAGTCCCCACTAAGGACTCACACCACAGAATTACTGTGGTTTCACTACAAAGTTTCAATGACTTCCACAGAACATTTCTAGATTACACTGGAAATTCTTATAAACACGTCTTTATGTCTCTGTCTTCCACCATTGCTGAGGTGTTATCTATCTGTTCTTGTACGTCCTGGATCCTATGTCCTGTAACCTTGTGCTGTGACCTCAGCATGACAGCTGTGCTGATGGTTTTGGCTGGCGCTGTTGCATTCACTCACCAAAAGAAGCATACTATTTGGCTCCTCGCTTTTACTGTATGCTTGCTGCTCCTGGCTGTTGGCCTCCTGACAGGTCGCTCTGTCAGTTTTACTAGGTAAAAGGTCCTAAGACAGCTTGTTTTACATAGATGGGCTGCATCATTTTACTGACATCTCCTCAGCAAGAGAGCAAATATTACTGCCCTAAATCTCCAAACTTCATACTTATGACCCTTAAGTGAGCCCATTCTTCACAAATATCCCTGGTGCAGTAAGGATAATTACATTCATGTGATTGTAGGTGAATTGGGAACACAAAATATAGGTTATGGCCTTTTGTACAATTAGTTGAGGATTCAGGTAATTAAAAAATAAAAAATAAAAAATTTTGAATATTCCAATATTATTTATTGGAGTCATTTTTGGAGGCTCAAAAACACATGATTAATTTTAAACCAGGGAAATTTTAAAAGATCATAAAATTCTGGCACTAAGTGATTTTTTTTTAAAACTTTGTTTAATTTTGCAGATAAGAAAACTGTAACTCAAAGATTTGTTCCAGGTTATAATGGCTTTCAACTAGAAGTTGGTTGACACATTCCCATAATATTTCCACCACACTTTCATAATTTGTACCCTGAAAGACAAGCTCCAAATTAGGAATTCAGTATACAAACACCAAAAAAAAATTTATTTTTCACTTTTTTTTCATTTTTTTTCCTCTCTTTATTGATTAAGGTATTACATATGTGTCCTTATCCCCCCATTGCACTCCATCCCCCACTCATGCCCTCACACCCCTGGCGTCTGTGTCCACTGGTTAGGTTTATATGCATGCATACAAGTCCTTTGGTTGATCTCTTCCCCCTTACCCCCACCCTGCCCTACCTTCCCTCTGAGGTTTGATGGTCTGATCGATGCTTCTCTGTCTCTGAATCTGTTTTTGTTCATTAGTTTATGTTGTTCATTATATTCCATAAATGAGTGAGATCATGTGATATTTATCTTTCTGTGACTGGCTTATTTTGCTTAGCATAATGCTCTCCAGTTCCATCCATGCTGTTGCAAATTTCTTCTTTTTTTACTGCAGCATAGTATTCCATTGTGTAGATGTACCACAGTTTTTTAATCCACTCATCTGCTGATGGGCACTTAGGTTGTTTCCAAATCTTAGCTATTGTAAATTGTGCTGCTATGAACATAGGGGTGCATATGTCCTTTCTAATTGGTGTTTCTAGTTTCTTGGAATATATTCCTAGAAGTGTGATTACTGGGTGAAATGAGAGTTCCATTTTTAGTTTTTTTGAGGAAACTCCATACTGTTCTCCACAGTGGCTGCACCAGTCTGCATTCCCACCAGCAGTGCACGAGGGTTGCTTTTTCTCGCATCCTTGCCAGCACTTGTCACTTGTTGATTTGTTGATGATAGCCATTCTGATAGGTGTGAGATGGTATCTCATTGTCATTTTGATTTGCATATCTCGGATGATTGGTGACTTTGAACATGTTTTCATATGTCTGTTGGCCTTCCTTATGTTCTCTTTCAAAACGTATCACTTTTAATCTTTTCTCTCTTCCCTTTCTTTACATTCTTACCTGATTTTCATAAAAAATAACCTTCCAATCCCATGGTAGGGTTATTTGACACATGCAAGGGAGTTAGACATCTTCAGGATAAATTACGTGGAAATCAAATACAACACGACTATCTGCTGGGGTCCAACCCCAACAGGTCCAGGGGTCCCCAAAGGTGTGGACGGAGTCGGCGATGAAGGAATGACACGGAGAAAGCGTTCAGTTGATCAGCAGCCTAGCCAGGATCTCTAGCAGGATCTCCAGCGAAGTTCTGGTTCTCCAGCCAGGTTCCGTCGCCAGGTTCTATCCAGGTTCTCCAGCCATGTTCTGTCGCCAGGTTCTAGCCAGGTTCTGCTGCCATGTTCTGTCTAGGTTCTCCAGCCAAGATCTGTAGCCAGGTTCTGTCCAGGATCTTTTGCCATGTCCTCTGGCTAGGTTCTGGTTAGAATCTGATGAGGATCTGATGTTTATTGTCTTGTTACATCCGTATTTATACCAGCCAATTTTAATCCTGTCAATTTCTATTACAAAGGTTAGGGCGTTTCTTATCTCCATTCCAGGGAGTAAAGATTGTGTAGCTTAACTACCCGCCTGGCACTTAATTAAGGGGTTGTATCCCCTCCCTAACCTCAGGGAAAGATCCCCACCTGGGGAAACAACCTTTCTCGGAGAGGTAACCTTGGTTAAAACACATGACGCTAAAGGGAGCAAACATATTAAGAACAGTATGCTATATATGCCAGGTCCATTGAAACATATGCTGTGCAGATGTTTCTTTCCTGCAGCGACTGTGTCAAGCAGCAAGGATGGACCGGCTTCCGGCAACTATCAATAATCATGGCCATAAAAACCAGCTCACTTGACCAGGGCCTAAGAAGAATCACAGCAGTAAGAATAAATCAAGTAGAAGATCAGTATGGTGCTAGGCAAAGGAAAAAGATAATATGACCTGCTATTCTATTTGTGGTCCTCTACATCCGGGGTGTGTAGGTGTGTATGTAAAAGTGAGGGAAGCATTCTCTGATGGAAGCATGGTGACTCTATTTTCAACCATCAGTACTATACTAGTAATTTTTCACCTGAATGATTTGATGCCTGTTAAAGGATATAAAGAATTTATGGACTCTGTCTGTGGTCCCAGAGAAGTGAGTTCAAATCGCTATTCTGACACTTAGCTGCTATGTGCTTTGTGAAAGGCAATTAATTGCTTCATACTTAGGTTTCATCCTCGGTGACAGGGAAGTAACCATGTTTCCCTCCCAGGGATCATGGTGAGGTTAAATGAGAAAGCACAAGGAGAACACTTGGTATTCACACAGAGACCCAATTAGTAGAGTTTTCATTTGCTTTTCTAAAGTAAGACTGCCTTAATAAATAGCAGGGAAAATGCAAACAGTAAGGAGCAAATAGAATTGTTGGCTTTGTTTCTTTGCAGATTAGCAATATTTAAAAACCCTTTCCAAGAATACTATGAATTCCTCCAAACTCCCGTGGAATTCTTCCTAATGCCATCTGAAAGTTCACTGGGTTTGAGAAACTCTATCTGGAGATGCCATGTTTGATACAGAAGCCTGGCGCAACATTTTCTGGGCTGGGTTTACTTTTGACCCACCTAAGGTTTATTTTTATCTCCATCCTTCTTCCCTTTCTCTCTCTGTTTTTCTTCTTCCTGGCACTGTCCCTGATAACTCCCTGAGCAAAAATCCAGTTTTTCAATTTACTACTATGTGCCCTCCTACAACAGGTTTAGTAAGACCTGAAGGGGTGAGGCATAAATGGAGGAGAGACCATAACCTATACACACTCCCACTTCCCAGTCCCAAAGAGCAACCTTCAGTAACCTCTGTCGTGACCCTGCTTTCCTTTCTGGTTCAGTTTGTTCATCTATTCAGGGCAAGGGTGAAAGGTCACTGGGCAGAGCCACACTAATTGCACTAGGAAATCTCCCAGTAATGCAAGGACAACGGGGAAAACCGAGAAAGAAAAAATAGAATCACGAAGGAGAAACTGCTGCCAAAAATTACTATTGAATCCCTTTGGATTTATGTAGAGCATATTGCTCTGCATATAAATACAAAACCAAATAAATTTCTAAACCAGCCTGTTTAGACCAAATTGACATTTTACTGGAAACTAAATCTGTGCCTCTGTGATGCCAAAATATCTGGATGAAAAGTGAAAAACTGTGTCAATAAACAAGTATCTGTTAAGCCTATTAGCCAAGTCCAGCCCAGTGCTCAGGCACTGCGGAGAAGACAAGAGAAGTAAAACAACAGGATCTTCTCTTCAAGGAGCTTGCAATACAGCAGCACACATGGCTAAGAGCAAGAGAGCATTCCAGATATGGACACAGCATGACCTAAGATGCCAGGGCTGGGACAGCAGAGCATACAAAAGTGGGGGAAATGTTACCACTCTGTCTCAAAGAATGAGTAGGACACCTATGACTGGCTGCTAGACTGAGATAGATAAAATATTAAAATTACTATATTTACTTAATTCACAGATGTTAAGAGCATCCAAACATGGTGTCCAACTATTTGTCTTATCTTTGTAGAAGCTTGCAACCAAGGATCTTCATTCCAGGAAGGAATTCTCATTGTTTATCAGGATAATTGAAAAACTTTAGGGAGTTCAAAAGAAGAGCAGCTACTGTTGATGCCTGGTTTGTCCTCCCATGATTTCCCGTTTGCTCTCAGATCTCTTTTGTTCACTTATAGCCACTTGCAATGGTACTCATTATACACTCCTTCCCCGCTTTTCACTGAAACCAACATAACATTTGTTTGTATGTGACAACATGGCTGGACCTTGAGGACATTATTGCCAAGTAAAATAAGTTGGCTATGGAAGGACAATTTATGGCATGATTCCACTTTAATAGGTATCTAAAATAGACTGACTCATAAAATCAGAGACCAGAATGGTGGCTGCCAGAGGCTGGGGGGGAGGGGAAAATGGTGAGTTTCTAAGCAACAAGCCATCAAGTCTCAATTATGCAAGATGAATACATTTTAGAGATTTGTTGTACAACACTAACCTCATAATTAACAATATTTTATTGTACACTCAAAATTTGTTACAAAGGTAAGTCTCATGGTAAGTGTTCTTACCACAATAAAATAACATGAAAAAATAAAAATAATTAAATACACAAACCCTGAAGCTTGTTCAACTAGCCACACGGTACCACGCATATACGAGGCCACATACTCATTCTTTAGTGCTGATCTGAGACCCTAGTAACAGGTCTTTGCACAGCAGAAGCTATATGAGAGAGTTAATTCTGAAGATAACTGGCCATTGCTGAAGAAACCCATGAGTTTATTAGAGTCCAAATTAGAATCCAAGAATCATAGTCATTTCTTATTTAGGTAAGATACCTCAAAAATAAAATAGTCATATTATCTCCACCTTTAAACATGTTGGCTGTTATTAGATCTATGTGTGTAATGTGTCCAGCTATGTGCGACCATGACTATAACAGGAAGTAAGGTCCAGGTTTAGTTTGAGCTATGTTAAAAATACACAATAGCAATGGGTGATATGGGTAATAGTGGACTGTTGATAGAAATAAAGAAGTTCAGTTAATCCTGACCTTAGACCATTTAAGCATATTATAGAACACATCTTCCCAGCTATCTTGCAACTTAGTTTGGTATTAATTCTTCTGTTGAGGTAGTCATTGCTATATAAATAAATGTTTGTTTGGCAATATAAATTTGTCATACTGGTAAAAATATGTTTGCATTCTCAGCCTTTCATTTCTCTTTTACAAGCTTCTCTTTTTTTCTACTGTCTCTTAATTCAAGTTCATTTTTGTCCTGAATTCCTCTGTGTTCTTGGTGGCTCTAGGTCAGTGATGGCAAATCTATGACACACGTGTCAGAGGTGACACGCGAACTCATTTTTTTGGTTGATTTTTCTTTGTTAAATGGCATTTACATATATAAAATAAATATCAAAAATATGTCTTTATTTTACTATGGTTGCAAATATCAAAAGATTTCTATATGTGACATGGCACCAGAGTTAAGTTAGGGTTTTTCAAAATGCTGACACGCCGAGCTCAAAAGGTTTGCCATCACTGCTCTAGGTCAATTGACCTACAGACAATTTGCCAATGTGCAATTAGCCAAAAGGTAATTTCCTAAATGACTAATTCACTGAAAGCAACTCCCTAGAAGGAATGGCTTTTTGCAAATTGCTTTTTGGTAAAATGGTCCATGTTCCTCCTTAGATAAGTGGCATTATCTACTCACAGGGACTGAGCTATATACTTCTGTCTCCCACATCTATATCACTTAAAAATTCAATTTGGATGTTCCCTTAACCTGTTAAAATTTGTATCTCAAAAGTCCCCTTCTGTTCTCTTAGTACCAAATTGTTCCTTCCGTGTTTCAGGTCTCAACACAAAGCACCAGGAACCTGAGTTATGGATGGATTCATTCATCCTCTCTTCACCCTCCATATACTATCAATTGTCTACTACTGCTGATTTTAACCTCCTTATTAAATAGAAGAATGGAATTATCAGATCTGTGTTTCCCATAAATTCCTAAGTGCTTCTTAATCTCACTTCCTCTTCATCAGTGTTGTCTACTGATGAAAGTCAGGTCTATCCATCTCCCTCTAAGCCACACCAGGCCTATTAAAATGAGATCATAATTAATCTGCCTCCATCTAGTTTATCTACTTTCACATTCCTCCTCTACTTTGCTACTAGAATAAACTACACTCCCGTATTTAAAATTATTTACAAACTCCCCATTGTCTATAGCAGCGGTTCCCACAAGTGTGTTCTATGAAACACAAATCTTGCAAGATGATCTGTGTTCAAATGCATTTAGAAAATGGAAACACAAATACAAGATGATCTGTTTTTAACTAAGTATAGAAAATATTGCCTACTGTACCTTCCTCTTGCAAAATCACAAAAGCCATTAACATACTAAAGGCCCTGGGAAAACTTGAAGAAATACATAACATTGTCTAATCTAGCATTTCCCACATGCATTTGACTCATAATCTCTTCTTTTCCACTAACAGCCATTAATGAGCAGTGGAACACACTGAAAACGCTAGCATATTGTTATTTGATCGTGCTAAGGAAGTGAAGTAAATGGTCTGACTGGTCTGACCCAGTTCACTGCCCGTCTTAATTCTTTCCCTCTCCACCTCACAATTAACATTTTGAGAACCCTGTAGGACTTGCAGTTCTTCACAAGCAGCATGTTCTTTCCCATGTGTCACTTCCTTTACCTAAAATGCCCTATTCTAAACCCACCGCCCTCTCTCACCTTCTGATTAACTCCCATTCATCTTTCAAAACACTTCACAAGTTTCATCTCCTCTAGAAATCTTTACTGACCTTTCTGACCTACCTTTGGTTTCTTTCATATCTTTCTACTCATCAGAGCACTTACCATGTTTTAACTAAAACTAGGTTTATTTCCCCCAATTTGTGCTATCTCCTCCGGGACCAAATTATTAGTACACCGCAGTCGGACATCCTTAGTGCTGCTGTGGAGGCAGGAGAGGCTCCCGCCTCCTCCCCTGCGCTGGCCAGCCGTCAGCCCAGCTTGTGGCTGAGCAATGTTCCCCCTGTGGGAGAACACTGACCACCAGGGGGCAGAGCTCCTGCGTTGAGTGTCTGCCCCCTGGTGATCAGTGCAAGTCATAGCGACCGGTTGTTCCACCGTTAGGTCAATTTGCATATTACCCTTTTATTATATAGGGTAGTAAGTGCTGAAGAAATAGCCATTAAATTGAAATAGACCAGCCTACGATAAAGATAATAGATGATAATAAAGTTTTAAAGAATGTATAAAATACCATGATCCCTCGATATTTCAAAAATATATTTTAAAAACTTTTCTTTTTAGCAAAGCAGTTTATAGCAGGCATCTTATTTCTTTAATTAATGTAATTTGTTTATTAATGTTGTTAGTGACTTATAATGAAATTTCTCTTCTCCCTGGCATCTACATGTTTTAATCACTTTATATCAGATATTCAAATGTTTTTGCCTTTACCAAGAATGAGGAAGAAAAAGAAACTGCTGAAAATATTCACTACACAACTTTCTACTGTAGAAATTGGCAACACCACTTGGATCTTGAAATATAAACACTACCTAAAATCAATGTAAGGACACTGAATCCATGTCTTTCCTCAACTTTATTTAAACAACAGCTGTTCTGTATTTTATTTGCCTCAAACCAACCAAACCTGTTTGGGCCATGAAGCAGGTCTGAGCCAAGCCTCCTATGTTTAGCGTAGATAAAAGATGACAGCTCTTCTTCTGGGTAAAATTACCTCATGCCACATTTCCCCCTAACCTTCAACTCCCTTGTATTCCACATCTAGGTTTTCAAGAGTGAGCAGATCTCATTAACCAAGTTTAACATAGTTATCAACTTATTTATGAACACAGGATGGGCCCATAGGTGTGACATATAATAAATGTTTAAACTGAATATTCATTGACCCTAACTGACCTACCTCATATTAAAGAAGATATCCCCTTCCATTTATTCATTCACTCATTTAAATAAGCACCTATTGAGTACCATACTGTCACAAAAGCCATAGTGGGATAATAATGTTATGAATAAAAGCTGCATGTATCGAGTACATACAATGTAAAGTGCCATGCTAGGCCATGCATTGTCTCATTTGATCTTTCTAACAAGCTTGTGAGGTCGGTGCATTGCTATCCCTTTGGCTATATTAGGACACTGAGACTTAGAGTCCTTGGTTGGCACCTAAGATCACAGAGCTAGCAAACAGCAGAGCCACATTTGCATCCAGACAGCCTGTCTCCTGAGAAGCCCCTGTGCTTAGTTACCAGGCAAAACAGCCCATCAGTGGTCACACAATACCACTCCACCATCAAACTTTCCACAGACCCGTTCTTTGCCCGACCACTGTCACATTGTATCCTAAAAAGCATTGAGCAGGAACCACTTCTGGGGATTTTAAAGTGACAAAGGCTTAGGGAAGCAAATTAAAATGTTCATTTTTTTAATCTAACAACATTGGAACATATGGTGTTGGCAAGTGTTCGATGAATATTAACTGATTATAGTTAATGTTAAACTGTGGTTAATGTGGTTATACTGCGTGACCTTTGAGGTACCTTTCAAGCAGGAGATTCTGTGATTAAAGTGGTGGCTCAATCTAGTTGTTTCTAGATTCCATCTCCAGACTGTCTGTTGAAAAATCACATTTAATTCAGACTACTTTCAAAGGAATGGCCTGGACTAAGCAAGATACTTACTCATATTTATATCAAATTAGAGAGGTTACCTGCAGAGGAGTGGCGAGTTGGACACTTATTTTGTCTCAACTATATCCTGTGAGAGAAAGAAACTGAAAATACAAAATACAAATAAGGTGCTATATGGCATCATGGAAGGAAGAAACACTAATTCATCCAAATGTGTAACAAATGACCTTCCAGGTAACTAAGCTATTCTAAAATAATGGTAAATGCGTTCTCTAGATCCAATATACCAGAAGTTTGGTTTACAGGAATGTGACCAGTGCAATAAATTATGGTGGATCCTGAATGTACAAAGAATGAAATTCTCCAATATTCATCATGTAAATTCCTGCCGTACCCCACCCCCAGCTCATTTAGCCTATAGTCTCCCCATAGGCCAAAAAACAAGATTGCTTGAACAGTGTGTTTCCTGACTAATTTATTAAAATGATTTCTTGAGTTATCCAATATTCCCAACCCAAAGGCCTCTCACTGGCAAGAGAAAATAATCCCTTTTTTAATTAAGAAGGAAAAAAATATCAGACTGAGTTTCAAGCTATTTGACCAGTGTGACCTGGTCTTAGGCCTTACTCGCATTTCCATGATCTCAGAGGTGAACTTCAAATCCCACTTTGGGTTTAAGTTTTGTTTAAAGTACTTTCAATGAAAAAAAAAAGTCCCTTTTCTAGCTGTCCTGGAATTTGAATGTCAGTAAGGTGATGGTGCCAAGGTGAAGGGCTCCTATAACATGATGATACAAAGTCCATTTATGCACAGAGCTCTAGGCTTCCTGGCAAAAACTGAAACGTTGCACTGAAACCGGTGTGGCTCAGTGGCTAGAGCATCGGCCTGCAGACTGAAAGGTCCCAGGTTTGATTCCAGTCAAGGGCATGTACCTTGGTTGCGGGCACATTCCCAGTGGGAGATGTGCAGGAGGCAGCTGATGGATGTTTCTCTCTCATCAATGTTTCTAACTCTCTATCTCTCTCCCTTCCTCTCTGTAAAAAATCAATAAAATATATTTAAGAAAAAACACACACAAAAAACTGAAAGGTTGCACACCGATTCCTATGTCCTAAAAGTAGCTTTTCCTCATGAGAAGCAACATTTTCACAGGAATTTTGGAGCTGGGTCAACCAGTGACATGAAATTACATTTAAGTCCAGGATTCTTAAGGAGGCATTTATAGTAAACCAAATAAAAAACCTTACATAAGCCAGTAAAACTTGCAGCAACAATATGAGCACGCTATAATCATTGCCATTTAAAAAAACAAAGTTGTGTGAATAGAACAAGAGACTATACCAACAATTTAGCTCTTGATGGAAACACTCCAACTTTAATCTGCTTTAAGGCAGCATATTCTAGTGATTAAAAGCACCATCCCTGAGAAACATAGATCTCGTTTCAAATCCTGCCTCCCTCACTCACTGAGTGACCTTGGGTATATAACAGAAGTCTCAGTTTCTGTAACTGCACCTCATAGAATCATTCTTTTGTTTAACTGTGATAAGGGAGTTAGAAGTTCCTATTATAGTGTTTGACCCAGAGAAAGCACTCAGTAAACATTGGCTTCTACGTTATACCCATTCAACCAACAATAAGAAACAAGCTATGGGAAACAGAGAAGAACTAAAAGCAGGATGAACACAAGGTTTAAAAAGTGTCTTTAAGTTTTTGTGTGTGTGTTTTTAAATTTTTGTGTTCTTGTTGTATTTTTCCATTGGTCATGTTTTTTCCAATGGCTTATAAGCTCCTGCAAAACTGCATGTCGTATCTGCAGTTTCTTTTGAATGGCTTCTAGTATACAATGGTTACTTTGTGGTTGGCTAATTTTTCTCTGCCACAGGCTAATTCTGAAAGTTTATGAGGTATAGACTCAAGCAATAGTTAAGGCTCAGCCACATTTTCTTACATGAGTCCTAGCACTGCTGAGATCCTATCATGGACATCTGAAGAGATTGAGAGGATTAGAGAAACTTTATGAAAGTAGAACCTATAAAAATGAACCTGTCTTCCCACTGAAATGCCTTCACTCCAACAGAGACTTGACTTTGTCAGAACCATTCAAGAGATCAGAGGTCAGTATCTCATCAGGATTTAGCCACTAGCCTGTCCTCACTAACTTTACCACTGTGATTCTAAGTACCTGGCAAAAATATCATGAATTACTTTAAAACTGTGCATGCATGTGTGTATTTGTTTGGATATGTACCTACAGAAACAGTCCATCTGCAAATGACAGAAGCCACACAAAAATTATATTTCAGCCCTAGCTGGTTTGGCTCAATGGATAGAGCATCAGCCTGCGGATTGAAGAGTCCCAGGTTCAATTCCGGTCAAGGGCACATTCCCCAGGTTGTGGGCTTGATCTCCAGTAGGGGGCATGCAGGAGACAGCTAATAATGATTGTCTCTCATCATTGATGTTTCTATCCCTCTCTCCTCCCTTCCTCTCTGAAATCAATCAAAATGTATTTTTTTAAAAGTTGTATTTAGAAAATCACTGAACTACCTGAACTGTACGATACACATATATAGCTAAAATCAATGGTTTAGTATAGAAAACCAGTGACATTCACATTGTCTTTTGAATTTGATATTTTAATACTCATTATAGGGTTCAACTTGCTTTTACCCAAAAGAAATCCCTGAAACTTTTATTGTTTTTGGCTCATGAGTTTGATCTAAAAATAATTCTGAAACTAATTTTATTAAATTTTGAGTTATAAATCAATTTTATTTTTTAACTTTGGATAAAACTTACCTTCATTTTAATGCCATGCGTCCAATTCAGTATTAATCTTACGAAAATGACTTTAACTTGATAAACTCAACATCAGGTTATAACCCAGGTTACGACTTGAGAATTAAATCTGTTTCTAATACAATTCATCTTAACTTCTTTTTGAAACAGGATGGGGAAATGCTGCTTTCTTGGGTTAGTTTTGTGCTGTCACTGACTAATATTAGGAAACAGACCATGTCATGATTTCTCTGGGTCTGTTTTCTCATTAATAAGAGAGTCAGATTAAATGAGAACTAAGGCTCATTCCAGTTTTTATTCTCTATGATTCTTCATTTTAATTAACACTTAGATTTTCTGACAAATGGAAAACAAACAATAATCTTACTTAAAATTTAATATATGCATATATGCATGTCAAGAAACTTAACTGTGAATGAATATTTGAACTGAGGGTTATAAAGATTTCTTAAAAAAACACTGTGAAAAAATGCAAATGACAGCCTGAGACACTTTTATTTCCGAGGACCTGCTTGGAAGAAATAATTGTGTAATCAGAGGCAGGATGACAATGAAGATTTTGAAACCAAAATATATAGGTTCAAATCCTAGATTCAACACCCAGAATCTCTCTGTGTTTTCTGGGAGCAAGACAGGCCCTGGAATTCCACAGCTTCCTAGGGAAGACATGTCATTTTCAAAGACATCTTTCTTGATATGAAAAAAATGTTCTGCAAACCATCTGCGTTTCATGGTATTATCTTGGGTAAACTATACAATTTCCTGGGCCTCAATTTCTCCATCTGTGATGCAGGAATAATATGTACCTTCTAAGACTGCTGTAAAGATTAAACAAGACATTCAAGGCACCTAGCATGGTTACTAGTTCATGGCAAAAACTCATTTTTTATTCACTTTTTTTCCCTTTCTAGAAGTCTTTGCACTAAAGGTTGGAAATTCTTGTTTATAGAAGCAAGAGTGAAATCAACAGACTGTGACTCTCTTGAGTCTAAGAAGGAAGTATTTCATAGTGGTTACCAGTGTGTACCTTAGGGTCTTAAAGACTTGCATTCAAAACCAAGCTGTCACTTATCACCTTTCAAATTATAGACAATCTATCTAAATCCTCTGAGACTCAGTTTTTCATCTGTAAATTGAGTTATTATTAAGATTTAGAAGAGATAATGTAGCACAGTATCTATATCACATCCCAAGAACTCAATAAATGGTAGCTATTTTTATTTTGCTTATGTTCTCCAAACTTGAAATGGCGATAATAATCAATGAATATTTGTGAAGGCATGATTAAATAAATGATTGTTACTCGGTTGATAAACAACACCCAGAATCTCTGTGTGTCTTCTGGGAGTAAGGCAGGCCCTGGGATCCCACAGCTTCTAGGGAAGGCATGTCATTTTCAAAGATGTCTTTCTTGACATGAAAAGAATGTTCTGTAAACACTTGTGTTCTTTTTATGAAACCAGCTAGGGATTCCTCATGTTCTTTGTCCTCAGTTAAAAAACTGTTTCATGACATTTTTTTCATGGGTGTGACCTGGTTGTCTGTAGCCAAACATGTTCGAGGGAGTGGTATGTGAGGAAGTGAATATGGCTATAAACTCTGGGAAATCTGAAATAAAAGTCAGACCAACCCCTTTGGGAATTCTTGAATTGGTTTCACAAATAGATCTAAAAACACTGTTTACTTACATAAATATAAGTTAAAAAATACTGGCACTGTATTAGATTTAAACATCAACAATAACCAAATGACATTAAAATATTTATACTTTTCTGGGTGGATAGCTCTAGAATCCAAAAATATCAAGAGTTCTTTTAGTAGAACATTTAAAATAAAATTATATCACCATTTTAGACTGACATTTTAAAAAACAACAATAATGTCTGGGCTCCCTCTGCTGGATCTTCAGACTGTGAATGCCAGAAAGAGGTTTAGTACCATATAGTTACCTAATCAACTGGATTAGTCATAGTGATAAAGTTAATGCCAAAAAAATGTCTGCTTGCAATAATCCATCTCAAAGTCGACAGTAAAATAGTTTTCCAAATAAAGAAGCTAAAATTGGTTGGGAATAATTTTTTCTTTAGTGTTATAAAGCCAGGATTTTATTTTGTTTTAAGTGGAAGACAGCAAATTTTGGGGTCTGTTTTATGTTTTAAAAAGGAGGCATAGACTTTCTCTGGAGAGGGGTCACATGTGGTCCATGGTGCCTGTTGCCAGGGTAACCATGTCCTCTGTCTACATATGTCAAGGCCAATTGCTTCATTTGGAGACAATCGGACTATCAGGTCAAAGGAAACAAAAAATGCAAATTATGATGTTCATGCTGCTTCAAAAAACTACAAGGTGAATAATATCCTGCCAGCGAACTCAGAGAAGTTTTCACTTTAATAATGAACTTCTTTTAATATTACTAATGTTATTGTCTCCTTGAAATAATTATGTTCTGGTAAATATGTAGGCACTTAATGCCTTTACATTGAGGCCTTTTTCTGTTTATTAAACTCAAAAGTAGACGTGGGGACAAAATGTTCTTTAATAAAATTAGAACTTTTCTCTTCCAAAATTCATAAAACATTCATTCAAAACTCTATAAAAATATTACTCCTTTAGTTTATGGAGCATTTCTGAGTAAGGTTTTCCTTTTTTATTTTTTGTTAATGCCCAATTACCCTGAATATAGATGCTATGTTTAAAAATTGTTTGCTGAAGGAAGGCTACAATTAGTATGAGGAATACTGAGTTCCACTTTGAGAATGGCAAGTTATTGGTAGTTTCGTTTGTTTATATGAAAAACAAAAATAAAACTTTCTGCACAACACTGGAGATTTATCCTTCAGTCTGGTGTATATTTTTATAATAAGATGCACAAAATTTAAACCTGCAAGTGAGTGCTCATGTATTCATGTAAAAGCACAATGTATTTTGTTGAGTTTCACAAACTTTGCACTCTTATTATTTACTTTTTATCATAAAATTTCCAAATTCATAAAAAGTGTTTTTAGAAACCTTACTTCATAGGAATTGATAGTGATTCCCGTATGAAACATACTCACAAATTCATCAATATATCTAAAATCACCTCTCTCATAATATCTCTGGAAAGATAATCAAATAATTCCTTAAGTTGAAAAGTCTAATTTAGTTGTTTCAGAGATGATAGTTCTTTATTTTGCTCGAAAAGGTTAAAGCACGTATTTCCTCCAAGTTTTCACTTTTAATTTTCTCTTTTATGGTACATTATGTTACTGAAGATTTCAAAAGATCTTCATCCGAAAGGAGAACATAGCTATTACTTCCTTTTATGCAGGATTTCTCCTTGGACCCATCTCTCAAGGGAGCCGGAAAAACTAAGATAATGTATGTGGTGAAAGATAATGAATATGCATGAACTACAGCCACAGTGTCTTATAGACCCAGTGACCATATGTTCCAATTTACTGGGAACAATCTTGGTTGATGCCTGTTTTCCTGGCATAATAATTAGCAGTGCCATTTCATTCTCAAATATACCTTCTTGCAATGATAAAGTATATGACCTTCCTATTTACAGCCTAAGCCAAGCATGTCAAACTCAAAGACTAACACGGACCAAATAAACAAGGTTTAAGTTTATGTGGGCCGCAAAAAAACAAAAGCTTCAATTTTCATAGAAACGTGGGTTTATTTTGATAGAGACATGCTGAATACAAAGGGCTGAAATAAATGGGTCATCGTTAACATAAAATAATAGAACATTTTAATAAAAATTAATATTTTTTATTGAACATTAACGTACCAGACACGGAATAACTGCACAAATTAATAAGCGTAATGCAAATAAACCTATTTTTCTTGTTCTCCGAAAGCGAAATATTTCCTGTTGTGCACACCAAACAAGTCAGTACAAGACTAATGACGTGGCAATCAGTTGCTAAAATATTCGCTGCTAGTACTAAGGAGAGAAATGGTGCGCCTGTGTGTAAGGTATGTAAGGGAAATGAATGCAACATGATTATAGTAATCAGTGATTATCGAACGCTGTAGTTCATTATTAATAATTATGTATAACAGGATGTTGTAAAAATTGTTACAAAATTTTTACTAAAATGTTTCTTATATATCATTATATTGGCCAGGCCACAAAAATATTCATTGTGGGCCACATGCGGCCTGTGGGCCGCGAGTTTGATATGCTTGGCCTAAGCTCTTCGAACTGCATTAGTATTTGTTTTCTAGAACATCATTTCCAAATGTGCATTTACCTGAACTCTTATCTTTGCATATATCAGGAGTTTTATGTTTAAGGTTGAGAAATGCTGCATATTAAGTGCACTGGTCTTCTTGGAGAGTCCAAGATACATTCATGTATTTAAGACTGCTTGACTTTGCTTACCCCCAAAGCTGTGGGCTACCAGCCCCCCTTTTTATGTAATACTTAATATAACATGTAGCTATAACTATTCACATTTACATGAGTGTTCAATTCTAATTAGCACATGATCCACACCTCATTCCTATACTGAATTTACTGTGCCTCATCTGAAGAACTAAAACTGTGGGAGACAGAGGAACCTATTAGAATGCTAGCTTCAAAAACTCTGTTAGAGAATATCAAGGGGGTTCCAATTTAAAATGAAAAGTGTTCAAAAAGTTCTTGTCTAAATTATTTAGAGTGAAATTAGATATAATTTCTCCACACATTCCCATTGAATTCAGTTGCTCTTTATTTAGAGCTTATTATATTCAAAGTACTAGTTATGCTCTATATGAAGATGAACAAGAGAAACTATTGCATTCAGGGACTTAGAGTGGGTAATAGACTCCTCCCCACTCCGGATATCACTTACTCTGTTCTGTTTTTCCTCACAGCACTGATAGACTTCCACCCTGTTATATAATTTTCTGATTGATTATATTTACTCTTTATTTTCTATCTTCCCAAACAAAAGGTAAATCCTCAAGAGCAAATGTGGTCTGTTTTATTCAGTAATTTATTTTAAGCATCTAAAAAGCAGCTAGCACAAATTCTATGCTTAATCAATTTTTCTTGAATGAACAAATAAATGAACTCCTTAAGGAAAGTTTGAGTTCAGGGTGCCTATCTCACAGTAGAATTAGTTTTTGAAGAATGAAGATTAGATGGATGAGACTACAGTGTGTAGCTAGATGTCAGAGTAGAACATAAGACTGGAAATGTATATTAGAATTATATCATGGAACAACATGAATGTCATGTTAATGGCCTAGTTATCATTCATTGTGGGTCATTCACTGTGTGAGGAATAATAACATCTTCCTATAATAAACCCAAAAAGTAAGAATTACTACCCCCTACTTTAAATGAGAAAAATGATGTTGCTTTCTCCGGCAGAACTAAGCTTTCTGAGGCTTACCCAAGATTAGAATTTGACCAAGTAAGTGTGACTGAAGGTCAAAGGGCCTCCTCAGTTGTTTGTGAATAATAAAATTGTAGAATACAATGGCCATATTGGATAAAAAGGCCTTCCAAGCCAGTAGGGGAGATTTGGAAGATGGAATGAAGTCAGCAGCCATTCTGTAGCATACATACTTTACAGACTGACCTCATTGGTATGAAGTGGTAGCTGGATCAGGTGTGTGTGTGTTTGGCTCTGTGAGGAAGTGCCTCAGCTTCTGCGGGTCACCTGCGTCACCAAGTCAGAGGCAGCAAGAACAAACACATATTTCAGTCCATTCTCATATGGTTCCAGCTCATCCTGGTGGAGCTCCAGACTGCCGTGGAGTTCTCTTCCTGCCTGCCTGCCCTGTGCACTTCAGGCCAGCACCAGACACAGACAGGACTGTTTGTCCAGCCCCTGCACATCAATTCCCTGTAATTAATCCTTCTCTAGTCGAATCCTGACTGATACAGAGCTAAAAGCCTAGGAAAAAGATGGCAAACCCTAGTGTTCAGGAAGAATAGATTTCATTTATTTATTCATTTATCCATTTATTCTAAGTGCCAAAATCATACATCATATAAGATACAGATCTTGAGAAGTTTTAATTAAAACAAGCAAGTGAAATAAAACTGTCTGCATGAAGTAGAGAGGGGTTCAAGGCAGGGATGGTCATTCTGCCTGGTTTGGATTTCAAAGGAATGCTGAATTGAGATTGTGGTCTATTGTCTAGAAAGCACATTAGAGAACAAGAAGGAAACCAATCTCTCCTCTGGGCCCCAAGATACTGAACAAGTAAAAAGAGAGACTGGTGCTTGGAAAAGATTTTCAGGAAATGATGTAGGCTCCTGAGTTTTAAAACTGTAATTCCACTTCAAACATCACTTATTCATTATCCATCACTCTAAATCAGTTCATTCTCTCATGTTCTATGGCAGTAATTTCCCAAGCTCCTCAAATATAGTCTCTGCAATTTCCTCTGCTCTTTTTCCCCCATTTCATCCAGCACCATTACCCCTCCTACCCTCTGCCATTGCCTTCCCAACTGGCCATCAAATCCTGTTATTTCTACTTCAGCACTGTCTCCTACATGAACATCCTACTTTGCAACTCTGCCACCACTGCATAAATAAGACCATCATTGTCTCTCACTTGGGCATTTTCACACACCTTCTCAAATGATTATTTCTGCACCCAGAGTTCCTGCCCCAAAAAATCAAATCCAATTATCTCCTGCATAAACATCACTAAATCTCTCTAGAAACATTTCAAACTCCTTATCATAATACCTTTCCAGTCAAGGCTTTGGCAACCATTTCCTCCATTTCCCATAACTTCTCATCATCTGCCTCCAATGGACTTCTGGCCATTCCTAAATGATACCTTTCAGAACTTCGTGCCGTGGCATGTGCTGTTCCTGTGGTTTAGAAGCCCTCGACAGCCTGTGACTTGTGATGAATGCCTCCAAATTCTTCAAGTTCTCTATCAGGCAGATCCCCTCCTTGGTACCCCAGAGTACTGTATGCTAACCACTCTTTTGACACAAATTCCACATTGAATAATAATTATCAGTTTATATAGATGCTTCTCATTTTGGCACTGTCATCTCCTGAGGACTGTGACCACAACGTGCATCTCCTGGTTGGCATATAGGAAGAACTTCAGAAAATTTTATTATACAAATTAATGAGTATCACAGACAACCATGTTTCAGATGGAGGTTTACAATTATTGCTCAGGCTCCTGGATGAGACCATAGAAATCGATTTCATCTATAAGGTAGCTAGAATACAGCAGTATAAATATATTTTCCAAATACTGCAAAAAGGTAATATTTCAGCCATTTAATGAGTCAGACTTACATTCTGGGCTGGCACAGAAAGCCAGTTAAATTTTATAGGTTAAGGTATATGACTTCCCTTAACCATCATCCAGAACATCTTTCATCTATGTCAGAGAAGTAGAAGACATGGTACTCACAGAATGGCTCTTGCTCTGGGATATTCCTTTCTGCCCACACATTCTAATGCTCTGTGTTAGTTTCTTTAACTATGAATATTTGTAACTCTAGTTACTTATATTTAAGGAATGCTTCTGAATGTTAAATTAACAGTGAAATCGCCTTTTCACTTCATATAATCCTCCTGAATTATCTCAATAATAATGGCACTTTTGTCTAATCAGCCATTTGACAAACTATGATTGAATTCCTACCATGTACTAGCCAATGTCCTAAGCATATGAGATAGAGATAAGTGATTCACAATCTCAAGAATGAAATGTCAGTCAATAAAAGTTTTCTACATGTTAAGTAATATACAGAAGTGACAAAAATAAACTATTTCTGCCCTCATGGAGTTAACAAGGAAAATGTGTATAATAATATAATTGATATCTTATATAATAAAAGCTTAATATGCAAATTGTTCGACCAGGAGTTTGACCAGGAATTCCACTGCTCACTATGATGTTCACTGACCACCAGGGGGCAGCGTGGAACATGGCAGACATTGGTGAAGCAGCGCTGGCAGCGGGTGGCAGTGGAGGCACTGCCGGACCCGATACTCCCCAATGAGAGCAGGACCACAGTGGGATGGTGGAGCAGGTGAGCTGGTGACAACAGGCCAAGGCAAGTGGGAGCGAGAGTCCAATTACCCCACTGATCACCCTGCAGAGGGTGACTAGCCAGCAGCAGTGGCAGGGGGTAGGTCACCGCCCAGCTCCCAGGCGCTGAGGGAGCCAGGCAGGGGGCCCAGCCCCGATAGATCGTCCCATAGGCGGGATGGTGGAGCAAGTGAGGGTGTGGCACCCGGCTACAGCAGGGTGCGAGCTGGGGCCCAATCCCCGCAGGCCACCCTGAGGGACCCCACCTGTGCATGAATTCATGCACCGGGACTCTAGTATTCAATAACTGTCTGAGTTAAAATTATTTTAGAAGTACAGAGAGGCAGTTTCTAATTCAGATATGAGAAAAACGTAAGTGAAAAGGGCAGGTGTGGTAAACGGATTTAAAAATGACCCCTGATTATTCTTGCTTTTTGGTATTCATCATTGTGTAATCCTCTCCCTTTGAGTGTGAGTGGGATCTGTGAGTTGCTTCTCAGTAATAAAATATGGAAAATTAATGGGATGTCACTTTCGTGACTGTATTACACAAGATTATGGCTTCTACCTTTCTAGTAGGCTCTCTATTCATTCTTGGCTTGTACACTCGGACATAGTAGGAAGCCATGTTAGAGAGACCCATATATCAAGGAACTGAGGGCTGCCTCTTACCAACAGCAATCTAGAAACTAAAGGTGGCCTCCAATCAACAACTGAAAAACAAATGGGCCCACTCTCTCACAGGCCTCAGGGGACTGAATCGTGCCAACACCATGTAAGTTTGGAAGTGGATACTTCCCAAGGCAGGTTTTAAGATGGGATCACAGCCCTGGTTGATGCCTTGGTTGAAGCCTCTGAGACACTGAAGCAGAATTTAGCTTTGTAATACCTGGATTTTTGACCCTCAGAAACCATAAGTAATAATAATGATAATAATAAAAATAACAATAATAAAAATATAAATGCAAGGTTTGAAGCCACTAAGTTTGTGGTGATATTGTTTCATAGCAATAGATAATAGATACAGCAAGTAAGATATCTGGATTAAGTATTAAAGATAAGACAAGTGGCAGAAAATAGTGAAAGGCATTCTAGGCAAGTGGAATAGGAAAAGTGAAAGTACACAGTCAGGAAGCATGTTTGATTACTGCACTACAAGCATGTCTATGTTACTGAGAGACAATAAGTGAAGAGTAATGAATGGTGAAAGATCAGAAAGTAAAGGTATTTGAACAGGGGCTACACTGTGAAGGATCATTTAGGTTTGTATGTCATATTAATAATTTGGATTTTATCCTATAGGCCAGTGATGGCGAACCTTTTGAGCTCGGCGTGTCAGCATTTTGAGAAACCCTAACTTAACTCTCATGCCATGGCACATATAGAAATTTTTTGATATTTGCAACCATAGTAAAACAAAGACTTATATTTTTGATATTTATTTTATATATTTAAATGCCATTTAACAAAGAAAAATCAACCAAAAAAATGAGTTCACGTGTCACCTCTGACACGCATGTCATAGGTTCGCCATCACTGCTATAGGCAGTGGGATACCAATGAACCATTTAAGAAGGGCAGGGATAATGAAGCATTTAATGGTTTAGATAGACTACTCTGGAAACTATATGGGTAGATAATTTAGGATAAGAAGGACAAAGTTGCCCTCCAGTTGACAAATTGTTCCCAAGGATAAGTCAAGGTAATATAGGATAAGGACTAGAACCATGTAAGGAATGGAAAGACGGTGGCTGATTTGAGAAAAAAATTAGCAAGTAAAAATCAGCAGCACCTTGGAACTGGTTGAGAGTCAGGCATGACAGGAAGGAAGAAGTCAAAGACAACGCCTTGATTTCCAATTTGGATAATCATTAGTGATGGTTCCATAAATGGGGACCAAGAATGCAGGAGAAGAAAGAGGAGTTCATCTCCCTTTTCTTCTCCATCTACCTATCATATTCCTCCCTTAACTAAATTATTTCTTATACTTTCCTGATTAAAATGGCACCAACTACCAACAGAGGGCACTGGACCTGAGGTTAATTCTGGAAGAGATTCTATCTAATACATTGGAATATGTCCTGGAAATAATTTGCCATCAAGGAAATTGCTTTGGCTGTTAGAAATTGTAGAAGGCCTAAGGACAGAGGACTACTGAGATATCTTTTTCAGAAAGAAGTTCAAAGTTATATTTTTGGGTAGAATTTATTTATAGAGAAACAGATTAGAACACTGTTCTAATAGAACACTGAGGTGAAAGTTAGAATTCTTTCTTGTTAGGGTTACAAAAATATTAAAGGTCTAAGACTGGGGATGAGGTATTAGGGATAGAAAAGAAACATACTTTGTATGAGAACATGGCAGAATTTTGCAACACCCTTTGCTGGGGTGGGGGGTTTAGGAGGAGATAAAAGAGAGCTACTTGAATATTTCAGAATCTGTGCACTGTGATAATACTGATGCGATTACTGAGTGGGGACAAGGCAGCAAGAAACAAAGCCAGTTTCCTAAAAATTTACAAGATAGCTTTATAGATGGTTTGTTTGAGCTAATTGTGAGGTCTAGAATAGAAATGTATTATGTATATCAGAGATAATGGGCAAGCTGTGAGATGAGAGAGTGGAATAAGTGATAGACATCTGTGGGAAACACATTAAGAGTTAGAAAAGCAGAGATCATTTTGGAAGCCAGAAGGGGGAAATGAAAGAAAGAGAAAAGCAGTGCTTGTAGAGGTAGAAGGAAACTGGGATTATATGGTTGGATAAAGAGGTTTGTTCACCCTTTTGTGCCCCTTTATCTGTTTTCTGACAAAGAGACATGATTTAGAGAAGATGTCTCATTGCTCACTTCACACAGAATACTGTAGCTATTTCAGTTCACCAGAGGACACAGAACACAAATATAACACCAATAAGAGAAGTGGTGATAGATTTGAACATGAATTCCCACATGTTACAAGTAAATATCCTTCTGAGTCCAAATCATGGTGTCTGGTTACAGGAGAAGATTTACTGGCAGCCATGTAAACTCCTGGAAGGTTACTGTCTTACTCAGCTATTAGCAATAAACACATGGACTGTATTCTTAGTTAGACATGCTGGATTTCATAACTACAAAAACTAATCCCCCAAGTTCCTCAAACTAAGCAAGATAAGAAATTTATTGTGACTGTTATGAAAGAGAGTACAACTCAAGTCATTTGATTTGTAAAATTAGCTCTCCATTTTAATGAAGTAATTTTTATTGGGAAGTGACTTTTTTTAAATTACACTATAACTCTATCAGAAAAATATATAAATGTATACATGTTTTGATTTGACATTTTTCAAAAAATATAACTACCAATTGGTATCACCTGTTTGTATCAGTGAATCAAATTTAGATTCCAGGGTTCCAATAGTCTCTAAACCTTTAAAACATTCTCAGTTTCTAAGTTCCTATACTCTGATGGACTAAGAGCCAGTGGTTCTCAACCTTCTGGCCCTTTGAATACAGTTCCTCATGTTGTGACCCCAACCATAAAATTATTTTCGTTGCTACTTCATAACTGTAATTTTGCTACTGTTATGAATCGTAATGTGAATATCTGATATGCAGGATGGTCTTAGGCGACCCCTGTGAAAGGGTCGTTCGACCTCCAAAGGCGTCGCGACCCACAGGTTGAGAACCGCTGGTAAGCTATCTTGACAAAATACCTCTACTCAATAAAATGTGCCAGTTAACCACAATGGTTTCTATAGCTAATGAACAAAAATTCCCTGATCTTATTTCTAATACTCATCACAAAAGTACCATGCCTTAAAAAAAATTACTTGTAATTCAGCTAAAGAGATCAATATAAGGCATACTATTTTCTCCTAAAACTAATATTTAGATGGAGTTAGGAAATTATTATAGTCCAAACATAATTTTGTTGAGTTAAAATATAGGTTCCTCAATCACTGCGACAGATAATATACTGGACTCAGGATAACAATTAAATAGTTAGAATTCCAAAAATCCCTACAAGACTATGATTAATCTGACGGTTATAATGTTAACATTTGGGTAAATGTGGCCTTTACAAGCAACATTTACAAACTATCAATTAGGCAGTCATATAAAAATGAAACTCTCTACCGGTCCTTTTAGTACACTGTGAAATTCCGTGACTCTTGGTAAATACGAACACTGGCAAGGGCTTCAATTCAATCTTCCTTTCTTAAATCTGTGCATTACTGGAGTTTTAATGCCTCTATAATGCTTGAGATGTTTCCTTGCACACCGTAGTAAATATTCATAAAATGTGTTGAAATTATCAATTAATTAGTGAATTTATATTCACTTAGCTGTGTCTTGGATGCCGCATGCTGTTACTCTGCATCTTAAGCACTTAGTAAATACTGCAGATTGGATTTTGAATAAATAGGCATTGACACTGTTGATTCAAGGAACATAAACTGTATAATTCAAGCTTAGTCTTAACCATGACCATGTTATTTGTAATATGAGAGCTTTGGGATTTTTTTCTCTGCTGATCCCCTTAACACTTTATTATTAGGTATGCTATCAATACAATACACATAGGAGCCAGTGATTCTAGTTCTGCCAGAATTAAATATAATTTTCTACAACTTTAAACATTTCAAAAGGAAAATACATCTTCATAAAAGCAAAATTTAAATGTGTCAAAACAAATGATTTTGAAAAGCTGCTCTTCATTAGGAAAAACATCATAGTCATACAAGTGACTTCTTTTAAAATTCTGATTATGTATTTTTATTTTTTAATTTATTTTTTTGTGGGTAAAGAAACCTTTAATGAGAATTTGAGGTGCAAGAGGAAGAGGTTGTGGAGGGCCAGTGCTTGGCCCCAGCTGTCTCATGTGTACATGGTTCCATGCAGGTTCTCTAGTCGGTGCTTCTCCCGGTGCTTGCGAGCCTTATGCCGTTTGTGCTCTTCATAAGCATCACCATCAGCGGGCAGTTCATGGCGGCAGTGGGGCAGGAATTTGTCTTGCTTAGCCAGGGCAGAATGCAGTTGGAATGGAAGAAGTGATGGCAAGGCATCTCAATGGCAGTCTCCTCCTCCTCGAGGTACATGGGGCACTTGAGCTCAGACCAAGAGCCCCTGATGACTGTCCTGGGGAGGCTCTCAAGTGCAGTCTTGGCAGCAGGTGGAGGCAAGTGGTGATCCCAATCTACTACCAACCCCAAGTCTTCAAAGTCCACACTGATGAAAAGTGACCTCTCGATCTCCAGCAGGATGTTGGTTCAGGCCTCCCGCTCGGGGTCCAACAGTTTGCAGTTGTGTTCGTCGAAGTAGGACGCCATCTCTTGATTATGTATTTTTAAATAGATTATATTTAGTTCTAGTTAACCATTTACAGTCACTCTTCACAACTCTCTTTAAAGGCATCTGAATTTTTCCAAGGAAAATGTAGGGCAAACTCACAGTGCAATTCCATTAGGACAATGTCTGTGCCTATATGTGTTTAGTTTCTGACTTATAAATAATTAGGGAATCACTGAATTACATCAAAAATCAACTGAATTGTTTTAAATTTTTTCAATCTTTAAGCAGTCCTGAATTTTCCTTTTCAAAGGAGTTATTAATAGGGAAGAAAAAAAGGAAGATATTATGCTTTTACAAAGATATTTTAATTGTACTTGCCCATATACCAAAAATATCACTTATAACTTAATTCATGTAATCTTATTTCACAGTAAAGATCTAATTCAATTTGATGAGCTATGATAAAGAATGAGTTATATTTCTCAAGTCTTTATAATAGACTTATAATGTCAGTTATAATGTTATAGTGGAACACATAAAAACTATGTTTAAATTACATTAAATTTCAAATGGCAAGTTTGTATTTAAACAATTTAAATAGTATATGTGTTTAAGGAATAAAAATTCGACCTGACTAATAAAAGAACAGAATAGATTTTCCAGTCTAACTTCTCAAATATAAAATGTTGCAGAGAAAGTTGAGAGGGATGTACAATCCAAAGGGTAGCAAAAAAATGATGTTCCATCTTCAAGTATTATAATTAAGTAGATTAAAAAACATTAAAAACAGATAGGCAATCTTTTGGTGTGACTCAAGAGCCACAAAACTAAATTTAATTTAAAATATAAGCAATCTAAGACATAAATCAGGAGAATCACATTTAAGTTTTTCACTTGAGATGTTCATATAAAGATGGTTTAAAATGTTATTATTTTTGAAGATGTCTTTTATCAAAACAAGCTGGAGCATCAGACAAATGAAACATAATTACACATGAAAAACTAATATGCTGAAAAATATCAACCAGATAATTGCTATGTCTAACTCTCATACTTTGAAACAGAATTTATCATGAAACTAAGTGCAGTCCACTGCTTGTATGGAATGAAATATTGCCATCACAAATTTTAAAAACGTATGAAAAATAATGAATAATTTTGGATTTCTTAAAATGCTTATGATAAGATTACTTTCAGGCTTGCTTATACGAAAGTGACCATCATAAATGGTGTTCATTATAATAAAGCCACAAATAGTAAAAGTCAGATTTGTAGTAATTTATTTTTCCAAGCATGACCTAACAGAAAAGGGAAAAGTAAGGAAAAAAAGAATTAATTCTTAATTAATTAAGAGTTCATTAAGGAAAAAGGGAAGGACTTTTATCAAAGCTCCAAATATAAACCAAAAGGGACCATCAAAGGGGAACACGGGTCCACTCTTATATATATATATACTAGAGGCCCAGTGCATGAAATTCATGCACTCGGGGGACAGGGGGGCACGTTCCCCGGCCTGGCCTGTGCCCTCTCACAGTGCGGGAGCCCCACGATCGATCTCCCCAAAGAGGTAGGCCGTGCCCACCCATCCGGGGCTCCTGGATGAATTGCCAGAGCTGAGGTCCCGCCTCCATGCACGCAGCGTCAAGTCCCCGCCCACCCGTGTGTGCCTGCTGTGCACAGCCTCCTGGTGATGGATTGTTACTGCATGAGGGCATCACAGCGTGAGGGCATCACGGGATGAGGGCATGACGACCATATAGCCTTTTATTAGTATAGATTTAAAAAAGAGCACCAATGTTTCAAAACCAAAATTGTTAATTTTACCAGATATGCCACCTTTTAGATTCGTGGCTTATAGATTCATAACCAGTCAAATTCAGTATGTGTGTATGTGTGTTTACAAGTTGTTCTTGGCTACTCTGAAAAGTCCTAGACATCTCTACTTTCAAGTCTGATGCTGCAGATGAAACGGCTGGAAGACTAAGGTCAGCTGGGGCTGGATCACCTATGCATGGCCTCTCCAGCATGGTCTTGCACATATGGCAGCTCAAGGATTCCAAAGGAGTGTTCCAAGGGTTCCTGCACAGGTGGAAGGTGCAACACTTATGACCTAACTTTAGGTGTCCGAGAATGTCACTTCTGAAGTCTTCTATCAGTCAAACCAGACATGAAGGCCAGACCAGACACAAGAGGGGACTTTGACATCATGTTGCAGTGGGAGAAGTAGCAAGGAATTTGTGGCCATTTTGAATAATCCCCACACAGGTTCACATTGGAAGATACCTAGAAAAAAATCTATAAGAAAGATCCATAGCTCAAATATACACATTGTGTTGAAGCATTACCAATATGATTTTTTGAAAACAGTTTCTAGTTATGCCCTCTTTAAAACTGTCCAGGTTTGCCAAAACCGGTTTGGCTCAGTGGATAGAGCGTCGGCCTGCGGACTGAAAGGTCCCGGGTTCGATTCCGGTCAAGGGCATGTACCTGGGGTTGCGGGCACATCCCCAGTAGGAGATGTGCAGGAGGCAGCTGATCGATGTTTCTCTCTCATCGATGTTTCTAACTCTCTGTCTCTCTCCCTTCCTCTCTGTAAAAAAATCAATAAAATATATTTAAAAAAATAAATAAAAAAAAATAAAACTGTCCAGGTTTAAATTATTATAACTAATTTTTATAACATGTAACTTTGAGCTGAAAGCTCTTTTGTTTATTTACTTTTTTGGTTGTTTTATTCTGGTTTTTGGTTATTTTTTTTTTAAAGAGGATTCTTTTCCCATTCCAAGGGGCCTGCATCAGCCAAATATCAGACAGCTGTGAGAAGAAATTCTGAAGGAGATTATTAATTTTTGATTGTTAAGAATATAATTGTAACTCTGTAATTAAATGTTTAAAGTCTTATAAGTAAGTGCTTAAAAAAAAGAATATGATCGTGAAACCAACTAGTAGCATAAAGTATCCACATTTCAGGTACTTAAATTCTTTTTTATTTTTTAATTCAGTTGGGTGATATGCTATATAATGAAAGCCTAATATGCAAATTGACTGAATGGCGGAACGACTGGTTGTTATGATGCACACTGACCACCAGGGGGAAGGCGCTCAATGCAGGAGCTGCTCCCAGCCTGCAGGCCCCTGGCCAGCCAAGGCGGGTGCCTGTGTGGGGCCCCCCCAATCACCTCCCACAGAGGGGGGTGACTGTTGGCGGCAGCAGGGGGTGGGGCCGGCGAGCAGGTGGTGCCAGGTCGGACAAGGTGAGTGCCAGCAGGGCCCCCCCCCCCCCGCCCCCGGTTGTCCCGCCTGTTGCCCCACAGATCAGCCCTGATCACTGGCCAGGCCTAGAGACCCTACCCGTGCATGAATTTCATGCACCAGGCCTCTAGTTAATTAATAAGTTCACATAAGCTTCAAGTGTACACTTCTATGGTACATGATCTGTATATTGCATTGTGTGCCCATTAACCAAAGTCAAATCATCTTCCATCACCATATATTTGGTCCCCTTTACCCTTCACTATCCCCATCCCCTTTGCTCTGGTAACCACAGGTACTTTTAGAAAATATAACTTTTACCTTATAGTCATTCACACCTTAGCAAAGATCAGCTGAAACAACTGTTAGTAATAGTGAATTCCTGACATGATGCAGTACTTGCAGTCTTCCATTCCTTATCTGCACTAGGATTCATCCAAACCAGCAGAGTTTAACATTGTTTTAACATTACACCACCACCTCACATTGATAGCCTTTATAAGACACTGCCTTTTAAAGCCCATCATTGTATCTATTATTATGTGAATGTAATTAAAGCTGTGCCTCATGACAGCACTCTCCTTCAATAGAATTTCCTTCAGGAAACTCTGCAGGTAAAATTTCTCCTGGCTCAGTACCATAAATAGATGAACTTCTCTGGAGCAACTAATTTGTCTTTATTTTGAGACCTTGAATCATGTAACTGGTTATGGTTTCCTCTTTGCCATGTCTGCTAAAAGTCAAATTTGTTGTCTAATCTTGGCAACTGAAAGAACATGAACTTGAATGATCTTATGCCACAGTTCAACTCATCCTATATAATAAAAGCCCAGTGACTGAATAGCAGAACGACCAGAACGACTGGTTGACCAGTCACTATGATGCACACTGACAACCAGGGGGCAGATGCTCAATGCAGGAGCTGCCCCCTGGTGGTCAGTGCGCTCCCACAATGGGAGTGCTGCTCGGCTGACCAGGATGAGCAACTGCTCGCTCAGTTGACCAGGATGAGTGGCACTCCCAAAGCAGGCAGATTCCTGCAGGCCACGCCCCCCCCACCAGTGTACAAAACCTGTGCACTGGGCCTCTACTTATTCATAACATTGCTTTCCCTTTTTCTTGAATAATTCATTTCTTTATCTGCTTGTACTTTAGTTTTTTGAAACCTATCTTCAATCTTTTTTAGAAAAAGTTTAACAATAAGTGACTAAATAAAAAATAAATATCCAACAAATTGTTCAGTGAGTACTCACTATGTGTTACAAAGAGCTTATAAGTGGGATGTTATCTGATTATGCCTCTGGACACAAGTTTTCCAGTTATGAAAAGCAGGAACATGTATTTAATGGGTCATCTCAGCTGAATCTAATCAGATATTAGGTGTGTGAGACTTGTTCTATATCTCCTTGAGTCCATTTGAATTGAGGGGGTTGTAAGAATAATTCAGTACTAATAATTAGAATTCAGAAATTTTCAGGCCTGAAGGATTACTATAGTTGGTGAGAAAGGAATGGTATTCTCAGAAGAAAATTTCACTTTGAAGAAAGATTTGACATTTGCTAATATGCTAAATGGTCAATCTAAAATAACCATAAATAGTAAATTATATGCTTTAGTTCCCTAGACATGCATATTATTATCATTTCATGGAGCCCAATATCTTGCAACTCATAAAATATATGCTCGGCTCAAACTGTTGTGAAGATTTTTGTTATTGTTGTTTTTGTTTGTTTGTTTTGTTTGGAATAAATATAATAACATTTGTTTTAAAACATTTTCAGGTTAAATAAGTGGTTCTCAACTAAGGGTGATGCCTGAAGATACTTTTGGGTGTCACTACTGGGGTAGTGGTAGTTCTGACATCTAATTAGTAGAGGTCAGGAATGCTGCTAAACATCATCCAATGCATAGAACAGCGCCCCACAACAAAGAACTGTCCAATCTAAAATATTGTTAGTGCCGAGACTGAGAAATCCTGGGTTAAAGCCACACTCAATGATGCAAAATTCTCAGTTCTTAACCAATAACTAGTATAAGAGGTTAAAACAATGTAAAATTTGAGGGGTGGGGGATAATTTTTGGCTTTCTATAATATTGGAAGCTTTTTTCAATTATGTCATATTTATTTTCTGGACATCCAACATTAGCATAGGCCCCACCTATAAAGGCTTGTTGAAAGAAGGAGTGAATGGCCCTACAGGTGTGGCTCAGTGGTTGAACATCCACCTGTGAACCAGGAGGTCACTGTTTGATTCTCAGTCAGGGCAGGCTCAATCCCCATTGGGTAGCGTACAGGAGGCAGCCAATGAATGATTCTCTCTCATCATTGTTTCTATCTCTCTCTCCCTTTCCCTTCTTCTCTGAAATCAATAAAAATATATTTTTAAAAAGGAGTGAATGAATGATCAACAGCCATTATGAAAGGTTACTGCTGACTTTCCTACTGAAGGGAGTTGGCCTTTTTTCTTTGCAGGAAGTAACAGTCTGGCTATTCAACTCCCTCCTTAGAGGGTTTCTTTTGCTCTCTCTTACTTATGGTAGTCAGAAATATAGAATACTTGTTATTGAGCTATTTATGAGAAGATTTGCTTGAAAACTCAATTAAATCTAGCACCTGTGAAATCTTAAGACATCTGATATTTGAGAGACAGTCTAATGGATGTTATTTGCTATCTCATTATCTAGGCCAGTGATGGCGAACCTATGACACGTGTGTCAGAGGTGACACGCGAACTCATTTTTTTGGTTGATTTTTATTTGTTAAATGGAATTTAAATATATAAAATAAATATAAAAAATATAAGTCTTTGTTTTACTATGGTTGCAAATATCAAAAGATTTCTATATGTGACACGGCACCAGAGTTAAGTTAGGGTTTTTCAAAATGCTGACACGCTGAGCTCAAAAGGTTCGCCATCACTGATCTAGGCTGTCCCAATACTATCCTCCTATTATGTAAGCCAAAGGAGCAACGTGCCTGGATGGGATGCCTCTGGTTGTCTGAAGTCTCAACTATAACAACTATTTGGTTAGGGACCTGGTTAGAGCATCATCCCAGTATGCCAAGGTTGTGGGTTCAATCCCCTGTCAGAGAACATACAAGAATCAACCAATGAATGTATAAATATGGGGAACAACAATTCTCTCTCTTTCTCTCTCTCTCTCTCTCTCTCTCTCTCTCTCAATAAATACAATTTTTTAAAAAGAACTATTTGGTTAAACAGCATTTCTGTATCGCCTGTGATATTAGAGTCAATGCCACTGTCCAGTGTATCACATAATATATTTTATACAAACCACATGCTATTAACTCAGACTCAAGATTTGTTTCAGGAAAAAAAAAAATGCCCCAGCCTATTATTTCTCTTGTCAAAAACACAAAACTATATATTTAACTATTTTTCTTTTTCACCGTAGCTACAGGAAAAACAAGCTGCCTGAAATTATTTGCTATTTCTGAGTCTGTATTATGAGGGTTAAAATGACACATCCTGGAATCAAGCTGCCTGGATTCAAATCTCAGAGCCACCAATTATTAGCTGATAACCTCACTTCTCTGTGCTTCAGTTTCCTCATAGGCAAAATGAAGATAATTCACTGACTTAAGTTTATTGTTAGGATTTAAATCATAAACTGTTAAGTACTTAAAACAGTGTATCTAGCCCAGGAAGCTTTCTTTAGACAATTATCACCTATTTTAATTCTGCTTTCTTTAGAAAATTCCAAGTCTGCTGTATTTTCTAGCAGCAGACTCTTTCCTTTGACTTATAGGCTTTATAAGGCCGCAGCCTTATGTAGATTGCTCACCAATACACTGTCAATCTCTAGAAAGGGGTTCTCAACCTTCCTAATGCCATGACCCTTTAATACAGTTCCTCATGTTGTGGTGACCCCCAATTTCATTGTTACAAATTGAACATAATTAAAGCATAGTGATTAATCACAAAAACAATATGTAATTATATATGTGTTTTCTAATGGTCTTAGGCGACCCCTGTGAAAGGGTCATTCGATCCTCAAAGGGGTCGCAACCCACAGGTTGAGAACCGCTGCTCTAGAAGAATAGCTAAGATAGAGCACGCCTTTATTTTTTTAAACAAAAATGTGACTTGAATAAAAGAATGGAGGCTTGAGCTTTATCAAATAAAACTTGACCCTCCAATGAGGAATATGTCCAGAGAACAAAGATGAACCTTGTATGAGACTGAAAAAAGTCTAGACTACAAATGTTCAATGCAAGTAGTACAAACTCTAACGTTAGAATAAAAATTTTTGCACTCTGCATAATGGAGGCAAGGAAAAGTGGGCCAGAAACTCTTTCCTGTGGGAGTTCATTGACCAGTGCCTATGAGGAATGCAGAGTCTAGTTACTGCAGAATTCAGGTGCTTTTCTGTAATTATGTGATAAACACACAACCCTGGACACTTTCTTTTTCTCTATGAATTTGCTCATTTCAGTTTAGAAGCATTTTTATTTACACATAAGAGCAGATATCCTGTTTGGATTTTAGATTTTTTATATAATCCTGTCTGAGTACCAGAATAAATCAGTGGGATTTTCAGGGTGCAAAGGAAAAGACAACCACCTCAAACTGCACACTGTCTTAGAGATATAACACTTTATTATAGAATTAAATTGTCCATAAAACCACTAATTTTTCAAAAACCATTCTTCTATATTTATCCAGACACCACAAAAATTACATTTTGCCAAATGTTAGAAATAAAGTTTTTGATCCTGTCATAAATATGTCTAAGAAACATGTTGTGTTTAATTCATTGAAAAACAAATTTCATTTGCTGCCCATCACTTAACCAATAAGGGCAGCACTGTGCTTTGTTGAAGGTTTATCTGCAGAGGTAAATCCCTATTCAGTGTAAATGAGATAGTGAGTAAATATTGATGGCAGAGCCATCTGAAAGGATTGCACTCCTAAGGTTAGCTCTCCAAATAGCCCCGAATTTGAAGAAAGCCAACATTTGAAGAAAGACAGCAGTCAGACACTTTCAGTTCTGTGTTAAGAGGCACTGCTGAAATTTAAATGATTCCAATAATGTCTTTCTAATGTTCTATGATATCATGAAACTTGATTACTTGCTGTATTGTGTTACCATGCCTATGTCATATATAAATTTCATTTCTCTGCATCTCCTGATCATTTCACAAAATTACAGGGCTGGAAGAGAAGCTGATTTCCCACCATTTAATTTGACTCTGTTAGCATTCCCAATTATGTGATTTTCAGAATTGTTCCAAAGTGATACACCCATCTTCTGACAGCTTTAGATATCCAAAGTTTACAAAATGTATGATGTTTGTAATTTTTTAACATGTAATGAGAATAATGGATTGTCCTTTGTGAATTGTTTTGATGAGTTTTCTTTTCCTATTTCCTAGAGATATATAGTAAGATTTGGTTGAATGTCAGGCACCATGCTAGGTTCTTTGTAATACACGATGTTATCTAATTTCCACCACACCTTTGTGTGATTCGTATGATTATTTTATGGATTGATAAATGGGGATTCAGAAATATTGGTTTTTTTATTCAAAGTCATACAAGCTAGCAAGTGGCAGAAACAGGCTTTCCCTTCCCAATCTACATCCCGTGCTTTGTCCACTACATCAGACATGCACAAATAGGTCACCAGGAGAGCCTCATCCTGACCTGCATTCTGCTAACCTAGCACTTAACACAAAGGAAATGATCAGGACTTGTCTCTCTCTAATTTGGTCATCATACAGAATTCTTGCTTACTCTGTCTTTGAGAGCATTCCGGGTTGGGCTGCTTAAAAGAGGTTAATACCAGTGTAAGAAAAGTGCTACCAGAAAACAGAAATGTATAAAATACTCATGTATAAAAATTCTCTGATTGAGACCTACGATAAACAGGAATTGCAACACCTCCTCTTAACTAAGGATGAACCCAGAAGAATTCAGTATCTTTCCACACATCTCATTTCTAGGTTCAACTGGATCTATAGGCAGAGTGAACAAACATTATTTAATTTAATCCTTGACATATGAGATAGGTACTATGATTTTTCTGCCTTTTTTAAGATTATATCAAACCAACATTTAAAAATATTAAGTGCTTTTTCCAAAGTCACACAACTAAACCTCTGTACTATAACATCAAAATCTTTCTGTTGAAGTTTAGTCCTTTTCCTGGAGTCCTGAAACATTTCTTCTTTCCCTCAGCTCATTTCACATTGTCACTTGTATGGGTCACCACACTTTGCTACATGGCAGCAAAACTCCTTATCAAATCCACTTACTTAAATTCTCCCTCCTCCTCTTAGATCTTCTCTCATTCTGCTCAGTGATTCCACAGAATGTTTTTGCTATTAGTACTGTCTAATTAAAGATCTCCTCAAATTCTTCTCTCCATAAACATTTTTTATGCACTTGAAATTAAAAGAGGCACTATATTTTACTTATTTACTATAATGTGACATTTTGATTCATAGACATTCTCATATTAATATCCACACACAATTACAGTTATGTTTTTATGTATTAATCTAGTAAGTCTTTTTAATATTTGAACACTTCGGCCACTTCATTATTTTTGAGGTCACAGCTCCTAGAAGCCAATAATTGTGTCTGATAAGGCAATTGGTACAAAACCCATCATTAGGCACCTAATAAATATGCCAAATGGAAAACTAGAGCACATTTATCTGATAGGTAGAGTCCCAAAGACATTTATCTAATTCATTAAACAAACGTTTGTTTGGCACCTAATATGTTGAAGATTTTGTACTAAGTAAATGTTCATGTGCTCAAAAGTGTAACATTAATAAAACAACATTCTAACTTATTTGGTTTGGTTCCTTCCTAAGTTGAGTGTGATTACAGGTATGTGGGGTAACCACTCTGTCCTTCAGTTTCTTTTATACTGAGGGGATTATTTGATTTTGGAAGACTGTTCTAGTTGTGTAAGTCCCATTCAAGTCCCACTCCCTACATTGAGAAACCATCTCTCAGCTTTCCAAATTAGGGATGATTTAATCTTCATAGTTATACAATTAGAGAAAGAAAACTTCTTTTAAAATGATACATGAGTGACGAGAACTACCTTGGATGTATTGTGGATTTATCTTAGCAATATACTGATTTAAGTATAAGTGAATCATAAACATAAGGATTATGTTTCTCCTAAAATATCAGATGATATTCTCTTGGCAAAATGCATTTAGGATTTTATTAAGCCCAAGACATTTGAAAATCAAATGATATACTAAGAATAGGATGTTCATGCAAGATCCATACCTCAAAATGAAGTAAATTGTGAGACAATTTGTTGGGTATTATAGGCTAAGGAGTCCTGTTGCTTTTATTCCCCTAATATTAAAGTAAAAGTAAGTTTGAAATTTAGTCTATCTAAAGGGCCAAACCACAAATATCCATTGTATGGTCTTCTTTGCCCAATAGTTAAACAAATTCCCCTACACCACTAGCCTCTCATTGATCATTTCTTTCAGATTGGCTTAACTGGACACTGGCTCTTTCCGTAAGTTCTCCCTGTTCTCTCTTTCTCTCAAATACCACATATTTCAGGGTTTTCAAACAACTTTCATCGTATGACTCCCCCAACTTCATATAAACAAACACATACATATATACTCCCTTGAAACTCTTGGCAATTGACTATACATTCTTTTATTTTCTGATATTATGTTCTATAATCCTTTTGGTTACTTCCCTTGATTCAATATAATCTTGGGGACCTGTTCAAACCATTTATTTCCTGCCATTCAGAGTAATGTCATTATGTCCTGGACAACTAAACCAAATGTGAACATAATTTTTGAACTTGAATTCTTCTATACTCCACTTGCTATCCTTCTCATGGACCCACCAAATATGCTCTACTTCTGAGATAGAAAAGCCTTCTCTCTACTCTGAGACCACAGTTTTCTCTTTCCCACAAATCTTTTCAATTTCAGTAGACTCCAATTCACAGGTCTTGCTACCTTCTTTCTTCTACATCTAGGATCTATTGCTTTAGAACTTCTTCCTTGACACTATCCTTGAAAACATATCAATTCTGAATGAAATCAACTAGGTTGAAAATGCTGTTTAGTAAACCACACAACTGGGCAATGAATCAATAGATGAGTTCTTTCTTTCCTTCCCTAACTGATAATAAGAAAAAAAGCAATTGAGTCATATGGCAATATTAACCATTTCTTCTTGAAGCCATTCCTTCCTCACACCTCAACTCCTAATCTATTTTCTCAACAGAGGCAGTTCCTCAAATTTTAGAGAAAAGATAGAAACCATAAGACCAGAACACGTTTTTATACTTTACATCCTTCGAGTGGACTTGCAGTCCCCTCTCCTCTACAGAGTTGGGAGTGGAATTTATTATTGCCCATCAATTTCCTCAGGAGGTGAAAGGCAAGACTCTTTTTCTCCTTTGTAAACTTGGGGCACAGAACAATAGGGGCTCAAACAATATTTACTAAACATATGAATAAATGACTGGGTAATGATCAGGGAATTTCTGACAAATATATTTGTAATTTCAAACAGCCAGCTAATTGCTTCAGTTACATGCGTGTTATAAGTGGTGACCTGGCTTATGTTTCAGCAAACTATCTCAAACCATTTTCATGTTTCTTTGGTTTTAATATAACTCAAAGTACACTCTGCCAAGGATATTTCTCCATAGATTTTAAACACAAAATTCTTTCAGGGGAAATTTAATCCTAATGGTTAAGATTCATTTACACTTAAGTCATCAAAACATCATTTAAGAATCCCACGTGGCTATCTAATTGTGTTATTCCCTAACTGGATAATTGTTTGTATATTTAAGACACAATCATTATTTGCCCTTAATTTATTTAGATACTTGTCTCAATTATACGCTTTGTATCTTGTGTATAACAAGCCATAATAAAATTAAAATACACTCTGGTTTAAGGATACTTCAGTCTTTATGTTTAGGGATAAAGTTTTTGCATAAGAGTATAGAAACAAGAAATGAGAAGTTAAAAAATGTTTTTTTTAAATAAAGGCTTATTTAGTGGTTAATGTATAATAGACGTCATTCTTAATACAGAAAAATCCTTTCATCAGCTTAGTGGTTTTCACTATTGCTGGTCATTTTAAAGTAAATCAATTGTCAATCTCATGAAAAAAAGGAGTCAAGTATGGTAAATAGAAAATTAAGTGGGTGCTAAAAATGGTAAAAACTTTAAATAGATGGAAAACTAGAGAAAGGAACTTATGTTTCCTGGAATTTAGTTTTTCTTGTCTTTTTAAAGTACTTTTCATGCCACTTTTACCTTGTCTCTTTCCTTTCTCCTTCTCATTCATTCTGCTCTAACTATGCTGGCCTTGACAATTCAAACTCATTTCTTTCTCAGGATCCTATGCCTCCTGGAGGCTCTGTCACATGGCTCATTCCAATTAAGTTTCTATTCCAAAGTCAGCTCTTAACAGAGGCCTTTCCTAATCACTCTAACAAAGTAGCCATTTCCTCCCACTTTGTCATTCTCTTCTTACCCTGCCTTCTTCTTACCATCTTACTTATTATTGTAATCACATGGCTACCTAGATTTATAAACTATACTTAGTAATTTAGGTATCTATTCAAATTCCCCCCAAAAGGCAGGGAGGCAGGCACTTTGGTTTCTTCACTACCATATCTCCCAATATTTGTTGAATCAATGAATGAATCTTCAGTGCTAGTATTTAAAGAGTTTTTTGTTCTTTTTGTTTTTGTTTGGTTTTTGCCATTTTACCTTACTGAGTTCTGTAATATGCTAAGGTGAAAACACAACATTTGCAAACATTACTGATGAAAAAAAGAAAGAATAATTCTCTCTACAATATTTACTCTGTTTCAAAGGTGGAACTAATGTTTCTAAATTCTACTTCATGTATGGTTTAAAAAGATGCAAAGACTTGAGATTAGATAAAGCAAATGAAATTGTTTACTGTTGGTTTGAAAGAGAAACAAGGAAAGGTCAATATTTGGACTCCTGACTGTAGATAATGGGATGCTGTACTCTGGATATACACTAAATATAAATGAAAACTGAATTCTTACTAATGACATTCAGCAATATAAGTTGTGTTTCACAAAACAGTATTTTCATATTTTAGAGTACAAAAATTTATATTATTTACTTCTTAAAAAACACTGATTTTTCTAAATACTATGAAGATGATAGAAACTAACTAGGGAAGGGATGCAGAGGGTATAGAGAATATTTTAACTATTTTTTCTTAAAATTTTATCCAACTCTTATTATCCAATTTTTATTAGCAACTAAATAAAGTGATAGAATAACAATACATATACTAGGTTCTATGAATTTTGTGTGCTAAGTGCTTTGTGCATAATTTCTATTTAATCCTCCCACCAAACAGAAAAACTAATACTCAGAAAGTTTATCTAACATGCTCAAGGCTACCCTGATTTTTTCAAAGGGAGACTGGCTTCCTGACCATTCTGAAGTAATGAACAATTTACCCAGCAGGAGTACTCCATCAGGCATCAATGCTCTACCTCAACACACAAAGCACAGTGCTAATGCTCCAGAGAACGTGCTCCAATGGCTCAAATCTTCAGAAATGTGCTAAAGCATTTACCACACAAAATACATTTTATTTTTAAACAAAAGATGCATATTTTATTAGTATATATAAATAACTTGGGAAACCTAAAAAATTCCATTTCTGACCAGGGAACAGATAATTGTTGTGATGACCAGAAAGATAAGTAGATTTCAAAGCTAAATCTCCTTTCTGCACATAGTCAAGATAGAACAGGAAGCACAGGGAGTCGGTCAGGACATTGCCAGAGCCAACTATATAAAGTAAGATCTGCAACCTAACGCTCAGACCACAGTCCACATTCTCACTCTACTGTGGTGATTTCTGTAAACATGTATAAGCCACTCAGAGTGATTATCATGCACATATCCCATATACACCAAAGCTTGGCATTTGTTATTCTGAATATATAGATGGGCATGTAAGTGGCCTTGGTTCTCAGGGATATGACCCTGAGTTCCAGCTTAATGTATTAAGAGATAATGATCAGGTATCTCAGATAACAATAAAGAGCTAAAATGTATTTTACTCCTTATCTCCTACTTCTTGGATAATTCCTATACTCTGAACCTCAGAAACCAGATTGCAGTATCTCCCATGCTAGCTCATTGTGACAACTAAGGTTGCAATGGAAACAATAAATCCAAGACTTTGCCTGAAAATTGACATTGTAAGACACTGAAGAAAAAAACACTAAAAAGATACATATAAATAGAAGCATTTACTGTGCTCATGGATAAAAAGAACTGACATTGTTAAAATGCCCATACTACCTAAAGCAATCTATCCTATATAATAAAAGCCTAATATGCAAATTGTCCCCTCAACCAGAAGTTCGACCCGGAGTTCGACAGGGGGAGGGTGGCCGACCAACCACCCAGGTCCCTCCCCCCGCCCACCAGCCCTGCCCCAATCCCCCTCCTCCCAGCCGTCCCTGCCCTCGATCGGCCCCCCCCACCCCGATCGGGGGCAGGGCTAGCTGGCCAACCACCTGCGGCACCTCCCCCTAGCTGGCCCCACCCCCAATCACCCCTCCCACCCAAATCAGGGGCAGGGCTGGCCAACCAACTGCCTGTGACCCCTCCCTCCAACATGCCCCACTCCATATCAGCCCCTACCCCCATCAGAGGTGGGGCCAGCCAGCCAACCTCCCATGTCCCCTCCCCCCCGGCTAGCCCAGCCTGATTGCCCTGATCAGGGTGGGCTGGCCAGATCCCACCCATGCACAAATTTGTGCACCAGGCCTCCAGTAGATTCAATAAAATCCCTATTCAAAATATCAATGGCACTGTTCACAAAACTAGAACAAATCCAAAAATTTATACAGAACCACCAAAGACTCCAAATAGTCATAACAATCTTGAGAGAAAACAAAGTTGAAGGTATCATGCTACCTGAATATCAAACTATACTATAAGGCTATAGTAATCAAAACAGCATGGTGCTAGCATAAAAACAGAAACAGAGCTCCCCCACATTACTGCTTATCTTCTGGCTCATCTCATAGACACAGGCGGTAGCCAGGCCTGTAACTCTCCATCATCCTCTGTATTATCCTTCAGCAATCCCAGCTCCTGGGACAGGTGTTTGTGGTTAGCACTACAATAAAGAGCTTTGGTTTTCATGGTAGACCCACACTTTCAGGTCAGAGGCAATAGGAGCTGATAAGGATTTCAGTCACAACTCATGGGCTTGTTCTCATCCTCCCCACAGTGTGTTCTGGGTTTCCAGGTTATTCTTATTTTCCTGAACTTTATGTCCACCTTTCCTTCCCAAATATTGTTCCTTACGACTTTAAGTTCCATCATCAGTTATGAAAATAACAGTTCTACACAATCTGTTTAACCAGCTCCCTCAGTTTCACTAGGTCAAATCCCTAAAATAAAATGGTTAAAACACACACACACACCTCCTAGTTTTTTTGTTTCTCTAATTTAACCTTCACTAGTATAGACACTTAGAACATATGGCTCACGAGAGGGAGAAGAGTAGCATATTTGGAAATCAAAAGACCCTCAAAGTATCCTACCATTTAAACAGGTATATGCACTGTTGATTTTCAAGTTCAGCTCTGAAAATGTATATGCAACAAGTATTTCTTCAGATGCAAATGCCTATTGAAGTGTTATTAAAAATTCTAGTCAGTATTCTTTTGGTTGCAAGTGACAGAAACCTAACTTACACTAGCTTAGGCCAAGGGAATCCACTGAATTGTTTAAACAAATAATAAGAAAAGTAGGAAAATTGGAAACAGAAATTGAAATACCATCTGAACTTTCACTCATCTCTAAATTGCTCTCTTTCTGTTTCAGTTTCTGTCTCCTCACACTAACCTGTTGAGAAAAGACTGGAAAAAAAGATACTTCCGGGCTCTCTTTGCCTAGATTTAACTCCAGAAAAGAAAAGGCCCCTTTCCTTCAGGTCCTGTTTTAAAAAAACCAAAAACCCGGTGGGGGCCTCTAATCAGCCTCTATAATTAAAACTGACATCAGGAAGAGGAAAGAAGCTAAGTATTAGTCAGTACATCTCAGCAGAACTATAGGACTCAGGAAAGAGGTGTATTTCAAAAAAGACAAGGTATGGCTATCAAGAGAAAGAGAAAAGGGGCACAGAATTCAAAAATAAAACTACAGATATCCATGACAATGGGTTGGTCCAGATCATAATGTACACATTTCCTTTGAGGTTTTCCTTACATATAGGTATGTATTATGAAACATGCCTTATCCAGAATGGCAGGATAATAAAAACATTTAAAAAGGGTCATGCTATATAAGTACTGCATGCTAATGGGGGTTAAATAGATGGTGACAGAAGGAGATTTGAATTTGGTGGTGAACACATAATGCAACACGCAGATGATGCATAAAGAATTATACACTAGAAAGCTATATAATTTTATTAACCAACATCATCCCAATACATTTAACTTAAAAAAATTTTAAAGGGTCATGGCTAATGAACTGTCTGTGCCCAATGAGCATTGTTGGTAGATCCATTTTGTTCTACATATTTATCAATCATTTTAACCAGACCAAAGATGTGTACTTATTATATTTATGATCAACAAAAATCTGACAGAGAAAGAAAATGTGCTTGATGATACACTAAATATCTAAAGTGGATAATATACTATATTATAATACACTACATTATCCAAAGGCTGAATAAATTGTCCAGTGTTAAACAAAAATAAAAATGATATATAGGAAGACATTGATTTGTATCAAAGCCAACCAACCTACCAACAAACAATAAGAGCACAAGTTTACAATAGAGAAGTTCTTACATAATGGCAGCGCTATGATATTTAGAGAGTATATTTTTATGTGTGTCTGTCTGTAACCCACTCTTCCCTTCACTTGAGTTTTTATTGATTCTTAGATTTAAAAAATGAGCTACAAACAAATCTAGATTGCAGAAACAGTGTTTTATAATTCAGTGTGATTTTATAACTTTTTACCTTTGTACCTTGTAAATCAAGAAATAATTTATAATTTAGTTTCCATAGTTTTAGAAAGTGATGAAGGTAGTAATGATTCAATTGTTAAATGCATTTCTCTTCATCTATATTGGTTTCATAAGATTTTAAATATACTTATGATTAATGTAAATATATATAATCACAGATGTATAATGTAATAAAGATTTTAAATATACTATAAATAATGTAATAATATATAATCACACATATTTGCATAGTTGCACATCAGACTTCATTTTTAGGACTAAATTTAATTTACTAGTCCAATGATCACAGTGGTTATAATTTTATAACTGAGCTGCAGCAAAAAAAATCATTTGTGACTTTCTTAAATGACCCTTTTAGAACCAATGTTTATGACTCAATCTGGAAAAAAAACATGCATTAATAGTATAAGAAGTGTGATTAGAATCCTCCAACTATGTTGGAAAATAGGCTTAAAACATTGAAATTCTGTGATACAAAGATGAGAAACAGCCCCTAGAAGGAGAACTCATCTGTCCTCCTGACATATGCTCTAGTTTATAGTGATTCTTACACCCCAAAGCATTACCTCATTACCATCTGCTCCCAACTTTCAACTCCCACCTCTGACATTTTTAAGTGAGGCAATGGGAACAGGCATGGACTCCCCAGATCCTGTGAAACTATTACAGAATTGAATCTTGTTTGCAGACATATATTCCAGAGCTCAAATCTCACTGGGAAAAGACATCAATCCAGAATAGATCTTTGGCAGAGTTTAAAGAAAAGTCTGGGTGAATAGAAGGTCAAAGAGATAGCTACATATGTTAAGTCTGAAAATGAATATGAAATTAAATATTACAATGAAGCATGAGAGACATAGTCAAGGAATGATAATAAATGGAATTATTTGTATAAGTAAAATGTAGACAGTGTAATAAGGATTAAGTGTTAATGAAGGAATGAGAGACCTGTGTACTAGTAAGACTTGGCATTATTATTAATTGATAAAAGTTGAGAAGAAAGATAACATTAGATTGTGGAAAGACATAATCTGCTTCTGAAGTTTCTGCTGTGCTCATTATAAAATATGAATGTGATTTGCTCATTGGTCATTGATCCATTTATGCATAAGCATTTATTGTGTACCTAATAGGTACATGGGAGCTATGCCAGAAACTTTATAAGAAGCAAAAGAAATAAAAGAAATAGTCCACATATTCTACAATATCCTACAATCTGGCATACACTTGAAATAAATAATAGTGTAAGATATTACTAGTATAAATACCAAAATGGGAAAACAGACCATAGATCCTTTGGGAGTTCAAAGAAAGGGCATCATTGTGAATTTGAGCAGTTGAAAAAGGCATGTTGGATGCTTAAGTTGTGAGTTTGTTCTCAAATAATGAGCAGGATTTGAATTTGTAGTGGAATGGGGGTCAAACATTCTGCAAGTAAGGCTTCCCAAAGGGAATATGTCCACTATGTTTGTTGAGGGGGATTGTTCCCTGACTCCTTTCTTCCTCACATCCCTACATCTATTCAATCACAAAGTTCTGTTGAGTTTATACTATGAACACATCTGTCCCTACTTGTCTCCATACTCACTGTTATCCTAATTCATGAACCATCTTCTTTTGTCCTAATCATTGAAACAGCCCCCTAACTATTCATTCTTCCAACTATAACTGAATTAATGATGGAATAGTCAGTTAAATATGTCCTCTAGTCAAAAGGGATATAGAATCAGAGATTTAAAATATCACAATAAAAGTGACAATCTCTATATAGCAGAGGTCAGCAAATTAAGCCCAAGTGTTGGCCCATCACTGCCTGTTTTTGTAAATGAGGTTTTACTGGAGCACAGCCATGCCTATTAGTTTGCACACTGTCTATGGCTGCTTGTGTGCTACAACAGCAAAGGTCAGCAGTTCCTGTAAAGATAATCTGGACTGCAAATGGAAATTATTTACAGAAAATTTGCTGATCCCTGATCTACAGTAATGAACTAACTGCAAAAATGATGGTAGTAATTTCAGATGTAAATAATCATATCACATTTTTAGGTATATGTAACCTTGGTCCACATGTATATATATATATATATATATATATATATATATATTAAAACTTACTTTCCAAATGCTGCAGAATTCATGAACATCTAAGGAATAGTAGGAGACAGAGATAAAGAAAGAAAACTTAAAACACTAATAATATTTTACAAAAAGATGTGGAACTCTAAAGCTCATAGGTTATTATCATTGTTATGCTCCTTAAAGAAAGCAAATTACATTTTCCTCTATTTAAGAACTTGATTGTTGCAAAAGTTATTTAATAGCAACCTGGGATCTTAACTGTCTCTATAATTGCGTTTATAATTTTTGTCTGCTTCATAGTTTAAGTCAGCAAGGCCTTTTGGAGGTACAGCAAGTCTATGAATGTATCTCATCATCTGAGTTTTGCATGCTGGATTGCTATGTACCAGATAAAGCTAGCTTTTTACTTCCATGGAACTCCTGCTGTCATTAAATGCACCATGATGAAAAGATACCTAGCACTCAGCCTTGGAAATACATTAGGTGTGCCCCAATGGTCTAGATAAGGCAAAATGGGAAGCAGGAACAGTAATATGTCTTGAGCATATTGAAAATATTCATTCCTTTCTTTTGGGCAATTCATTTGGATATGATTGCCATACACATATTCAGGTAAAACAGAGGGAGGCACTCAATCACATAAATAGTGTAAATATCAGAACACTTTGGCTACAAGTGACAGATTATGCAAGTTAAGCTAGCGTATGCCCAAAAGAAGAGTTTATTGGAAAACATAATAAAATTTCACAAAAAGAGGTGTGGAACACACCTCAGAGATGATAGATCCAGGTATTAAAACTGTAGGACCTTGATCCCTTTCTCTCTTTCCACGATTTTCTCATTTTGGTTTCATTTCATGGAGTACTTTCCCCAAATTTGAATTTCATACCTTTGTGGGTATGGATTATGGAGTAAAAATGTGTTCTCTCCTCCCCAGTTCCAGCTTGGAAAATCCTGGGATCACAATTAATTTATTATTTGGATCAAGACAAGCCAATGGTGTGAGATGGGAATTTGATGTATTATTTTCTGAGGAGAGGTATAGAAGTGCTAAACATATTCATGTAAAACTCAGGAGCTGCTTCAGCTATCAAATATTTGATTTTCTGTGATTACCTATGGTCAACTTAGTTGGTAACTTACTGGATATAAAGATTAATGTTTTAGCAATGGTAACAGATGTCTGCTGGGATTTTTCCCATTGCACCAAAATTTGTCTAAGTCTCAAATGAGACTAAATGTGCAAGTACTCCACATTTTCTTCCTATAGATCTTCCAATGATTAAAACCAGCCACCTCCCTTCAGGGCTTCCTGAGTTCAGAAATATTGACCAAACCTTAACCCTTCCCCAGTTCCACCTCCAAGTTAACTTAAGGATGAGACTAGGAAAGAGGATATCAGCTTTCATGGGCATGTAGTTTTCAGCAAGAGTGGGTATATCCATCATATACCTCACGTGGATGCCACCCTTTCTGGACATCAAAGATATGTGATACCAAAGAATTGCTGTAAGAAGGGGACACTAGAGTTTAGATCTCTGGACATTTGCTTAGCCAACAGAAACAAGTTAACTTGCCAAAAATAGCAAATATTTTAGATTATTAGATATTTTCTCTGAAACTCTCTGTTTAGTTCTTTATAAAATGTAAAACCAGTTTCAACTTTGATAAATTTCAAGTCTGAGCTGCTTAGGCCAATATTCTCCATGTGAGCCAGCAGTTAGGCACAGCTACTATTTTTGACCATTTTACACTCTCTATCACCATATCAATTAAGGTATAGAAATTAATTTGCAATTTTTATTAATGTTTCCTTGGCCTTTGACTCTGAAAACAGAAATAGGTCTTAAGATAAACTGTATTAGCTCAGAGTTGTACCCACTGCTTAACCTGAAAATGAAACCAGAGCTGTCAGAACAGATTTTCCTTTCATGATGGTAAAATATGAAGGTGCTCTCAACTCTCTTCAGTTTTCTTTGTATACTGAAAACCTAACATAATTTGAGTTCATCTGCTTTTCACTTTAAAGGAGGGAAAAGTACTTTCCTATTTGCTGATGATACAGGTTTTTATTATCTTAAAATTAGAGTTGACTTAACAGATAGTTGTTCTCTCAATATAGTTAATCTGAGTATTGTCCAAATAAATGTTTCATACGCAGGCAAAATAATTCAAGCTATCATTTTAGAGAGCATTCCCAAATATTGATTAAAGAAAAAAAGAGAAGCCTTTAAATAAGTTCATTTCCTTACTGTGGGATGCATATTTTGTGAAAAGTTTATTATGAAAGGTCCTCAATTAAATTGTTGCCTCAATTAAATAGATTTTCTAAGGTCTAATGGCTGTAGTAAGTATTTTGAAACATTTGTTTTAAAAATGCAAGATAAAATTATTTCTGCTACATGCTCTGATATCTCCATTGCTTGTTTTTCCTGTGTTTAGCAGGGCCATAACTGTATGAAAAATAATTAATAGCCCTGACTAAAGGATCTCTGTTCTGAGGAAGGTGGCTTTCTGTTGAAAGTCTGATTAAAATTCTCAATTTTCATCAGGAGATATCACCTGTGTCTTGTGCAAAACAAAATTTTGGATCCACCCTTGATCAGTAGCACAGAGTATCTGTATTCCAGATATTATCAGAGAGAAAATCCTAAATCTTTTTCGCCCCCCCCCCCCAATACAAATAAAAAGATTCATTGAAACAAATCATATTAATTGAGAGTTGACTGGAGCCGTCCAATTCATATTTTTTCTGGACATTCTTTTTTTCAGGTTAGACAAGAATATCAGAGAGCTGAACATACAGACATTTCATCATTAATTATCCTCTTAGGTTAACACAAATGTGGTAGGCTGTGTAATCAGGCCCCAAAGATGACCATATCCTACTTCCCACATATGTTATCTTGTATGGCAAAAGGCATTTTTAAGTCTTGAGATGAGGAAATTACCCAGGATTGTCCCATGAGTCCAATGTAATCATAATGGTTCTTACAAAACAGGCAGAGGCGGATCAGAGTCAGAGAAAAAGATTTAATGACAGAGTCAGAGGTAGGAGTGATATGGCCAAGAACCAATGAATGTGGGCAGACTCTAGAAGCTGGAAAATGCAAGGTACAGATTTCTCCCTAGAGCCTCCAGAAAGAATTGCAGCTCTGCCTACACCTTGATCTCTGCACTGTTAGGCCCATTTCAGACTTTTGACCACCAGAATTGTTAGGTAATAAATTTGTATTGATTTAAGACACTAAGTTTGCGGTAATTTGTTACAACATAATAAGAAACTGATATAGCTAAAAGAAAATAGTATGTAATTTTTTTTTTTTTACTGAATTAATGTTATGTTTATCCCACTAGGTCTGCTTCTTAGAGTTACTGAAGAAAATACTTTTAGATATCAGTATACAAATAACTGTTCTCTTGAGTTACTAAAATTTGTAGTTATGTCCCTGATCATTCTTTCTCATGCAGTCTTCACTACTAAGAAACTCCAACACAGTCCATTACAATGAACATAACTTTATCTCTGATTCAGCTTTACTTTTCTTTTTACTCTCTTTCTCATTTACCTATCTTACATCTTCTGGACCTAGATATAACCCAATTCAAAATATTTTTGAAGATGAATATAAATATATCACTTATTAAAAATTCTTATACATATTTTATTAAGAAAGATCTTCAAGTTAATTTAAGTTCTCCCCACTGTAAATTAATCTCATTGAAAATTTGGCCTGCAATTTGAAAGAGAGCCATTTTGACCAAAAAATAAATGAATAAAAGAATTCAAAGTTTTTTTCTTGTTTTGAACTTAGACAAATGACATTTTGACTTTTTAAAATATATTTTATTGATTTTTTACAGAGAGGAAGGGAGAGGAATAGAGAGTTAGAAACATCAATGAGAGAGAAACATCGACCAGCTGCCTCCTGCACATCTCCTACTGGGGATGTGCCCGCAACCCAGGTACCTGCCCTTGACTGGAATCGAACCTGGGACCTTTCAGTCCGCAGGCGGATGCTCTATCCACTGAGCCAAAGTAGTTTCGGTGACATTTTGACTTTTTAACTCTTCTTAAAGATCTACTAATGTAAAATCCATTATACAGCCTCCATTCTAGAAACAGAGTCAGTGATTAAAGTTCTCAAATAATGTAATGAACAACTGTATTCCTGTCTGCATTTATAAGTTATACATTTATAATTTTCATTTTTTTAATATGAGATGACATACTGATATTGGCCACATCTGAATAGGGATTTGATAACGATTGATAACTGTATTTTTTAAAAAATTGTCCTTTGACTTTTGATAACAGCTGCTCTCTCTTTGCTTAAGCCTTTACATTCTCTGACATTGGTCTTCCATGTTTGAAGGGCTCTTGTGTAAAGACGAAGAGCTGGCTTTCTCTGCTCTTCACCCAGTGACACATGACACCGAAACAATCTAACTTTGTCTGCATTGTGACAGAAATATTCTCATTTAATGGTTGTCACAGACCATAGCTCATTTGATGAGCTCCACTTAGCTTTACCCCTGCAAGTACATTTCCTATAGTTGGTGCTGATATTGGGGAATTAACCTTTCATGCCTCTTTCCATTTGATCTTACCTGTTGACATTTGTATGCCAAAAAAAGAAAATGTCAGTGGCAGGAGAAAGAGTAGATATGTTCCAAAGTGCTTGTCTGCCAAGTAGACAGGTTTAACTGAGGAAGGTGACTGGGAAAAGTGTGAAGATCATGCCAGACATTGGGATATAAGTTTAGAAACAGGAAAAAAAAAAACTGACCAGCAGGAAAAGCTTGTGGGAACAAAATCTCTGGGAAGTAAGCAGATGATGGCAGGTGACAAAGTGGACCACAAAGAGGTGAATAGAAGAGGATAATTTGCAGAGATACATGAAGCACTCAACATGGAAATTGGGCAGCCAGTCAAAGATACATCAGCCTTGACTGGTCAAAAGCACATTTTGATTTGACTGTTCACATCTTGTTGTTGAGTGAGAATTTCCTTGATCATGTGGACGGTAGGAAAGATCAACATCCAAAACATTCATAAAGGCTTATGGAGAGAATGAAGGTGATGGGAAAATGGTGGATTATAATTATAATACCACCGGGCCATATCATAAAATGTTCACCCTAGGTAATGAACATTTATGTTTTTATAGAAAAAATAGAAAAAATGCTGCTAAATCTATCCATATATGATGGCAGGTACTTACATTTATCATGTTCATTTATTTTCTAGCCTTCTGTAATTAAATGTTTTCTTTAATAGGCTATAAGCTACAAGAGGGCAGGAATCACATCTATTTAGTTCACTATTCAGCATTCTGGAACAAGTTCAATGCCTGTCACACAGAAGACATCGAATATATATTTATCGAATAAATAAATTAGTATATAAATGACAAAACTCAATTTAACTGGATGCTTAATGGTATGTGGCCGACTTGTAAAACTATGACTATCCAAAACTAGATTTTGTTTCTATGTCAATAAAACATCAGCACACTTGAAACATCTAATTGAGCATTTCTGTTTTCAGCTAAATATTTATCATTTTCTAGAAACTGTATTAAAGAAATAGAACTTAGTAATACTTTCAATCTTTTCTGGCTCTGGATGAGTGAGAACAACCATAAATAGAACTAGAGCCTGTTTTGGTTTTGGGTTTTTGTTTTTAATTTCTGGAATCTATGGAAACTACTAAAAATACCAAATATTTAAAAGATGGAGAATTTAGATTAGTTTTAGGATTAAACAATAGGTCGGCTCTTTCCTCCATTTGTTTGCCAATCTCTGTACTCACATTAAGATGTTTTAATCTATTTGTCACCCCTATCTGTTTACATTTAGATTTGAAAACTAGACAGCACTTGGAAGATACAATGACTCTATTAAGACATTGCCATATTTTAAGGAGACACACATACACATGCACATAGACTTCCCAAGCTGGAACAACTTCAGTATATCTAATCTCCAACGTCTTTTCCTAGAAGAAAATCTAAACAAAATCTATTTTGTAATGTGTTAGGAAGCAGCATGTCCCTATTCCCCAATGATACTGGTAACATCACAGGAAAAACCGGTACCTGTACATAATGGTCTCTGAGTTCACTACTGAACCCTTTCCCTCTTATTTACAATGCACATATAGTCTCCACTGCAAGAGGGAGATTTTGTAAAAGAACACCTATCTTCAAGCTCAGGAGTAATAAAATATCAATGGCATAATAAACATAATTATATACCCACGAGGTTCAGTTAAGGAAAACAAAGAAAAAGGGCAACCATGTAGGCACTAGCAACTCTATAGTTTCTTTTTGGCAATCTTGTGCTGAAACTCTCACTATAATTTACTTTCAAGATCATGAAACTAGACTTCAACTCATTAAAGTTTGCATGAGGATCTTATTTTCATAAACCTTCAATTGATTATAATTGATAATCTTGAAGAGTCTTTCCAAGGCCAAGATTCCTCTGTATAGATTATTACCTTGTGTGGTAGGAAAAAATGGAGAGGAGTCTGCAGAGAAAAAACATGTTCTTTCATGAAGAAGCATGCCCTGAGGACAATAACCAACTAAAGAATCAGAGCTTTTAGGTTAGAAGGCATCTACTTTAGTAGATAAAAATGCCTGCTGGACCCCATCTCCACTTCATTATTCTTGATATTGTTGTTTTTTAAAGAAAATACCAATCAGAAAGGATATATGCACTCCTATGTTCATAGTGGCACAATTCATCATAGCTAAGATTTGGAAACAGTCTAAGTGCCCTTCAGTAGATGAGTGGATTAAAAAACTGTGGTACATCTACACAATGGAAGACTATGCTGTGGTAAAAAAGGAATTCTTACCATTTGCAACAGCATGGATGGAACTGGAGAGCATTATGCTAAGCAAAATAAGCCAGTCAGAGAAAGATAAATATCACATGATCTCACTCATTTATGGAATATAATGAACAACATAAACTGATGAACAAAAACAGATTCAGAGACAGAGAAGCATCGATCAAACCATCAAACCTCAGAGGGAAGGTAGGGGAGGGTGGGGGTAAGGGGGAGAGATCAACCAAAGGACTTGTATGCATGCATATAAGCCTAACCAATGGACACAGACGCCAGGGGCATGAGGGCATGAGGGCATGAGTGGGGGGATGGGGGGGCAATAGGAGAATAAGGACACATATGTAATACCTTAATCAATAAAGAAAAAAATAAAGAAAATAAAAGGTCATACCTATAAACAGTAAAAATATTTAGATATGTAGACTGGAGAAGCAGCAACAGAGAAAAAATATCGTGTAGATTGGTGTAGTGCTGTCACATCTATTTGTAAATGCTCTGGAAATACTAGCTATGAGATTGAAACTCGGAAAAATAAGTGCTAATGTTGCTTTGCTCTATTGCCGGAAATATACAGAAGATTTAAACCAAAGGAATAGATGTATTTTACTACCTTGTTATCCTCCACTCCACTTGGCTTTGTGTTGGAAGAAAGGTTTTGTTGTTAAGAGGCCAAAGCAGAGGCACAGAGTCCCAGACAACTTTTTACATGGCTTGCTGAAAGCAGACTGGTGCTTAAGATGCTCAGCTCCTATGCCAGACTACCAAAAATTTGGGTTCCAGACCCACCAATTAATAGCTGCTGATATGAGCCAGCTATTTAGCTTTTCTAAGTTTTATCTTAAAATGAGAACCTACTTATCACATAAGTGTTTAATATGACTAGCATGTGGCTAAGCATCAAAAATGTTAGCTATGAGCCCTAGCTGGATAGCTCAGTTGGTTAGAGCATCGTCAGATATGCCAAGGTTTCAGGTTCAATCTCCAGTCAGGGCACATACAAGAAGCAACTAATGAATGCATAGATAAGTGGATCAACACATATCTCTCTCCCCCGCCCTCCCTCTCTTTCTGTCTCTATAATATTGATTTCTTATGGCTGTGTGTGTGTGTTTGTGTGTGTGTGTTTTAAAATTCAGTAGCAGAGTGTAAAGGAAGAGGTATATAAATGCCTTCTTTTGTTTTTGTTTTTTAAATACACTATTTTTAGAGCAATTTTAGGTTCAAAGCAAAATCAAGGGGAAGGTACAGAGAGTTAGCATATACTCTCTGCACCATACATGCACAGCCTCCCCCATTATTAACATCACCCACCAGAGTGGTATAGTTGTTACAACTGATGAATCTACATTGACACATCACTCAAAGTACATAGTTTACATTAGGGTTTTCTTTTGATGTTGTACGTTCTATAGATTTTCATGTAAATGATTTTTTTATTTCCAAAAATACTGACTATATTACCAATATAGTTTATATATTAATCCAATATATTTAATAACTCAGTGACTACTAATGAAACATGGTATTTCATTGACACTGTAGTAGATTGGGGTATAACAAAAGAATACTAAAAGATATATCTTTGACTGTAAGAATTTTATATTTTAATGGAATAATAAGTGACGCTATAATATAAAATTCTTAGGTGTTTTTTGAGTATCTACCTGCAAGGCAATATCTTAGGATGATTACTATAGGGAAGGAGACAGGGAGATAAAAATATTCTGCTTGATAAGCTTTTTATTCTGCTAAGCTTTAAGTTTAGTAAAATAAATAAGATATACAAATAAATAATTACAATTAAAAATGAAAATGACAAAAGGATGTGATCAAGTATTCTTAGAATATAAAGATTACTGAAACTCACAAGGGGGAGAGATTTCTTCTGGCTAATCTGATATTACTCAATGAGAGAATTGGTTTATTAGCAGTTTCTGAAAAAAGGCTAAACCTATGTTGGGGAGAAGAATCATCGAAATGTGAAAAAGGGCCACTTATTCATTCAATCAATTCAGCATATATTTAGCCAGTGGCTAACAGGAACCAGTCACTGTTGTTGGTGTTGGAAATATAGCAATAAACAAAACAAAACAAAAAAACCTGTCCTTGAAGACCTTACTGTCTATTGTAGAGAAGCAAAGTTTGGTAGAAGCAAAGGAAATAAGTAAATAAAGTTGGGGAAGGGAGGCAGAAAATGTTTGGGGGGTACAATAGACTCTGGTCAGAGAGAGTTCTGAAGGTCAACCCAGAAAGTCAGACTTTTGCTATTTAGTTGAAAGTAAGCCATTACAGTTTTTTGAGCAGCAAAATATCCTAATCAGATCTGTACTTCAGGGCAATTAATTAGGAAGCTAATTGGCAAAATAAAACCTAGAAGAGAGAAGTGGGTAGACACCACAGCAGTTCTGCAAAGAAATAACACAGACAAGCAGGTCAAGGAAGAGAGAGGTCAGCTGCTGATATAGGACAGAGGAGGAGGAGTTCCTAGATGTGAAGTTAAGCTATAAGGTCACAAAAAATTTGTGTTTTCCAAATAAGGCCAGGCAGTGCCTGGCCAGTGCTGCATGGTGTAGTTCTGCACAGGAAGGATTAAATTTGCATTGTCTACCTTTTCCTCTGGAAGATTAATTATCTTTGAGGTGGTCAATTAACTCAATCTTTACACCTTCACAAGAGTTTCTGTCTTCTGCTGAAAGCAATGGCTACTAAAGGTAAAAATGCAGGCATTCCTCTCTAGATA